>NW_027362771.1:451269777-451936027 GCF_046119375.1 Phyllobates terribilis | reverse complement strand
CAACCAGTTCCTTACCAGCTTTCTTTGGCACTTTGTCAAAGCTCACCATAATGATTGAATCATACACTGTGTGCAGAATTATTAGGCAAGTTTTATTTTAGAGGATTATTTTTATTATTTATCAACAACTATGTTCTCAATCAACCGAAAAGACTCATAAATATCCAAGCTTAATATTTTTGGAAGTTGGAGTGTTTTTTTTTAGATTTGGCTATCTTAGGAGGATATCTGTTTGTGCAGGTAACTATTACTGTGCAGAATTATTAGGCAACTTAATAAAAACCAAATATAATCCCATCTCACTTGTTTATTTTCACCAGGTAAACCAATATCGGTACACAAAATTTAGAAATAAACATTTCTGACATGCAAGAAAAAAAACCAAAAAAATTAGTGATCAATATAGCAACCTTTCTTTATGATGACACTTAACAGCCTCCCGTTCAGTCCAGCCCACCAGCCTGTCTAACAGTTCTGTTCCCCAGTCTGTCTACAGTTATGCCTGCCAGCCTGCTTACCTGGAGCACCTGCCAGTTACCTGCCGCGCCGCGCCCGCCTGCCCGCCTGCCCGGAGCACCCGTCTGGCTATCTGCCGAACCAGCCTGCTTATCTACCCGGCCCACCCGTCAGCCTTTCTGCTGTGCTCATCCGCTTTACCGGTCAGTTCCTGCCATCTGACTCGTGGGAGTCACCTGCTCTCACACAAGGTCGGTCCCAGAGTGGCACCTGGTCCACCTGCCGGTCCCTCCCTGGTTCACGGAGTCAATTGAGCCGCCGTGCGACCTTGGTCAGGCCATGTAGGCACTGAGTCACGCCCCTCTGGTCCCTCCTTGCACCGAAGCACAGAGGTTCCAACACCTGGACTAACAATTATTATGCAACTAAATAAAAAACTTATTTTTTTTCCATTTGAATTGTCTATTATCATTTGTTAAATTGAGAATAATAACCAAGGAACTCAAAATGTACAAAATACATTTCAAAAAATATATATATCAGTGACCAAATTAGTCACCCTTCTTTTCAATAACAGTCATAAGGCTCCCAACAATGGGGTCTGTCAGTTTCTTAATCTGTCAATCAACTTTTTGGGCAGCGCCAACCACAGCCTCCCAGAGTCCCGGCTCAGAAACCGGCAAATCCTCGCAGCGCACAGTGCATGCACTGGGGCGATTCATGAGTCTGTAGTCACGCAGAGTGACTGCAGACTTATCATTTTGGACCAGAAAACCCCTTTAAATATTTTTTGGTCCATTTTACTTAAAGAAATCAAGCTTTCTAATAATTTTGCACTCCTTGATAAAGGGTGTTGATATCCTTTAGGCCTGATTCTCCCTCATTACATAAATATACACCACCTGATCTACTTCAAACCAATAAGTTTTCTACAGCTTGGAGTCGAAAAATCTGCATAAAAATGTATGCATAAATCTGCATAAAAATTTTGATATGGTCAAAATACTAACTTGCCTAATAATTGTGCACAATGCGTAATATGGTACCCCAGAAGTCTGTCTATACGGTAATTACTTCCGATTTATACAGAGACATTTATCCAGACGTGGCATGTTCTTATATACAGTACACTGTATTATTGAATGAAAGTTTCTGTGGGAGACTATAACACCATAACAACATGCCATAAGACGGGGCAATATGGTAGAACACATAGTTATTTGAACACTTCCAGTGCTTAAATGCTGCAGTATATTTGCTCTGACCTTTTGTGTGCTACACAGGCTCAGATTCATTTGTAGAATGGAGTTTTTGAAAACTTCAATCCCATTATATAGAAAAATTTATGAACACCTGAATAAATGGCCAACCCAAGATCCTCCACTTACTGGGTTGACACTAGAAATTCTAAAACTTAATTCTAATTTACATGTTAAAAGACAAAGTGGTGAACAAATCAACTGTGATACGTAAGTAAATGTCAACTTTGGGTTCCGTTAATCCAGTTTTAATCGGGTTTTCCAGATGCAGATGTATACATTAATATATGCCACATCTACCTTCTGTTATGACTACAAAATACTTAAAAATTTCTCTTTTTTCTTATGTTCTTTACTAGAAACTTGTTTTGTTACCGAGCATCTGATGGAAAGAGGAGAAAATATTACACCTTGACTTTCACTGTGAAATTCCCACATTACGATGATGTTTGCTACATGGCGTATCATTACCCTTACACATACTCTGCTCTCTTGGTAAGAGTAACTTTATTAAACCATGGTATTTATTCTCTTGATATCTTACTAATGTTCTTAGCAGACTCAGATATTCTAGTTCCCGATGCAGGATTCGACAGTGTTGTAATATTGATGTGAGTGGGGGATGGTTGCAAAACTCTTCCCTGCTTATACTAAGTGGATAGTATGTGAAGAGCAGGGCCAATTCTAGATTTTCTGTTGCTTGAGGCAAAAATTTAAATGGTTCCCCTCCCCACAATGCAATTTAAATCGGAACAAATGCAATTCAGTCATTAGATTTTGGGTTTTGCTTTTACGGTATTCATTTATTTTTGTTTAGTCATCTTAAGGGACTTGAACATGTGATCTTCTAATCACTTATACTATAAACTGCAGTGCTCCAGTATTGTAGTTTATACAACAAGTCTCTGTCTCCTATGAAAAAATATAGAACCAAAACCACCATCAGTACAGAAATACAGCATCTGAACCGCAATCTGTATAGAAATACAGAACCAGAAACACTAACTGTACGTGGATGAATCACCAGAATTATTATCAGTACATGAATACATCACCAGGCTTAATACAGCTATCAATTGCAATTTGAGCTCAGTATGTCCTTAAAGAAGCACTCTCATCAACATTTTTATCCTCTTAATATATTGCAATCATCACATTATGTAGCACTGTGTACTTACAATTGCTCATTTGGCCTTCTTCCCAGCTAATTCTTCTTTTTTTCATAAGGTCTATGACATTACATGATTAAAATGACTAGCTGAATCCTTCTAAACTCTGTGTAGAAACAGGAAGTCAGTTTTCCCTGTATGAGTCATAATTTACTGCAAAAGTCCCTGGCAGGAGGGAGGAGCGGAGCAGCTGGTCAGGAGTTGAAAAGGGGAATGATACACACAGACAACAGAAGAATTAGCTGTGTAGAAGGGCAAATGAGCCATTGTAAGTACACAGTGCTATATAATATGATGATTGCAATATATTAAGAGAAAAAAAACTTTGATAGGAGTGCTTCTTTAAAAATAGTAAGGAGATTTTGAGAATTATTATCATCATCCATCATCAGACTTCAGATCATACAGGAACCACAGTACTGATTACAGACAGGCATAATCATAAATTAACATTTTTACCCAGGTAACTTATAGATGATAGCTTATTTGATTAAAGTCGTTATTATCCCTTTCATCTCAATCTGGTCCTGATGCCATAATAACTTTAGACATCCACAGCTTGTTTCTACAAACTTCTCTCTTCTCCCATCTTTTACACTACATCCCAACAGCATCATTATAATGCTCCCAAATAAAAATACCTTCCCTATGCTGTGCCCTTGACTAATTGCCCCTATTGTGCTTCCTTCACAAAATATGGCTCCCACAGTGCCCTTCTTATGGTACAGACCTTCCACACCATCCACCCTTATGAACTATAACACACCGTCATCCTTAATGATCTATAACCGCCACACTGTTTAACCTTATGAGATATAATCTTCACACCATCCACCCTTATGAACTATAACCACCACACTTTCCCTACTTCATGCTGTCCTCTCTTCACTGTTTCTCCATGATGTCCATATCTGCACACTTCAGTTCACTTTTTCGCCATTTTCAGTGTGTTCCCCTCTCTTTATTGTGCTCCCTATCCATACTACCCCTTCTTTATACTAGCCATGTTAACACTGTGCCCTCTCTCTGTACTGCCTTCTCTTTACACTATACCTCCTTGCTACAGCCACCCATGCACAAAAAAGAAACCAGAGAAACTAGGGGTTTCTTGTACAAAAATATAACAAAATCTTTATTAAATACACATGTATACATATTAACAAAGACAATATGGATAAAAGCAGTGTACATAAGGAGCAGTGTCAGGAAACACCCCCCCCAGAACAAAAGAAGTGGTCAGAGGTTATCTGTAATTGTATACTAGGTATGGGCCGGGAAAGCGGAATATTTAAGGTTAATCATAACAGGTTAATCTAGGTAGTGTACATAAAGCAAGTAATAGAAGTATAAGCACACAGTGTGCCTGCTAAAATACAAACTCCCAGGGCCACCAGCAACACATATATAAGTACCAGAGTATTGTACCACAAAGCCTAAACCTATATTTTTGTACAAGAAACTCCTAGTTTCTCTGTTTTTTTTTTATGTTTTTGGAGTTACATGGGCACACTCTTACTTATGCTTGCTGATGTGCCCTAGTTTTATATGATCTTGGGAAACTTTTATATAAGCCACCCATACACAGTATGATGGCCCACAAAGCATAATGGCCCCCACAGACCTTTACACTCAGTATGATGGACTGTACATTCCTTTACACAGTATTATGACTCATAGCTCCATATAAAAAGTATGATTTTTCATAGCCTGCTATATTCAGTATGATGCCACGATAGCTCCCAATATAAAGTATAATGACTCATATCCACCTATATACATAATGATTAGTGATGAGCGAGTATGGTTTGTTAACCCTTTCGCCGAGTATACTCGGGCGAGCACCGAGTATTTACAGCTGCTCGGTGTTATGTTTGAATCACTCCCGTGTGCATGATTTGCAAGTGTTTGACAGCTTTAATACATGTGAGGAATGTGTAAGAAATATAAATTCCTCACATGTATTAAAGCTGTCAAACAGTCGCAAATCATGCACACGGGAGAGATTCAAACATAACACAGAGCAGCAGTAACTACTCGGCGAAAGGGTTAACAAAACATACTTGCTCATCACTAATAATGATGCCACCCCATCGCCGTATATACAAGATGATGGCCCCAGATCCCCCGTATATACAATCCAATGTCACCAAAGCCTCTATAATCTGTATGTTGCCATATAAGCTTTCCTATTTACAGTATGATTGTTGATTGCCTTTAGCTTCCTATATACAGTGTGATGCCACCACAGCCATTTCTCCCAACTCCTGGGTCACATGATTTTAAAAAAAACAACCTTATACTCACGTAATCCAGGCTCCCAGTACACTGCAGCCTCCATATTATCTTTCAGTTTGTCTCACAGTAGGTGCTGGCAGTGTGATGCAGTGACGTCATCTCTCTGCTTGATGTTCCTTGCGTGGAGCCAGCCTTCAACAGGCCACAGGCCGAAATTAGACTGCAGCCTGCTGGAGTAACTGGCGGAGCAGGTAGTGATAGCTCTTTGCGCTGCCACAGGTTTCAAGAGTATTGGCATCCTAAGGATGACAATACTGTTAAAAGTTTTGCAGGTTGATGCGTCCTACTGTTGGACCAGCCCTGCTCCTCTTGGGGTTGCAAAGCGCTGTCGCCTGAAGCGAGATACTCATCTCGCCACTTGGCACAAGTGGGCCTATTGAAGGGGCTACAACTATAACATTATAGCGGCCTTTTCAAAAAGCTGATTTGTAAGGATAATCAGACCCTCAATGATCCGAGACTTCAGAGCATAATGAGGAACAATTTGCGGCCAATAATTTTGCTGGAAATTGATTTTCCCAGGAAATTCAACGCAAAGTTCAAATCCATGTCATAATTATTCACCTCCTCTACCTCCTCCTCTTTCAGTGCCCCCTTCAGGGTTGTCAGTTCCTGATCCTTCTGTCTCAGTAGATCATCCTGCTTGTACTTAATCAGCAGAACTGCATCCAACTCTTCCTCCTGGTCTTCTTTGTTGTCTGATACTATACCGGAGGTTGTTACTGGCAACGTCACCTCCTCTTCCATCCTGATCTCCTCTGCTTCTATAGGAGGATCCACACTCGGAATAAAGGCACACAGCATAGCATTTTCTTTATTTACCCTTTCAGCAAAAGCTACAGGAGCAGCTTTTTTGTCGCCCTTGCGCCTTCGACGACGAGAGGGGGACTTTCTCACCACGTTTGACTCCTCCTAACTGAACTCTTTCTGCTTTCGTAGTGTCACCATAAGCAGTGGGGTCTGCGTCACTCCCCATGGTGTTGTGGACCAACAGGTCACCTCCCACTTTGATGTTAACCCCTACTTCTGGAGCTAACCAGTTATCAACAGTCGAATTGTCATTTTTAGGTGGTACCAACCCACGACCAGTAACCAATTTTGGTATTCTATGCTCCACCCTCTTTTGAGACTCCGTCCCCTTTTGGCCAACCACACCTGTAGGGGTTTTTAAAAAAAAAAAAAAAACACGCTATAGTCTTAGGACCCAGTTCACAACATCTCTTATCACCTCACCAGGCACTCTGAGACAGTACCGGCACCCCGGGAGTACTCAAGGAATGGTCCGCTGCCGCCATTCTGTACGGTGCCAACAGCTCCTGCCGTTCCTGCACCATGTCCTGTTACTGTAACTTTAACAGGCACCTTAATTGCTCAACAGCTTCAGTCTCATCTGCTGCTCCCTTCACAGCCATCTTTATCTGCTCCTGCATTTCTTAAGGAAACTCTATTTCGCTGAAGAGTGTTTGCAGCTGGTCATCTAACCACTTCTCCATTCCGTCTGGGGATACTGCTCCATTCGTAGCCATCGTGGTATGCTGTTCAAAACCAGACACCGCTTTCCCCGGAAAATTTTTCGTGGCCCCACCGAGCCACAGCAAACCAAGTTTGAGTGCGACGACAATTTTCGTAACCCCGCCGAGTCACAGCCAGATGCTTTAATCTACGTGGCCCCGTCGAGCTACAGCAAACCAGGTTTGAGTGTGATGACAATTTTCATAACCCCGCCGAGTTACAGCCAGTTGCTTGCATCCACGTTCGTCGTCCTGTGCCGTTACCCCTCGCAACCAGGCTGCAGTTGCCTGCATTCTCCACCAACTGTGAGGTAGCGCTAATGTCAATGTTGAGGGGCACTAACTTCACCGGGTCAATTAAAGCACACATGCAACTTTTTTCAGCATTATGAAGTCCAACAGTTTATTACACATCATAAACTGCTTATAACATTGTCCATCTCAGTGACTCGCAGGAATGTTACACATGTAATATCCTAGCGCCTTTTCAAAGGCAGTTATGCCCGCTTGCCTTCAGATACAGACTTCAGCAAGGTAACAACATCAATGTCCATATAACGCACTGCTTTTACCTTTGCCGGGGCTTAGCTGCTTCTATCAGCTCTGTTCTGCCAAAGCTGTGGTTTAAGGCTCACCAGACGTGGTCTCCAGGCCACGTCCCTTCCAGGGCTAATGGTGCCCCAGACACAGGGATCAGGTCTCTTGCCTCCCCCTGTTTCAAAACCACCCGGATATATATATCCCTCTGTGCGCACAGGACCTGTGATGATGTCACAGTCATGTGATCAGTCACCTAAATGGGAGGTACGTGGTAAGCCACAACACACCCCCTTTGATATTTTGGCAATGCAGCAAGCCGCTGCATTACAGGGTCAATATCCATGGACCTTCCCAGTCTATTAATATCAGCCCTCAGCTGTCTTCTTTGCCTTTGCTGGTTATCAAAAACGAGGGGACCCCCCAAAAAAGGATGTGGGCTCCCCCTATTTTTAATAACAAGCAAAGGAAAACCAGACAACTGCATGGTGATATGAATTCTTGTTCTCGAGGCTGCATAGGTCCCTCGCGGTCATGTCTTACAGGTGATGTCTCTAGTAACATCATTGCCCATGAGACATGACCGCCAGTGACCTATGCAGCCTCGAGTATGATGTTCCATTTCTGGAGAGGTTGAGGGCTATTCTTATTAGGCTGGGGAGGGACCAATATCCATGGCCCTTCCCAGCCTATTAATATCAGCCCCCAGCTGCCTGCTTTAACTTAGCTGGTTATTAAAAATAGTGGAGACCCCACGTCATTCTTTTTGGGGTCCCCCCATCTATAATATAACGGGAGATGCGTGTCTCTGGCTGAAGCCTCGATAGACTGCGCATGCGTGACGCGCAGTCTGGCTCCAGACAGAAGCAAGCATCCAGCTGTTATACAGGTAAGAGGAGTGTATGGCGCTGGAGATCACGGTATACGTAGGCACTAAACACATACCGCGATCTTCGGCATCATACTTACATACTTACCTGACCGGGAGGAGCATTGCGCATAGCGCTATCCGGCGCCATTTTACTGAAGACACATTTGCAGTGTGTCATGAGCAAAATAGTGCCGGACAGCGCGGTGCTCCAGCGCCGCACTCCTCCCCCAGCCTCCGGCAGAGCAGGACACTGGAGCACAAAGAAGAAAGGTGAGTATAACTGTTTATTTTTTGTGTGTGTGTACAGCTTGAAAGGGATGAGGGGGCCACACATACCTGGATTGGGGGGTGAGGGGGCCACACATACCAGGATTGTGGGGTGAGGGGGTCAAACACATGCCAGGATTGTGGGGTGAGGGGACCATGCATACCAGGATTGGGGGGTAAGTGGACCATGCATACCAGGATTGGGGGGTGAGGGGACCATGCATACCAGGATTGGGGTGTGAGGGGACCATGCATACCAAGATTAGGGGGTGAGGGGTACCATACATACCAGGATAGGCAGGATAGGAATGCAGGGTACCATGCATACCAGGATGAGGGGTATCATGCATACCAGAATAGGGATGAGGGGTACCATTCATACCAGGATAAGGATGAGGGGTGCCATGCATACTAGGATGAGGGATTGGGTGCCATGCATACCAGGTTTCCGGGACGAGGAGGCCATACATACCAGAATTGAGATGAGGGGTGCCATGAATACCAGGATGAGGGGTACCATGCATACCAGAATAGGGATGAGGGGTGCCATGTATACCAGGATTCGGATGAGGGGCCCATGCATACCAGGATAGGGATGAGGAGTGCCATGTATACCATGATGGGAGCGAGGGGTGCCATGAATACCAGGATTGGGGATGAGGGGTGCCATGCATAGCAGGATGGGGATGAGGGATGCCATTCATATCAGGATTGGGGATGAGGGAGCCATGCGTACCAAGATTGGGGATGAGGGATATCATGCAGTACCAGGATTGGGGATTAGGGGTGCCATGCATACCAGGATTGGGGATGAGAAAGCCATGCATACCAGTATTAGGGATGAGGGAGCGATGCATACCAGGACTGGGGATGAGGGGTGCCATGCATGCCAGGATTGGGGATGAGGGGTGCCAGGCATACCAGGATTGGGGATGAGTGGTGCCATTCATATAGGGATTAGGGATGAAGGGTGCCATGCATACCGGAATTGGGAATGAGGGGTGCCATACATACCAGGATTGGGGATGAGGGTTGCCATGCATACCAGGATTGGGGATGAAATGTATCATGCAATACCAGGATTGGGGATGAGGGGTGCCATACATACCAGGATTGGGGAAGCCATGAATACCAGGATTAGGGATGAAGGAGCCATGCATACCAGGATTGGGGATGAGGGGTGCTATGCATACCATGATTGGGGATGAGGGGTGCCATACAAACCAGGATGGGGGATGAGGGGTGCCATGCATACCAGGATTCGGATGAGGGGCCATGCATACCAGGATAGGGATGAGTAGTGCCATGCATACAATGATGGGGGTGAGGGGTGCCATGAATACCAGGATTGGGGATGAGGGGTGCCATGCATACCAGGATGGGGATGAGGGGTGCCATGCAAATCAGGATTGGGGATGAGGGAGCCATGCATACCAGGATTGGGGATGAGGGGTATCATGCAATACCAGGATTGGGGATGAGGGGTGCCATGCATACCAGGATTGGGGATGAGGGAGCCATGCATACCAGGATTGGGGATGAGGTGTGCCATGCATACCAGGATTGAGGATGAGGGGTGCCATACATACTGGGATTGGGGATGAGGGGTGCCATGCATACAGGATGCGGATGAGAGGCCATGCATACCAGAATAGGGATGAGGAGTGCCATGCATACCATGATGGGGGTGAGGGGTGCCATGAATACCAGGATTGGGGATGAGGGGTGCCATGCATTCCAGGATGGGAATGAGGGGTGCCATGCATATCAGGATTGGGGATGAGGAAGCCATGCATACCAGGATTGGGGATGAGGGGTATCATGCAATACCAGGATTGGGGATGAGGGGTGCCATGCACACCAGGATTGGGGATGAAGGAGCCATGCTTACCAGGATTAGGGATGAGCGAGCCATGGATACCAGGATTGGGGATGAGAGAGCCATACATACCAGGATTGGGGATGAGGGGTACCATGCATGCCGGAATTGGGGATGAGGGGTGCCATGCATACCAGGATTGGGGATGAGTCGTGCCATGCATACCGGGATTAGGGGTGCCATGCATACAAGGATTGTGGATGAGGGGTGTCATACATACCAGGATTGGGGATGAGGGGTACCATGCATACCAGGATTGAGGAGAGGGGAGCCATGCATACCAGGATAGGGATGAGGAGTGCCATCCATACCATAATGGGGGTGAGGGGTGCCATGGATACCAGGATTGGGGATGAGGGGTGCCATGCATAGCAGGATGGGGATGAGGGGTGCCATGCATATCAGGATTGGGGATGACGTAGCCATGCATACCAGGATTGGGGATGAGGGGTACCATGCAATACCAGGATTGGGGATGAGGGGTACCATGTATACCAGGATTGGGGATGAGGGAGCCATGCATGCCAGGATTAGGGATGAGGGGTGCCATGCAATCCAGGATTGAGGATGAGCGGTGCCATTCATACCGGGATTGGGGATGAGGGGTGCCATGCATACCAGGATTCGGATGAGGGGCCAGGCATACCAGGATAGGGATGAGGAGTGCCATGCATACCATGATGGGGGTGAGGGGTGTCATGAATACCAGGATTAGGGATCAGGGGTGCCATGCATACCAGGATGGGGATGAGGGGGCCATGCATACCAGGATTGGGGATGAGGGGTGCCATGTATACCAGGATTGAGAATGAGGGGTGCCATACATACAAGAATTGGGGATGAGGGGTGCCATGCATACCAGGATTCGGATGAGGGGCCATGCATACCAGGATGCGGGTGTGGGGTGCCATGCACACCAGGATGTGGGTAAGGGGCCCATCTATACCTGGATGAGGGATACCATACATACCAGGATAGGGATGAGGGATGGGGTAACATGCATACCATGATAGGGATGAGGAGTACCACACACACCAGGATTGGGGATAAGGGGTGCCATGCATACCAGGACTGGGGGTGAGGGGTGCCATGCATATCAGGATTGGGGATGAAGGAGCCATGCATACTAGGATTGGGGATGAGGGGTATCATGCAATACCAGGATTAAGGATAAGGGAGCCATGCATACCAGGATTAGGGATGAGGAAGCCATGCATACCAGGATTGGGGATGAGGGGTGCCATGCATACCAGGATTGAGGATAAGGGGTGCCATACATACTGGGATTGGGGATGAGTGGAACCATGCATACAGGATGCGGATGAGGGGCCATGCATACCAGAATAGGGATGAGGAGTGCCATGCTTACCATGATGGGGGTGAGGGGTGCCATGAATTACAGGATTGGGGATGAGGGGTGCCATGCATACCAGGATTGGGGATGAGGGAGCCATGCATACCAGGATTAGGGATGAGGGAGCCATGTATACAAGGATTGGGGATGAGGGAGCCATGCATACCAGGATTGGAGATGAGGGGTGCCATGCATGCCAGGATTGGGGAGGAGGGGTGCCATGCATACCAGGATTGGGGAGGAGTTGTGCCATGCATACCGGGACTAGGGGTGCCATGCATACCAGGATAGGGATGAGGAGTACCCTGCATACCTTGTTGGGAGTGAGGTGTGCCCTGAATACCAGGATTGGGGATGAGGGGTGCTATGCATACCAGGATGAGGATGAGAGGTCCATGCATATCAGAATTGGGGATGAGGGAGCCATGAATACCAGGATTGGGGATGAGGGGTACCATGCAATACCAGGATTGGGGATGAAGGGTGCCATGCATACCAGGATTGGGGATGGGGGAGCCATGCATACCAAGATTAGGGATGAGGGAGCCATGCATACCAGGATTGGGGATGAGGGAGCCATGCACACCAGGATTGGGGATGAGGGGTGCCATGCATACCAGGATTCAGATGAGGGGCCATGCATACCAGGATAGGGATGAGGGGTGCCATGCATACCATGATGGTGGTGAGGGGTGCCATGAATACTAGGATGGGGATGACTGGTGCCATGCATATCAGGATTGGGGATGAGGGAGCCATGCATACCAGGATTGGGGATGAGAGGTACCATGCAATTCCAGGATTGGGGATGAGGGGTGCCATACATACCAGGATTGGGGGAGCCATGCATACCAGAATTAGGGATGAAGGAGCCATGCATACCAGGATTGGGGATGAGGGGTGCCATGCATACCATGATTGGGGATGAGGGGTGCCATACAAACCTGGATTTAGGATGGGGGGTGCCATGCATACCAGGATTTGGATGAGGGGCCATGCATACCAGGATAGGGATGAGTAGTGCCATGCATACAATGATCGGGGTGAGGGGTGCCATGAATACCAGGATTGGGGATGAGGGGTGCCATGCATACCAGGATGGGGATGAGGGGTGCCATGCATATCAGGATTGGGGATGAGGGAGCCATGCATACCAAGATTGGGGATGAGGGGTATCATGCAATACCAGGATTGGGATGAAGGGTGCCATGCATACCAGGATTGGGGATGGGGGAGCCATGCATACCAAGATTAGGGATGAGGGAGCCATGCATACCAGGATTGGGGATGAAGGGTGCCATGCGTACCAGGATTGGGGATGGGGGAGACGTGCATACCAAGATTAGCGATGAGGGAGCCATGCACACCAGGATGGGGGATGAGGGGTGCCATGCATGTCAGGATTGGGGATGAGGGGTGCCATGCATACCAGGATTCGGATGAGGGGCCATGCATACCAGGATAGGGATGAGGAGTGCCATGCATACCATGATGGGGGTGAGGGGTACCATGAATTCCAGGATTGTGGATGAGGGGTGCCATGCATCCCAGGATGGGGATGAGGGGTGCCATGCATATCAGGATTGGGGATGAGGGAGTCATGCATACTAGGATTGGGGATGAGGGGTATCATGCAATACCAGGATTGGGGATAAGGGAGCCATGCATACCAGGATTAGGGATGAGGGAGCCATGCATACCAGGATTGGGGATGAGGGGTGCCATGCATACCAGGATTGAGGATGAGGGGTGCCACACATACTGGGATTGGGGATGAGTGGCACCATGCATACAGGATGCGGATAAGGGGCCATGCATACCAGAATATGGATGAGGAGTGCCTTGCATACCATGATGGGGGTGAGCGGTGCCATGAATAACAGGATTTGGGATGAGGGGTGCCATGCATACCAGGATTGGGGATGAGGGGTGCCATGCATGCCAGGATTGGGGATGAGGGGTGCCATGCATACCAGGATTGGGGATGAGTTGTGCCATGCATACCGGGACTAGGGGTGCCATGCATACCAGGATTGGGGATGAGGGGTGCCATACATACCAGGATTGGGGATGAGGGGTGCCATGCATACCAGGATTGGGGATGAGGGGTGCCATGCATACCAGGATTGAGGATGAGAGGTGCCATGCATACCAGGATAGGAATGAGGAGTGCCATGCATACCATGATGGGGGTGAGGGGTGCCATGAATACCAGGATTGGGGATGAGGGGTGCCATGCATATCAGGATTGGGGATGAGGGAGCCATGCATACCAGGATTGGGGATGAAGGGTACCATGCAATACCAGGATTGGGGATGAGGGAGCCATGCATACCAGGATTAGGGATGAGGGGTGCCATGCATACCAGGATTGTGGATGTGGGGTATCATGCAATACCAGGATTGGGGATGAGGTGTGCAATGCATACCAGTATTGGGGGAGCCATGCATACCAGGATTAGTGATGAAGGAGTCATGCATACCAGGATTGGGGATGAGGGGTGCCATGTATACCAGGATTGAGAATGAGGGGTGCCATACATACCAGGATTGGGGATGAGGGGTGCCATGCATACCAGGATTCGGATGAGGGGCCATGCATAGCAGGATAGGGATGAGGAGTGCCATGCATACCATGATGGGGGTGAGGGGTGCCATGAATACCAGGATTGGGGATGAGGGGTGCCATGCATACCAGGATGGGGATGAGGGGTGCCATGCATATCAGGATTGGGGATGAGGGAGCCATGCATACCAGGATTGGGGATGAGGGTTATCATGCAATACCAGGATTGGGGATGAAGGGTGCCATGCATACCAGGATTGGGGATGAGGGGTGCCATGCATACCAGTATTGGGGATGAGGGGTGCCATGCATACCAGGATTAGGGATGTGGGAGCCATGTATACCAGGATTGGGGATGAGGGGTGCCATGCATGCCAGTATTGGGAATGAGGGGTGCCATGCATACCAGGATTCGGATGAGGGGCCATGCATACCTTGATGGGGTTGAGGGGTGCCATGAGTACCAGGATTGGAGATGAGGGGTGCCATGAGTACCAGGATTGGAGATGAGGGGTGCCATGCATACCAGGATGGGGATGAGGGATGCCATGCATATCAGGATTGGGGATGAGGGAGCCATGCATACCAGGATTGGGGATGGGGGGTATCCTGCAATATCAAAATCGGGGATGAGGGAGCCATGCATACCAGATTTAGCGATGAGGGAGCCATGCATACCAGGATTTGGGATGAGGGGTGCCATGCATGCCAGCATTGGAGATGAGGGTTGCCATGCATACCAGGATTCAGATGAGGGGTGCCATGCATACCAGGATGGGGATGAGGGGTGCCATGCATATCAGGATTGGGCATGAGGGAGCCATGCATACCAGGATTGGGGATGAGGGGTATCATGCAATACCAGAATTGGGGATGAAGGGTGCCATGCATACCAGGATTGGGGATGAGGGGTGCCATGCATACCAGTATTGGGGATGAGGGGTGCCATGCATACCAGGATTAGGGATGTGGGAGCCATGTATACCAGGATTGGGGATGAGGGGTGCCATGCATGCCAGTATTGGGGATGAGGGGTGCCATGCATACCAGGATTGAGGATGAGGGGCCATACATTCCAGGATAGGGATGAGGGGTGCCATGCATATCATGATGGGGGTGAGGGGTGCCATGAGAACTAGGATTGGAGATGAGGGGTGCCATGCATACCAGGATGGGGATGAGGGAGCCATGCATACCAGGATTGGGGATGGGGGGTATCATGCAATATCACGATTGGGGATGAGGGGTGCCATGCATACCAGGATCGGAGATGAGGGAGCCATGCATACCAGGATTAGCGATGAGGGAGCCATGCATACCAGGATTTCGGATGAGGGGTGCCATGCATACCAGTATTCAGATGAGGGGCCATGCATACCAGGATAGGGATGAGGAGTGCCATGCATACCATGATGGGGGTGAGGGGTGCCATGAATACCAGGATTGGGGATGAGGGGTGCCATGCATACCAGGATGGGGTTGAGGGGTGCCATGCATATCAGGATTGGGGATCAGGGAGCCATGCATACCAGGATTGGGGATGAGGGGTATCATGCAATACCAGGATTGGGGATGAGGGGTGCCATGCATACCAGGATTGGGGATGAGGGAGCCATGCATACCAGGATTGGGGATGAGGTGTGCCATGCATACCAGGATTGAGGATGAGGGGTGCCATACATACTGGGATTGGGGATGAGGGGTGCCATGCATACAGGATGCGGATGAGAGGCCATGCATACCAGAATAGGGATGAGGAGTGCCATGCATACCATGATGGGGGTGAGGGGTGCCATGAATACCAGGATTGGGGATGAGGGGTGCCATGCATTCCAGGATGGGAATGAGGGGTGCCATGCATATCAGGATTGGGGATGAGGAAGCCATGCATACCAGTATTGGGGATGAGGGGTATCATGCAATACCAGGATTGGGGATGAGGGGTGCCATGCACACCAGGATTGGGGATGAAGGAGCCATGCTTACCAGGATTAGGGATGAGCGAGCCATGGATACCAGGATTGGGGATGAGAGAGCCATACATACTGGGATTGGGGATGAGGGTTACCATGCATGCCGGAATTGGGGATGAGGGGTGCCATGCATACCAGGTTTGGGGATGAGTCGTGCCATGCATACCGGGATTAGGGGTGCCATGCATACAAGGATTGTGGATGAGGGGTGTCATACATACCAGGATTGGGGATGAGGGGTGCCATGCATACCAGGATTGAGGAGAGTGGAGCCATGCATACCAGGATAGGGATGAGGAGTGCCATCCATACCATAATGGGGGTGAGGGGTGCCATGGATACCAGGATTGGGGATGAGGGGTGCCATGCATAGCAGGATGGGGATGAGGGGTGCCATGCATATCAGGATTGGGGATGACGTAGCCATGCATACCAGGATTGGGGATGAGGGGTACCATGCAATACCAGGATTGGGGATGAGGGGTACCATGTATACCAGGATTGGGGATGAGGGAGCCATGCATGCCAGGATTAGGGATGAGGGAGCCATGCATACCAGGATTTGGGATGAGGGGTGCCATGCAATCCAGGATTGAGGATGAGCGGTGCCATTCATACTGGGATTGGGGATGAGGGGTGCCATGCATACCAGGATTCGGATGAGGGGCCAGGCATACCAGGATAGGGATGAGGAGTGCCATGCATACCATGATGGGGGTGAGGGGTGCCATGAATACCAGGATTAGGGATCAGGGGTGCCATGCATACCAGGATGGGGATGAGGGGGCCATGCATACCAGGATTGGGGTTGAGGGGTGCCATGTATACCAGGATTGAGAATGAGGGGTGCCATACATACAAGAATTGGGGATGAGGGGTGCCATGCATACCAGGATTCGGATGAGGGGCCATGCATACCAGGATGCGGGTGTGGGGTGCCATGCACACCAGGATGTGGGTGAGGGGCCCATCTATACCTGGATGAGGGATACCATACATACCAGGATAGGGATGAGGGATGGGGTAACATGCATACCATGATAGGGATGAGGAGTACCACACATACCAGGATTGGGGATAAGGGGTGCCACGCATACCAGGACTGGGGGTGAGGGGTGCCATGCATACCAGGATTGGGAATGAGGGGTGCCATGCCTACCAGGATAGGATGGGGGCAGCACATAACAGGATGGGGGCAGAACATCGCAGGATGGAAGACCATATACCAATAAAAATGCTCGCCTCCCGGGTGTAGAATGGGTTCAATAACTAGTTTTTAATAACCTGCAAAGGCATAGCAGACAGCTGGGGGCTGATATTAATAGGCTGGGAAGGTCCATGGATATTGGCCCCTTTCCAGCATAATAAGACCAGCTCACAGTTGTCTCCTTTCCCTTGGCTGGTTATTAAAAATAGGGGGGACCCCACATCATTGTTTTTATCATTTATTTATTTTACATTGACCCTCTCTCAAGCAGCGTTGCCATACATGATCCAGCAGTGGCATGGCTGTGATGGCTCCAGAAGTGCCCACAGGTTAAAAGCTTGTTGATAAGATGCGCTGCAGCTTTTCAACAAGCTTTATTAAGCATCTGAACTCCAAACAGTAACACGGACTTCCAGGGGAGGGCCGTGTTCGGAGTTTAGCACCTAGTGCCGGTCTGAACCTCGAACTTTACAGTTCGGGTTCACTCATCCGTAGTTATCGGCCTCTGGCTTATGCTATGCCTGCATTAAAGAGCTGAGGTATGACTGCCATAAAGTTACATGAACCCTCTACTGAAACTCAAAATGCCATCAATTTCATAAAGAGGCACTGTTTCAAGGAATATCATCACAAAGTCTAGCATGGTTAATATAGCAGTGCACAAGAGCTAGATTCTAAAGGTGCATAGGGTCTATGACAAAATTTATGCGCTGTTACTGAGAACGAGGTTAGAGAGGATCAGGGAAAAATTGCTTTACAATTGCAAGATAACCTGAGCTGATGTTTCCATGAAGTCTCTGCACTGACATGTTTGTCCTTCTTAGTCCCACTTACAGATTTTGGAGCAAAGTTGCAAACAGCAAAGAGTTTTTTTCAAGCAACAGGCATTGTGCCACACATTGGGAGGGAATCCATGTCCCATTGTCACTATAACCGCCATGCCAAAATCAAGCTCTCAGAGACACAGGGAGGAGTTATGTAAGTGGTAGCTATTTATATAATTATATTTCTTTTACCTAGTTTCTGTTTTTTATTTCATTGACTAAAACACTTTGGTATGTTGGATTCTTTGCACCTTTTTTTTTCGAGTTTTTGTTGTTTTGTGCCTTTGTTTGCACCACATTCATCATTACGTTTGTGCCTTTTTTAAAGTCTATTTTATTTATGTTCTGCACTGTATGCATGATTTAGCATTTCCAGATGTTTTTGCCTGATTCAAAATGTTGTACAATTTGTCAGAAATATTCTCAAGTCTACCCCTGGAATGATTTTATGTACACCAGATGTTTTTGACAAGTTTTCTGACATTTTCCAAAACATTCGACTTTTTGGCTCAAAAAAGTTGCAAAAATTGTTAAAGACAGAACAAAAAGAACATTTTGACTTTGCACAAAATTCATGAACCGTGCATGCCATTTTGATTTATTTGATGCTAAAAAATGTCAAGCAAGATTAAAAATAAACTCAGATGGTGAATTGGACCCTAAATCTGTAGAACAGTGCTTAAGTCCTTCTTACTGGTGAACCACAATTGAGGAGACGGTATTGATACTGTGCTACAAAAGAACTACATATAGAATAACGTAAAATAGGAACAGGAATGTGATCCACTGTGTAAGTGAATACAAAAATATATTCAATTAGGAGGATTTCTTTTCTTAAATTACTTGTATAAATCTCTTTCTAAAAGGTTTGAATGATACAAGATACTGACTTGCAGCAACATCAAGGCTTCATTACTTTCTGAACTGCATTTGGCATAGTTTGGTTTATCTTTTTTTCACTGTATAAGCATCAGGTCCTTAAAATACTTTTGCAACGTTGGACTTGTTTTCCTAGCACAACCCATAGAGGCCCGATCAAATTGAAGTCTATGTTATTTTGAGAACAAGTCAAACCCTTGAACTCTTTGTCATGTTCCTCAAAACATTTTCAATATGTTGGGGTGAATTATATTGCTGAAAGAGGTTATTACTTTTTGAAAACATCATTCTCATAAAGGGCTTACACAGGATACAGCAATATTTAGGTTCTTGATACAATACATGTGAAAACAACATCCACATAAATGTCAGGCTTCCCAGGAGAACATTGCCCAAAGCCTCACACTGCATCTGTGGATTTGACTGCTGTCCATAGTACACCCTACACCCTACACTGTGCAATGGAAAAGAAAATCTGTCCACATATATACAGAACATTTTTTTTTATTTTTTTTTTTAAAAAGGTGCTACAACAGTTTAAACTGATACAGAAGATAGATAGTCACTATTGTAGAATCAGACTAGGCTATGTTTCAATACATTACATAAGAATTTGCAAGCCAAAATAAGGAGTAAGGATAAGTGCCCACGATGCAGAAATGCTGCATATTTTTTCCGCTTCTCCCTGGCAAGAAAAAACGCATGCGGATTTTACATGCGTTGTTCCTGCCAGGTAGAAACGTTTGTCAATCGTTTTTGTATGCATTTCTGCATGCGGGTTATCAAGCGCTTTTCAAAGTGATTTTAACATCACTTGGAAAAGTGCTTGACAACTTGGTCACACTATATAAATCCGTGCAACCGGCATGGATTTATATAGTGTGACCAAGTAATAGTTAAAAAAAGAATAAGAATGGTAAAAAATAAAGATTATACTTACCTTCTGATGGCCCCCTGTCTTTTCTCCGCTGTGTCTGGTCTTTTGTATGGCTCGCGGTGGTGTGAAGGTACCTTTCATGACGTAATTTAGTCATGTGACAGGTCACGTAGTCACGTGACCTGTCACATGACTAAATGACGTCATGGAAGGTCCTTTTAGACTATCGCGAGCTGCGCAACACACCAGACGCATCGCTATGGAGACCGGGGGCCGTCGGAAGGTAAGGATAATCTTTATTTTTTATTTAAATTTTTTTTTTTAACAGGTACCATGGTACCCGGGTCTGGAGGAAAGTCTTCTCCAGACCCAGGTATCATCCGCACATTGAATCGGTTAATATCAGCATGTGCACATGTAGTCATGCGGATATTAAGCAATTCAATGCAAGTCAATGGCGCCAATTACGCTGCGTGCCCGCAAAATTAATGGACATGCTGCGTATTTTTCCGCAATGATAATCTGCAGCAGAAATTTCCACAGCATGTGCACAGTACATAGGGATTATCATTGGGGACCATGGGGCACGTATTACCAAGCGTTTTTTAAGCATTTTCGCTGCGAAAATTCCACGGCAAAAACGCTTGAAAAACACATAGTTGGCACGCAGCCTAAAATACAAATAGAGAAATGTCTAATGGGCTTTGAACTAATTTGCACCTACTCTTTTTTTGTGGAATAAAAATCACCAAAATACCCAAGTGTGAATGACGCCTGTGTGTGCAGTCCATAACCAGGAAGACACATAGCTCTGCAAAGTAGTCGCATACACAAAACTGTAAGACATTTTTAAACCAGACTGTTTGTAAAGTTGTTTTCTTTTTAAATTGATATGCACTGGTGAAATAAGAAAAAAGGTTGCAAAAGTGTCCACATCCTTTATTGTGCATACTTTCCATATTGTAATTTATTATGCCAGCTATTAGAGCAGTAAAAAACATTAACCGTAATGTTGAGAAGCTGGGATTATTTACCTCTAAAAGGCTTTAAAGAGCTATTAGCAGTAAATACGGCTCTTAATCTTTTCCATTGGAAAAAAACAATAAAAGTTGTTAGCACTGGTTACTAAATCACAAATGTGCTTGATAAATGCAGCCCTAGCTTTCATTCATACTGGCCTGAAGTTTTTATTAGTTTTCTGTATGTTCGTGTTATGGTTTTCATTTTGTGAACCCTTGCGTGCATTTGGCTGTGTTTATATACCCCATATGTGCGCCATAGATTTGTAAAGCTTTGTTGAGAGTCATGCAAACACAGTGTGGGACTGCGGCTCTTCAGACGAAACAGTTGAGACTGACTTGTCAGTACAAATATGCTACTTGCAATGAGTGCAAAGACAAATAGAGTGCGAGGTGAGGTTTTCTGTAGTTTATGGAGTTCCTATGATTGAGGGAATGCTGCCTACTCTGGCAAGCCTTTGTGAGTAATGTCGATGCTGTAGAATGGCTTGGCTTTTTATTCATCATTATGGTAGAATAATAATTTCTGTTCCTATTTTTTTAATTTTATTATACAATTAAACCTCAGTATTTCTTACAGCACTATCTATTAATTTTTGTACAGTTTAACTATGTAATCAGGTCGTCTGATACTTTTTTTGAGGTAATATGACATATAGACTCCAATTTTTCAGCTGTTATTGCAGGTTAGACTAAAGTTCACATGTGGGGGAGAATTTGTTTCATTACTGTCCTCCATGCAGACAGCATAAAATAGGCAGAAATTATGCCAAATCTATAAGGGCTCCTTCAGACGTCCGTGTTCATCGGTCCGATCTTGGATCAGAATGCAGGAGCTGGTCAGGCGTCTCCTGACCCCAATACTGACAGCTACAGAAATATAGCCAGTCTGTGCAATGCAATACAAGATCGGACTGATGATCCCGGACATCTCAAGAAGCGCTAACAGTGGCACATGCAGTCTGATGGATTTGGAGCATTCTGCTTGCCATATACGCAACTTGTCACTTTTCTCTTTTTTTAAGGCTTATTCAGGCAAACATATAATTGGTCCGTGTGCTGTTTGTATACAAGATGGGTAGCATACGGACAAGAAACTCACCAATGCAAGCTAATGTTGTAGTTTATATGACCGTTTTACACACGGACCAATGGTCTGCGAATAAGGCAAAGTTTTCATGAGCGTATAAATTTTTATCTAGAAAATTCAGACATTTTTTTTTGCTATTATCTGTAGGCAATCTGTATCGCATCTATTTATATACAGGACACACCTTCTCATTTAAAGATTTTTCTGTATTTTCATGACTATGAAAATTGTACTTTCACACTGAAGGCATCAAAACTATGAATTAACACATGTGGAATTATATACTTAACAAAAAAGTGTGAAACAACTGAAAATATGTCTTATATTCTAGGTTCTTCAAAGTAGCCACCTTTGGTTTGATGACTGCTTTGCACACTCTTGGCATTCTCTTGATGAGCTTCAATAGGTAGTCACCAGAAATGGTCTTACAACATCTTGAAGGAGTTCCCAGAGATGCTTAGCACTTGTTGGCCCTTTTGCCTTCACTCTGCGGTCCAGCTCACCTCAAACCATCTCGATTGGGTTCAGGCCTGGTGACTGTGGAGGCCAGGTCATCTGGCGTAGCACCCCATCACTCTCCCTCTTGGTCAAATAGCCCTTACACAGCCTGGAGGTGTGTTTGGGGTCATTGTCCTGTTGAAAAATAAATTATGGTCCAACTAAACGCAAACCGGATGGAATAGCATGCCGCTGCAAGATGCTGTGGTAGCCATGCTGGTTCAGTATGCCTTCAATTTTGAATAAATTCCCAACAGTGTCACCAACAAAGCACCCCCACACCATCATACCTCCTCCTCCATGCTTCACGGTGGTAACCAGGCATATAGAGTCCAACCATTCTCCTTTTCTGCGTCGCACAAAGACACAGTGGTTGGAACGAAAGATCTCAAATTTGGACTCATCAGACCAAAGCACAGATTTCCACTGGTCTAATATCCATTCCTTGTGTTCTTTAGCCAAAACAAGTCTCTTCTGCTTGTTGCCTGTCCTTATCAGTGGTTTCCTAGCAGCTATTTTACCATGAAGGCCTGCTGCACAAAGTCTCCTCTTAACAGTTGTTGTAGAGATGTGTCTGCTGCTAGAACTCTGTGTGGCATTGACCTGGTCTCTAATCTGAGCTGCTGTTAACCTGCGATTTCTGAGGCTGGTGACTCGGATAAACATATCCTCAGAAGCAGAGGTGACTCTTGGTCTTCCTTTCCTGGGGTGGTCCTCATGTGAGCCAGTTTCTTTGTAGCGCTTGATGATTTTTGCAACTGCACTTGGGGACACTTTCAAAGTTTGCCCAATTTTTCGGACTGACTGACCTTCATTTCTTAAAGTAATGTTGGCCACTCGTTTTTCTTTACTTAGAATTTGTATTATGGCAAGAAAAAAGCAGCTAACAGTCTATTCAGTAGGACTATCAGCTGTGTATCCACCAGACTTCTGCACAACACAACTGATGGTCCCAACCCCATTTATAAGGCAAGAAATCCCACTTATTAAACCTGACAGGGCACACCTGTGAAGTGAAAACCATTTCCGGTGACTACCTCTTGAAGCTCATCAAGAGAATGCCAAGAGTGTGCAAAGCAGTCATCAAAGCAAAAGGTGGCTACTTTGAAGAACCTAGAATATAAGACATATTTTTTTAGTTGTTTCACACTTTTTTGTTAAGTATATAATTCCACATGTGTTAATTCATAGTTTTGATGCCTTCAGTGTGAATGTACAATTTTCAAAGTCATGAAAATACAGAAAAATCTTTAAATGAGAAGGTGTGTCCAAACTTTTGGTCTGTACTGTACATCAGAAGTTATTAAAATATACAAGACCAGATACAGCATCATATGTTAAATAATTGCAATATCAATCTATCTGTATAAATTCAATGCTATATGGTTGATCTGTATGGGATCCATTTTATTTGTGCACCCATAGACTTGACTTAACAAGTCTCATCCGAAATACGGAGTAGACTAGTGCATGCGGCAATTTTTTCTTGTGGAAATTCAGTCTGTGAGAAAAATGATCCTCTGAACAGTCTTATTGAATAATATTAGTCCGAGGGCTGTCTGTTTTTTTCATGGACAGCAATGGGACTGAATATACGGTTGTGTGAACGTAGCCTTAAAAATGGCATCATATAATGCTTTGATCCTTTTTGTTTCAAACATGGCCATTAACCCCTTTCCGGCCAAAAGCATCCTAATATGTATCTGTGCCCTGGGCCTTATACGTATTAGTATGCCTTGCACACAAGCGGTGCGGGAAAGATCGCTGCCGGGTGTCAGCTGATTATCACAGCTGACACCGGGTGCTATTGACGCGCCCCCTGGGCCATGTTGTTAGGGATACCCGGAGCCGGATCAGATGGGGGTTGTAGTCTCTGAGTGGCTGTGACCCGGTCCGTGCCCAGGGTGTCAAA
This sequence comes from Phyllobates terribilis, assembly GCF_046119375.1. NCBI lineage: Eukaryota > Metazoa > Chordata > Amphibia > Anura > Dendrobatidae > Phyllobates > Phyllobates terribilis. Next base: position 451,911,584 of record NW_027362771.1, on the reverse strand, counting down.
CTCAGTGTGCGGCAGTCCTTGCAAATGTTCTTAGTGTCGACTACGCCACCCGTTGATTTGCGGTCAAAAGGCCGCCGCTGCAGGATGGTCCGCTGAGGCTGGTGGTGTGTGTGCAGCTGTGGTAGTATAACCCCCAACGGGAGGGGTATAGCCTCAGGGGGTCAGACGTGGAGGATGGTGGTTGTTGTGGTGTAGAAAGGAGACTCTGAGACGGGAGGTGCAGTTCAGGGTTTTTACTTACTGATGTTCTTTTGGTCACTCTGGCCTTGAGTGACCACCCGAACCGTGCTGCGTTCACCAGGTCCTGGACTCGGCCAACCCCCAGGCAATTCTGGAGCGTGGTCCTGAGCTCCTTTCTGACTTTCCCTTTCTACTGGCCGTTCCCACCAGGGATCCACTTATGTCCGGCTCCCTTGGGTCTCTTGTTGGTCAAGCCTCCTCTGGGCTCCCTGACCCTATGCTCGGTGTGCCTTTCTAGTGGATTTGGTGAGGGTCGTGGCAGATCCTGCCCACGACCTCCGGTTCCTGGCTAAGGTTTGCTTTGGCCTCCGCCAGCTTGGGTTCCGGTACCCTGGTCCGCCAACCCTTCACCCTTCTGTCTGTATTCTGGGGTCTTGGGGTTCTTTCTTCTTTCCTCTCTGGGTCCTTCTGACTCCTCTCTCTCTCTCTCTCTCTCAGCAGGCTCTGTTCTGGAGCTGGGCCCAGCCGGAGCCACAGCTCCCTGTCAGCCCTCCTGGCTGAGCTCCTCTGCTCTGCTCCTCAGGTTAAACTCTCACTGACTGACCCTGTTCTAAGATGGTGCCCACCTTATATACTCCCTCTATGTGTGAGCTCAGGTGACCAGCACCCAATGAGCTCCTATCTTTACCCAGACTACTCCCCCTATCTGCCCCTACACTACTGGGATGTTCCACCCCCCTCCCACTCCAGCCAGGGACAGACGCTGTCGTACCTGCACATATACTGGTGGGAGTACCGTAGTTCTGTCCCCCGGAAATGGGATGTATGTAGTGAATGCAGCCTTCTGAGCTCAGTTCCACACTCCATCCTTACCCGGGAGTGGAATACCACACCTCTGGCTTGAGGTGTAATACCCCTGTAGCAGCCGAGTCCTCAGGGTGCTACACTATGTGCAGGGAGAGGTCCTCCCTGCACATTAACCCCCGAAATGCAGCAATAGAAATCGATCCCAGCATTCCGGTGGCAAGGGGAGGTAAGCTCGATACTTACCTCCTCTCTTGCGTACAGCGGCGTCTCTGAGTCCGGTCCTGGATGTTGTCATGGTTACTTGATGTCATCATGACAACATCCGCTTCACCAGGAGGCAGGAAGTTACTTTGGTCATGTGCAGTGTGCGACCAAAGTAACTTCTCCCGCTATCAGGCTGCATAGCACAGGGATGGTGCTGCATTCCTGTGCTATACAGCCGATCAGGCTGCAAAAAGTGAACGTCCCATAGTGACACATGGCGTAAAAGATCAAAAAGAATCAGAAAGTGAGAAAAAAATTGTAAAAATATTAAAAAAAATGAAAAAAATAATAATAAATAAATAAAAATATATTGTACCCTTAAATAAATAATCTTATGAAAAAAAAAATAAACCAATAAAAGTACACATATTTGGTATCGCCGCGTCCGGAATGACCTGACCTATAAAACTGTCCCACTGGTTAATCCCTTTAGTGAACACGGTAAAAAAAAAAAAAAAACGAAGCAAAAAACGATGCTTTATCATCATACCGCCAAACAAAAAATGGAATAAAATGCGATCAAAGAGACAAATGTAAATAACAATGATACTGCTGAAAACATCAGCCGAAAAATAAAAAAGAATAAAGTGATGCAAAAACAATTCTTTTTTCTATTAAATAGTTTTTATTGTATAAAAGCGCCAAAACATAAAAAATATATAAATGTGGTACCGCTGTAAACGTACTGACCCAAAGAATAAAGCTGCCTTCTCAATTTTGCCACACGCAGAAGAGTATAAAAAAAAAAAAAAAAAAACAATTCCTGAATTGTTGGTTTTTGTTTATTCTGCCTCCCAAAAATCGGAATAGAAAACGATCAAAAAATGTCACGTGCTCGAAAATGGTACCAATAAAAAAGTTAACTTGTCCTGCAAAAAACAAGCCATCACATGACTCTGTCGGTCGAAACATGGAAAAATTATAGCTCTCAAAATATGGCGATGCAAAAACTAGTCTTTATAAAAAAAAGGTTTTTTTAGTGCGTGACAGCTGTCAATCATAAAAACCCAATATGAATCTAGTATCGCTGTAATTGCACCGACCCGAAGAATAAAGTGGTCTAATCAGTTATACAGCACGAGAAACGGCGTAAAAAATAAACTCTAGGGTTGTGCTAGGATTAGGCTTGTGCTAGGGTTAGGGTTGTGCTAGGGTTAGGGTTAGGGTTGTGTTAGGGTTAGCGTTGTGCTAGGGTTAGGGTTGTGCTAGGATTAGGGTTGTGCTAGGATTAGGGTGTCATGCCAGGTGTGAGTGCAACACAAAGGGGAGAGGGAAAGGGAGCCCAGATACTAGGGAAAGGGGGAAGGGATGACCTCCTAATCTGGACTCACATAACCCTGTCTCCTCCTAACGTCCCTATACAGCCTCCGCAGCTGTCGCCGATCACGTGCCTCGCCCTACTATCCCTGGCATAAGGCTTTACCTGGGAGAGGAAGGAGATGAGCACTAGTCAACCTCCTCTAGCACTCTAAAGACAAAAGGGGAAGACAACACAGGGGAACAACAACAACTCAGCTTGAGAAGAACTCCAGCAGGGCACACGGCCTAAAGACTAGTGATGGGCGAGCACTAAAATGCTCGGGTGCTCAATGTTCGGGTCAAGCACATTGGAATACTCGGGTGCTCGACCCGAGCAGCGAGCCCAATGTAAGTCTATGGGAAACTCTAGCATTTTTCAGACGGCTCCCCCCGGCGGTCTGCAGAGGGCCTAAAAATTGCCCAAATCGAGAGGAACAGTGCTCACAAGACATGGGAAGAGCATGGGGAAGACCCCTGGAAGCATTTCTGACTCCCAGGTCACTTCTGTCAACAACGTTGTCAGAGGTATTACGCTACTTTTACGGACTCACAATAAAACATACAAAAATGAAACCATAATGGATTTTCCTGGGAAATATGTTAAGGAACATCCTTTCCAGGATAATGACTTATACATATATATATATATATATATATATATATATATATATATATATATATACTCATCCATATCTTGGGCTATGTTCACACGTAGTGTTTTTGATGAGTTTTGCACTTTTGCATTTCTTTCAACCAAGACAAATGCATTCACCAGGAAATGTCATTTTAACATTTTACAACCTTATCTGGCCATGTGGTGTGTGAGATATCATCAGACACATTGTGTTTCATTTATGAAGGAGGGACTCTGAAAGTCATAAAGCCTATTCCCATTATTAGGAAGTAGGTCTCCCATTGTGTTTGCCTATGCAGTGAATGCAAGGGTTGTCCAAAATTTGGAGGTACTCCAATGCCCCTTGGAAGAGACGTGGATGTCAGAGGGCCTCCTGAAAACAATGTTATCATTATTAGGAAGTGGGTCTCCCATTGTATTTGCCTATGCAGTGAATGCAAGGGTTACCAAAAATTTGGAGGCACTCCAACGCCCCTTGGAAGAGACGTGAGGGTCAGAGGGCCTCCAGAAAACAATGTTCCCATTATTAGGAAGTGGGTCTCCCATTGTGTTTGCTTATGCAGTGAATGCAAGGGTTGCCAAAAATTTGGAGGCACTCCAATGCCCCTTGGAAGAGACGTGGAGGAGGGCCTCATAAAAAATGTTCCCATTAGAAAGTAGCCGGTCTCCTATACTTGTAATGCCCATGCACTAAGTGTATGGGCTGACCAACATTTACTCCTGGGGTGTATACATGAACATACTGTATAATTTTTTTTTATTACGGGCATCATAAACACCCTTTAAAAAAATTATGTGGGTGTTGCATCACGGACCACGGTCACCATGGTGATATGGTGGTGGGGGATGAGGATGAGGAGAAGGAGGAGGACAAGAGCAAATAGTCAAAATCAGGAAGCATATACCCATGTGTGGGTGTGAAAAGGTGCATGGGAATACACCTCCCAAAAAAAAGACACTGGATTTCAGTTTATGTTACGTTGCTCTCATACGGTGGTGTTGAGAAGTCTGACCCAATCCAGCCCTTGTTCATTTTTAGAAGAGTCAGCCTGTCAGCATTTTCAGTTGACAGGCAGATGCGCTTATCAGTTATAATTCCACCAGCAGCACTAAAAACCCACTTTGATAAAATGCTAGTGGCAGGGCAGGCCAGTACCTCCAAGGCGTAGAGAGCCAGTTCATTCCACGTATCCAGCTTGTATACCCAATAATTATAAATCACAGAGGAATCACGGAGGACGTTGGTACGGTCGGCAAGGTACACCCTCAGCATCTTCCCAAACTTTGCACTCCTTGTGAGAATACCCCACGCCTCAGGGCCTGTGCGATGGGAGGGGCTGAGAAAATTCTCCCAGAACTTTGACAGTGTTCCCCTGCCTCTGCTGGATTGAAGTTGTGTCTCTCTTGCCTGTACTCCTTGGTTGTCCAATGAACTGTGACCTCTGCCGCCAGCGTTTTCAGATGTGAATTTTTTTAATAGTTGCGCAACAAGGGCCTTCTGGTACTGCCCCACTTTTGTAGACCTGTCCGCCTCAGGAATAAGATATATAAGGTTCTCCTTATTGCATGGGTATACAAGTGTCACCAACCAGTAATAACTGTGAAAGGCAGCGTAACAAACTCAGCCATGCGTGTCAGACTGCTAACAGGCAAGACTTCTGTGTCCTCATCAAGAGGATGAGAAACCATGCTCTCCTCCTTCTCCTCCTCTCTGTCCTCTGGACATCCATGCTTAACAGACGGTATGACAGTTGTGCAGGTAGTACCGTCTATAGCACATGAAACTAGCTCCTGTTCTTCCTCCTCCTCCTCTTCCTCATTGTCACTCAATCCATGTTGGGATGAGATGAGGCTGGGCTCTGTGTAATCACCCTGTATGGTTCCTTGCTCCATCTCATCGTGCTCTGCCTGCAATTCATCCTCTTTGATTGTGAGCAGAGAGTGTTTCAGAAGACAGAGAAGCGGGATGGTGATGCTAATTATGGCGTCATCGCCGCTCACCATCTTGGTGGAGTCCTCAAAGTTTTGGAGGATGGTACATATGTCTGACATCTATGTCCACTCCTGAGGTCTTAAGTGTGGAGTCTGAACTGAATACAGACGGCCTTGTTGATGCTGGTACTCAACAACTGCCCTCTCCTGCTCACAAATCCTTCCCAACATCTGCAGTGTAGAATTCCAACGCCTGGGGTCATCACATACCAGTCTGTGAGCCGGAATCTGGAAACGCTGCTGAAACCCGGCATGGGCGGCAGAAGCTGTAGGTGACTTTCTAAAATGGGCACACAGTCAGCGTACTTTAACAAGCAAATCCGGCAGCTCCGGGTAGGATTTGAGAAACCGCTGAACCATAAGGTTAAGCACATGGGCCAGGCATGGTCGCCTCGCCTCAGAGCCGCCACCAGGTTCTGGCCATTGTCACACATGACCATGCCTGACAGTAGGTTCAGCGGTGTGAGCCACAGATCTACCTGCTCTTTCAGAGCTGTCCACAACTGTTCAGCATTGTGCGGTTTGTCACCTAAGCATATTAGCTTCAGCACAGCCTGGCCGAGGCAGTGCTTCCAGCTTGTGACTGATGTGGTCATTTTGGAGATGGAGGCTGAAGAGGAGGAGGAGGCTGAGGAGGATGAGTTGCAGGAGCTGTAGACTGTGGGGGCAACCCTGATTGACCTAGGGCCCGCAGTCCTGGGCGTCGGGAGGATGTGTGGCCTGTGGGGCGTTGGCTGCATATCTGCATTTGTGTTCCAAGAACTGGGGTATGGACAACTGAATGCTTTTCTGGGATAAGGACGTGGACGTGCTTCCTGATGCTGCTTATTGAGAGTGTGCAACGACTGGTGCAGGGCAGGAGGCATCTTCGCATGCACAATGGACAGGGGATTGGCTTGCATGCACAACAGCAGAAGAAGCAATGGTGCCACCTGCAGACACTGCTCCTGCACCCTGGGGTTTGGCCCACAAAGTCGAGTTCCTTGCTGCCATGTGCCTGATCATTCTGGTCATGGCCAGGCTGCTAGTTTTGCCACCCCTGCTGATGCTGGCCTGGCAGGTGGTGCAAATGGCCTTTTTCGGGTTATCGGCAGTGTCTTCAAAAAACAACCAGACTCTGGAAGACCTAACAGTTGTACTGGCAACTTCATTCGTGTTGGTGTTACGGGGAACGGTTGCCTGCCTCCTGTCTGCGGCCACCACACTGCTTCTTCCTGCCTGTTGGGGTGGTCTGCCTCCCTCCCCCTGTGTGCTGCTGTCCTGGTTGGAAGCATTATTCGCTAGCCAACCAACAACCTTTTGACACTGCTCTGGGTACAATAGTGGTGTGCTGCAGTCCTCTAGGAATTTTTGACAGGTAGGTAGGGCGAGAAGATGTGAGTGTTTGTTGTGGCACAATTTCAGCTTGCCCACGGCCTCGGCCTCTGCATGCACCATCACCATCATGTCCAGTTCCCCATCCCTTGCCACGCGCCTTGCCCATTTTAAATGGAGGACAATATCTTCCACGCTCACTACAAATGGCTGAATTTGGAACGAACTTATATGTAACCCGTGTGATGGAGAAACCACAGTTTTAAATACCTGGCCTGTAGGTAACTATTTTGAAAAGCAAACCTGTGTCAAAAACTTTGCTGACACACTGAAAAAAAATTAGAATGGAGGCCAGAAATGGCAGAATTTTCAGAAAACGTATATGTGATCCATGTGACTGACAAACCACAGTTTTAAATACCTGGCCTGTAGGTAACTATTTTGAACAGCAAACTGGTGCCAAAAACTTAGCTGACACACTGAAAAAAATTTGAATGGAAGGCAAAAATTGTCAGTATTTTCAGCGCAATTATATGTGATCCGTGTGACGGAGAAGCCACAGTTTTAAATACCCGGCCTGTAGGTAACTATTTTGAACAGCAAACCGGTGTCAAAAACTTTGCTGACACCCTGCAAAAAAATTTGAATGGAGGCCAAAAATGGCAGTATTTTCAGCGCAATTATATGTGATCCGTGTGACGGACAAACCACAGTTTTAAATAGCAGGATTTTTAGCGCTGTAATATGGAAAGGACCTGGCTGTATTCTGCAGTGCCAACAAGCAAATGGCGCAGAAAAACGGTGTTCTCTGGATTGCTTTTTAAGCAAATAATGAGAATTAAGATCCAAAAATAATTATTCCTGGCCCCTGAGACCTGGGCCTTTGTCTAGAAATGTCTAACAGCAGCAGAAGGCAGAACTGGAATGGAACCTCTTGTGCTATATGCACTGCAGTCTGCTATATACACTGCCTGACTTCCTATATACACTGACTGCCTGATATTTCTGCAGATGGATTAGTCCTCAGAAGGACTGTTTGTTGAGATGGATATGTGTAATGTACTTGTTTTCTCCCTACACTACCTAATACACAACCAAATCTCTCCCAAGCTCAGCAGCACCTCTCCCTACACTGCCTGATTGCGGAGTAGACTGACAAGCACAGCAGCGCCAGGTCTGATATAGACCTGATGACGCTGTGCGGCCAGCCAATCCCTGTAATGCCATAACCAACATGGCTGCGGTATTACAGTGAGTGGCAGGCAATCCCTGCATGTTGATTGGCTCTCTAAAGAGCGCCAAACATGCAGGGAGGGGACCCGAGCATCCGCCCGAGCATCTCGCAAGTACTCGGCGAGCTCCGAGCATCTCGAGTACTGAAATGCTCGGGCGAGTACCGAGTACTTGCGAGTATGCTTGCTTATCACTACTAAAGACTCCAGAGAGGACGTGATGGTGCTTCAGCCAAGTTCCAAGTAGAAATGAGTATAACCGGCGACGCCCACCTAGACACACTAGGTATACATACACCCATACTAAAGGGAGGTAGTCGCTGTGTCCTAAACACAGCCTCCTTTCTAGGCAACTGTCTGCATTGCCAAACGTGGAGATCTCCTGCAAACCTTTGCAGGGCGACTATCTGTCACCTCTGACACACCTGTGACAGTACCCCCCCTCTACATGTGTCCTCCAGACACTCATGACCGGGCTTCTCAGGAAAAGAGGTGGGAAAAGAGTGAACTAATCTGGGAGCGTTCACCTCTGAGGCTGAAACCCATGTTCTCTCCTCCAGACCATAGCCTTTCCAGTGCACCAAGTATTGCAGAGAACGATGTTGGAGATGAGAATCTACTATCCTCGAAATCTCGAACTTCAAATTACCATCAACCATTACTGGGGGCGGTGGTAGAGGTGAGGGCTCAAGAGGTTCTACGTACCTTTTGAGTAAGGACCTGTGGAACACATTGTGAACCTTAAGGGCCCGAGGAAGTTCAAGACCAAACGTTGATGGGTTAATGATGGCGGTAATTTTGTAGGGACCAATAAACCTAGATCCCAGCTTCCAAGAAGGAACTTTCAATCTTATATTCTTGGTAGATAACCACACACAGTCATTCACAATCAGGTCCGGACCTGGCAAGCGTTTTCTGTCAGCCATACGTTTATACCTGTCACCCATGGTCTTCAAATTACACAGAACACCCTGCAACACCGAGGAGAGCGACAAAGCAAACCGTTCCTCTTCAGGAACTCCTGAAGCTCCTCCCCCCTGAAAGTACCAAACTGTGGATGATAACCGTATGCACCGAAAAACGGTGACCTGCCAGTGGATTTTTGACGATGATTATTGATAGTAAATTCTGCCAGCGGTAAGTAAAATGCCCAATCCTCCTGATTTTCGGAGACGAAACACCTGAGTTATGTCTCCAAGTTCTGATTAACCCGCTCGGTCTGACCATTCGACTGAGGGTGGAAGGCAGAGGAAAACGACAGCTGCACCACCAGTCGAGAACAGAATGCCTTCCAGAACTTGGAAACAAACTGGGTCCCCCAATCAGACATTGGGAAGTGCAGGTAAAGTGACGAAGTGAACCATTTTACTGAACCTATCTACTACTACCAAAACCACCATTTTTCCTGCAGAAACCGGTAGGTCAGTAATAAAATCCATGGACAAGTGTGTCCATGGCCTGCTAGGGATAATTGGCGGAAGGAGAGTACCAGACGGACGGGTGTGCGAAATCTTAGAACGCGCGCAAATACTACAAGCAGCTACGTGTTCAATTACATCTCGATGCAACCCCGGCCACCAAAAACAATGAGAGAAGAGGTCTGCGGTTGCCTTTACCACCTGGATGCCCAGCAAGCACAGAGTTATGATGTTCCTTGATGACTTTATGGCACAGATCAGGTGGTACAAATAACTTTCCAGAAGGGCAGGAGGCAGGGGCGTCTCCCTGAGCCTCCAGCACCTCACCCTCCAGTTCAGGAAAAAGAGCCGAAATAACTACCCCTTTCTGTAACATCGGGGCAGGGTTCTCATGGTCACCACCACCAGGGAAGCTCCAGGACAAAGCATCAGCCTTGACGTTTTTGACCCCTGGATGAAAAATGACAACAAAATTGAGCCTAGTAAAAAACAGGGATCATCTAGCTTGCCTATGGTTGAGAGGTTTAGCTGACTGGAGATATGACAGGTTCTTATGGTCAGTAATAACAGTAACAGGATGGACAGCCCCCTCCAACCAGTGTCACCATTCCTCGAACGCCAATTTGATTGCCAAAAGTTCCCTATTACCCACGTCATAATTTCTCTCAGCCGAAGACAATTTTAGAAAAGAAGGCGCATGGACGCCATTCACCAGGGGACGAACCCTGAGACAACACAGCCCCAACCCCGACATCCGAAGCATCGACCTCCACAATAAAGGGTTGATAAACTTCGGGTTGACTGAGAATAGGTGCAGTGGCAAAATGATTCTTTAAGGAATAAAAAGCTTGGAGGGAAGCCTCCGACTAGTTGGAAAAATCAGACCCCTTCTTAGTCATGTCAGTAAGGGGTTTCACTACAACAGAGTAATTTTGGATGAATTTCCTATAAAAATTAGAAAAGCCCAGAAAACGTTGTAGGGCCTTCAGGTTCTCGGGACGTTCCCAGTCAAGGACTGCACGGATCTTCTACGGATCCATCCGAAAACCTGAAGATGACAACAAGTACCCCAAAAACTGCACCTCCTGAACAGCAAAAACACATTTTTCTAGTTTGGCATAACGTTTGCTATCCCTTAATATCTGGAGCACCTGCTTAACATGCCCCCGATGGGTCTCAAAATCAGGTGAATTAACCAAAATATCATCCAGATAGACCATCACAAACCTCCCCACCAAATGATGAAAAATATCATTTATGAAATGCTGGAATGCCGCAGGTGCATTGGTCAAACCAAAAGGCATAACCAGACTCTCGAAATGACCTTGCGGGTTATTGAACGCTGTCTTCCATTCGTCCCCCTCTCTGATTCTAACCAGATTGTAGGCTCCCCTTAAATCCAACTTGGATAATACCTTAGCTCCCACAACCTGGCTGAACAAATCCGAAATCAGAGGAAGAGGGTATGGCTCCCGGATGGTAATTTGATTTAATTCCCGGAAATCTAAACAGGGACGTAGACCGCCATCTTTTTTCTTCACAAAGAAGAACCCTGCCACCACAGCCGAAGATGTGTGTCTGATATGTCCCTTCTCCAGACTTTCCGCAATGAAAACCTTCATGGCTTGTCTCTCAGGGCCAGAAAGATTATATAGTCTAGACTTTGGTAGTTTATCTCCGGGGGTCAGGTTAACAGGACAGTCATAAGCACGATGAGGAGGCAAATCCTGACACCCCTTTTCAGAAAAAAATTCAAAACCAGACAGAAAAACAGGCAGTATCCCTGTAGAGACAGCAGCAATAGAAAGATTCAGACAGTTCTCATGGCAGTAATCTCCCCATTCAGTAATCTCCCCGGCTTGCCAATCCACCAGTGGATTATGTTTTACAAGCCCCCCTGGCCTACCTAAAACAATCGGAGTAGGGAGATTTCCCAAAACATAGCAAGGGATGATTTCACAATGAACTGACCCCACCCTCAGTTTTACATTATGTACAATCTGAGTAAATTCTTTCTGTGCAAGTGGCGCCGAGTCAATGGCAAAGATGGGAATAGGTTCAGCTAAAGCACAGCAAGCAAGACCATGAGTTTTCACAAACTCAGCATCAACCATGCTGACCCCGGCTCCACTGTCAACAAACACAGAAATTTTTTCGGTTTTGCTATCTGGCACCACCTCAGCTGTCAGGACAAAGCTGTAACTGCAGTTTGGCCTCAAATGCACCCCTTTTTTATACAAGTCCAGACTACCAAGAGTTAATCGAGTCTCTTTTTGTTTAGGAATTGAAGGACAGGTCCCAACAAAGTGTCCCTTTTTCCCACAAAAAAAATATACGCATTTTTTCTTGTGAATCTCCGGGGAGATGTATGATATAGAGACACCCCTTTACTGCATAGGTTCCTCCACCTCCCCCAGTACTGGTTCACCCCCAGACCGCTCCCTTGCAAATGTACACAACCCCGACCAGAAGGCCCCGGAGAAGAAGGTTGCACCCGTCTATTCAGACGTATGGCCAAAGACATGGCAGCCTCCAAGGACTGAGGGGTATCATATACATCCAAGGCATCTTTCAACCTTTCAGTAAGGTGACATAGCTTAGAATCAGCCAAAGCGACTTGGTCAGGGTCATCATAGATGAGGGCAAGAGCTCCAAAAACCCCCCCACAGACTGGTGACAAACTGAGTCCTGTGGTGATAAAAACGCCCAGGACTGAGGATCGCCCTGCAGTAGAGAGATCACAATACCAACCCGTTGCTCCTCATTACCGGAGGAGTAGGGATGAAGTTTGAAGTACAATTTGCATGCCTCCATATACACAAAAAACTTGTCCCTACCTCCTCCTGAAAACCTGTCCGGGGGGGCAACCTTGGGTTCAGGCTGGAAAGGCCTACCTGCTGAGACCCCCACATCGGCAACCTGTAACCGCTGATACTGCTGCTGAACCTCACAGCGGAGGTCATTCACCTCCAGAGACAGACAGCGGAACTGCTCTGCAAGCTCTGCAACTGATCCCATACTAAAGGGAGTAAGGAAAAAAAGGTGCACGTCCAAAAACACACAAGGGAAAAAAAAAATGTCAATCTTATGTCGTTTTTTTCTTTTTTACAAAACGTGCTCGGCCGGTTATAATGTCAACCCTGGTGTGAGTGCAACACAGAGGGGAAAGGGAGCCCAGACACTAGGGAAAAGAGGAAGGGGTGACCTCCTAATCTGAACTAGCATCACCCTGTCTCCCCCTAACGTCCCTATACAGCCTCCGCAGCTGTCGCCGATCACGAGCCTTGCCCTACTATCCCTGGCATAAGGCTATAGCTGGGGGAGGAAGGAGATGAGCACCCCCGCTAGCACTCTAAAGACAAAAGGGGAAGACAACACAGGGAACAACTCAGCTTTAGAAAAACTCCAACAGGGCACACGGCCTAAAGACTCCAAAGAGGACGTGTTTCTGCTTCAGCCAAATTTCAAGTAGAAATGAGTATAACTGGCGACACCCACCTAGACACACCAGGTATATATACACCCAGACTAAAGAGAGGTAGTCTCTGGGTCCTAAACACAGCCTCCTATCTAGGCAGCTGTCGGCATTGCCAAACGTGGAGATCTCCTGCAAACCATTGCAGGGCGACTGTCTGTCACCTCGGACACACCCGTAACATAGGGTTAGGGTCGTGCTAGGGTTAGAGTTGGGCTAGGATTAGGGTTGTGCTAGGGAGAGGGTTGTGCTAGGGATAGGGTTGTGCTAGGGATAGGTTGTGCTAGGGATAGGGTTAGGGTTGTGCTAGGGATAGGGTTAGGGTTGTGCTAGGGATAGGGTTGTGTTAGGGCTAGGGTTGGGCTAGGGTTAGGGTTGACTAGGGTTTGGGTTGGGCTAGGGTTAGGGTTGGGCTAGGGATAGGGTTAGGGTTGAGCTAGAGTTAGGGTTGGGCTAGGGCTGGGGTTGGCATTTTTTCAGAAGTAAAGAAAAAAAAATGATGACAATATGGCGACTAGCATTGAGCGAAAGTGCTTGCTGCTTGAGTTTGCATCGGGTGCTCGGGTATGCACCAAGAATAGCAGGTGCTCGAATAACATGCTCAAGTCTCCGTCTCGCATGTTTTGCAGCTATTATACAGCCAAAAAAACCTTGCAGGGATTGCCTGCCATGCATGAGCGATCCCTGCATGTTTTTTTTTGGGTGTCTAATAAACGTGAAACATGCGGGCGGGGACTCGATCATGTCACTTGAGCACCCGCGATACTTGGTGCATACCCGAGTACCCAATACAAACTCAAGTAGAGAGCACTTGCGCTTAAGGCTAATGACAACTTATTTAATATGATGACCTATTGTTATCAAATTCTGTGTCATACCTCTGAGTTCAAAATGTTCGCTATACCCCTTGATAAAATCCTTGAGGGGTGTAGTTTTGAAAATGGTGTCACTTGTGGCGGGTTTTTACTGTTTAGGCACATCAGGGGCTCCCCAAACGCAACATGGCATTTGCTAATTATTCAAGCAAATTTTACATTCAAAAAGTCAAATGGCGCTCTGTCCCTTCCGAACCCTGCCGTGTGCCCAAACAGTGGTTTCCCCTTACATATGGGGTATCGACTTACTCAGGAGAAATTGCACAACAAATTGCATGGTGCAATTTCTCTTGTTACCTTTATGAAAATGCAAAATTGGAGGCTGAAAAACATTTTTGTTGGAAAAATGTGAAAATTTTATTTTTACGGGTCAATGTTATAAACTTCTATGTAGTACCTGGGGGTTCAGGATGCTCACCACACATCTAGATAAGTTCCCTGAGGGGTCTAGTTTCCAAAATTGTGTCACTTGTGGTTTTTTTTCACTGCTTAGGCTCATCAGGGGCTTCCCAAACACAACATGGCGTCTGCTAATTATTTAAGCAAATTTTACATTCAAAAAGTCAAATGGCGCTCCTTCCCTTCCGAATCCTGCCGTGTGCCCAAACAGTGGTTTTCCCCCACATAAGGGATATCAGCGTGCTTAGGAGAAATTGCACAACAAATTTTGGGGTTCATTTTTAATGATACCCTTGCAAAAATAAAAAAATTGGGGTCTAAAGTAACATTTTTGTGAAAAAAAAATGTTCATTTTTTTTCCACATGCCAAAAATTCCTGTGAAGCACCTGAAGGGTTAATAAACTTCTTGAATGTGGTTTTGAGCACCTTGTGGGGTGAAGTTTTTAGAATGGTGTCACTTTTGGATATTTTCTGCCATAAAGACCCCTCAAAGTCACTTCAAATGTGATGTGGTCCCTAAGAAAATGGTTTTGTAAATTTTGTTGTAAAAATTTTCAAAGTTTTCGCCAAATTTCCATTTTTTTCAGAAATAAACGCAAGTGATAGCAAAGAAATTTTACCACTATCATGAAGTACAATATGTCACAAAAAACACTCTCAGAATCAGTGGGATCCATTGAAGCGTTCCAGAATAATTACCGCATAAAGTGACAGTGGTCAGAATTGTAAAAATTGGCCTGGTCATTAACGTGCAAACCACCCTCGGTGGTAAAGGGGTTAAAAATCATTGTGTGCGTATAAAATGGATCACATATAGATTACTACCTACCCGTATGTGATGCATATTTCATTACGATTATTAACTGTATGAGGCCTTTTAATGTTTACATTTTTCATGTAAAAACCAGGTGCCATACAGCTATAAAAACATAAGGTGGACAATATGAATGAAAACGCATTTTGTTTTTATGAAAAACAGACGATTTTGCATACACTTGTCTGAACCTAGCATTACAGCACTTCTTAACTCTTGACTACCATTGTTGATTATTATTATTTATTATTATAGCGCCATTTATTCCATGGCGCTTTACATGTGAAAAAGGGGTATACATAGCAAAAACAAATACAATAATCTTGAACAAAAATGTGACGGCGACTGGTACAGGAGGAAAGAGGACATTTTGTACCAGTGTAAATCAATAATAAATCTGACAAGTTTTAAAACTCCCCTCAGCCGTGCCCCTTCTTATACACTTTTTGAGTAATTGTCAAATGCGTAATAAATTTGGCGCACAGCATATAAGCTGGTTTTGGCAATATTAAGTCATTTTTGCCTAATATATTTCCACACTAAAGTTGTTCATGTTGTTTTGATTTCTGTCAGTGTTTTTTTTTAATGATTAAGAAATATAGTAATATATAGAGATGATTGAATCGATTTGATGAAATTTTATGAAGTTCACAATTTCTGGCAAATTCAAACAAATCACAATCCATTTTGTACAAATTGCCCAAAAAATGCCTGTCACCTTTTCTCTCATTGCAAAAGATTGCCTGGGCTTGACCAAAATGAGTTGCAGCTATCAGATAATATAATTTAGTGTAGCCAAATAGTAGGAACTATAAGCCTACATAAAAGCTTAAGTAGGGAATTCAGCAGCATTTTATCGTGATTTTAAGATAATAAAAGTTTGTAAGAGCTCACAGCCCAGTAAAAGAGACAGAAAGAGAAAGTCCTAAAACATTGAACAAGTACTCTAGACAGTAATATCTGAATATCTGCAGCAGTGAAGACAATGAGTAATAGTCTGCGAATAATACAGATTCAATTAATAGATGGAGAGTAAGAAATGGCAGAGGAGTCAGCAGCAGTGCCAAATTCAGTGTGTTTGATCAGTGATATTGTGTAGCTGACATTAACCTGCACTTTACGTATTACAATTACAAAGGTGCTCTATAGGAGGGGCCAATGTCTACTTAATTTTATATTACGACCCATAAATACTGCAACTCTAAGGGCTCTTTCACATATCTGTTTTTTGGTATGTGTGCTATTTTTATTTCTTGCAGTTAGGTCACGGCCTATTACTATGAATGTGCCTTTTCACATGTCCTTTTTTTGCTGACCAATTGTCCACAAAAATCCATGCTGCAGATCAAACTTGTCAATGCAAATCAATGGCTTGTGACAAAAAACAAACAAATGAGATAGAACATTAATGTTATGTTGGTGCTATCTATGTTTTACTGTTTAATGGGTAGAATCCAAGATGAAAAAAGGATTGTAAAGACTGACACAAGGACCAAAAATGGATACAGCATGCCGAAAAAAAACCACGTGAAAACCAACCTAATGAGATATTTTCAAGAGAGACTAGAAGCACCTAACTCACATTCAACAGCCTGCTCACACACTGTCTTTTATCGTTTATGTTACTCAATTCATTATTAGAAGTGTGTTTTTTTCTGGCAGTTATTAAGTCCTATATTGAAGCCTTTAAGAAACTACCATAAAAAACAATATACATAGAGCATGATACAAAACAAAAATATGTAAAAAAAAAACACCCCCACAAAACCCCCTTACATAAATCAGTATTGTTTGAAATGCATTTCAAATTTACCTATAGACTTAGGTCCTCAAAGTGTAATAAAAATGCAAATATTTTTTGTCTGTGACGCCATACTTAATGTATCTTACCACAAAAAATTAGATAACACAATAATGTGACGTGTTAAGTTTTTAGCAAGCTGTGTTTATTAAAGATCTCTTGTTTTCGACACTAAAGTAATGATTTTCTGAGCTGCAAAGCTTAAAATGTAAAATTAACAGATCAATGAAAAGGAACACTTTGTTCTAGAATTATATTTACCTTCAGTCACAGATCTTACTTTTGAATTATGGGAAATGAAACAAATGTAATGTTATCTGAAAATATGTTTATGCAATTTAAGATTTAGAATTTTTGTACATATGTTAGATTGTGCTCTGGTTGGGAATGAGGCAAGAAAGGTGCACTGTTGTGTTTATTATCAATAAAGAGTAGTGATGGACGAACACTAAAGTGCTCGGGTGCTCGACCTGAGTAACGAGCCCAATGTAAGTCTATGGGAAACTTGAGCATTTTTCAGGTGGCTCCCCCCGGCGGTCTTCAGAGGGCCTAAAAATTGCCCAAATCGATGGGAACAGTGCTCAAATGACTCGGGAACAGCATGGGGAAGACCCCTGGAAGCATTTCAGACTCCCAGGTCACTGCTGTCAACAACGTTGTCAGAGGTATTACGCCACTTTTACGGACTCACAATAAAACATACAAAAACTAAACCAAAATGGATTTTCCTGGGAAATATGTTAAGGAACATCCTTTCCAGGGTAATGACTTGTATAGAAGGCAAAATAAATAACCAAAAAACAAAAATAATCCTCCACACTTTGGGTTATGTTCACACGTAGCATTTTTGATGCGTTTGTGCACTTTTGCATTGCTTTCAACCATGACAAATGCATTCACCAGGAAATGTCATTTTAACATTTTACAACCTGGCGACAATATATAGCAGAGGGTAGTGGCTAACACTGAAAGCTGAGTCCATCTAAGCAGGAAAGCTCCAGGAGCTTTCAACAGAACAGATAACCCTTGAACTGCTAGCAAGGAGAAAACCTGTACTGTTTAATAAAAGGTGAAATGCTTCTAACCAGTGGAGGAGTACATTAAACCAGACATTGCAGTCTTCTGGTCCCTCTCTGTCACAGTATACCTGTGGTGTAAATCACAGTTTTAAAGGCTTTAAATTCTTTAAAGTTTAACTATACTGTCAAATAACTTTTCAGTATAGCCGGTCATAAGTGTTTAGTTTACATGAGGAATAACTTTATTTCAGGCCATTATATGACTTGTAGCTCACATTTCGCCAATCTGCCCATCTGCAGGCTAACTATATTAATCTGAAATTGACTCTAAGCTGGTGGGAGTTTACAGGCAGCTATGATATCTCCAAAACATATAGAAGGACTCCTGCTCTTTATTGCTTAGCAGACAGACAGAGGTAGCAGGAACATAGAGGAGACAGCTGTACTGAGCAGTGTAAATGTGGATCCAGCTCTGGGGTAAGTTCGAAAGCTCAGTACCATCTCTCTGCTTCTACCATTACTTGTTTCTTGTTTACTTACTCTACTCCTCATCTCTCCTTCCCTCTCTCTTTTCCATAGAATATAATAGAATGTGTAACATGACACCTCACTGTGCTGGCAGTCCATCTTGCAGACAGAGAAGAGCCATTTTTTTTTCTAAGTGGATGTTAACCTCTGGAAGCAGAGGGAGGAGAATAAGTGGATAATGAATGGTAAAAGAAGCTTATTTCTCTGATCAGATACATTGCGAATATATATGTACATACAGGTGCTTCTCACTAAATTAGAATATCATCAAAAAGTTAATATATTTCAGTTCTTCAATACAAAAAGTGAAACTCATATTATATAGAGTCATTACAAACAGAGTGATCTATTTCAAGTGTTTATTTCTGTTAATGTTGAAGATTATGGCTTATAGCCAATGAGAATACAAAAGTCATTATCTCAGTAAGTTAAAATAATTAACAAAAACACCTGCAAAGGCTTCCTAAGTATTTAAAAAGGTCCCTTAGTCTGTTTCGGTAGGCTCCACAATCATGGGGAAGACTGCTGACCTGACAGATGTCCAAAAGGCAGTCATTGATACTCTCCACAAGGTCCCAGAGTTCCAATTTTCATTTGGAAATCAAGGTCCCAGAGTCTGGAGGAAGAGTGGAGAGGCCACAATCGAAGCTGCTTGAGGACTAGTGTGCAGTTTCCACAATCAGTGATGGTTTCGGGAGCCATGTCATCTGCTGGTGAAGGTACACTGTTTTATCAAGACCAAAGTCAGCGCAGATTTTAAATTTATTATTACTTTTGTCAGATTCAAGTTATTTCTGTGACCATTGTGGGTTTTTTCTTTCGTTAAAAGAGGGGTACCAACAATTTTGACCACGTGAGTGTGTATATATATATATATATATATATATATATATATATATATATATATATATATATATATATATCTATATAGATATATATATATATATATAGATATATATAGATATATTTGCAATGTATCTGATCAGAGAAATAAACTTCATTTATAAAACGGTATTATCATACACACCCATGTTGTTTACTGAACTGTTTAATCTCCTGTTACTCTAAAGGTCCTGCTTTGGTGGTCTTTCCAAGTCAGTGTTTACTCCACTTCAGTTGATCATGTGTAATCTACCTACATGGCTTCTAAAGCCAATCCTTGACCTCAGTGGTGATGCCTGTATGTACAGCACAAAGACCACTAAGGTCAGTGATTATCCGCACAGAAGTATTCAGAGACTAGCAGAGATTAATCGGGTGGTGTTACTAGATGAAACTGGGAAGCACATGAGAACCTTTGGCTGTTCTGGCACAGCCCATTGACCAGGACAGCCAAAAAGCTTTATGCAGTGGTGTCTCTCACCATGTGGCCACCCTCTGCCTGGTGTCTCACTTTAACTGGTATCTGTATCCTCGGGATGCAGATACTGGTGAAAAAAATAATGGAACAGTGAGCTGACGGCTACCTATTCCATCTTTGTGCCTGTGCATCTGAGAGCACAGCAGGTGCGATGACATCACTACATCGCACCAGAAGTGCCTCAGCACACAGTGGAGACCAAAGCTTCTGAGAAACGGGGTGAGGTGAGCAGGCTTTTTTTTAACATCATTCTATGAGGAAAAGGGGACATAATATTATGCATGAGGACTGTGTAGGGATATCATTCTGAGTAGGGTTTGTGAGGGGACATAATACTGTGTATAGGGGCTGTGTGGGGACATCATTCTGAGTGATGGGTTGTGAGGGGACATAATACTGTGTATAGGGGCTGTATAGGGGCTGTGTGGGGACATCATTCTGCATGGAGAGCTGTGTGAGGACATAATACTGTGTAAGGGACCTGTGTTCTGACATTATTCTGAGTTTCTGACATCATTCTAAGTGGGTGGGGGCAGAGAGGGGACATAAAACTGTGTATGGGGGCATCATTCTGCATGGAAGCTGTGTGGAGACATAATATTGTGTAAGAGGGGGCTGTTTTAGGACAGATTGCTGTATGAGGACATAATACTGTGTAGTGTGGCTCTGTTGGGACATCATACTATGTAGGGGGCTTTGTCGGGATATCATACTGTTTGAATGGACATCGGACTGATGGCTTTGTGGTGAAATCATACTATGTGGGGACATAATACTGTGTGTGGGAGCTGTGGAGGCATCATATTGTGTTGGGAGCTGTTGAACAAAATACAATGGCTGAATAACAGGAGCAGTAGGATTTACTGCTTTATACAGTATAAACTTAATAAAAAGCAGTAAATGATATGGTTTTGATTAGCTGCTACAGGTAAGAATGCAGGTTATCATAACCCCTATAATAACATGTATTAAAAGTAGCAGCTAGTCAACACACTTAATTCTGCTCAATCTTAAGAGATAAAAAATAATCTAAAACAATAATAAAAGGCAGAATTAAGTTAGGCTGGTTGGTTTGGCCCGCCACAACAGTCAGTCTTTCATGTGGCCCATTGGAGAAATTCATAGCACACCCCTGTTTTAAAGCATTCTGTGTCTTTACAAAAATTATATATCCTGGGCAATCCATTTAATAAACATTTAATAAACATTAGGATTATAAAGATAAGATATCCATGTAGAAATGCAAACAGCCCCTAACAGAAAATAGCATTTTTTCATTACATTTGGGGAATGATTCATCACATTGAATTACACACTGAAAGTCAATCAGCCCCAGGCTTCTTTGGCAATGATCTGTCATGCTAGCACAAATCAGCACCTGAAGCCAATATCATTTAGATCTTGCTATGGTTCCCATGTCTTCTATGTAAGCTCTTGCTAAAGCCTTTAGGTTCTAGTTATACACACAGCACTTTGTATTGTAAATCAAAATGAACCCTAACATAATAAAAGCATTTTTTTTCTTCAGGGTGTAATTCTGTTGATAGATCTAACTGTAAACTAAATCATGAATTATGAATCCCCTTCCAACCATTGTCTTTGACATTACATCTATCAGCCACGTCCCTGTCTGGATATCATATTTGGTCTGGATGCACTTGTTTGGACTTTTTTGATCTGAAGGACTATACACTTCATAGTTAGTGATCTAAAACTTTTTCTTCTATTCCACTCAGCACATTACAGCCTGTGAAAACTTGGTTGGAGTTTTAGATAGCACAGGCTCCACTCACAATATTTAGCACTAAAGCCTGGAACCCAGTTATCCCATTTCATTACTGTTATTGTATATTATTTAAAGGGCAAGCTTGTATTCTTAAAAATGTTTCATTGAGGCTATGTGCCCACGTTGCGGAAATGAAGCGGAAAATTTGCGCTTCATTTCCGCATGTCCTTTCCCGGAAAAACGCATGCGGATTTTCGCAAGCGTTTATCGCGCGTTTTTCGCGCGTTTTCGACATACGGAATTGCCTTGCGTTTTTTATTGCATTGAAAAGGCAATTCCGCATGTGGAGATGCAAAATTAATTGACATGCTGTGGATTTTTGTGCGCATCAAAAACGCTGCGGAAAAATCCGCAGCATGGGCATAGAACTTGCGGATCCTCATTGGGGACCATGGGGTGCGGATTAACAAGCGTTTTACAAGCATTTCTGCAGTGGCAATTCCGCCACAGAAACGCTTAAAAAATGCTTGTTAGAAGGTCTGCAATGTTCCCCAATGGTAATCTGCATGTGCTGTGCCCATGCTGCGGAAATTTCCGGTGTGGATTATCATTGCAGAAAAATCAGCAGCACTACCATTTATTTTGTGTAATCGCGGTGTTTTCTCCGCCATTGACTTGCATTGAATCGCTTAATATCCACATGACTACATGTGCACATGCGGATATTAAGCAATTCAATGTGCGGATGGTACCCGGGTCTGGAGAAGAGGAGACTCTCCTCCAGACCCGGGTACCATAGTACCTGTAAAGAATTTAAAATAAAAAAATACATTATACTTAGCTTCTGATGGCCCCCGGTCTCCTTAGTGATGCGTCCTGGCTCCCCGGCGGCTCGCGATGATCTAAAAGGACCTTCCATGACGTCATTTAGTTATGTGACGGGTCACGCGACCCCTGACGTCAGCGGTCACGTGACCTGTTACATGACTAAATGACGTCATGGAAGGTCCTTTTACACCACCGCTAGACACCAGGGAGACCGGATAAGGAGACCGGGGGCCATCAGCAGGTAAGTATAATTATTATTATTTTTTTTACCATTTTTATTCTTTTTTTTAACTAGCTTGGTCACACTGGTTGCATGGATTTATATAGTGTGACCAAGTTATCAAGCACTTTCCAAGTGATGCTAAAATCGCTTGGAAAGCGCTTGACAACCCGCATGCGAAAACGCACGTGCAAAAGGCGAGACTAAGGCTGCGTGCCCACTATGCGTTTTTCAAGCATTTTTGATGCGGAATTTCCACAGCGTAAACGCTTAAAAAACACTTGGTAATCCGTGCCCCATGATCCCCAATGAAAATCCGCATGTTCTGTGCACATGCTGCGGAATTTTCCGCAGCGGATTTTCCTTGGGGAAAAATCCGCAGCATGTCCATTATTTGTGCGTTTCCACATGCAGATTTGAGGTCACAATGCATTTGAAAAACGCAAGTCAAATCCGCATGTAAAAACGCTGCAAAAATGCTTGAAAAACGCGTGTAAAATCCGCAAGCGTTTTTACTGCCAAGAACATGCAGAAATACTGCGTAAATTTTCTGCTTCAATTCTGCATCGTGGGCACATAGCATATTTTTTCCGCTTCTCTCTGGCAGGAAAAACGCATGCGGTTTTTACATGCGTTTTTCCCGCCAGGTAGAAGCGTTTGTCAAATGTTTTTGCATGCATTTCTGCATGCGGGTTATCAAGCGCTTTCCAAGCGATTTTAGCATCACTTGGAAAAGAGCTTGACAACTTGTTTACACTATATAAATCCATGCAACCGGCATGGATTTATAGTAGTGTGACCAAGTTAGTTAAAAAAAAGAATAAGAATGGTAAAAAATTTAAAAAAAGATTATACTCACCTTTCGATGTCCTCCCGGAGTTTTCTCCGCTGCGTCCGGTGTCTTGGGCGGCTCGCGGTGGTGTGAAGGACCTGCGGTGACGTCATTGAGTCATGTGACAGGTCACATGACTCAATAACAACATGGCAGGTCCTTCACAACACCGCGACCCATACAGCAGACCAGACGGAGGGGAGAAAACACTGAGAGGCCATCAGAAGGTAGATATAATCTTTTTTTTAATTTGAATTCTTTTTTTTAACAGGTACCATGGTACCCAGGTCTGGAGGAGAGTCTCCTCTCCTCCAGACCTGGGTACCATCCGCACATTGAACCGTGTGATATCCACATGTACAGATGCAGTGATGCGGATGTCATGGGGTCCAATGCAAGTCAATGGCGGCGATTTTTCCGCAACCATGGGGCACGTATTACCAAGTGTTTTTTAAGCGTTTTCGCTGCAGAAATTCCGCGGCAAAAACGCTTGAAAAACGCATAGTGGGCACACAGCCTAACGCCTGTCCCTGGCTGAAAAATACATGTAAAATCTGCATGCGTTTTTTCTGCCAGGGAGATGCAGAAACGCTTAGAAAAAATCGCGAGCATTTCTGCATTGTGGGCACATAGCCTTAGATCCAATTTAGACCAGTTACCAGCCCCCAGAATCTGCTTATATCTGGCCCTATTTTTGTAATATAGAATGAGTGAATTCATAATATCTTTCATAGAATTTCCTATACGTTTTATTATTCATTCAAGATATTCTTTAGAATACCTTAAATAGTTTTTATTTTGCTTGTGTTTCTTGTAATACCTTACATATATTAGTAAATTCTAATATATTCTTAGTTTTAGTCCCCATATTTTTTGTAATATCTCCCATATATTAGAAACCACCTCCCATACTCTTAGCAAGTTCTCCAATGTTTCCTCTTTTATATTCTCAGTAATAATGCGATATTTCAGTTTTTCTTTTTTAATAAATTTGCCAAAATTTCTACATTTCTGTTTTTTTTTTCAGTCAAGATGGGGTGCAGAGTGTACTTTAATGAGAAAAAAATTAACTTTTTAGAATTTACCAAATGGCTGCAATGAAACAAAGAGTGAAACATTTAAAGGCGTCTGAATACTATCCATGCCCACTGTATATCTCCCATTTTCTTTGTAGAATCTTCTATATTTTTATTATTGTCTCCCATATTTTTATAAATTTTTCTCATACTCTTATTTTTATCTTCAACTGTATATTCTTAGGCATATCTTCCATGTTATTTATTATATCTGCCATGCTCTTAGCAATATTTCACATTTTTATATCCCATGTTCTTAGTAACATCTCCCAAATTCTTAGTATCATATTTTTTGGATTATAAGATGCACTTTTTTCCCAAAAATTTGGGAGGAAAAAGGGGGTGCATCTTATAATGAAAATGTACGGTATTTTACATGGGGGGCAATGTCGGATGGGGGTCACAGATACAGAAGGTTCGCAGCATCACCTGCTCCTGCCACCACCACCGCCTTGAATCACTGACCCTTTATCTGAGAATGGGGCCTGCAACATCCCCCCGCTCATGCCGCCACCACAACCGCCTTGAATCAGCAACCATTCTTCTGAGGATGGAGCCCGCAGCCTCGCCAGACTCCTGCCGCGTCGCCTCCTCCGCCAATCTCCTGTATGTTCGACCCTGGCTCCTGTGACCCCCGCTCCACCACTGCTGCCCCCCAGGTGAAAAGGATTATAAGGCGCATCATTTGATTTTAAAAAAACAATTTTTCCTATTTTGCACCCCAAAATTTGGGGTGCGTTTTATAATCTGGTGCATTTTATAATCCGCAAAATACGGTAATTTTTCCCACTCCCCCTATTCTTAGTAATTTCTTTAATTTTATTTTCTCTTTAATTTTTTTTAGTATTATCTACCATATTCTTAGTAATATTTCCAATCATTTTGGCATTCTATCCCATATTATATCAGCTCCAATATTTTTGTTAGCATCTTCTATATTTTTATTACTTATATCAATTTTTCTCATACTATTTTTGTTTTATTTCCAACTATATATTCTAATATTTCCTATATTTTTCATTTTCTCTACCATACTCTTCGTAATTTCTCCGATAATTCTATTCCTGTGTTCATGTTCTTAGTAACATCTCCCGTGTTTACATAGATTTCTTTTCCATACTCCTGTTTCTTCCCACACTCCAAAGACAAGGAGTTTAGATTGTGAGTCCCAATGGGGACAGTGACATTAATGTCTGTACAGCACTTTGGAATATGATGGTGCTATATTAACTGGCAAAGTAAATATGCTCAGTAATTTCTTCCATTTTTTTTTCTCTTTCACATTCTTAGTAATATCTATGATATTCTTAGTAAAATGTCCAATGTTTTGGCCTTTTATCCCATATTATATTTTCTCCAATAGTCTTAGTAATATTTTCTATAGTTTTATTACTGCTTTCCATATTCTTATCAATTTCTCTCATTCTTATTTATATCTCTTTCTGAATTTTCGTATGCAAATTGTCTCATCAGAGAGGAAGAGGACTTGAACTCTAATGCCACCTAATGGAAGTAGAAATCCTAAAAGTTACTATAGTCCCTTTAACGAGCCTTGCAGACACGGTGTTTCGGGGTATTGCCCCTTGTCAGTGTAAAAGTATGAAATTTGATTTGGCTAGGTGAGAGACTAATACCCCGAAACACAGTGTCTGCAAATTGGGATTCTGGTTTGGTTTTTATCCCAAGTCATATTGCAAGGCTCGTTAAAGGGTTGATATTGACTTGTAGGACTGCTACTTCCAATAGCTGGCACTAGAGTTCAAGTCCTCTTCCTCTGTTAAGAGACAATTTGCATATTTAACCCCTTTGTGACGTGGAGGGTAATAGTACGCACCATGTCAGATCCCCCTGGCTGGTGCGGGCTCTGACGCTAAGCACGCACCTTTCTGGGCACATGTGAGCTGATATATACAGCTGACATATGCCTGCAACAGTCGTGGGTGGAATCGCGATCCATCCGCAGCTGTTAACTAATTAAATGCCACTGTCAATCTCTGACAGCGGCATTTAACCCGCACTTCCGGGAAGCGCATCATAGGCCCTGCCCATCGGCAACCCCGTCACTTGATCGCGGGTCGCCGATGGGTCGGCATGACAACACAGGGTCTGCAGGAGACCCCTGTGGTTGTCACTGCCAGATTGCTATGAGAGCCACCCAGCGGTCGGCGCTCATAGCAAGTGAGCAAATCTGCTACACACAGGTGATCATCGCCTGTGTGTAACTGAGGCAATCAGATAATTGCAGCTTCAAGTCTCCCATGATGACTATTGCAGCATGCAAAAAGTGTAAAAAAAAGTTTTTAAAGATATAAAAAAATATAACAGTTTAAATCACCCCCCTTTCGCCCTATTCAAAATATAACAGTAAAAATAAAAAACATATACATATTTGGTATCGCCGCATTCAGAATCGCCCGATCTATCCTATAAAAAAAATTAATCCCATCGGTAAATGACATAGTGAGAAAAAAATTCTAAACATCAGAATTACGTTTCTTTGGTAACATTGCAATAAAATGCAATATAGGGCGATCATAACAAAATAGTATCAATAAAAACAACAGCTCGGAGCACAAAAAATAAGCCCTCACCCGGCCCCATATTACGAAAAGTGGAGACACTACGGGTCTCGGAATATGACGCCATTTTGTTGTTTTGTTTTTTTTAGCAAAATTTTAATATTTTTCCACCACTTAAATAAAGAAGAACCTATACATGTTTGATAGCTACGAACTCATAATGACCTGGAGAATAATACTGGAAGGTCTGTTTTACCATTCAGGGAACATGGTAAAAAAAAAAAAAACAAGTGTAGAATTTTTTTTTTTTTTGCAAACTCACCGCACTTGGAATTTTTTTCCTGTTTTTCAGTACACGATATGGTAAAACCAGTGATGTTGTTCAAAAGTACAACTTGTCCAGCAAAAAATAAGCCCTTACACGGCCATATTGACCGAAAAATAAATGCAAAAACGGATAACGCTTCGGTCATGAAGGGGTTCATTTCCCAGATGAGCATGCAAGGAGTTTAAAGGGGTTTTCCCAAGTACAAAAGTTCATTTTAAAAATTGTGTCTGACCGTGTACGGAACATACCACATCTTCTGGGCAGGGGAGGAAGCAAAAGACAATACAGACATTTCAGCAGGGGATCGCAGAGGATTCATTTTGTGAGGTAAAACATTTCACTGCCTGTTTTAAACAATATTAAACATCACAAAAGGAATCCTCTGAGATCCCCTACTGTAACGTCGGTACACTCTTTTGCTTCCTCCCGTGCCCAGGAGCTGTGGTATGTTCCGTACACGGTCAGACACAGACAATTTTTAAAATTAACTTTTGTTCCTGGAGAAAACCCCTTTAACCCCTTTCTGGCCCATGACGTACTATTCCGTACCTGCGCCCTGGGACTTAAAACCAGGTATGGAATAGTACGTCATGGCGATTGCGCCCGCACACAAGCTGTGCGGGCGCAATCGCCGCCGGGTGTCAGCTGATAGCACCAGGTGTCAGCTGTGACAATGTACTGGGAGTGGTCCCACACCGCTCCCGGCACATTAACCCCCGCAATGCTGTGATCGTAGTCGATCGCAGCATTGCGGTGGCAAGGGGAGGTGATCGCGATTCTCACCTCTCCTGCCAGCGTCCAGCGCTGTCTGCCGCGGCTTCCCGGATGTTGCCACGACGACTCGATGTCGTCATGACAACATCCGGGTCACCAGACAGCAGGAAGATACTTTGGTTATGCGCAGTGCATGACCAAAGTATCTTCTGCATATGTAGTGCTGACAGCCTGTATAGCACAGGGATGGTGCTCCATCCCTATGTTATACAGGCGATCAGAATAAAAAAGTGTAAGTCTCATAGTGGGACAAAGAATACAAGTAAAAAAAAAGTGTTAAAAAATGAAAAAGAAAAAAAAAAAATTGTAAAAATATGAAAAAAATAAATAAAAAAAATAATCCACCCAAAATAAAAATAGAATGTACCCATCAATAAATATGATTATGAAAAAAACAATACAATAAAAGTACAGGTATTTGGTATCACCGCATCTGGAATGACCTGACCTATAAAACTGTCCCACTAGTTAACCCCTTAAGTGAACACGGTACAAAAAATAAAAAAAAAACGGAGCAAAAAAAAATGCTTTAGCATCATACCACCAAACAAAAAATGGAATAACACACAATAAAAAAGACGAATATAAATAAAAATGGTACCGCTGAAAACGTCATCTTGTCTCGCAAAAAACAAGCTGCCATACAGCTCCATCAGGCGGAAAATAAAAAAGTTATAGCTCTCAGAATAAAGCGATGTAAAAAATTAATTTTTTCTATAAAATAGCTTTCATTGTGTAAAAGCGCCAAAACATAGAAAAACGATATAAATGTGGTACAGCTGTAAACGTACTGACCCGAAGAATAAAGCTGCCTTATCAATTTTTCCACACGCGGAACAGAATAAAAAAATGTAAAAAAAAAACAATTCCTGAATTGTTGTCTTTTGTTTATTCTGCCTCCCAAAAATCGGAATAGAAAGCGATCAAAAAATGTCACGTGCCTGAAAATGGCACCAATAAAAACATCAACTCACCCCGCAAAAAACAAGCCATCACATGACTCTGTCGGCCAAAATATGGAAAAATTATAGCTCTCAAAATATGGCGATGCAAAAACTATATTTTACAAAAAAAATGCGTCTTTTAGTGTGTGACAGCTGTCAATCATAAGAACCCGATATAAATCTGGTATCGCTGTAATCACACCGACCCGAAGAATAAAGTCGTCTAATCACTTATATCGCATGAGGAACGGCGTAAAAAATAAACTCTAGGGTTAGGGTTGTGCTAGGGTCAGGGTTGGGGTTAGGGTTGGGTAGGGTTAGGGTTGTGGTTGGGGTTAGGGTTGGGGTTGGGGTTAGGGTTGGGCTAGGGTTAGGGTTGGGGTTAGGGTTGGGATAGGGTTAGGGTTGAGGTTGGGGTTAGGGTTGGGCTAAGGTTAGGGTTAGGCTTGGGGTTAGGGCTAGGTTTGGGCTAGGTTTGGGCTAGGGCTGGGGTAGGGTTAGGGTTGGGCTTTTTTCAAAAGTAAAAAAAAAAAAAAAAGATGGAGATATGGCGACTAGTATTGAGCACAAGTGCTCTTTACTTTAGTTTGCATCGTGTGCTCAGGTATGCACTGAGTATCGCGGATGCTGAAGTGACATGCTCGAGTCTCCGCCCCATATGCTTCGACGCCAAAAGAAAACTCACAGGGATTGCCTGCCATGCACGAGCCATCCCTGCATGTTGTTTTTTGGGTGTCTAATAACCATGAAACATGCGGGCGGGGACTCGAGCATGTCACTCGAGCATGATCGATACATGGTGCATACCTGAGTACCTGATGCAAACTCAAGTAGCGAGCACTTGCGCGCAAGACTAATGACAACTTATTCAATATGATGACCTAATCTTATCAAATTCTGTGTCGTACCTCTGGGTTCAAAATGTTCACTATACCCCTTGATAAAATCCTTGAGGGGTGTAGTTTCCAAAATGGGGTCACTTGTGGGTGGTTTCCACTATTTAGGCACATCAGGGGCTCTCCAAATGCGACATGGTGTCCGCTCTAGATTCCAGCCAATTTTGCGTTCAAAAAGTCACACAGTGCTCCTTCCCTTCTGAATTGCACAAAAAATTTTAGGGTCCATTTTCTCCTCTTACCCTTGTGAAAATAAAAAAAATTGGGGCTAAAACATCATTTTTGTGGAAAAAGTTAGATTTTTTTATTTTCACGGCTCCATGTTATAAACTTCTGTAAAGTCCTGGGGGTTCAGGGTGCTCACCACAAATCTAGATAAGTTCCCTGAGGGGTCTAGTTTCCAAAATGGTGTCACTTGTGGGAGGTTTCCCCTGTTTAGGCACATCAGGGGGACATCCGCTAATTATTCAAGCAAATTTTACATTAAAAAAGTCAAATGGTGCTCCTTCCCTTCCGAACCCTACCGTATGCCCAAACAGTGGTTTTCCCCCACATATGGGATATCGGCCTACTCAGGAGAGAATTCACAACAAGTTGCATGGTGCAATTTCTCCTGTTACCCTTATGAAAATGCAAAACTGGGGGCTGAAAAACATTTTTGTGGGAAAAATGTGAAAATTTTATTTTCACGGCTCCATGTTATAAACTTCTGTGAAGCACCTTGTGGTTCAAGGTGCTCACCACACATCTAGATAAGTTCCCTGAGGTGTCTAGTTTCCAAAATGGTGTCACTTGTGGGGGTTTTCCACTGTTTAGGCACATCAGGGGCTCCTCAAACGCAACATTGCATCCGCTAATTATTCAAGCAAATTTTACATTCAAAAAGTCAAATGGAGCGCCTTTCTTTCCGAACCCTGCCGTGCGCCCAAACAGTGCTTTTTCCCCACATATGGGGTATCTGCGTGTTCAGGGGAAATAGCACAACAAATTTTGAGGACCATTTTTCCTGTTACCATTGCAAAAATAAAAAAACTTGGGTCTAAAGTAACATTTTTGTGAAAAAAGTTAAATGTTCATTTTTTTCTTCCACATTCCAAAAATAACTGTGAAGCACCTGAAGGGTTAATAAAGTTCTTGAATGTGGTTTTGAGTACCTTGAGGGGTGAAGTTTTTAGAATGGTGTCACTTTTGGGTATTTTCTGTCATAAAGACCTCTCAAAGTGACTTCAAATGTGATGTGGTCCCTAAAAAAATGGTTTTGTAAATTTTTTTGGAAAAATTAGAAATCGCTGGTCAACTTTTAACCCTTATAGCTCCCTAATAAATAAAATTTTGGTTCCAAAATTGTGCTGATGTAAAGTAGACATGTGGGAAATGTTATTTATTAACTATTTTGTGTAACATAGCTCTCTGATTTAAGGGCATAAAAATTAAAATTTTGAAAGTTGCAAAATTTTCAAAATTTTCACAAATAAACGCAAGTGATATCGAAGAAATTTTACCACAATCATGAAGTACAATATGTCACGAAAAAAAACAATCTCGGAATCAGGGGGATCCGTTGAAGCGTTCCAGAGTAATTACCTCATAAATTGACAGTGGTCAGAATTGTAAAAATTGGCCTGGTCATTAACGTGCAAACCACCCTCGGGGGTAAAGGGGTTAAGTCTCCTCATATTGGCATGTCAGACCTATCTTGTCACTCTCCACAAGGAGAAACATTACCCCTTAGATCCCTGTATTTTCTTAGTATTTCTCCAATGTTTTATCTGCCGTACCCTTACTAAGATTTCTCATAATCCCATTTCTGTGTCCCATGTTCTAAGTAACAATTTTCATATTCTTAGTAAGATCTCTGATGTTCTTAGAATTAGCTCCTATAGCTTCTATATTCTTAGTATTACATCCCTTTTCTTGTGTTGTTAGTAAATGCTGATGATTGCAGTAGCAGAGTATGTTATTGCTCTGGTTATTTCCTCAGACAGCGGGATGACTAGATATACTCCTGATAGCTATAATAATAATAAATGCAACGTGAGAATGTTGCTGTTTGATAAACCTGTGTCACCGCATGCTTAGAAATTTAATGGGCTCGTTCACCCATAATGGCTTTTGCACTCAATTAGCAATTTGTTTAATGAAGATTCTGACTTCTAAATATGCTTGCATAAAAAAAAGGCTAAAACTGTGAAAGAACTCGAGAGAGAAAATATCAAAGGAGGCACTTGTGTTGGATATTGGAAATAATGATCCTGAAGAGAATGTACACAGTTTAATTAAGCACATTGATTAAATCAATATGATTCAGCTGCTTAGTGCTCAAATCATCTTAATCTCATTAAAAGTAATTCAGGCCTCAATAATTGATTAATAATGCATTATAGTTTATGAATTATTGACTTCAAGTTATTATAATTGTGCCTCTATCTGCATGCAAGCTAATGCTGAATGTTAATTACGCAGGCCGGAACTTGTGTTTGAGTAACTTTTCAAAGGAAAACATGACATTTTTTTTTTCAGTGAAGGACAATTTGGATTTTGTAACCGCTTTATCTGAACATTTCAAAGCATTTTCATTGCTTTATGCTTTTTTTTTGATGAGAGGGATAGTACAAGCATCTTAACACTCTAATTGTACTAATTGATTTGGAAGGAAGATGCACTTGTGTGAATATTGATCCAAGAGACTTGACTTCAGATAACAAGGCCTTTCAAAGCCATCTTAATAACACGTTAATATGCTCCGTGGCTTCCAGCTCAAGATGTTTTCCGACTTTTAGAGAAATTCTAATTGTGAGAAGAACAGATTTTTTTTTTTTTTGGAGATCACTAGGCAAGGGCAATCCTCTATTTTAGGATAACGAACTTTTCTGTGAAGTACTCAGATCCCCCATGGTATTGTATTTTGATGTAGATTAACGAGTGTTTCACTAAGTATTTTAATTACTAATTGGATGTTTGTATTTAATGGGTTTCACGTCCTTTGCTTCAAACAATTACTTTTTGTTGGCTTCAGTGTGACATTCTGAAACATTTTCTAAGGCCTCATTCAGACTTCTGTTTTATCCATTAATATAGAACACATATGTGAAAGAACACTTGCCCATTATAGACTATGGTTCTATTCATATGTCCATGCTTTTTTTGCGGACCGTGTGCCCACTTAAAAGTCACAGAGAAATGTCCATTTTCAACACGGGTTAAAATCCCACATCCAAGATTATGGGTCCGTGAAAATAAGACAGTACACCATCTGTGTGCAATCCCTGTGCCGTTCATTGAAACGGGGAGAAGCTTAGCAAGTTTTATTTATTTTTATTTTTTTGTATACATGAAAATCTCTGTTCGAAAAATGGACACACTGATGAAACTTTTGTCACTTTTCATGGAGGTTGAGGCATATTAACTGCCACATTACATACACAAACCTAAGACAATTATTACATTTTATTTTTTCTCACATATAGCACCATTAATTTCCACTGTGCTTTACATCACTGTCCCCATTGGGGCTCACAATCTAGATTCCCTATCAGTATGTCTTTGGGCTGTGGGAGGAAGCCGAAAAACCTGGAGGAAACCCACACAATCACAGGCAGAACATACAAACTCCTTGCAGATGTTGTCTGTGGTGGGATTTGAACCCCGGACCCCCGGGCTACCGTGAGCTACCGTGCTGCCCCATACTCAGAGTTATGCTTTCATGAATCCTTTTTTATGTAAGCTTAGAGGTACAGGGGTAAGACATAGGATTCTCATGCATTCATGTGATTTCACAATACTTATTTTTATATACTACACACACACACACACACCTTCTGCTTGGAAAGAGTCTTTATTAATTAGAGCTGCTTCTGGCATAGCTCTCTGCTGTGGTAAACTACTAAGTTCCATTGAAAATAATGGACACCCTGGAATTTTAATTAATATGTTGTACAGGTTGCATTTTTTCACTGCTACTGAAAGTTAAATGGGGAGTATATAGCTTTTGGCTCTAATATAGGCCACACAAATGAATTAGCTGTCAGAACTGCCCTCTCTCCGGATCTCTCTCGCGGAGCGTGTTCTCAGTAGGAAGGAGAGGAAGCAGCTGCATCTGGTGGCCGCTCACCTACTAGAGAACTCAAAAATTGAGCAGGTAAAATGCAACTGCCCAATCCAAAGTTATTTCCCTTCATATCTGCCATTGGAGAAGAGTAGGTAAGCCAGCCGTAGCTAATCACCTCCATAAATATTAAATAGTCGGCTGGCACCAGTGAAATTGGGGGGTCAGATGATATACGGCAGTGTTCCCCAACTCCAGTCCTCAAGGCCCACCAACAGGTCATGTTTTCAGGATTTCCTTAGTATTGCCCGGGTGATAATTACATCATCTGCACAGGCAATAATTCCATCACCTGTGCAATACTAAGGATATCCTGAGAACATGATCTGTTGGTGGGCCTTGAGGACCGGAGTTGGGGAACACTGATACACGGTATAGCTAATGTGTAGAGACAGATTCTGTGAGAGCCCAAAGGCAGCACACTTGTATTTGGGGCACTGAACCAAGCTATAGATCATCTGTATTTG
Organism: Phyllobates terribilis; assembly: GCF_046119375.1. Lineage (NCBI taxonomy): Eukaryota > Metazoa > Chordata > Amphibia > Anura > Dendrobatidae > Phyllobates > Phyllobates terribilis. The sequence continues at coordinate 451,877,457 of NW_027362771.1, read as the reverse complement.
AAAATTATTCCTACAGCTGTGCATATAGGGGTTGTGTTTCATGCATATTTTATTACTATGCACATTAAGGGTTAGCCCTAAACTATTCAATAATATTCAATACTGGTGATAAAATCATCACACAGTTTCTTGGTATCAGTACCAGGAATTCTGCAGCAAAAGTTCCTGCAATTTTCCTGCACAGAGCTAATGAAGCATTATACACTTTCCATTAAAGGGAATCTGTCACTAGGATTTTAATACCCCATCTGAAAGCAGCATAATGTAGGTGCAGAGACCCTGATTCCTGTCATGTGTCACCTACTGAGCTGCTTGCTATCGTTTTGTTAAAATCACTGTTTTATCTGCTGTAGATTTACCATTTCTCTGAATGCTGAGCTCTGCATAACCCCGCCCCCACCACTGATTGGCTGCTTTCTGTATACACTGTGCATAGGCCCAAACCTACCAATCAGTGGTGGGGGTGGGGTTATACAGAGCTCAAACAAAAATTTAGATTAGGTTCCCTTTAAAATATGCCTTCTACTCTTGCCTCCTCTGGTTAAAGTTGACTGATCATTACATTCTTGGAAAATATCTAAATCAATGGCTTGTCAGTGTAAAGCACGGTGTGGATTATCTGGAAGGAGAAATGCTCTTTGTGGCTCCTTCCTGACCTGGTCAATACAAAATTCCCTCATAGGGCATTTAAAAAAGAAAAATCATTTGAGAAAGATGTTGGACATAAGCATGTCTCTCTGAAGCAACATTACTATTACATATCCTGAAAAATGGCAAACAGAACAAATCTATAAACTTGCCAAGTTTAGTAAAGAGTTGAGGAGAATAAAAAACTTTAATTTCAGGCAGGAAAAGCAATTTCCATTATCCATGTGTACCAAGACATGTTGTATATTTCCTTGTTTTCTGCTGTGTCTCATCACACCGATAAATCTGAATGCTCAGAGACAGAGGTGACCTAGGTTTGTCTGCCTTTGTTTCTGTTGAATTTCTCCCTGAAGGCCAATGCTTCCTCTAGGTGAGATGATGATACCTTCAATTTGTCTTTGCAGTTAATTAGGATATTGGAAAGGAACATAACATTTTGGGAGGTGAAAGCAGGGCTTGTGGCAATGCAAACTGTGTGGCATGTTCAATGTTTATAGCTGCAAGCTGCTGGTAATAATTAGGAACAGAAATAGTTTCTGGCCTCATACAGTTCAGGGTACAGGTCCTGCAGACCCGTCTTTGTCACTAACAAAATTATGATATTGATGATAAATTCCATGGGGGGGGCACGCAGAAAACTGTGACTAATATTTGATTGCAATCACTTGATATATAGTAGATATAGTGAGTCAATTGTTCCTTTGCACAGCTGTTATATGTAGATTTAGAACACCTCTAATCTGTCCCCGATCTCTTTAATGAGTAAAGGTTGGAGAAAAAGATAATTTGTCAGCAGGTTTTTCCTATTTAGGGTAGGTGCACCCCAACGTATTTTCCATCTGAGTGCAGCCCAAAAAAATATCGGATTGCACTTCAGCCAATGTTATTCTATGGGGCTAGGCACATGTCCAATTTTTCCTTAGACCAACTTGGAAATTGGAGTATATCCGAGTTTGATCCTATATTCGGATCGCACTCGGCCATGCAGGTCGTGCGTGAAAACCATAGGACTGCACTGGTATGACATCTGAGTGCAGTTTGATTTCCATGCACTGACAATGTAAAGGGTGGAGAATTTTTTTTCTCCATTTTCTCATCACAGTGTGCTCAGATTCTATCATCCGATGCTATGCTGACACTGATCAAATTTTGATCATAGTTTGATCAGAGTGTCATTTGTGTAATCATCCAGATTCTCTCGGATGAGAGAATTGATGGCTAAGTGCACCTGGCCTTAATCTGAGGACAGCATGAGGTAGGGGCTGAGACACTGATTTTAGTTAAGTATCGCTTATTATTTTGTGTGCAGTTGTTTCAATACATTGAGTGTTTTATCAACAGGAGATTATCACTGCCAGACTAAGTGCTGTGTGCATCCTTACTGATCCAACCATGCCCCAGCACTGATGTGTACACAGAAAGCTGTTAATCAGGAATGAGGGCAGGGTTAGCTTTCTGAGCTCTGCTACATGCTAAATCTAAAAACTGTGTCACAACTGCTGCACCAGTAAACTAAGTGATACATTGCTGGAATCAGGGTCTCTTTTCCTACATTATTCTCCTCTCAGATGCAAAAGTAGCAAAAACTTGGTGACAGATTTCCTTTAATGAAATTCTGATCTTTCAAAAAATGTATACAATTCAGCTTTACCATAACATTACAAATCCTTAATGTCGCTTTTGCATTTATCAATTGCACTGCTTATTTTGATGCGGACTTTACGTTTTTTATTGAGCGTTATAACTTCCTACTAAAGTTGTCATATCGGCTCCATGTTCATAGTTCTGCCACATACAGAGCCATTATTCTCAGTAATGGTAAGTAGTGTTGAGCCACCCCCGTAGTGTTCGAGTTCGGTTCGGTTCGTCGAACACCCGTGTGTTCGCCGAACTGTTCGTCGAACACCTTCGAACACCTTCGAACACCATTAAAACCAATGGCAGGCAAACAAAAACACATAGAAACACATAGAAAACACCTTCAAAGGTGTCCAAAAGCTGACAAACTGCTCTGAAGACACAACTAACACATGGAAAAGTGACAAGTACATATAGTCATGCGAAAAGAAAAGAGGTGGAGGAGTAAAAGGAGGGGGAGACACAGATATAGGCATGTCATGCCCTTCTAAAATCCAAAAAGTGAGAAGCCGACACGTTCAGTCCGCTCCTGCCCGTGCCACCTCCGTGTCGCCGGGTTTGTGCCAGAGCCGCGGTGAACCCTGACGGCCAGCCCCCCTCTCCCAATACTGGTGCCTGTCCGCTGGTGGGTCGAGCGAGCCCCCCTGTGGTGGAGGCAGCTCTAAGCTTTTTAATTTAAATTGTCTCTCTAATTTGAATGAATACACTTTAAATCCATTTACAAGGATCTATTGGAGGGCAAGTCTCATGCCAGCAGCCACGTAATTCCAGCTCCAGTAGCGTCCACTAAAGCTGCTGCAGTTAAAAAGCTTTTATAAGGATCGAGCTCGGCTGTCCACCGCAAGGCATCCTACTGCCAGTCCCAGCCCCTATGCCTTGGGGTGCCTCCTGATGCTCTTCACAGAGTATCCCGTGGTCCCAAAGCATTTCCTTTGAAAAAATTAAGTGTCAAAATTACAGGTGGTGTAGCTTGCTTAACAGCCGGGATAATCCGCTGACTAGCAGACACTGCTACTAGGCACAAAGTATTTCCTGGGCTAGATGCAGTTAAAAATTTGTAATTAGATACTCTCGTTGGATGCTGAGAAAGCATTCCATAGAGTCTCCTGGCACGCCATATATGATTCTCTTAAAAAGCTTGGGGTAGGGGTCTAGGGGACCCTTTTATAGCCAAAATCACGGCCCTGTATCGCAATACGTCACCTAGGCTGAAGATAAATGGAACTGTATTACCCTGAGGGCTCGGTTGCTACAGAGGTATTGCACCTCACCCAGAGGTGTGATATCTCACTCTCAGGTAAAGATGGAGTGTGGATCAGGACCCGACACCTGCATGCATTACACCACATTGCCGTGGGGCAGGGCGACCAATATGCCCCTGAGATGGGCACGACAGTCCCTGTCCCTGGCTGGAGTGGGGGGAGGGAACACTGAGGAAGGGGAACCCTGTAGTACAGGAGCAGGGAGGAAGCAGTTCCTGGGTGCATTGAGAAGGGAGTATAAAAGGTGGGCACCATCTTAGTTCAGTGCAGAGAAGTCTGAGCAGAAGTGGCAGGGAGCAGGGGCTCTGCATGAGCTCTGCTCCGGAGGCGGGCCTAGTAACAGAGGCCCAGGCCTGGAAGAGGGAGAAGGAAGGAAGAGGAGCGGAGAAGGCTCCAGGAACGAGGAATGAAGGGATCCCAGGGGTGCGGACGGGCGAGTCGCCACCGCATGCCCGAATCCACCTGCGTGGAGGGGTCAGGCCAAAGGGGGAGACCGGTCCCCGAAACTAGTGGAGGCAGAAAACGACCCTCAGCTAGAAACCGGAGGCTGTGACATTTTATGTGGCGCAGCCCCTCGCTACACCCGCTAGGAAGGCACCACATGGCGCCAGTTTCCCTGACCCTAAGTTTACCAAGAGGAGGCCCGAGGCAGCCGGACAGAAGGGTTGGTAAGAAAGGCCAGACAAAGGACACACAAAGGGGGTCCTGTGAAGCGCTCCAAAGTTATCTGGGAGTTGTCTGAGCCCCTCACCTGGTGAGCACAGTACGACGTGGGCAGCCGTTACCTGCAGACGTGGTCTGGATAATAAGAACTGTGAGTAAAGGCCCTGGACTGCATCACTGACTCCGTGTTGTTACTGCTGCTGCCCTGCACCATCACCCTCATCCTCCGCATACACTGCCCTGAGGCTATACTCCTCCCGTGGGGAGTTATGCTACGCTCTGCTGCACCCACAACACCAGCCTCAGCGGTCTGCCCTGGAGTGGCGGTTCACTCTGACCGCAATCCACGGGTGGCGTAGTCGGACATTTAAACATCAAAACCACATAAATAGTTCCGCTACTGGTTTGACCGCCCTGAGCCACGGAACCGGGTCACCGCCACGGAGACTACAACCACCAGCATCCACCAAAAAGGGTCCGGCTCCGGGTGTCCCAAGGCCCAGGGGGCGCGTCAGAACATTTTCATCACCTTTCACAATCACCAATGGGACAAGGCAGGGATGTTCTCTGTCCCCTCTCTTATACATCCTAGTGACGGAGCACCTGCTCTCATCAATTCGCTATAACCCCAATATTAGGTGGATTGAGGTGGGAGGCACCGAGTACAAGTGCTCTCTATTTGCTGATGATGTCCTAGTATATATCACTCAATCACATATATCCATCCATGCTGTTATGGCTGAAATAGATCACTTTGTTACATGGTCAAATTTTAAAATCAATGCAGAGAAGTCTGAGGCCCTCGATGTCTCCCTCCCCAAATCCATATAGGATTCCATCCAGTCCAACTTTCCCTTTGCCTGGCCCTCACAGGGTATCAAATACTTAGGAATTCCTATTCATAGAGACCTCTCCCATCTATGTTATCTTAATTTTGGGCCCTTTATTGATCAACTCCATACAGACCACGGTTGGCAAGTTAGAACTGTAAGATTCACTACGTGAACCACTGGTGTTTTGTGGAAAAGCACATGTACACTGTGTTCCAAATTATTATGCAAAAAGTGTTTAGGAGTGATAAGGGAAGAATTTGTTTGTTTGTCAGTTAAACTCATTGATGGTGATGTGTGTCAGGGCTCTTTATATCACTGTAAGCAATTGCAGACACCTGTGCTAATTAGTTTGGCAGGTGTGTCCAATGAAAGGCAAGACTACTTAAGAAGGCTGTCTCACATTATTAAGCAGCCTACATTTTCTGCCAAAATGGGAAAGAAAAAGGATGTGTCGGCTGCTGAGAAGCAACAAATTGTGGAGTGTTTAGGTCAAGGCATGACTACAATCAACATTGTGCGATGATCAGGATGAAGTGTCTTGGCAATCAAGAAGTATGTAGCTGATTCACAGTACACACGTGTGCGTGCTGATAAAGGCAAATTGAGGACTCTTTCCTACAGGCAATTACGTCAGGTTGAAAGAGCAGCGGCAAAAATGCCTTGTCATAGCAGCAGACAAGTTTTTGAAGCTGCTGGTGCCTCCAACGTCCCCCGAACAACAAGATGCAGGGTCCTTCAGAGGTTTGCAGCTGTGCATACGCCATCCTGTCGACCTCCTCTATCCACTTCACACAAGCAGAAACGGCTCCAGTGGGCCAAACATTACATGAAGACTGATTTCAAAACTGTTTTGTTCACGGATGAGTGCCGTGCAGAGCTCGATGGTCCAGATGGATGGAGTGGAGGATGGCTGGTTGATGGACACCCCACGCAAACAAGGCTACAGCGCCAACAAGGAGGAGGTGGAGTAATGTTTTGGGCTGGAATCATGGGGAGAGAGATTGTTGGCCCCTTTAGGATCCCTGAAGGCGCTAAAGATGAACTCCATAATGTATGTGGATTTTCTCAAACAGCACTTCCTGCCATGGTTCAAGAAGAAGAACCGTGTATTTCACAGCAAGATCATTTTTTTGCATGATAATGCACCATCTCATGCTGCACATAAAACATCTGCATCTCTGGCTGATATGGGCATAAAAGGGGACAAACTTATGGTGTGACCCCCATGCTCCCCTGACCTCTACCCCATTCAGAACCTCTGGAGCATCATCAAAAGGAGTGTCTATGATGGCGGGAGGCAGTTCACATCTAAGCAACAGCTCTGGGAGGGTATTCTGTCCTCATGCAAAACAATTGAAGCAGAAACCATCCAAAACCTGACAAATTCAATGGACGAGAGAGTTCAGAAGCTCCTTTCGAACAAGGGGACCTATGTGAAAATGTAACATCACCTAGAATAAAGTTTTGAGTTGAAAACTGTTTGATTTCAGTTTCTAATAACCTGCTAATGCTTATAATTTCAAAAATGACCATTTTTTTGGTCTTTATTAAAATGAAAAGGTTGATCGAAAAGTTTGGGGGATCTAAGAGTGTGGCAACCCAGTAGTCATGATTACTTCGAATTCTGACAATATGAGGGTCATGTTGCAGGTAGTGCAGCAAGAAGGCACTTATGTGTCTTGCGCATCTCGGAGCCCCAAAATTATTTTCCGGGCTAGATGCAGCTAAAAATTATTATTAATTTTAAATCTGGTGGAGCTTAGTATAGATGGCCTAATAGGATCAGTGCTGCACACTGCTACAAAGCCCAAATTATTTTCCAGCCAAGATACAGATAAACATGATTAGTAATTTGAAAGCTTAAAACGGTTGGTAGGGTGATTTTAACCAATCATCCATCTTTTACTCTCACCATTATGACACAGGGGTAGAAAAGTCGTTTCGGATCCATGATTTGTTCATCTTTATGAACGTGAGTCTGTCTACATTATCAGTGGAGAGCCGCGTGCGCTTATCTGTCAGCACACCACCAGCAGCGCTGAACACACGTTCAGACAGAACGCAGACTGCGGGGCATGACAAGATCTCCAAGGCGTAAGTGGCTAGCTCCGGCCATTTATCCAGATTGGAAGCCCAAAAAGAGCAAGGGTCCAGTGACACAGTCATGGCTTCAATGTTTACTTGGAGATACTCCTGTACCATCGTCTCTAGGCGTTGACAATGTGTCAGACTTCTTGTCTCCTGTGGCCTTGCAAAGGATGGGCTAAAAAATTTTTGAAATGATTGCGCAAAATTTTTGTTACCAGCAGATACTGTGGTTCTGTTACGGTTTGAGTGCTGAACACTTGACGGTCCCATGGTTGGCAAGTTGGAACTGTGAGATTCACTACGTGCACCACTGGTGTTTTGTGGAAAAGCACATGTAAGATTCTGCAACAGTCTCTGCTGATACTCCTGCATGCGTGCATCACTTTCTATGGCAGGAATAATTTCTGCAAATTTACTTTTGTACCGGGGATCTAACAGTGTGGCAACCCAGTAGTCAGGATTATTTCTAATTCTCCCAATTCGAGGGTCATGTTGCAGGTAGTGCAGCAAGAAGGCACTCATGTGTGTTGCGCATCCAGGACCACCAAGTCCCTGTTGTGTTGGTGGCGAGGTAACAATCATGCTTCCTTCCTCTGTCCTCTCCCCCCAACCTGCCACAACAGAAATGTGATCAAGGTCTCCCTCATCTGATGAGTCTTCCATCAGTTCGTCCTCCACTTCTTCCTGGGCTCCTGCACCTTCCTCACTAGTTTGGCTGCTACCATGCGCCCTGGTAAAACCATCTCCCCCACCCTCACATGCCTGCCGCCTTGGTGCTGCCGACCGTCTGGACCTTGCAGATGTTAGCCCTTCCGCATACAACTCCTCCTCCTCTACTTCCTCCACCTCCTCTTGTGCCACCACCTGACTCCGAATTCTGTTTAACATGTGCTCCAGCATGTAAATCACCGGAATAGTCATGCTGATAATGGCATCGTCAGCACTAAACATCTTCGTCGCCATTTCAAAACTGTGCAGAAGGGTGCATAGGTCCCTGATCTGAGACCACTCCTCCAGCGTGATTTGCCCCACGTCTGGATCTCGTTGGCCCAGGCTATACGTCAGAACGTATTGCACCAGGGCTTGTCGGTGCTGCCACAGTCGCTGCAACATGTGCAGAGTTGAATTCCACCGGGTAGGCACATCGCATTTTAGCCGGTGAAGTGGCAGGCCCAACGACTTCTGTAGAGATGTAAGTCGCTGAGCTGCGGGATGCGAACGGCGGAAGTGAGCACACAGCGACCGTGCCCTCTGCAGAAGGCCATCTAGTCTGGGATAGTGGGCTAAAAATTGCTGGACAACCAGGTTCAACACGTGAGCCATACAAGGCACGTGTGTGACATTGCCCCGGCGAAGGGCCGCACCCAGGTTTGCAGCATTGTCGCACACGGCCTTCCCTGGTTTCAGGTCCAGTGGAGACAACCATTCATGAAATTGGTTCTCCAGAGCTGACCACAACTCCTCAGCTGTGTGACTCACATTTCCCAGACATTTCAAAGTAAAAACCGCCTGATGACGTTGAGCCCTACTGCCAGCATAGTAAGGAGGTGTGCAGGATTCCTTCTGCGCAGTTAGAAAGCTTGTGGCATGACCAGACAGGCTTTGGGTGCAGGTGGAAGACCGAGAGGAGGTTGAGGAGGCAGAAGCAGTGGAGGAACTTTGACATAAAGAGGATTGACGCACAACTCGTGGGGACGGCAAGACTTGGACAGCAGCCCCTTGTCCTGCTGTCACCATAGTTACCCAGTGCCCAGTCAGCGACATGTAACGCCCCTGTCCATGCCTACTCGTCCAAGTGTCTGTGGTGAAATGCACCCTGTCACACACAGAGTTTCTCAAAGAAGCGGTGATGTTGTGTGCGACATGCTGGTGGAGCGCAGGCACACCTTTCTTTGAGAAGTAGTGCCGACTGGGCATCTGGTACTGGGGCACTGCGACGGACATAAGGTCTCGAAAATCCTCTGTGTCCACCAGGCGGAAAGGCAGCATTTCTGTAGCCAAGAGCTTGCAGATGGTGAAATTCAACCTCTTAGCTTTCTCATGGCTAGGAGGAAATGGTCTTTTACTTGTCCATATCTCAGGGACCGAGGGCTGGCTATTGTGCTTAGACGGGGTTGATAAGGGTGTCCCCGGCAAACTGCCGGTCTGTGAGGAAGATGCAGGCGGACATGTTAGGTTGCCTTGATCCAAAGGTGGTGCTATCGATGTCGGACAGCGCTCAACACCAGCTGGTGTTACCACCTCCAAAGAAAATGATGACCTGCCAATCACGCTGGCTGTTGCAGGTAAAGAGGTGGTAGGTCTGCGCCCCAAAACAGGTGTGACTGCTGTCCCCCCAGTCACAGAGGATGAAGAGGCCGCGGATGCACAAGATATGGCAGACGGTGGTTGGCCCGGCCGGCTAGGCCGCATTGTAGCACACTGAGCTTCCCACTGCAACTTATGCTTCATGTCCATGTGCCGGTTCATGCATGAAGTACTCAAACTATGTATTTTTTGGCCTCTACTTAGCTTTTGCTGACAAATGTTACAGATAACACGAGTTGGGTCATCTTTATCGATCTGAAAAAATGCCCAGGCTATGCAAGGCTTAGCACCCATGCGACCTGAAGAGCCACCACGACTTGTGGTGAGAGGCAGAGTTGTGTTTGAGGATGCAGTTGTTGACGTGCTTCCAGTACTACGTTTCTGTCCAGGAAGGCGCAACCTGACCTAGTCGTCACTAGCATCTTCCTCCACCTCCTCTGCTGACCTCATCTCTTGGCTGACTGTGGGTTGACAGTAAGTGGGATCTCCAACCTCATCATCATCACCCTGTGCGTTATCACACCCGTCGTCCTCAGAGCCAACCTGTTCCTGCCCTGACAAAAAACTAAAGTTGTCGCTCCAATCAGGTATTTGAGTCTCATCATCGTCTTCCTCATTGTCTCCACCAACAGGAGTTACAGTTTGGGAATGAGGGTCTACATTATGGTCAGAACCTTCTGCGTCTGGTCCTGGATCCGACTCAAAGATTCTGGGCATCAGTGCTGATCATTTCCTCGTCTGGATTCACAGAAGCGCTGGAGTCGACCTCTGATTCCCAGGCTATAGTATGAGTAAACAGCTCTGCAGACTCAACCATCTGTTCTACCTCATACTCAGACGGGCAGCTGGAGATTTGGGAGCTGTGAGGAAGCAAGTGCGATTGGGGTGACACCTTTGAGGACTGGAGTATTTGTGATGTTGAAGTTGATGTGGAGGAGAGCCCACTTAAAGGAGCACTTGATATCCGTTGAAGCACCTGCTGTTTTTGTGCCTCATCTGGAATTTGTAGCGATTGGCGTGGCCGTAAGAAAGGGATCTTATCACATTGTCCGCTAAAAGAAGTAGACATTTTAGTTTGGCTGGATGATGGTCTTTCTTCTGCAGATGTTACTGTTGCTTTAACACCTACCCCACGGACATAACCTTTTTTCCCCTTCCCAACACGCCTATTCCCCTTTCCACCAGCAGCAGGCCTTTTTCCACTCATTTTGGTGGTTAACCAATTCACAACTCTGGAGTTGTTTGCACAAAAAAACAATGGATGGGAACCGAGCAGAGCTGAGTGGCCAAACTGTGGTATTAGGCCAAAACTATTGGCTGGGTTAGATGCAGAAAAAAATTATATTCAATTTGCAACCTGATGGAGGTCAGTATAGATGGACTAATAGAACAAGTCCCACACACAGCTAGAAGCCCAAATATTTTTTCAGAGGTAGATGCAGAAAAAAATATATTCAGTTTGCAACCTGATGGAGGTCAGTATAGATAGACTAATAGAACAAGTCCCACACACAGCTAGAAGCCCAAATATTTTTTCAGAGGTAGATGCAGAAAAAAATATATTCAGTTTGCAACCTGATGGAGGTCAGTATAGATGGACTAATACAACAAGTCCCACACACAGCTAGAAGCCCAATATTTTTTCAGAGCTAGATGCAGAAAAAAATTATATTCAATTTGCAACCTGATGGAGGTCAGTATAGATGGAGTAATAGAACAAGTCCCACACACAGCTAGAAGCCCAAATATTTTTTCAGAGGTAGATGCAGATAAAAATTATTTTTAATTTGCAACCTGATGGAGGTCAGTATAGATGGACTAATAGAGAAAGTCCCACACACTGCTAGAAGGCCAAATATTTTTTCAGAGCTAGATGCAGAAAAAAATTATATTCAGTTTACAACCTGATGGAGGTCTGTATAGATGGATTAATAGAACAAGTCCCACACACAGCTAGAAGCCCAATATTTTTTCAGAGGTAGATGCAGAAAAAAATATATTCAGTTTGCAACCTGATGGAGGTCAGTATAGATGGACTAATACAACAAGTCCCACACACAGCTAGAAGTCCAATATTTTTTTCAGAGCTAGATGCAGAAAAAAATTATATTCAATTTGCAACCTGATGGAGGTCAGTATAGATGGAGTATTAGAACAAGTCCCACACACAGCTAGAAGCCCAAATATTTTTTCAGAGCTAGATGCAGATAAAAATTATTTTTAATTTGCAACCTGATGGAGGTCAGTATAGATGGACTAATAGAGAAAGTCCCACACACTGCTAGAAGGCCAAATATTTTTTCAGAGCTAGATGCAGAAAAAAATTATATTCAGTTTGCAACCTGATGGAGGTCAGTATAGATGGACTAATAGAGAAAGTCCCACACACTGCTAGAAGGCCAAATATTTTTTCAGAGCTAGATGCAGAAAAAAATTATATTCAGTTTGCAACCTGATGGAGGTCAGTATAGATGGACTAATAGAGAAAGTCCCACACACTGCTAGAAGGCCAAATATTTTTTCAGAGCTATATGCAGAAAAAAATTATATTCAGTTTACAACCTGATGGAGGTCTGTATAGATGGATTAATAGAACAAGTCCCAGACACAGCTAGAAGCCCAATATTTTTTCAGAGGTAAATGCAGAAAAAAATATATTCAGTTTGCAACCTGATGGAGGTCAGTATAGATGGACTAATACAACAAGTCCCACACACAGCTAGAAGCCCAATATTTTTTCAGAGCTAGATGCAGAAAAAAATTATATTCAATTTGCAACCTGATGGAGGTCAGTATAGATGGACTAATAGAGAAAGTCCCACACACTGCTAGAAGGCCAAATATTTTTTCAGAGCTAGATGCAGAAAAAAATTATATTCAGTTTGCAACCTGATGGAGGTCTGTATAGATGGAGTAATAGAGAAAGTCCCACACACTGCTAGAAGGCCAAATATTTTTTCAGAGGTAGATGCAGAAAAAAATATATTCAGTTTGCAACCTGATGGAGGTCAGTATAGATGGACTAATACAACAAGTCCCACACACAGCTAGAAGCCCAATATTTTTTCAGAGCTAGATGCAGAAAAAAATTATATTCAATTTCCAACCTGATGGAGGTCAGTATAGATGGAGTAATAGAACAAGTCCCACACACAGCTAGAAGCCCAAATATTTTTTCAGAGCTAGATGCAGATAAAAATTATTTTTAATTTGCAACCTGATGGAGGTCAGTATAGATGGACTAATAGAGAAAGTCCCACACACTGCTAGAAGGCCAAATATTTTTTCAGAGCTAGATGCAGAAAAAAATTATATTCAGTTTGCAACCTGATGGAGGTCAGTATAGATGGACTAATAGAGAAAGTCCCACACACTGCTAGAAGGCCAAATATTTTTTCAGAGCTAGATGCAGAAAAAAATATATTCAGTTTGCAACCTGATGGAGGTCAGTATAGATGGACTAATACAACAAGTCCCACACACAGCTAGAAGCCCAATATTTTTTCAGAGCTAGATGCAGAAAAAAATTATATTCAATTTGCAACCTGATGGAGGTCAGTATAGATAGAGTAATAGAACAAGTCCCACACACAGCTAGAAGCCCAAATATTTTTTCAGAGCTAGATGCAGATAAAAATTATTTTTAATTTGCAACCTGATGGAGGTCAGTATAGATGGACTAATAGAGAAAGTCCCACACACTGCTAGAAGGCCAAATATTTTTTCAGAGCTAGATGCAGAAAAAAATTATATTCAGTTTGCAACCTGATGGAGGTCTGTATAGATGGATTAATAGAACAAGTCCCACACACAGCTAGAAGCCCAATATTTTTTCAAAGGTAGATGCAGAAAAAAATATATTCAGTTTGCAACCTGATGGAGGTCAGTATAGATGGACTAATACAACAAGTCCCACACACAGCTAGAAGCCCAATATTTTTTCAGAGCTAGATGCAGAAAAAAATTATATTCAATTTGCAACCTGATGGAGGTCAGTATAGATGGAGTAATAGAACAAGTCCCACACACAGCTAGAAGCCCAAATATTTTTTCAGAGGTAGATGCAGAAAAAAATTATATTCAGTTTGCAACCTGATGGAGGTCTGTATAGATGGATTAATAGAACAAGTCCCACACACTGCTACAAGCCCAATATTTTTTCAGAGATAGATGCAGAAAAAAATATATTCAGTTTGCAACCTGATGGAGGTCAGTATAGATGGACTAATAGAGAAAGTCCCACACACTGCTAGAAGGCCAATTATTTTTTCAGAGCTAGATGCAGAAAAAAATTATATTCAATTTGCAACCTGATGGAGGTCAGTATAGATGGACTAATAGAATGATGCTATGCCCAAAAGATTTTACTTCACTAGGTGCAGTAAAAAAATTGGTATTCTATACACAGGTGGTATATCTTGCAACACAGATAGGCTACTCCACTGACTAACACACTCTGCAATAGGCCAAAAAGGATTAGCTTTGCTAGATTCAGCCAAATGCTGTGAAAAAAACTTGCACAGCACTGGCACAGACCTGCCTGGCAAAAACTGATAGGAACTGATGTAACCTAGTCCTGAAAAGGACTCCAATTACAATTAGTCTTTACTCCCACAACCTATCTATTTAAGAGCACAGACCTGCCTGATAAAAGTCGTAGGAAATGCTGTAACCTAGTCCTTAAAAGGACTGCAATCACAACTATTCCCTACTCCCAAGCTATCTGTAGATTTGTGCTAAAATTGGCTTGAAATTAACAAGGTATAGCGCACACAGCAACAGCGGTGCCGTCTAACACGCAGCTGCAGCAGTGAGAAAATGGTGGCGACGGGGAAAATGGCTTGGTCTTATAGGGCAAGGACATGTGACATACACTGCCAATGACACATGCCCTTGCTTGTGTGAAAAAAAGCACTTCGCTCCGTGTGTGCGCTGCTGATAGGCTGACAGATTGCACCTCCCCACTGTAAATGCGGGAAAGAGAAAAAAAAATGGAGATCTTCATTATTCCTGCAGAGATCCATCCCCTGCCCCTCCCCCCACCCCGCTGTACACTCAAACTGTGTATTAACATTCATTTTCATCATTACTGAGAAAAAATCCAGTTATGATTTTGGTGCACGAACAGTTATCGAACATAACCTCGAACAGCCGAATTTTTATCAAATTGTTCGTGTTCGCCAAACGGCTCGAACACCGCCCAAAACAGCTCGAATTTGAGATTGGCGAACAGTTCGAGTAGAACAACGCTCATCTCTAATGGTAAGTTTCCCAGATGTCGGACTTTGTCTATTTTATTTGTTATTGATTTGCCCACTTGACCAATTATGGAGCTTGGGTATCGCATGGATGAGGCAATAAGGTAAAATCCATGGCCTACTGCAAGTAGGGTTGTCATAAAGAGACGGGACAATGTTTTTAAGCTCATATACAACATTTTTTCAGAATGGTAGCATTAAAAATATTTTTTTTTCCTGTTATTACAACTCGCATACAATTCCACGGAACCCTAGCCTTAATAAAGGTTGTTGTGGGTCAACTGATTTTTTTCAGAAACTGCAACACTCCTGTCCCTTTTTCTGTGCTGTTGGGTCTAGCATCACTGCTTGAAAATATCGATTCAATAACGAATTTTTTATAAAGTATTTGAGTATTTTTGCGAAGCATCGGACAGTTGAACTGATTGTGTATGGTACTGCAACCATTTACTTAATTTGCACTGAGCTGAAATACCAGATACATGGACATATGTGGTGCTGCAATACTTTTCAAATACTGTACAGCCCTCTTACTATATTGTTAATGAAGAGAGATGAACAAATCTTTAGAAATTTGAACTCGCAAGCTTCAGTGAATCTTTCCAAAAAAATTTGATTTGCGGTGAATACATTTGCTGCGGATTGCAAGTTCTCCAATTGTCCTGATAAAGCATGTATGACTCTCTAAAGTGTTTTAGGAATGTATCCAATCCCATTCATGCTCATTACCACAAACATAACCTTAGAAATGTCAAAGTGACCTGAACAAATATGGCCAGGGATAAATGGATGGTGAATGTTCTCACTGCTGTCCTGTCTCTAAGGTATATTCACTGTTGAATGACTTTTGCTAAGTTGTGATGTGAAGTCTTCTCACTATCCAGATTTACCTCATAGTGGCGGCTGCATTCCCTGCCTCTGCTATTATACAGACTGTTATTCCCTCCTGAATGGCTGTGCTATCCTATTTGATAACTGCAAGGAATTATGGGGAAGCCTGAGGTCACGTAAGCTTTCTTACACAGTATATCCAATAATTAAAGGTATAGTTTACCTAGACAGTTCACAGAAATATACCTAAAATTACATTTTATTAATATACCTTAAAACACAATACAGGAAAAAAAAAGAGCCACCAAAAATAAACTGCTATATAGACAAGTACGGTGATTTGATCAAAAAGAAGGGTATAGCAAGGAACCAGTGCAGCCATAAATAGATATAGGACTATGGTGTAGTTTTGGGGCACAAGGTAAGTCACAAATATACACTGCTCAAAAAAATAAAGGGAACACTTACACAACACAATATAACTCCAAGTATATTAAACTTCTGTGAAATCAAACTGTCCACTTAGGAAGCAACACTGATTGACAATCAATTTCACATGCTGTTATGCAAATGGAATAGACAATAGATGGAAATTATTGGCAATTATCAAGACACCCTCAATAAAGGAGTGGTTCTGCAGGTGGGGACCACAGACCACATCTCAGTACCAATGCTTTCTGGCTGATGTTTTGGTCACTTTTGAATGTTGGTTGTGCTTTCACAGTCGTGGTAGCATGAGACGGACTCTACATCCCACAGAAGGTGCTCAGGTAGTGCAGCTCATCCAGGATGACACATCAATGCAAGCTGTGGCAAAAAGGTTTGCTGTGTCTGTCAGCGTAGTGTCCAGAGGCTGGAGGCGCTACCATGAGACTGGCCAATACACCAGGAGACGTGGAGGGGGCCGTAGGAGGGCAACAACCCAGTAGCAGGACCGCTACCTCCACCTTTGTGCAAGGAGGAACAGGAGGAGCACTGCCAGTGCCCTGCAAAATGACCTCCAGCAGGCCACAAATGTGCATGTGTCTGCCCAAATGGTTAGAAACCAACGTCCACAGATGGGGGTTGTGCTCACAGCCCAACACCGTGCAGGAAGCTTGGCATTTGCCACAGAAAACCAGGATTGGCAAAGTCGCCACTGGCGCCCTGTGCTCTTCACAGATGAAAGCAGGTTCACACTGAACACATGTGACAGACATGACAGAGTCTGGAGACGCCGTGGAGAGTGATCTGCTGCCTGCAACATCCTTCAGCGTGACCGGTTTGGCAGTGGGTCAGTAATGGTGTGGGGTGGCATTTCTTTGGAGGGCCGCACAGCCCTCCATGTGCTCGCCAGAGGTAGCCTGACTGCCATTAGGTACCGAGATGAGATCCTCAGACTCCTTGTAAGACCATATGCAGGTGCGGTTGACCCTGGGTTCCTCCTAATGCAGGACAATGCCAGACCTCATGTGGCTGGAGTGTGTCAGCAGTTTCTGCAAGATGAAGGCATTGAAGCTATGGACTGGCGTGCCCGCTCCCCCGACCTTAATCCGATTGAGCACATCTGGGACATCATGTCTCGCTCCATCCACCAACAGACCGTCCAGGTTGCACCACAGACTGTCCAGGATTGGCGGATGCTTTATTCCAGATCTGGGAGGAGATCCCACAGGAGACCGTCCGCAACCTCATCAGGAGCATGCCCAGGCATTGTAGGGAGGTCATACAGGCACGTGGAGGCCACACACAATACTGAGCCTCATTTTGACTTGTTTTAAGGACATTACATCAAAGTTGGATCAGCCTGTAGTGTGTTTTTCCACTTTAATTTTGGGGGTGACTCCAAATCCAGGCCTCCATTGGTTAATAAATTTGATTTCCATTGATGATTTTTGTGCGATTTTGTTGTCAACACATTCAACTTTGTACAGAACAAAGTATTCAATGAGAATATTTCATTCATTCAGATCTAGGATGTGTTATTTGAGTGTTCCCTTTATTTTTTTGAGCAGTGAATATATATATATATATATATATATATATATATATATATATATACAGTGTGAAACAACTGAAAATATGTCTTATATTCTAGGTTCTTCAAAGTAGCAACCTTTTGCTTTGATGACTGCTTTTCACACTCTTGGCATTTTCTTGATGAGCTTAAAGAGGTAGTCACCGGAAATGGTTTTCACTTCACAGGTGTGGCCTGTCAGGTTTAATAAGTGGGATTTCTTGGCTTATAAATGGGGTTGGGACCATCAGTTGTGTTGTGCAGAAGTTTGGTGGATACACAGCTGATAGTCCTACTGAATAGACTGTTAGAATTTGTATTATGGCAAGATAAAAGCAGCTAAGTAAAGAAAAACGAGTGGCCATCATTACTTTGAGAAATGAAGGTCAGTCAGTCCGAAAAATTGGGAAAACTTTGAAAGTGTCCCCAAATGCAGTTGCAAAAACCATCAAGCGCTACAAAGAAACTGGCTCACATGAGGACCGCCCCAGGAAAGGAAGACCAAGAGTCACCTCTGCTTCTGAGGATAAGTTTATCCGAGTCACCAGCCTCAGAAATCGCAGGTTAACAGCAGCTCAGATTAGAGACCAGGTCAATGCCCCACAGAGTTCTAGCAGCAGACACATGTCTTCAACAACAGTTAAGAGGAGACTTTGTGCAGCAGGCCTTCATGGTAAAATAGCTGATAGGAAACCACTGCTAAGGACAGGCAACAAGCAGAAGAGACTTGTTTGGGCTAAAGAACACAAGGAATGGACATTAGACCAGTTGAAATCTGTGCTTTGGTCTGATGAGTCCAAATTTGAGATCTTTGGTTCCAACCACCGTGTCTTTGTGCGACGCAGAAAAGGTGAATGGATGGACTCTACATGCCTGATTCCCACCGTGAAGCATGGAGGAGGAGGTGTGATGGTATGGGGGTGCTTTGCTGGTGACACTGTTGGGGATTTATTCAAAATTTAAAGCATACTGAACCAGCATGGCTACCACAGAATCTTGCAGCAGCATGCTATTCCATCCGGTTTGCATTTAGTTGGACCATCATTATTTTTCAACAGGACATTGACCCCAAACACACCTCCAGGCTGTGTAAGGGCTATTTGACCAAGAAGGAGAGTGATGAGGTGCTACGCCAGATGACCTGGCCTCTACAGTCACCAGACCTGAACCCAATCGAGATGGTTTGGGGTGAACTGGACTGCAGAGTGAAGGCAAAAGGGCCAACAAGTGCTAAGCATCTCTGGTAACTCCTTCAAGATTGTTGGAAGACCATTTCCAGTGACTACCTCTTGAAGCTCATCAAGAGAATGCCAAGAGTGTGCAAAGCAGTCATCAAAGCAAAATGTGGCTACTTTGAAGAACCTAGAATATAAGACACTAGACGGTGGCCCGATTCTAACGCATCGGGTATTCTAGAATATGTATGCGGCCGACCGGCGCAATTAGCAGAGCGGTGTTTAAATTTGGCGCCAAAATCGCTGATTGGTCGCGGCCGGCAACCGCGACCAATCAGCAAAGCGGTGTTTAAATTTGGCGGCAAAATCGCTGATTTGTCGCGGCCGGCAACCGCGACCAATCAGCAGAGCGGCGTTTAAATTTGCCGCCCATATCTCTGATTGGTCGCGGTCGACGCCCGCGACCAATCAGCGTCGTATTAGTGAGGACCGGTGAGCGGCGCTGCCTGTGCGGCTACTTCCGCTACGAGAAGCCGGGAGATGAGCGGCTACTCGCCGCTGATCTCCCGACGTTAGCCGCATGGAGGTGAGCGGCGCCGCCTCTCGGGGTACTTGTGCTGCCAGCAGCGGGGAGATGAGCGGCTAGTGCCGATCATCTCCCTGCTGCATCGCCACTGACCTCCGTCCGGCAGATGAGCCGCTAATGGCCGCCATCTTTTTCTGAAATTCCGCATCGCTGATTGGCCGCGGCCGGACCAATCAGCGACGCGGGATTTCCTGGACAGACAGACAGACAGACGGGATAAGACGATTATATATATAGATATTTTCAGTTGTTTCACACTTTTTGGGTTAAGTATATAATTCCACATGTGTTAATTCATAGTTTTGAAAATGCAGAAAAATCTTTAAATGAGAAGGTGTGTCCAAACTTTTGGTCTGTACTGTATATATATACTGTATACATTGTAAGGCAGCGCTACTTATTATCCTGGGGGATACTCGCTTCGCTGTGTCAATCAACTCACATATGATAAGCTTTCCATTTTAAACAATGCTCAGCAGTTTATTACACTTCATAAACAGCTTATGTCCGGGCCCAACTCCGTGGCCCGCCGACACACTGATAAAGTCCACGAGCCCAAGTGGCAGACCGGCCGACTTGGCTCTAATTACAGCCTTCCGCAAGGAAATACTAAAACAATGTCCATGTAAATGTCCATAACACACGAGTATTACCTTTGCCGACTTCAGGTGTTATAGTCCTTTCCATACGCCACCGCTGTGGCTCTACGGCTTCCCACACGTGGTCTCCAGCCATCACTCCCTTTAAGGCTTTCTGGCATATTACACATATCATACCCAGGCTTCACCCTTCAGGACGCTTGTGTGGCACTCCGAGGCTTACTGGCATCCCCCATACTCTCACACAGGGATCCAGGCTTCACCTCCCAGGAGTCCACCAGGCCTCTTGTGTGGCACTCCGAGGCTTACTGGCATCCCCCACACTCTCACACAGGGATCCAGGCTTCACCTCCACCGGAGTCCACCAGGCCACTCCAGGCCTCACACGAGCGGTGTTCCCCCACACACACAGGGAACAGCCTCATACCTCTCCCACGGTGCCCACACAGGAGCTCCCAACACACAGGAACTCCTACACACCGGAACACACCCACACAGGAACACACAGGCTTTATATATACTGCAGCACACACACACACCCACAGATAGGACCTTAACTGTGTGCATAAGGACCTGTGTGATGTCACGGTCATGTGACCAGTCAGTTAAAGGGGAAGGTACATGGTCATTCAAACTACACTGAACCATTAAAGGGATGTCTGCTGCATCACACATTCCCCCCTTCTGTTCAAACTTGTGGGGTTGAACACATAATATACACAAACAGTCTATATCCCACAGTTCACACTGAGACCATGCACTTGACCCTTGCGTTGTCCAGCCCCTGGAACATTAGTCATTGACATTAGCCCACTCCTTAGGGACCTACCATCTGTCAATGGCATCGACTCCGTCAAGTCACATTTCCGGGTCGTAAACTTGTCAGACTTCCCCTGCTCCCAGCGGTCAGTAGTAACTTTGTCAGGTCTTCCCCGCTCCCAGCGGTCAGTCGAAACCCTGTCAGGTCTCCCCAGCTCCCAGCGGTCAGTACAGCAGTGCGACTCTACATTGTTCCGTCCTCTATTGGGTCGATTGTATGGGCCACTCAACCCTGAGTCACTGGAGGTCTCACTACCTCCAAACCCACTCCCAGGACATCTTGAAAGGTCCTTACCCTCAGCTGCTCTGATATTTAGGGAGCCCTTTCTCTGTCTGGTCTCACACTTCCTAGACGGCTGCCATCTTCTGCTGCTCAGATGATGCTGTCTATTCACTCGCAGTCTAGCGAGATTCAACTTTTCCACCTCTCGCAGGTAGGTCACTCGGTACTCCACTAGCATGCTCATATCTGCAAGACTTTGTTCCGTTCCTACAGCGTAGAACGACACCATGCCTTCTTCATCCGGCATCCAGTCCCGACGATCACATGGACTGCTTACTTTTACCACACCAGACTTCTTCACCATCATCTGCATGGCTCGGCCATTTCTCCCAATGAGCTCTCTCACCAGAACACGAGGCACCCGGATGACCTCTTCTCGCAGACTGTGAGCCTTTCTCATCAACTACAGTTGTCTAGCGGCTTGCTCCGTCTTCAACCGGAGAAACCGCTTCGTGCGAATACATCGCCAATGTATGTCACTCAGGATCGCCACCCTCTGCACCGTGACTTCGGTGTGTGGACAGGACCACCAGCTGTCTAGCTTCTGAGGTCGAGTACACCTTACAGGCTCCCACGGCCTTCTTAAACTCCTCATGCACAAACTCACGGGTGCATTCTTCCCTCAAGTCCTCGGGTACATCTACGAGGCACTTGTACCGAGACGTTTCGGTCTCATCAGTGGTTTCCAGACGATCAACCAGCTCAGGTTTCAGGGACAACTGACTTCCAGCTTCTTCACTCTGGATGCTTGCCCTGAGCTGACTTACAGCTACAACTTCACAACTTTTCGTCTTGACCACCTCCACTTCACCTTTATCTTCCAACACCATACTCTTAGCTCTTCTCAGGTCCACCTTCTCATGGTCTAAGGGAGTAATTGCAACTTGTTTGCCTTTTCCCTTCTCCAAGGAGACCTCGTTCACCACGTGACACTTTGCTAGGCGACCTTTGAGCTCTAAAACTTCTCCTTCCAGCTCAGTTAGTCGCCTCTCAACAGTCCATCTCTGAAGCTCTTACTGCTTCAACTGCTCTTCCAGCAGCAGAGCTCTCTCAGACCTCTCCATCTCCAATGCGCCCACTGGGCTCTCAATAGCCAGTCTCTCACGCTTCTCTTGCGTCCACTGGGCTTGTAGCAACTCCTTGAGCTGCTTGATCTCGGCTCCGACATCCACCGAATCCTCCGAGCCCACATCACTCGAGGAGGTATCTGCTTCATACCTCCCATCTCCAGTGGTCAACTCCTGGCCCTGGTCTGTGGCTTCTCCGATGGACTCCTCCATCTTCTCTCGCTCAGCTTCCATCTTGCTGACTGTTTCCTTAAGGTACGTCTCCACCTTCTGGAGAGTATCACAGGACATCTGTAGGTCCTTCACCTGAGCTTCCAGATCTGGGGTCTTTCCCCGGAGATAATCATTCTCCTCACGGATATGTTGCAGAGAGGTCTCAATCACTTGGCGCACTTGCTCTGCACCCGCCTTATCCTCCTCTAGTTTTTCCTTCACCTTGAGGAGATCCCCATAATCTCTCTTACTCTGTTGCAGTTCCCTACTGCGTTCACCACACTCCTTCTTGGAGTCAGACAGTTCCCGGTTGAACTGTTCGCTCAGTCTTAGCAGGCCTGGATCTCTTCCAGAACCTCCATCCTGCCGCGCCTCCTTCTCAAGCTTCAACTGCAAAACCTCTTCCTTGATTTTGCGGCAGTCCTCCTTAATTGCGTGGAACATCTCCTTCCACTGGACAACTTCCTCGTTGCTTCCCTTTAGATCTTGCTGTAAGTTCTTCACAACCTGGTATACCCTCTGCCGTTCAGACTCCAGGATCCGCTGGTCTGAGTACACGTTTACCAGGTACGTCACCTCCTCTTCTGCCTCTGAGGGAGGATCCACACTTGACACAATGGCACACACAATTACATTTTCTTTACTTTCACTTTTAGCAAATAGTACAGGAGCAACCTTTTTGTGGCCCCTGCGCCGTCTACGACGAGAGGTGGACTCTCTCCCCTCGTCTAGCCCCTCCTGACTGACCTCTCCTTCTACTTCCGTACTGTCACCGTCAGCTATGGGGTCTGTGTCACTTCCCATGGTGTTGTGGACTACCAGGTCACCACCCACTTTGACTTCACCCCCTTCCACTGGAGCTACCCCGTTATCAACGGTCACCTTGTCATTTTTAGGAGGTACCCACCCACAATCATCAACAATTTCCAGTTTTCTACACTCCACACTCTTGTGAAAATCCGCCCCCTTTTTAGACCCGCCCCCTTTTTAACAACCACACCTGTAAGGGAATTTTTACAAAAAACATCAGCGACAGTCTTAGGACTCAGTTCACAAGATCTCTTACCACCTCCCCGGGCACTCTGGGACAACACGGGCGCCCCCGGAGAGTTCATAGAATGGTCCACCGCCGCCATTCTATACGGTGCCCACAGCTCCTGCGGTTCCCGCACCATGTCCTGTAAGAGTTTCTCAAATACCTGCTCCGGTCCCAACCGGCCCTTCAAATGCTCAATAGCTCCAGACACCTCTGCTGCTTTGCTGACAGCCATCACGGTACACTGTTCACACTTGAACTTCACCGCTCTCCCCGAAAAAATTTTCGTGGCCCCGCCGAGCCACCGCAAAACAGGATTTGAGTGCGATGTCAATCTTCACAACCCCGCCGAGTTGGAGCAAGATGCTTTGAACTTTGTGAGCCCCACCGAGCCACAGCAAACCAGGTTTGAGTTCAACGACAACCTTCACAACGCCGAGTTGCAGCCAGATGCTTTGACCTTCGTGAGCCCCGCCGAGCCACAGCAAACCAGGTTTGAGTTCAACGACAACCTTCACAACGCCGAGTTGCAGCCAGATGCTTTGACCTTCGTGAGCCCCGCCGAGCCACAGCAAACCAGGTTTGAGTGCGACGACGACCTTCACAACCCTGCCGAGTTGCAGCCAGATGCTCCACCACACTCGTTGACCTGTACAGTTGCTCCCAGCAACCAGACTGCAGTTGCCCCTAGCAACCAGACTGCAGTTGCCCCTAGCAACCAGACTGCAGTTGCCCGCACTCTCAAACCACATGTAAGGCAGCGCTACTTATTATCCTGGGGGATACTCGCTTCGCTGCGTCAATCAACTCACATATGATAAGCTTTCCATTTTAAACAATGCTCAGCAGTTTATTACACTTCATAAACTGCTTATGTCCGGGTCCAACTCCGTGGCCCGCCGCGCCGACACACTGATAAAGTCCTCGAGCCCAAGTGGCAGACCGGCCCACTTGGCTCTAATTACAGCCTTCCGCAAGGAAATTCTAAAACAATGTCCATTGAAATGTCCATAACACACGAGTATTACCTTTGCTGACTTCAGCTGTTATAGTCCTTTCCATACGCCACCACTGTGGCTCTATGGCTTCCCACACGTGGTCTCCAGCCGTCACTCCCTTTAAGGCTTACTGGCATATTACACATACCATACCCAGGCTTCACCCTTCAGGACGCTTGTGTGGCACTCCGAGGCTTACTGGCATCCTCCATACTCTCACACAGGGATCCAGGCTTCACCTCCCAGGAGTCCACCAAGCCTCTTGTGTGGCACTCCGAGGCTTACTGGCATCCCCCACACTCTCACACAGGGATCCAGGCTTCACCTCCACCGGAGTCCACCAGGCCACTCCAGGCCTCACACGAGCGGTGTTCCCCCACACACAGGGAACAGCCTCGTGCCTCTCCCACGGTGCCCACACAGGAGCTCCCAACACACAGGAACTCCTACACACCGGAACACACCCACACAGGAACACACAGGGTTTATATATACTGCAGCACACACACACACCCAGAGATAGGACCTTAACTGTGTGCATAAGGACCTGTGTGATGTCACGGTCATGTGACCAGTCAGTTAAAGGGGAAGGTACATGGTCATTCAAACTACACTGAACCATTAAAGGGATGTCTGCTGCATCACAACATATATATATATATATATATATATATATATATATATATATATACATATTGTGGCAAGACGACTCACTTGGCTGCAGTCGGAAGCAGACGCAGGAATGGTTTCGTTTGCAGGTTTATTATGTCAGCATAAATCACTGCAGACTTCAGCAAAAATAAACTCAGCCTTGCTGGCATAAAGGTCAAACAAAAGACAAATGGTAACAGTCCATATGTGTGCGGGTTCGCCTGCACCAATTTGCAGCACCTTCAACTCCTCTTGAGCTGAAGTTACACATCCTAGAGACTTGTCTCTCCAGACTCACCAACAACAGGAAAAAAACAGGACTGAGCATTTAAACCTTGCTCAGCCACACCCTGAGCGGAGATATGGTGAATGACATCCCTCCCATCTCTATGTCATTCACAGCAAACCACTCCCTTCACAATGGTGAGTTAAACCCCCAACATATAACATGCTGGAGAATAGTTGTAAGTTCAGTTCACTAAGGCTAGTAGCCATAGCGAAACATACCTCCCCTCACATATAACACCAGTGACTCTGTCACACTATGTATATACTAATGTTCACATATATATGGCAATGGGCCCTGATGGTCCCTGTATTTAAATTGATAAATTATATAAAGAAACTATCAGGGCCCTTTGCCATATATATGTGAATATTAGTGTATGTATGTATGTATTTATCTATCTATCTACAGAATCTATTTATATATAGATATATAATATATATCTATATCAATAGATAGTTTCCTATGTGCCCCAAGACTACATTGTAGTCCTATACCTAATTATGGATGTAACGGTTCCTTGCTACCCTCTTCTTTTTTAGCAAATCACTGTACTTATCTATATATTGTATGGTTTTTTTCCAATAATATTTGTGTTTTTAATGCATATTAATAAAATGTGATTTTAGGTATGTGAGATTTCTCTGGCCTATGCAGTTGTCTGCAGTATGAAAAATTACAGCGGCCATTTTTGACAATTCACTCGACTCAAATCGTAAATTATTAAAATTTGCCAAGTTAAGCAGATTCTAAAAATTCAACACAAATTTGATTTGTATCGAATCTATTCGCTCATCTCGGTTAATTACCTATAATGCCATGAAATGCACTGCTAACACAGTGTGATGTCTTAATGATTCGCTGAAAATGACCAACGGTATGTAAAGCTTACACAATGATAGGAGTAACAGACACTCCACGTATGTTGAATGGTCACGGCCAACCTTAGCACTCTACTTTAAAACTTTAACTCTGAATTGTTAAAGGACATGCAACACAAGGCAGCTGGGATTGTAAAATAGATTTCTATCCAGGGTTGTATTGCTAGATTAAATACATGAATAATAAGCAGAATGACAAGTCAAGAATTAAACGAGGGAGGAATGGAGTTTGACCATGCAAGATATCTTGTCGCTTGGCATTGATTGTGCCTGTGTTGAGGGAAGGATGTGAGAGAGCAGCGTGAAGGGAAAACCAAACAGTTAATCTTTATTCCTCGTTCTGTCACCTCTCCACTCAGGTTGAACTGCAAACCTCAGTGAGCTATTAGCACGGCCAGGCAATTCCTGATGTGCTGGATGGTTCAGGAGATTAAGACAAGTGTAGCATATTACCTCTGCTTTTCATTTCCTTGGTAGAATCAGATATATAGATGGGGAAATAAAAAGAGGAGCGGAAGGAAGATGCAGGGGCTGATTGATGAGAATAGTAAGAAGTGGAGCTTTAGAAATGTATGCTATACTCCTCTGATAACAGGTGATATAAAACATGTCCATATCAGTACAGCCATGCGTCAGAGGCATAATGTGCTTAGGGCATAGACTTAGGCTCAGGCTGGGGTATGAGGACGCTTACATGTATTTTCTTGCTGAAATGTTATTGCTTTTTAATCTTTAGTCTGATTTTTTCTTTTTAATGTTAGGACCTCGACGTTCTATATATAGTAGTTATATCCACACTCTTATACATATTGTGTGAAGCCATTGAGTAGTGAACTTTATAAATACCCACAAATGCTACAGAAAGTGTAAAAATAGAGTGAAGGTATCATTGATGATGTCCCTCTTTAAAAAATATTTCATGGATTAATTTGTTTTGTTAGAATTTACTTTTTGTATGGTATTAACTGTATCCATTGTCTATTTATGCTCAGATGGGTTGGTCCATAAACATTTATCATTTAAATCAAGCATTGCTTGTGCACGATTGCTCCATTTACTATTCATGGGACTGATTGAAAAAGCCAAGAACGCCGCCTGGCTGTCCCCATCAGTTCTCCACATGGTGAACTGAGGATTACTGTGCATGACTGTCCATTGCTCAATACAAATGGGGGACTCAGGAAAGCTGTTCCTGTGATTTCCTAGTAATACATATTGTTTTTGCACCTACCTCTTTGAAAGGGTTATTTCCAAAACAGCAAATTATCCCTTATCCATAAGACAGGGGAAAATTGACTAATCACTATAGTTCGACTACAATCTCAAGAATGCTGATGGGGATCCAAAGAACAAGGTTCTGCAGAGTTCCTTCTTGAATGTGTTAGAGTATTTTGTAGTGTGCAGTAATACACAATTTGTGCAGTAAGGCCACGGCCCCACTATCAGTATTTGGTCAGTATTTTTTCTCAGAAGTGGGAGCCAAAACCTGGAGAGGGTGATAAATGCAGAATTGGTGACTTGTTTCTATTATACCTTTTTTCTGATTGTTCCTCACCTGGTTTTGCCTCCAGCATGTCCAGGCTATGTGACAGTGATATTACAGGGAGAGTATATACTAACTATAACTACAACTTTCTCCCATCATTCCCCAAACCAGACAGAGAGCACTAACCACATGAGGAGATGGTCGGTTTCACTTTCTTTCCCAGTCTCTGCACACAAGCTCCGCCCCCTCATGTCATGTGACAGTGACATCATCCCCGGGCCTTCTCCGCTCATCTCCACTCTACCGACCAATGTGATTATCTCTTGTGCCAGGATGGAGTTTACAAGCTGCACAGGCGCTCGGCCAAGCTGCTAGTAAGGTAGCTCTGATCTGTGTCCTAGTAGCACACTAGGGGTGTACTTACTTCTTAGAGGAGATTCTAGCTAGAGTACAGTATGCGTGGTATGGAAGCCATACCAATTTGTGTGCAGTAATAAAAATTGCTTAAAAAACCTCTGGTGTTAGAAGTGCCCATGCTCAACCTCTGCTTCCTTCTTTGTCTATGGGACTTCTGAAAATATCCAAGTGCTGTACTTGACTTTCCCCTATGGATAAGAGATACTTTACAGTTTTATGTATAAGCCTTTAATGCTATTTAAAAGAACATTTCTGGTTTGTATCCACCTTACCTTAAATGTGGACTAAAGTCTCTAATGATCTACTAACAGCTAAATCTAATGGTCACTAGTCCCTACTGATTCTCCTGGATCTCTCTGCAGCATTCAACACTGTGGATCACCAGCTCCTCCTCACTATGCTCCACTCTATTGGGCTCAAGGACACTGTTCTATTCTGGTTCTCCTCCTATCTATCTGACCGCTCTTTCACTGTATCTTTTGCTGGCTCCTCCCCTTTCCCCCTTACTGTCGGGGTTCCTCAAGGATCTGTCATAGGCCCCCTCCTCTTCTCCTTATACACCACCCCTATTGGACAAACAATCAGTAGATTTGGTTTTCAGTACCATCTCTATGCTGATGACACCCAATTATACACCTCTTCTTCGGACATCACCCCTGAATTATTACAAAATACCAGTGATTGTCATTCTGCCGTCTCTAACATTATGTCCTCCCTCAATCTGAAATTTAATCCATCAAACACTGAACTTCTTGTGTTTCCTCCCTCCACTAACCTACCTATGCCTAACATTGCCATCTTTGTGTGTGGCTCCACTATTAATCCCCAGCAATAAGCCTTCTGTCTTGGGGTCATACTTGATTCAGATCTTTTCTTCTCTCCTCATATCCAATCACTCACCTGCTCATGTCATCTACACCTCAAAAACATTTCTAGAACCCGACCTTTTCTTACCTTTGATTATGCAAAAACACTTACTGTCACACTGATTCATTCTCGCCTGGACAACTGCAACTCTCTACTAATCGGTCTAAATCCTACTAAACTCTCCCCTCTCCAATCCGTCCTATATGCAGCAGCCAGGATCATATTCCTCGTCAACCACTACACCGATGCCTCCACCCTGTGCCCGTCATTGCACTGGTTACCCATCCGCTACAGCACCGCCCAACATCTCTCTTGTCTCAGTCTACCACCCTAGCCGTGCCCTCCATTCTGCTAATGACCTAAGATTAATATCCTCAATAATCCGAACCTCCCACTCCCGTCTCCAAAACTTCTCATGTGCTGCGCCAATTCTTTGGAACACACTACCCAGGACTCTTCACTTAAACCCCAATACCCACAGTTTTAAGCGTGCCCTAAAAACACATTTCAGACTGGCCTACTGCCCCACTTCCCTTATCTAACCGTCCCTTTTTTTTTTCTCCCTCCCCCCCTATACAAAATTTCTTTCCAATCCATGCCCCTCGTATCATCTGTTCACACACCCCCATGTACTTAATAAACTTATGGGTCTATACTTGTTCACATACTGGTTGGTGACTGGTTCATTTAGCATTAGGTGATTACCCTATTTATTACATTGATGGTTCACCGTACAATACAAGCAATTGTTACCATCCACCTTTCGTGTCTCCCCTATTTCCTCAGATTGTAAGGTGGCGAGCCTCCTGGTATCTGTTGATTTATGTAATTATTATTATTCTGTAATGTCTTTTATTGTCTGTACAAGTCCCCTCTAAAATGTAAAGTGCTGAGGAATATGTTGGCGCTATAGAAATAAAAATTATTTTGATTATTATTATTATATGTAATGCAATGCTTCTGGGAGAAAATACCTTCATACATACTGCATGCCATCTGATAGAACATGTCACAAATTTCTTTTTCTGTCGGATTAATGTGAGAAAAACTCTGTATTGGTCTCTATGAAACCAGAGGCATA
The DNA here is from genome assembly GCF_046119375.1 of Phyllobates terribilis. Classification (NCBI taxonomy): domain Eukaryota; kingdom Metazoa; phylum Chordata; class Amphibia; order Anura; family Dendrobatidae; genus Phyllobates; species Phyllobates terribilis. The sequence continues at coordinate 451,847,488 of NW_027362771.1, read as the reverse complement.
TTGAGGTCTAGTAGAGGGCTGACATATCCTTATGGTGTGGGTGATAAGGATCCAAAGGAAATTGCACAACTCCTCAATTTGACATTATTATCAGACTTCTCACGTATGCTCCTTGCAGCTATATTTGATGGTTTTCATGTTCCAGATTTGCACTAACATGCATTTTTGGCCATGATTTTCTTAGTGTAATAGGGGTACAGATTTTAGATGTAGGACGGTGCCGTTTGCTGCCAAAGTACAGACATTTCCCTCCTAAGAGCAATGCATAGGGGAAAGAAGAATAGCTCCGTTATACAGAGCATGGCAAGAGCATTGGACAGACAATGATTTGACACGCAAGACTTTACTGTTTGTATCTTGTGATCCTTGAGAGCTTGAAGTCAATAGATTCTACGAAAGCGTCATCTCAAAAGCCTTATCTGAAATAATATCATTGTTTTATCACTGCCACATCCAAATGTCTTCTCTGATGAGAAGTTCACAGGGGAACAAGTGTCTTTGTGCTGGAGAGGATTGCGGCCACACACTATTAGTTTATCAGGGGAACTAGGACTCTTCAAATTGACAAATAGGAAGATGTATCTGACAAGCAAAATATTTACATTGTGACCCAGAAAATGACATTTGACATCTACAATAAGATTGCATCAAATACAGAAACAAGTGGCAGCAGAGACTTGTCCAGTGCAATAAGAATATACGACTTCAATCTTACCATAACAAGATATAACTGTGACTATGCTGCTACGTAGAGGATCTTGGCACATTAACTTCTTCTTTCCTGGGCTTTTTTTTCATGTTTGTGCTTGTTTTCTTTTTCCCCTTTTTTTCTAAAAGCTATTACTTTTTTTTTTATCTCTGAATTCACAGTCATATGAGGTCTTGCTTTTTGTGGGATCTTTGAATGACACCATACACTTCACAATGTAATGTACAAAAAATGTAGAAAAAATCCAAGTGGAATGAAATGGTGAAAAGAATGCAATTTCGTCAATTTTTGGGGTTTCCGTTTTTACAACGTTCATTGTGATATGAAAAGAATACCAAACTTGTGTAGTTTTTTTTAGTGGTTAAAAAAATCAGAATTTTCAGATTTTTTTACGTATATGATACTGCGACCATTCACTTTATTTGCGTTGAGCTGAAATACCAGATACATGGACATATGTGGTGCTGCTTTGTTAGAAAAACATCCATGTTTAATAATAATATCCTAGTGATACAATTAAGGTTTTAAGTAAACAACAGCACACAGAATGAATGTTGCAACCAAGTACAGAAGCTTGGTGCAGCATGGTATGGCCAAACATTTAACTATACCTTCCTTGCTGCTTATTTTCCATCCATCTCCACCCTTCTCTAGCTCTATGACAATCAAAAGAAGAGGTAGGGTGTGTGGGGGTAGAGATAAAGGGAAGACAAGCAGGTGGGAAGGTGTAATTCAATTTTGGTTCTGCTATGATGCACCATTTCCTGTACTTGGTTTGAGCAGTCATTTAGTGCTGACAAGACCCCCTTTAAAAAACATTATCAGGAATGATCATGAATCTGACAACGACAGACACTCTCTCTGTCTTCCCGCCATCCCCAGCATTATGATTGCAATAGCTAATAAGCTTTAAACTGGTATCATGTGTCCTAAAAAGGTTCCCCAACAATGTTTTTTAGTATTTGTGGCTGTTAGGGCATACTATAGGCATACTGAGCATTCATACGTGTTATATTGGCAGAGGAGAGTAAGCCTACAGGGAGAACAAAATTATTGGGAATTTAAAGTTAAAATGCCTGATATCTCTGTCATCTGACTACATCTGTTGGAGAAGAGTCATGAGACTCCTCTACTTTAGCTGGTCTGCTAGTCCACCTGAAATCGATGGGTTTGGTGATTTTTATCCAATATGAGAGTTTAAAATTGGCTTATTTAAGGGGTTTCCCACAAGCAAAGTACATTTAAATTAATAGCTCTTGGAGTAATAAGTTCCACAATTGGATGTGTTAAAAAAAATGTTCCTATGCTGAGATCTTATAAAAGTGCCCCTGCTGTGTAATGTGTAATGGCTGTGTCTGACCGTGAAAAGCTGCTATAGTTTATGGTCTGCACATACCACAGCTCCTGAGCATGTGAGGAAGCAAGGTAGTATACAGATAAAACAGGATGGAATCGCAGCCAATCCTATCTTTTAGGTAGAATATGTTTTTAAACAGTCAAGGAAATGTTTTACCTCACAGAAAGAATTAGCTGCGATCCCATGCTGTAATGTCTGTCTACTCTTTTGCATCCTCCCCTGGAAAGGAGCTGTGTTATGTGCTGACCATGTTCTTTCATTGTCAGACACAGCCATTACACAGCACATAGCAGGAGCACATTTATAAGATTATCTCAGCACAGGAGTTTTTTTTTTTTTTTAGCACATTCAATTGTGGAACTTATTTTTATTCCAAGATCTATTGATTAAAATAGACAATGTTCATAGGAAAACTCATTTAAAGTATTATTCTGATTATAAAAAATTATCACCTACCCAAGAGAGAAATAACTGCTACATCAGCAGGTGCTTGACAATACAGACCCCCAACGATCAGCATTTATTACCCATCAATTAAATAATTAATAACTTACTAAAATACACAGTGTAAAAACCTTAAAAGTCAATTTAGAAAGTTTTTTTTTTTTAATTCTCTGTTCATTATATGATGCATAATCTTTATTTCCAGAAACTGGAAACCCTTGTAAGTGCACTATGTAAAATAAAAACTTGAAAATAGTTACTCCTTAATTTAAGATACTTCCTTTTAGCCACAATTGTCACAGTGTAGAATAAGTGTGAAGAGAATATACTATAGGCCGGACATCTCATGAGACCTGTGTCCTTTAGTTCTCCCATCAGACCTAACTCTTTTTCTATCAACTTGTATCACTGGGTGGTGTGAAGAATTTGTCCTTCTCTAGCCAGGTTTAAAGTCTTATATAGACACAATTACGTAGAATCAAAGAATTTTACATTTGCCCTAGCTTTATATCAGTATAACTTTTCATGACAGTATCATATCCCAACTTGAGTACCTTTCAATTGACAGCTTGTGAGATGGCATGACTAGCTATCATTTTAAAAGGTCATTCTATGTAAATACTTTTATGCCCAAAAATGACAAAAGTATTCTCGGAGTGGTACCTTTATTGGCTAACCAGAAAAAAAAAATATATATATATATATACACAAGCTTTCAGAGCGCAGAGGCTCCTTCTTCAGGCAATATTACAAATGAATTGATAAGACAAAAGGTACAACATTTAAGGGATGTGTGAATTAAATCCATGTAGTGAGTCATAAATCTAGGTATAAGATGGAGTCCTGTTGTCAAGGAACTGAACATTCTTATCAATTTGAATTACCAAATTTTTCTCCCTCTGTCGTCCTTGAAATGAACTTTTAGTATTAAAACTTTTAGATCTGTCATACAGTGTCCCGGGCCAGAGAAATGTTTTCCCACAGGTGTGTCCAGTTCATTCCTAATTGTGTGTCTGTGTAAATTCATTCTCGTCTGCAGTTTTTGCATAGTTTCTCCAATATAAACTCCTGGGCACCTTGTACATTGTATCATGTACACCACATTGGAGGATGTTGTCACGGGTGTGTCACAGGTGACAGGCAGTCGCCCTGCAGTTGGTTGCAGGAGATCTCTACATTTGGCATTACAGACATCTTCTTAGAGGCTTTCTCTAGGACCCAGCAGCTACCTCTATCTGACTAATTAACTCTCTGGCCTGGGTGTATAAATACCTGGTATGTTCTAGAGGGAGGTGCCAGTGATATTCATTATTCCATGTAAAGGCTTAGCAAGAGCATTACTTTTTCCTCTCTGGACGTGTTTGTGCATTTGACTGGAGTCATCTAAAGCTAAGCACTTTTCCCCAGTTTGTTTCCAAGTTCTGGAAGGCATTCTGTTCTCATCTGGGGGTGCAGCTATCCTTTTTCTCAGCCTTCCACCCTCAGTCGAATGGACAGACCGAGCGTATCAATCAGAATTTGGAGACCTACCTCAGGTTTTTCTTTTCCGAAAATGAGGAGGATTGGGCATCCTACCTACCGCTGGCAGAATTTGCCATTAATAATCATTATCAAGAATCCACTGGCAGGTCACTGTTCTTCAGTGCATACTGGTGTTACCCACAGTTTGGTACCTTTAGTGGGGGAGGAGCTTCAGGAGTTCCCGAGGAGGAACGGTTTGCTTCGTTGCTCTCCTCGCTATGGCAGGGTGTGCTGAGTAATTTAAAGATCATGGGAGACAGGTATAAACATATGGCTGACAGAAAACGCTTGCCAGATTCAGACCTGAATGTGAATGACTTTGTGTGGTTGTCTACTAGGAATATAAGATTGAAAGTTCTTTCTTTGCAGCTTGGACCTAGGTTTTTTGGTCGCTATAAAATAACCGCCGTCATTAACCCAGCATCGTTTCGTCTTGAACTTCCTCAGGCCCTTAAGGTCCACAATGCGTTCCATAGGTCTTTACTCAAAAAGTATGTGGAACCTCTTGAGCCCTCGCCTCTACCACCAAACCCAATAATGGTTGATGTAATCTGGAGTTCCAGATTTCTAGGATTGTAGATTCTCGTCTCCAATGTCGTTCTCTACAATACTTGGTGTACTTGAAAGGCTATGGTCCAGAGGAGAGGATGTGAATTTCAGCATCAGAGGTGAAAGCTCCCAGATTGATTTGCTCATTCCACACCTCTTATCCTGAGAAACACGGTCCTGAGTGTCCGGAGGCCAATCATAGATGGAGGGTACTGTCACGGGTGTGTCAGAGGTGACAGACAGTTGCCCTGCAGTTGATTGAAAGAGATCTCTACGTTTGGCATTACAGACATCTCTCTTAGAGACTGTCTCTAGAACCCAGCGGCTACTTCCCTCTGGTTAATTAACTCCCTGGCCTGGATGTATAAATACCTGCTGTTTTCTAGAGGAAGGTGCCAACGATATTCATTATTGCTTTTGAAGGCTTAGCAAGAGCAGTACCTTTTCCTCTCTGGAGTTTGAGGACGTGTTTGTGCATTTGTCTTGAGTCATCTAAAGCTAAGCACTTTTCCCCTGTTTGTCCTTCCTTGTTGTCTATAGTGTTTAGTGGAGATTGACTAGTGCTCATCTCCTCCCTTCCCTAGCTTGAGCCAAACACCAGGGAAAGATAGGGAGAGGTACGCATGCGGCGATTGGTTAAGAGCCAATGCAGGGACTTTAGAGCAGACAGAGTGACGCTAGATCAACCTTGGAGGTCTCCACTTTCCCTCCTTTACCTAGAGTCTGGGCTCCCTTTCCCTCTTCCCTTTGTGTCGCACTAAGTCTTTCCCACACCTTGCGTGACAGATGTGCATGAAAAGACATCCATGATTTTGTAGTCCTGATTTGTGTTTGGTATGCAGACTGTATTTGATGGTAATATGTGGGTACAAGTTTTGCATTTTTTTTACATGGGAATGTGCCCATCACTGATAGTGATGAAAGGACACCTCTGACAAGGAGGTTCCTTATGTTAGGGGGCTGTTTGTAGGAGAGAAGTGGTAGTTCTGGGAATATTTATTTCAGTTTGTGGTCTCTGTGGAATATGGGTTGGAGATCAGCACCAGTTTTCCTTAGGATGTTCATGTTGGGGTTGTATGTGACCACAAGAGGTACTCTGTTGTTGTCCTCCCTCTGTTTGTAATCCAATAGGCTGCTTCTTGGTATCCTTGTAGCTCTGTGCATCTATTACCAGTGGATGGTATCCTTGTAGTAAAAATGTATTCCTCTGTGTTAACAGCTGCAGTTTTCTGTTCTTACTGTCTGAACAGATTAGAATGTACCTCAGAGCTTGACTGTAGATGATGGATTTTTTTTTTGTGTGTCTTGGATGAAAGCTGTTCCATCTAAGTTATGCCGGACGTCCTGCAGTGTTACCCTGCTGATCCTTTTCCATAAGAATGATTCTCCTCTTATGAGATCAGTTAAGGACTAGTGATGAGCGAGCATGCTCGCCACTGCTCGGTACTCACCCGAGCATCTCAGTACTCGAGATGCTCGGAGCTCGCCGAGTACTTGCACGATGCTCGCGTGGGAGCTCGGGTCCCCGTCCTGCATGTTTAGCGCTATTTAGAGCACCAATCATGCAGGGATTGTCTGCCACTCACTGTAATGCCACAGCCATGGTGGTTGTGGCATTACAGTGATTGCCCAAATTGATGGGAACAGTGCTCACAGTGAAACATGAAAAGCCGGCAATTCATCAGCGGCATACATCGGTACCCGTCAATTTAGAACAGAAAGAATAGAGCATCACACATAGATTAAATAGATAGAAACATGTCAGTCACATATATAATAAGTACAGTGACAGTGTTGGTTACTTTACTTGTCATTTAGTGTTAAAATAAAGGATTTATTAAAAAAAAAAATTGGCGTTGGGTTCCCCTTAATTTTAGTCTCTAGCGGAGGTTAAGCAGATGACTGGGGCAGATGTTTGAAGCCTGGGAAGGGGGTAATACCCACGGAGCTTCCCAGGCTACTAATATCAGCCCCCAACTGAATACCTAGCCTTTACTAGCTATTAAAATGGGGGACCCCCCAAAAAAATGACCTGGGGTCCCCCCACTTTTAATAGCTAGCAAAGGCTAGGCAGACAGCTTGGGGCTGATATTAATAGCCCAGTAAGAGTGCCATGAATATTGGTTAAAGTTAAAAAAAACACCAACACCCAGAATAAAATCCTTTAATTTAAATAAAGACACAATACTTTAAATGTTCTAAATTAAACTCTACTTACCGTATCGCCCATTCCAGCTGAAGCCAACGATCTGCAGCAAAAGTAAAATAATAAACCAACCTCATCCTTACCTTTCCATGGTTCCCAGGACGGCTTCAACTCTGCTACATTGACATGACAGGCTGGATCGCAGCAGAACGCTGCCATCTAGCTTGCCATGCCGCAGACACTGAGAAGCTCCTCAGTGAAGCTCCTCAGTGTCTGGCTGTGACGGCATCCAGATGAGCAGAGTTCATGTCCAATGAACTCAGCTCACCTCATGCACGTCACTGACAGCGTGGGAGAATTATCCTGCTCAAGCGGTGCCGGCAAATGACGTTACCGCTTGAGCAGGAGAATTGGCTAAGTGCCAGAATTGGCACATCCTATGGATGCGCCATTTCTGTGGTGGCTGACGGCTGGTGTTTCTAGCCTGGGAGGGGGCCAATATTCATGGTACCCTTCCTGGGCTATTAATATCAGCCCCCAGCTGTCTGCCTAGCCTTTGCTAGCTATTAAAATAGGGGGGACCCCATGTCATTTTTTTTTGGGGTCCCCCATTTTAATAGCCAGTAAAGGCTGGGTATTCAGCTGGGGGCTGATATTAGTAGCCTGAGAAGCTCCGTGGGTATTACCCCCTTCCCAGGCTTCAAACATCTGCCCCAGCCGTCTGCTTAACACTAGGACTACTGGACTCGTGACCCCGCCTAGAACTACTGAAAGGAGTCATTTTGACTCCTTGCTTGTTTTCGTTTATTTTTAGAGTTTCATTTGTGGTTATTTATTAATAATTATATTTTTTGTAATGTATTATTATTGTGAGATCCAACAGTAATGCTTTTGATTGTTTTTTTTCTGCTTTTCTTATTTTTCTACAGAAAATAACAATAATTATAATAGACGTTTTTCAAACATTTTTTTTTATTCAAGTGCACACATATAAACAACAACTGAAGAACAAAAAGCAGAGAAAATGTAGGTGGAGGAGCATAAAAATCAAAATATGGCGCAGAATTCACCTTCTAAACATTTGGTGTTTCGCATTTTAGGCATTGCCTTTGATTTATGGCAGTACATTGCCCACACAAAGACTTACCACAAGTCTTACAATTTCCGACAGATCTATTTTTCTTGCACTTTTCTTTGATCTGGCAAAATTTTGTTTGAACCATCACTTCTGAGCATGTAGAAACTTGGGACGTGGAACCCTTTTCCCTATCTGTGACATAAGGACCACTCAACTCTCTCACAAGCGTTTGCAAAAATGCCTTGCGTGACATTTTTTGGTGGGTAATCTCCTTGAATATTATCCATGCATTTATACCCGCAAAGTCTAAGACATTTTCAAATGCATGAACAGGCCATCTCCTTGTGCATGTTCGTGTGGTATATTTTCGTGCCATCTGATCCACTACATCTACTCCATATTTTGTTTCATTGTAAAACTTTACCGTTTCTGGAGTTTTTTTAGCGGAATCAGACGCAACAACAACATCTGGATGGACGGAACTCAAAATGACAACATTTTTGTTGGGCTTTCCTTGATATACTGTAAGTGTAAAATTGTCTTCATTTCTAAACACTTTAGTGTTGTACAATTCCTCTTTCATGGATTTTATTTCTTTAGGCACTTCTCGCCTTATCTTGTTCAGTGTTCCCACGATGGTTGTTCCTTTGCTTTTTAGCTGTTTAGCTAATTTTACTGAAGTAAAATAATTATCGGTTGTAACATTGCGACCTTTTTTCAAAAACGGGTCCAATAACTTCATTACCACATGGTCAGCTAAACGGTCCTCAGCACGGCGTGTGTCATCTTTGCCTAGATAAGGGAAGCCATTTGCCAGATATTTGCTCCTCTTATCAACAGCTAGCCAATATTTGTGGCCATATTTATCTGGTTTGGAAGGCATGTACTGCGTGAATGGACACCTAGTTTTGCTTGGGAAAAGTTGCTCATCCACCATTATGTATGGGCCAGGTTTGTAACACGCAATACAATTTTCAATAAACCTGTCCCACACAGTAGAAAATAGAGCAAACTTGTCCGTTTGCAGTCTCTCCGATCGAGTAGATTTCTCATCAAATCTGAGAAACCTCATAATTTCAACAAAGCGGTCCCTAGACATTGTCGCTTTGCAAAACGGTATTCCCCAGTCATTACACCAAATACTGCTAATCGAGTGACGGTTCGTGCCAGATATTCCACGAGCATAGAATATCGCAATGAATGCATCTAGCTCCTCATCAGATAGAGTTTGTTCAGCATTACACAGTAATACAAGCAGGTAAAACACAAGGAAAATGTGAAAAGTTGACATGTAAATTGAACTACATCTATATGAACATCAGGGTAAATAAGACAGAGTGAAAAAATTATGCACAAAACTTTATAGCAACATTTAGTGACAAAAGGACCTCAAAATATAGTAGGGAGTCAAAATGACTCCCTTCAGTAGTTCTTGGTAAATTTTGAAAAAAACGCGCAAATTTTTCACCAAAATTATTTATTGTCACAAAATCTTTTTTCACATCATATTTGAGGAAAAGTCACCGAGTTTCAAGCCGGAATTCTGAAAAATGTAGTCACAAAAGAGAAATAAAAAACGAAAGGAGTCAAAATGACTCCATCAGTAGTTCTAGTGTTAACCTCCGCTAGAGACTAAAATTACGGGGAACCCCACGCCAATTTTTTTTTAATAAATTCTTTATTTTAACACTAAATGACAAGCAAATTGTCGGGTACCGTTGTACTCCGCTGATGAATTGCCGGCCGGCTTTTTTAAAGAGGCGGGTTCAAGAAAATCGGAGGGCACTAGTGTGTTCTGAGTGCCCTGCTATGTTTTTCATGCACCCTTCTATATACCCTGCCTGCCTGTCTGTCTATATATTCTGCCTGCCTGACGTTTAATTGAGCACTGTTCCCATCGATTTGAGCAATTTTTGACCTTCTGCAGACCGTTGGGGAGGACCGCCAGAAAAATGCTCAAGTTTCCCATAGACTTACAGTACATTGGGCTTGTTGCTCGGGTCAAGCACCCGAGTATTCCAATGTGCTCGACCCGAGCTTCGTGCACCCGAGCATTTTAGTGCTCGCTCATCACTATTAAGGACCTTTCACTGTATTTTTTTAACTTTAGCTGAATGGCTTCTCCAATTGTCGCTGTTCCAGTGATTCTGGAACTGTTTTTCCTTTTTCTCCTGTACCCCCATTTCAAAGTTATGATAATAATGGTACAAATTTTCCCTTCAACCAAATAGGTTCTGTGGTATACACCCATCTTTGGGCATCGCTGCATTTTGATTGGCCAGCAAGATAAATCAAATTCCCACAGAGAAGATGGTTGAAGGCAACATTTGCACCTTTATTATCAGGGATCATAACATTGAAGGAAGAAGGAAAATAAAAATTGTTCCGAATTAATTGAATCAGCGCCAATTGGAGGTGGTACTCAATTTAAATAAATAATACTCTAGGCAAAGGTCCACTTTAAGCAGAATTACATAGCAAGGCTGCATTAGATGGAAATTTGTTCCATAAATTCCTGCTTTTCTGTAATTTTTAATATGGCATTTATAAATTGATGCCACTTATTTGAATAACAATGAGTGACTGTGAATGTGTTTTAACAGAAATTCATTGGATCTGATGAATATCTGAGCAATATAAAGTATTGTTTCATTTGTGTCACCCAGGGGGATATAGGGGACTCGGTACCCAGGCCTTTTACCTTGCTTAGGATGTCACGGCAGTCGGCTCCCGGGCCCGTACTCTGGGGTCTCTCTTGAAAAAGGGATTTTTAGTGTATGGTTTGCTTCGTGATGCCACCTGTGGTTTCCGGTAATGGTTACTAGCGCTGCTGCAGACCTCCGGGGGTGATGAAATGGCAGCTGGGATGTTTCTGCTCCCCACAGGCGGAGCGGACCTCCGGGGCAGAGTTGATGGAAGGGATGCAGGTGAGAGATGGCCAGGTCAAGGGGAATGACAGATACGTACACAGGGGGTTCGCTTCAGTACCTTTACTGGAGTAACGGCAGGTATGGTCCAGGGTACTTGCTAGGAGGGGTGCACTTCAGGACTTCACCCCAGTGAGCGGGTATAAGGCCTCCTGATCCGTGTCTCCCTCTCTCTAAGCTTCTAGCCAGCCTGGAACTTGGCCTAGCTTCTGTGCTGTGTTGCTCTCTCACCTGACCGCTTGGTAGTAGGACCTTTCTGTGGCAACCACTATCCCTGGATGCCGGGGCCTTCGTGGTTCCTAGTCCTGTTATTGCTGGTAGCTTCAGGATGACCAGGGGTCTGGAAGCCTCCTGGTATGCCGGTTGTACCTACTGGGTATAGAGGACCCTGTAGGCACGGACCCGGTGTCCGGATTATGTATTCTGGGGTGAGCCTGTGATGCTCCTCTGCCCCCTTAACTCCTTTCTCCTCTCCTCTTTGCCTCCGGCCACACTCGGGGCCCTCAGATCACAGGAGCAGACGTGCTGCTCCTTCACTGGTCTCAGCACCAGCACGCTCTCAGACTTCCTCTCTGTCTGAACTGAACTCTCTAACTCACTGCCTAACTCCACCCTCCATATATATCCCTAACAGGGCTCCTTCTGGTGGTCTGAGGTGGAAGGGTGGAGGTGTCTGCATGTAATTAGGGCCTCTTGTGGAGAAGTCCGTCCATGCACCCTTTTGAGTCATGTGGTACCTGTGGTAGCAGGGTGCCACATTCCCCCCTAGTACAATTCAGTACTCCTGGACTGAAGCATTTTTAAAATAGGTAACAACAATAACAATTATTATAATAACAATAATAAAGTTACAGTAAGTCCCGTAACCCGGTGTCCATTTCACCGAAGAAAGCGTAAAAATGAGTAACATGAGGGACCAGCCTGAAAACCCTCAACGTAGGCCCTGGGCGTGGCTACAGGGCATAATTGATCCAGTTGTTGGACCACGTCTTCGGCCACGCCAAACGGTTTTTGTTCAGTGGTCAAATAAGGGGGCACTTTTTGTGAGTGCAACTATTTACAAAGACAGTTTTTGGCTGCTCACAGTCCTCAGCCTACAAGTCTTTATACCCTTATACGGGTAACTAAATGAACACATATTATTTGCAGTTCATGCAAATAAATAACGTAGGCAATACCCAACTGGGTAACTATTTATACTTTAGGCATTTTGTATTTTAATCCCTAAACCTGGCATGGATTTGGCCTTGTGTGCTGCGTGTGGACCTTCGTAGCACTGGGGTGATACTGGTGTCTGTGCATGCACTCTCTGTTAACCTATCAGGTGTACGTGCTGGTAGATTATAAAACTGCCTCAATCTCTCTATGGGACTGGCAAGTACACTGATTACTGGGCCTTCAGGCTCTGCTTCAACGAGTGATCCTCCTCTGACTGGGGACTCTTCCTGTTCCTGAGCAGGTTCCTCTTGGGCGCCCACAGGTTCTTCTTGTGGTTGATAGAAGTGTATTACTGGTATAATAACTGCTCCATCAAGTTGAGGCCAGTCCGCAAAGAAATCTCCTAGAACTGTGTGAAGCATATCTTCCTTGGGTTCTTCCGGTTCTATAGGAGGTACTTCTTCCTCCGTTGTCTTCAGTAGACCTGGGCACACCTTCAAGTGGTCTCTTGACTGTTGCGGTTGTCTTACCTCCATCCTTACTAATCAGGCAGGTTTTACTGTTGTCAAATCTGGAGTTTAGCACAGTGCAGGGCTCTCTTTCCCACTGGTCATCGAGCTTGTGACCTCTTCTTTTCCACTTTAGCACTATCTCCCGGTGCCAAGGGTTCTGCTGGTGCATGTTTGTTGTACTGCTCTTCCTGTCTTTCCCTCACCTTGTTTAGACTGTCTTCGACACAGGCCTGTACCTTCCTGTACTGCTCTTGCCGACTTGTGTCCCAGTCTTCAGTGGACGTATCTGCAACTGATTCTACCACTCCTAGCTCCAGGTCCATGGGCAATTTTCCAGGTCTTGCTCTCATAAGGTACGCTGGGGTACAATTAGTAGAACTCACAGGTATGTGGTTATACAGGTCCACTAGGTCAGGTAGCTTTTCTGGCCACTGGTTCCTTTCTTCCAAAGGTAGGGTTTTCAACAGGTCTATAACGATGTTGTTCATTTTCTCACACATACCGTTGGTTTGCGGATGATATGGCGTAGTCCGGATCTTCTTGCATCCATACAGGTGGCAGAATTCCTTGAATAGCTCAGCTTCGAAAGCAGGGCCTTGATCTGTGAGCAACTTTTCCGGATATCCATGGGGTCTGCAGAAGTAGGCTTGGAACGTTCTTGCTGCAGTTTCTGCTGTCAGGTCCTTGACAGGGGCTACCACCAGGAACCGGGAATAGTGATCCACCATGGTCAGGGCATAGGAGTAGCCTGATCAGCTGGGTGACAGTTTGACGTGATCCAGAGCGACAATCTCCAGGGGTTGGGTTGTTTTGATGGACTGCAAAGGTGCTTTCTGGCTGCTGTAGTCTTTTCTTCTGAGGCTACAGGGCCCACAACTCCGGCACCACCTTTCTATGGAACTCCGCATTCCAACCCAATAGAATCGGTCCTTCAGCAGGGTTTCCAGCTTCTTCCAGCCAAAGTGACCTGCTTGGTCATGGTAGGCCTCTAGGACCATCTGGATATCCGTCCTGGGCACTACAATCTGCCACACCATTTCATGGGTCTTGGGGTTGATATACCTTCTGCACAGCTTCTCTCTGTAGATGAACAGCCAGCTTCTCTCATTCCACAGGTGTTTGGCTTGTGGGGGAGCATCCTTCTCCAGGTGAGAACCGTCTTGGTTTATCAGTCTTTTGATGAGGCTGACAACCGGGTCACTGTCCTGTGTCTCTTTCCATCTGTAATGAGGTAGAGGGTTTGGCGTCCTACCATGACATCTTCTGGAGGCGTGCTGCTCGTGGGCCATTCCATTTTTGTGGAAAGCAGGTAGATCAATTTCTTCGAGATCATCCACTTCTTCCTCAGTGTCCGACTGGTGGGGCATTCTCGACAAGGCATCAGCATTTGTATTCTTGTGACCTGCCCGGTACTTGATTGTGAACTGATAATTCGACAGTCTGGCCACCCAACGCTGTTCCATGGCTCCCAACCTGGCTGCCTCCAGGTGTGTCAAGGGATTATTGTCGGTAAAGGCTGTGAATTTGGGTGAGGCTAGGTAATGCTTGAATCTTTCAGTGATAGCCCAGACCAAGGCCAGGAACTCCAGGTTGATGGAACTGTAATTCTCCGGGTTCCTCTCAGTAGGGCGAAGCTTCCTACTGGCATAGGCAATTACCTTCTCTCTGCCGTTTTGCTTCTGGGACAACACAGCTCCCAGTCCCTCGTTGCTAGCGTCGGTGTACAACAGGAAAGGCTGGCTGTAGTTAAGGTAAGCCAGGATTTCTTCACCAGTTAGGACTTCCTTCATTTCTGTAAAGGATTCAGCCTGTTCCTTACTCCACTGGGATGGGGGACTTTTACCTCTCTTGGACTGTCCTACCAGGAGATCTTGTAAAGGTGCTGCCTTTTTGGTGTAATCCTTTATGAACCTCCTGTAGTACACAACCAGTCCCAGAAACTGACGTACTTCCTTGATGTTTCTCGGTTCAGGCCACTTCTGGGTGGCAGTGACCTTCTCCGGTTCCGGTGCTACTCCCTCGGAGCTGACCACTAGAGATGAGCGTTGTTCTACTCGAACTGTTCGCCAATCTCAAATTCGAGCTGTTTTGGGCGGTGTTCGAGCCGTTCGGCGAACACGAACAATTTGAGAAAAATTCGGCTGTTCGAGGTTATGTTCGATAACTGTTCGTGCACCAAAATCATAACTGGATTTTTTCTCAGTAATGATGAAAATTAATGTTAATACGCAGTGTAAGGCAGCGCTCGTCATCATACTGGGGGTAACTCGCTTCGCTGCGTCAATCAATGCACACGTGCAATGTCTTTACGTTTTTCACACAGTGTTGCAGTTTATTATGGCACTTCATAAACCGCTGTTCACACACAGTTCATCTTAGTCCGCCACCGGCAGGTTTACACACACAAACAATTCATGAGCCAAGTGGCACACCGGCCCACTTGCTCCAGGTTACAGCTTACGGCAAGGTAATAAAGTAGCAATGTTCATATCACAATGTCCATATAGCACCGGGTATTACCTTTGCCGGGTATAGCTGTCTCAGTCCGTTACTCTGCCACCACTGTGGCTCTGCGGCTTCCCAGGTAGGGGTCTCCAGCCGTCGTTCCCTCAAAGGCCACTGACATCCACACAGGATCCAGGCTCTGCCTTCCAGGACTCTTACTCAAGCCGGCTCTCCCTCAAAGGCCACTGACATCCGCACAGGATCCAGGCTCGACCTTTCAGGTACCAGGCTTCACTTCAAAGCCGCTGCCTTCCAAGGCCACTAGCATCCGCACAGGATCTAGTCTTTGCCTTCAGGCTGCCAGGCTTCACAGTATCACGGTATCCCACACACATGGGGAACAGGCCTCACGCCTCTCACACCGAACACACCTGTCTCAAATTAAGCAGGTTTATATATGCTGTGCACAGACAGCCACATACCGACAGGACCTTGCTGATGTCACAGTCATGTGATCAGTCAGCTGTGTGTATAGGTCCTGTGTGCTGTCCCAGTCATGTATACAGAGCTTTACTGTGCATGCAGGACCTGGGTGATGTCACAGTCATGTGACCAGTCAGATAAAGGGGAAGGTACATGGTCCGGTAAGCACATCCTGGACCATTTACAGTAATGCTAGCAACCTGCTGCATTACAGCAGTTTGAGTGTACAGCGGGGTGGGGGGAGGGGCAGGGGATGGATCTCTGCAGGAACAATGAAGATCTCCATTTTTTTTTCTCTTTCCCGCATTTGCAGTGGGGTGGTGCAATCTGTCAGCCTATCAGCAGCGCACACACGGAGCGAAGTGCTTTTTTTCACACAAGCAAGGGCATGTGTCATTGGCAGTGTATGTCACATGTCCTTGCCCTATAAGACCAAGCCATTTTCCCCGTCGCCACCATTTTCTCACTGCTGCAGCTGCGTGTTAGACGGCACCACTGTTGCTGTGTGCGCTATACATTGTTAATTTCAAGCCAATTTTCGCACAAATATACAGATAGCTTGGGAGTAGGGAATAGTTGTGATTGCAGTCCTTTTAAGGACTAGGTTACAGCATTTCCTACGACTTTTATCAGGGAGGTCTGTGCTCTTAAATAGATAGGTTGTGGGAGTAAAGACTAATTGTAATTGGAGTCCTTTTCAGGACTAGGTTACATGAGTTCCTATCAGTTTTTGCCAGGCAGGTCTGTGCCAGTGCTGTGCAAGTTTTTTTCACAGCATTTGGCTGAATCTAGCAAAGCTAATCCTTTTTGGCCTATTGCAGAGTGTGTTAGTCAGTGGAGTAGCCTATCTGTGTTGCAAGATATAACACCTGTGTATAGAATACCAATTTTTTTACTGCACCTAGTGAAGTAAAATCTTTTGGGCATAGCATCATTCTATTAGTCCATCTATACTGACCTCCATCAGGTTGCAAACTGAATATAATTTTTTTCTGCATCTAGCTCTGAAAAAATATTTGGGCTTCTAGCAGTGTGTGGGACTTGGTCTATTAGTCCATCTATACTGACCTCCATCAGGTTGCAAATTAAAAATAATTTTTTTCTTCATTTAGCTCTGAAAAAATATTTGGGCTTCTAGCAGTGTGTGGGACTTGTTCTATTAGTCCTTCTATACTGACCTCCAGCAGGTTGCAAATTGAATATAATTTTTTTCTGCATCTAGCTCTGAAAAAATAGTTGGGCTTCTAGCGGTGTGTGGGACTTGGTCTATTAGTCCATCTATACTGACCTCCATCAGGTTGCTAATTAAAAATAATTTTTTTCTGCATCTAGCTCTGAAAAAATATTTGGGCTTCTAGCAGTGTGTGGGACTTGGTCTATTAGTCCATCTATACTGACCTCCATCAGGTTGCAAATTAAAAATAATTTTTTTCTGCATCTAGCTCTGAAAAAATATTTGGGCTTCTAGCAGTGTGTGGGACTTGGTCTATTAGTCCATCTATACTGACCTCCATCAGGTTGCAAATTAAAAATAATTTTTTCTGCATCTAGCTCTGAAAAAATATTTGGGCTTCTAGCGGTGTGTGGGACTTGGTCTATTAGTCCATCTATACTGACCTCCATCAGGTTGCTAATTAAAAATAATTTTTTTCTGCATCTAGCTCTGAAAAAATATTTGGGCTTCTAGCAGTGTGTGGGACTTGGTCTATTAGTCCATCTATACTGACCTCCATCAGGTTGCAAATTAAAAATAATTTTTTTCTGCATCTAGCTCTGAAAAAATATTTGGGCTTC
This sequence comes from Phyllobates terribilis, assembly GCF_046119375.1. NCBI lineage: Eukaryota > Metazoa > Chordata > Amphibia > Anura > Dendrobatidae > Phyllobates > Phyllobates terribilis. The sequence goes on along the minus strand of NW_027362771.1, from coordinate 451,830,365 downwards.
TAGCAGTGTGTGGGACTTGGTCTATTAGTCCATCTATGCTGACCTCCATCAGGTTGCAAATTAAAAATAATTTTTTTCTGCATCTAGCTCTGAAAAAATATTTGGGCTTCTAGCGGTGTGTGGGACTTGGTCTATTAGTCCATCTATACTGACCTCCATCAGGTTGCAAATTAAAAATAATTTTTTTCTTCATTTAGCTCTGAAAAAATATTTGGGCTTCTAGCAGTGTGTGGGACTTGTTCTATTAGTCCTTCTATACTGACCTCCAGCAGGTTGCAAATTGAATATAATTTTTTTCTGCATCTAGCTCTGAAAAAATAGTTGGGCTTCTAGCGGTGTGTGGGACTTGGTCTATTAGTCCATCTATACTGACCTCCATCAGGTTGCAAATTAAAAATAATTTTTTTCTGCATCTAGCTCTGAAAAAATATTTGGGCTTCTAGCAGTGTGTGGGACTTGGTCTATTAGTCCATCTATACTGACCTCCATCAGGTTGCAAATTAAAAATAATTTTTTTCTGCATCTAGCTCTGAAAAAATATTTGGGCTTCTAGCAGTGTGTGGGACTTGGTCTATTAGTCCATCTATACTGACCTCCATCAGGTTGCAAATTAAAAATAATTTTTATCTGCATCTACAGTACCTCTGAAAAAATATTTGGGCTTCTAGCAGTGTGTGGGACTATTTGTATTAGTCCATCTATACTGACCTCCATCAGGTTGCAAATTCAAAATAATTTTTTTCTGCATCTAACCCAGCCAATAGTTTTGGCCTAATACCACAGTTTGGCCACTCAGCTCTGCTCGGTTACCATCCATTGTTTTTTTGTGCAAACAACTCCAGAGTTGTGAATTAGTTAACCACCAAAATGAGTGGAAAAAGGCCTGCTGCTGGTGGAAAGGGGAATAGGCGTGTTGGGAAGGGGAAAAAAGGTTGTGTCCGTGGGGTAGGTGTTAAAGCAACAGTAACATCTGCAGAAGAAAGACCATCTTCCAGCCAAACTAAAATGTCTACTTCTTTTAGCGGACAATGTGATAAGATCCCTTTCTTACGGCCACGCCAATCGCTACAAATTCCAGATGAGGCACAAAAACAGCAGGTGCTTCAACGGATATCAAGTGCTCCTTTAAGTGGGCTCTCCTCCACATCAACTTCAACATCACAAATACTCCAGTCCTCAAAGGTGTCACCCAAATCGCACTTGCTTCCTCACAGCTCCCAAATCTCCAGCTGCCCGTCTGAGTATGAGGTAGAACAGATGGTTGAGTCTGCAGAGCTGTTTACTCATACTATAGCCTGGGAATCAGAGGTCGACTCCAGCGCTTCTGTGAATCCAGACGAGGAAATGATCTGCACTGATGCCCAGAATCTTTATGAGTCGGATCCAGGACCAGACGCAGAAGGTTCTGACCATAATGTAGACCCTCATTCCCAAACTGTAACTCCTGTTGGTGGAGACAATGAGGAAGACGATGATAAGACTCAAATACCTGATTGGAGCGACAACTTTAGTTTTTTGTCAGGGCAGGAACAGGTTGGCTCTGAGGACGACGGGTGTGATAACGCACAGGGTGATGATGATGAGGTCGGAGATCCCACTTACTGTCAACCCACAGTCAGCCAAGAGATGAGGTCAGCAGAGGAGGTGGAGGAAGATGCTAGTGACGACGAGGTCAGGTTGCGCCTTCCTGGACAGAGACGTAGTACTGGAAGCACGTCAACAACTGCATCCTCAAACACAACTCTGCCTCTCACCACAAGTCGTGGTGGCTCTTCAGGTCGCATGGGTGCTAAGCCTTGCATAGCCTGGGCATTTTTTCAGATCGATAAAGATGACCCAACTCGTGTTATCTGTAAAATTTGTCAGCAAAAGCTAAGTAGAGGCCAAAAAATACATAGTTTGAGTACTTCATGCATGAACCGGCACATGGACATGAAGCATAAGTTGCAGTGGGAAGCTCAGTGTGCTACAATGCGGCCTAGCCGGCCGGGCCAATCACCGTCTGCCATATCTTGTGCATCCGCGGCCTCTTCATCCTCTGTGACTGGGGGGACAGCAGTCACACCTGTTTTGGGGCGCAGACCTGCCACCTCTTTACCCGCAACAGCCAGCGTGATTGGCAGGTCATCATTTTCTTTGGAGGTGGTAACACCAGCTGGTGTTGAGCGCTGTCCGACATCGATAGCACCACCTTTGGATCAAGGCAACCTAACATGTCCGCCTGCATCTTCCTTACAGACCGGCAGTTTGCCGGGGACACCCTTATCAACCCCGTCTAAGCACAATAGCCAGCCCTCGGTCCCTCAGATGTGGACAAGTAAAAGACCATTTCCTCCTAGCCATGAGAAAGCTAAGAGGTTGAATTTCACCATCTGCAAGCTCTTGGCTACAGAAATGCTGCCTTTCCGCCTGGTGGACACAGAGGATTTTCGAGACCTTATGTCCGTCGCAGTGCCCCAGCACCAGATGCCCAGTCGGCACTACTTCTCAAAGAAAGGTGTGCCTGCGCTCCACCAGCATGTCGCACACAACATCACCGCTTCTTTGAGAAACTCTGTGTGTGACAGGGTGCATTTCACCACAGACACTTGGACGAGTAGGCATGGACAGGGGCGTTACATGTCGCTGACTGGGCACTGGGTAACTATGGTGACAGCAGGACAAGGGGCTGCTGTCCAAGTCTTGCCGTCCGCACGAGTTGTGCGTCAATCCTCTTTATGTCATTTTTCCTCCACTGCTTCTGCCTCCTCAACCTCCTCTCGGTCTTCCACCTGCACCCAAAGCCTGTCTGGTCATGCCACAAGCTTTCTAACTGCGCAGAAGTGATCCTGCACACCTCCTTACTATGCTGGCAGTAGGGCTCAACGTCATCAGGCGGTTTTTACATTGAAATGTCTGGGAAATGTGAGTCACACAGCTGAGGAGTTGTGGTCAGCTCTGGAGAACCAATTTCATGAATGGTTGTCTCCACTGGACCTGAAACCAGGGAAGGCCGTGTGCGACAATGCTGCAAACCTGGGTGCGGCCCTTCGCCGGGGCAATGTCACACACGTGCCTTGTATGGCTCACGTGTTGAACCTGGTTGTCCAGCAATTTTTAGCCCACTATCCCAGACTAGATGGCCTTCTGCAGAGGGCACGGTCGCTGTGTGCTCACTTCCGCCGTTCGCATCCCGCAGCTCAGCGACTTACATCTCTACAGAAGTCGTTGGGCCTGCCACTTCACCGGCTAAAATGCGATGTGCCTACCCGGTGGAATTCAACTCTGCACATGTTGCAGCGACTGTGGCAGCACCGACAAGCCCTGGTGCAATACGTTCTGACGTATAGCCTGGGCCAACGAGATTCAGAGGTGGGGCAAATCACGCTGGAGGAGTGGTCTCAGATCAGGGACCTATGCACCCTTCTGCACAGTTTTGAAATGGCGACGAAGATGTTTAGTGCTGACGATGCCATTATCAGCATGACTATTCCGGTGATTTACATGCTGGAGCACATGTTAAACAGAATTCGGAGTCAGGTGGTGGCACAAGAGGAGGTGGAGGAAGTAGAGGAGGAGGAGTTGTATGCAGAAGGGCTAACATCTGCAAGGTCCAGACGGTCGGCAGCACCAAGGCAGCAGGCATGTGAGGGTGGGGGAGATGGTTTTACCAGGGCGCATGGTAGCAGCCAAACTAGTGAGGAAGGTGCAGGAGCCCAGGAAGAAGTGGAGGACGAACTGATGGAAGACTCATCAGATGAGGGAGACCTTGATCACATTTCTGTTGTGCGAGGTTGGGGGGAGAGGACAGAGGAAGGAAGCATGATTGTTACCTCGCCACCAACACAACAGGGACTTGGTGCTCCTGGATGCGCAACACACATGAGTGCCTTCTTGCTGCACTACCTGCAACATGACCCTCGAATTGTGAGAATTAGAAATAATCCTGACTACTGGGTTGCCACACTGTTAGATCCCCGGTACAAAAGTAAATTTGCAGAAATTATTCCTGCCATAGAAAGGGATGCACGCATGCAGGAGTATCAGCAGAGACTGTTGCAGAATCTTACATGTGCTTTTCCACAAAATACCAGTGGTGCACGTAGTGAATCTCACAGTTCCAACTTGCCAACCGTGGGACCGTCAAGTGTTCAGCACTCAAACCGTAACAGAACCACAGTATCTGCTGGTAACATCAATTTTGCGGAATCATTTCACCACTTTTTTAGCCCATCCTTTGCAAGGCCACAGGAGACAAGAAGTCTGACACATAGTCAACGCCTAGAGACGATGGTACAGGAGTATCTCCAAGTAAACATTGAAGCCACGACTGTGTCACTGGACCCTTGCTCTTTTTGGGCTTCCAATCTGGATAAATGGCCGGAGCTAGCCACTTACGCCTTGGAGATCTTGTCATGCCCCGCAGCCAGCGTTCTGTCTGAACGTGTGTTCAGCGCTGCTGGTGGTGTGCTGACAGATAAGCGCACGCGGCTCTCCACTGATAATGTAGACAGACTCACGTTCATAAAGATGAACAAATCATGGATCCGAAACGACTTTTCTACCCCTGTGTCATCCTGGGGAGAGTAAAAGCTTGATGATTGGTTAAAATCACCCTACCAACCGTTTTAAGCTTTCAAATTACTAATCATGTTTATCTGTATCTTGACTGGAAAATAATTTGGGCTTTGTAGCAGTGTGCAGCACTGATCCTATTAGGCCATCTATACTAAAGCTTCACCAGATTTAAAATTAAAAATAATTTTTAGCTGCATCTAGTCCGGAAAATAATTTTGGGGCTCCGAGATGCGCAAGGCACATAAGTGCCTTCTTGCTGCACTACCTGCAGCATGACCCTCATATTGTCAGAATTCGAAGTAATCATGACTACTGGGTTGCCACACTCTTAGATCCCCCAAACTTTTCGATCAACTTTTTCATTTTAATAAAGACCAAAAAATGGTCATTTTTGAAATTATAAGCATTAGCAGGTTGTTAGAAACTGAAATCAAACAGTTTTCAACTCAAAACTTTATTCTAGGTGATGTTACATTTTCACATAGGACCCCTTGTTCGAAAGGAGCTTCTGAACTCTCTCGTCCATTGAATTTGTCAGGTTTTGGATGGTTTCTGCTTCAATTGTTTTGCATGAGGACAGAATACCCTCCCAGAGCTGTTGCTTAGATGTGAACTGCCTCCCGCCATCATAGACACTCCTTTTAATGATGCTCCAAAGGTTCTGAATGGGGTAGAGGTCAGGGGAGCATGGGGGTCACACCATAAGTTTGTCCCCTTTTATGCCCATATCAGCCAGAGATGCAGATGTTTTATGTGCAGCATGAGATGGTGCATTATCATGCAGAAAAATGATCTTGCTGTGAAATACACGGTTCTTCTTCTTGAACCATGGCAGGAAGTGCTGTTTGAGAAAATCCACATACATTATGGAGTTCATCTTTAGCGCCTTCAGGGATCCTAAAGGGGCCGACAATCTCTCTCCCCATGATTCCAGCCCAAAACATTACTCCACCTCCTCCTTGTTGGCGCTGTAGCCGTGTTTGCGTGGGGTGTCCATCAACCAGCCATCCTCCACTCCATCCATCTGGACCATCGAGCGCTGCACGGCACTCATCCGTGAACAAAACAGTTTTGAAATCAGTCTTCATGTAATGTTTGGCCCACTGGAGCCGTTTCTGCTTGTGTGAAGTGGATAGAGGAGGTCGACAGGATGGCGCATGCACAGCTGCAAACCTCTGAAGGACCCTGCATCTTGTTGTTCGGGGGACGTTGGAGGCACAAGCAGCTTCAAAAACTTGTCTGCTGCTATGACAAGGCTTTTTTGCCGCTGCTCTTTCAACCTGACGTAATTGACTGTAGGAAAGAGTCCTCAATTTGCCCTTATCAGCACGCACACGTGTGTACTGTGAATCAGCTACATACTTCTTGATTGCCAAGACACTTCATCCTGATCATCGCACAATGTTGATTGTAGTCATGCCTTGACCTAAACACTCCACAATTTGTTGCTTCTCAGCAGCCGACACATCCTTTTTCTTTCCCATTTTGGCAGAAAATGTAGGCTGCTTAATAATGTGAGAGAGCCTTCTTAAGTAGTCTTGCCTTTCATTGGACACACCTGCCAAACTAATTAGCACAGGTGTCTGCAATTGCTTACAGTGATATAAAGAGCCCTGACACACATCACCATCAATGAGTTTAACTGACAAACAAACAAATTCTTCCCTTATCACTCCTAAACACTTTTTGTATAATAATTTGGAACGCAGTGTACATGTGCTTTTCCACAAAACACCAGTGGTTCACGTAGTGAATCTTACAGTTCTAACTTGCCAACCGTGGTCTGTATGGAGTTGTTCAATAAAGGGCCCAAAATTAAGATAACATAGATGGGAGAGGTCTCTATGAATAGGAATTCCTAAGTATTTGATACCCTGTGAGGGCCAGGCAAAGGGAAAGTTGGACTGGATGGAATCCTATATGGATTTGGGGAGGGAGACATCGAGGGCCTCAGCCTTCGCTGCATTGATTTTAAAATTTTACCATGTAACAAAGTGATCTATTTCAGCCATAACAGCATGGATGGATATATGTGATTGAGTGATATATACTAGGACATCATCAGCAAATAGAGAGCACTTGTACTCGGTGCCTCCCACCTCAATCCACCTAATATTGGGGTTATGGCGAATTGATGAGAGCAGGTGCTCCGTCACTAGGATGTATAAGAGAGGGGACAGAGGACATCACTGCCTTGTCCCATTGGTGATTGTGAAAGGTGATGAAAATGTTCTGACGCACCCCCTGGGCCTTGGGACACCCGGAGCCGGACCCTTTTTGGTGGATGCTGGTGGTTGTAGTCTTCGTGGCGGCGACCCAGTTCCGTGGCTCAGGGCGGTCAAACCAGTGGCGGAACTATTTATGTGGTTTTCATGTTTAAATGTCCGACTACGCCACCCGTGGATTGCGGTCAGAGTGAACCGCCGCTACAGGGCAGACCACTGAGGCTGGTGTTGTGGGTGCAGCAGAGCGTAGCATAACTCCCCACGGGAGGAGTATAGCCTCAGGGCAGTGTATGCGGAGGATGGGGGTGATGGTGCAGGGCAGCAGCAGTAACGACACGGAGTCAGTGATGCAGTTCAGGGCCTTTACTCACAGTTCTTATTATCCAGACCATGTCTGCAGGTAACGGCTGCCCACGTCGTACTGTGCTCACCAGGTGAGGGGCTCAGACAACTCCCAGATAACTTTGGAGCACTTCACAGGACCCCCTTTGGGTGTCCTTTGTCTGGCCTTTCTTACCAACACTTCTGTCCGGCTGCCTCGGGCCTCCTCTTGGTAAACTTGGCGCCAGTTTCCCTGACCCTATGTGGTGCCTTCCTAGCGGGTGTAGCGAGGGGCTGCGCCACATAAAATGTCAGAGCCTCCGGTTTCTAGCTGAGGGTCGTTTCCTGCCTCCACTAGTTCGGGGACCGGTCTCACCCTTTGGCCTGACACCTCCACGCAGGTGGATTCGGGCGTGCGGTGGCGACTCGCCCGTCCGCACCCCTGGGATCCCTTCATTCCTCGTTCCTGGAGCCTTCTCCGCTCCTCTTCCTTCCTTCTCCCTCTTCCAGGCCTGGGCCTCTGTTACTAGGCCCGCCTCCGGAGCAGAGCTCATGCAGAGCCCCTGCTCCCTGCCACTTCTGCTCAGACTTCTCTGCACTGAACTAAGATGGTGCCCACCTTTTATACTCCCTTCTCAATGCACCCAGGAACTGCTTCCTCCCTGCTCCTGCACTACAGGGTTCCCCTTCCTCAGTGTTCCCTCCCCCCACTCCAGCCAGGGACAGGGACTGTCGTGCCCATCTCAGGGGCATATTGGTCGCCCTGCCCCACGGCAATGTGGTGTAATGCATGCAGGTGTCGGGTCCTGATCCACACTCCATCCTTACCTGAGAGTGAGATATCACACCTCTGGGTGAGGTGCAATACGTCTGTAGCAACCGAGCCCTCAGGGTGCTACAGTTCCATTTATCTTCAGCCTAGGTGACGTATTGCGATACAGGGCCGTGATTTTGGCTATAAAAGGGTCCCCTAGACCCCTACCCCAAGCTTTTTAAGAGAATCATATATGGCGTGCCAGGAGACTCTATGGAATGCTTTCTCAGCATCCAACGAGAGTATCTAATTACAAATTTTTAACTGCATCTAGCCCAGGAAATACTTTGTGCCTAGTAGCAGTGTCTGCTAGTGAGCGGATTATCCCGGCTGTTAAGCAAGCTGCACCACCTGTAGTTTAGACACTTAATTTTTTCAAAGGAAATGCTTCGGGACCATGGGATACTTAGTGAAGAGCATCAGGAGGCACCCCAAGGCATAGGGGCTGGGACTGGCAGTAGGATGCCTTGCGGTGGACAGCCGAGCTCGATCCTTATAAAAGCTTTTTAACTGCAGCAGCTTTAGTGGACGCTACTGGAGCTGGAATTACCGCGGCTGCTGGCATGAGACTTGCCCTCCAATAGATCCTTGTAAATGGATTTAAAGTGTATTCATTCAAAATAGAGAGACAATTTAAATTAAAAAGCTTAGAGCTGCCTCCACCACAGGGGGGCTCGCTCGACCCACCAGCGGACAGGCACCAGTATTGGGAGAGGGGGGCTGGCCATCAGGGTTCACCGCGGCTCTGGCACAAACCCGGCGACACGGAGGTGGCACGGGCAGGAGCGGACTGGCCGTGTCGGCTTCTCACTTTTTGGATTTTAGAAGGGCATGACATGCCTATATCTGTGTCTCCCCCTCCTTTTACTCCTCCACCTCTTTTATTTTCGCATGACTATATGTACTTGTCACTTTTCCATGTGTTAGTTATGTCTTCTGAGCAGTTTGTCAGCTTTTGGACACCTTTGAAGGTGTTTTCTATGTGTTTCTATGTGTTTTTGTTTGCCTGCCATTGGTTTTAACGGTGTTCGAAGGTGTTCGACGAACAGTTCGGCGAACACACGGGTGTTCGACGAACCGAACCGAACTCGAACACTACGGGGGTGGCTCAACACTACTGACCACGTTGTCCCAGGTACTGAACCTTCTGCTTGAGCAGGTGGCACTTAGAAGGTTTTAGTTTCATCCCATACCGGGACAATGCCTCAAATACCTCCGCCAGGTGCTTTAGATGGTCTTCATACATCCTCGAGTACACGATAACGTCATCCAGGTACAGCAGCACTGTTTCAAAGTTCCAGTGTCCTAAGCAACACTCCATCAGCCTCTGGAACATACCGGGGGCGTTGCAGAGCCCAAACGGCATACTGTTGAACTTGCATAATCCCATCGGGGTGGTGAAGGCTGTCTTCTCTCGGTCTTCATCAGCAACAGAGACTTGCCAGTACCCACTAGTGAGATCCAATGTGGAGAAGTAATTGGCAGATTTTAGTGCAGCCAGGGATCCTCTATACGCGAAAAAGGTTATGCATCATTATGTGTTATGCAATTAATTTGTCTATAATCTACACACATCCTCATGCTACCATCCTTCTTTCGGACCAGGACCAGGGGAGCTGCCCAGGGGCTACAGCTATCCCTTACTACCCCTGCCTTTTTCATGTCATGCAACATTTCCTTGGCTTTTTGGTAATGTGCTGGTGGTACGGGTCTGTAACGCTCCTTAATGGGTGGATGGTTACCGGTGGGTATGTGGTGTTGTACCCCTTTAACTCTTCCAAAATCAAGTGGGTTTTTACTAAACACTTGTTCATATTCCTGAACCACTCTGTAGACACCGTGTTTTTGATGGACAGGAGTGGCGTCAGTTCAAACATGGAGCTGTTGACACCAATCCTCCAGCTGAGCTTCGGAGTCATTGTCCTCCACTGTGTCTGGTGGGGTCAAGGATTCTGCTGTGTGTATGGCATCATTATTCACAGTATACAATATGGCAACAGTGGCGTATCTTGGAAATTTAACTTCCTCCTCCCCACAATTTAGGAGACGTACAGGTACCCTCCCATTGCGTACATCAACTACCCCTCTAGCAGTTAGGAGTGTAGGTCTGTGCTCTGAGCTAATTGGCTCCACTACCGCCTGGTAGTTCTGTCCCTTGAGACCTATTGCTGCCCTACACCAAATCAGCATTTCACTCATTGGGGGAATCACAATGGGTATCGGGTCTGTCACCCGTACATTACCAATCTCACCACCTGTTAGTTTTACCTGTTGCTGGTACAAGAGGGTTCGAATTTCTTTCTGGAGCACCTTCCTCTGCCCTGGTTTGGCAGTGTCAGCAATCTGTTGGAGTAAAAACAACACATCTCCCAAACAGTTACCAACAATATTTGTACCAAGTATCATATACGGATTGGTGTCACCAGGGTTAGATTCTATGACAATTAGTCCTTGGTCTTTTAGTTCCACTCTCCCCACCTTCACTGTCACGTCCTTAACCCCTACTAGGTTAAGAGGAAGGCCGTTAGAGGCATACACAGAGAGGTTCGGGGCTGGCGGGTGGAGTTCATCTATGGACCAGTACCTTTTGTAGAGGACATCAGGTATAATGGTTACCTGTGAGCCGGTATCCAGTAATGCAGGTATTGCTATGCCGTCCAGCACGATGGACAGGAAAGGCCTTCCTCCTACAAACCGGTTGTACCAGCTTGATGGGCCTGGTTGATCTACTGCTGGGTGTCGGCCGTTGGCCCCAGGGTTTGCCCGTTTAAAGGACAGTTCCACTCAGTGTGGCCTGTCTTGTGGCAACGGTAACAGATGAGTTCTCCTGGAGGGCGACGTTGGTCTTTGGTCCTCCAACGGGGTGGCATTGTCTTCCTTCTTCTCCACATCCAGGGGACATCTTCAGGACAGTCGGCGAGTAGGATCCTTCCTTCCAGCTCGGGCTCCGTCTGTAGCTGCAGGGTGCTCAGGACAGTGGCCAGGGTTTTACTTAGCTGACGCACTTCAGAGCGCAGGCTGTCCAGCTCGCTAGGGGGCACTGTTTGCATTTTTGTTTCCGCTGTTAATGAAGGAGCAGTGGGTGCTGCGGGCACTGGGGTGGCCCCACCCTGGTAACGCTGGATAGCAGTATCTGATGGTTCCAGAGGCTGCAGACCCTTAATAGCCATGTCCTTCACGGCATCAAAGGTGGCATTTGGATGATCTAAGGCCCACCACCGTACGGTTCTGCTCTCCTCCTGAGACCTCAACCCCCGGATGAACTGTTCTGTCAGCATTTTGTCCTCACCATGTATGCTGGCTGGACTAACCTGTTTCAGGGCCCGCAGTGCCTCTTGTAAATGCTAGGCATAGTCCCGGATACTGTCCTCAGGTTTCTGGGTACAGTGGTAGAACCTCATCCGAAGAGCTGTCTCAGTGCGGTTTTCAAAGACAGTTTCCAGTCTCTTAAATATAATAGATACTGATTCTTGGTCTGCGGCTGGCCAGGTTTCAACTTCCCGCTCTGCGGCACCAATCAATTGTCCCAGCACAACAGCGGCTCTCTGTTTACCAGTCATTGAATACATGTCCAATACACTGCATATCTTTCTCTTGAATCCAGACAGGGTGTCTGGTTTGCCATCATACTGGGGAAGCCATTTTGCTCTGGGGATATACAGCAGGGCCATGGGCATGACTGGAATCGCAACCCCTGGTGGTGGGGCGGCTGCTCCGGCCTGAGTAGCGCCGGGTGCGAGTTGAGCATCAGGAGCTCCGGCGTTTTGCTGGTCGTCGGCCATGGATGCGCCCCCCTAGTGAATCGTAGCCTACCTCCGCAGACGACTGTCTCCTTCCAGGACCTGACGCTTCCTGGTGCTGCATCAGAGTGCGAGGCGGGGCTTGAGCTTCGCGCGCTACCACGGTCACGCCTCCCTGGTTCCCGCGGTTGCGCCTCTCTTCTTCCTGCGTGGCGACGCGGTAATGGCGGCGATGTTCACCACAGTTAAAACACAGTTCAATACGGCACACAGTACCCGGTGGCAACGGGCACGAAATCCTGTTCGTGACACCAGGAAGAGAGATGTGTCACCCAGGGGGATATAGGGGACTCGGTACCCGGGCCATTTACCTTGCTAAGGATGTCACGGCAGTCGGCTCCAGGGCCCGTACTCTGGGGTCTCTCTTGAAAAAGGGATTTTTAGTGTATGGTTTACTTCGTGACGCCACCTGTGGTTTCCGGTAATGGTTACCGGCGCTGCTGCTGACCTCCGGGGGTGATGAAATGGCAGCTGGGATATTTTTGCTCCCCACAGGCGGAGCGGACCCCCCGGGGCAGAGTTGATGGAAGGGATGCAGGTGAGAGATGGCCAGGTCAAGGGGAATAACGGACACATACACAGGGGGTTCGCTTCAGTACCTTTACTGGAGTAACGGCAGGTATGGTCCAGGGTACTTGCTAGGAAGGGTGCACTTCAGGACTTCTCCCCAGTGAGCGGGTATAAGGCCTCCTGATCCGTGTCTCCCTCTCTCTAAGCTTCTAGCCAGCCTGGAACTTGGCCTAGCTTCTGTGTTGTGTTGCTCTCTCACCTGACCGCTTGGTAGTAAGACCTTTCTTTGGCAGCCACTTTCCCTGGATGCCGGGGCCTTCGTGGTTCCTAGTCCTGTTATTGCTGGTAGATTCAGGATGACCAGGGGTCTGGAAGCCTCCTGGTATGCCTGTTGTCCCTACTGGGTATAGAGGACCCTGTAGGCGTGGACCCGGTGTCCGGATTATGTATTCTGGGGTGAGCCTGTGATGCTCCTCTGCCCCCTTAACTCCTTTCTCCTCTCCTCTTTGCCTCCGGCCACACCCGGGGCCCTCAGAACACAGCAGCAGACGTGCTGCTCCTTCACTGGTCTCAGCGCCAGCACGATCTCAGACTTCCTCTCTGTCTGAACTGAACTCTCTAACTCACTGCCTAACTCCACCCTCCATATATATATCCCTAGCAGGGCTCCCTCTGGTGGTCTGAGGTGGAAGGGTGGAGGTATCTGCATGTAATGAGGGCCTCTTGTGGAGAAGTCCGTCCATGCACCCTTTTCTGTCCTAGTACCTACTTATTTAAGACTCTGTGTGCTAGCAATGCAGAACTTTCCAATAGGAAGTTCAATAATTTAATTGCATATATATATATATATATATATATATATATATATATATATATATACACATACACATACACATACAGTCATATGAAAAAGTTTGGGCACCCCTATTAATCTTAAGCTTAATGTTTTATAAAAAATGGTGTTTTTGCAACAGCTATTTCAGTTTGATATATGTAATAACTGTTGGACACAGTAATGGTTCTGCCTTGAAATGAGGTTTATTGTACTAACAGAAAATGTGCAATCTGCATTCAAACAAAATTTGACAGGTGCATAAGTATGGGCACCTCACCAGAAAAGTGACATTAATATTTAGTAGATCCTCCTTTTGCAAAAATAACAGCCTCTAGTCGCTTCCTGTAGCTTTTAATGAGTTCCTGGATCCTGGATGAAGGTATTTTTGACCATTCCTCTTTACAAAACAATTCCAGTTCAGTTAAATTTGATGGTCGCCGAGCATGGACAGCCCTCTTCAAATGATCCCACACACGTTCAATGATATTCAGGTCTGGGCACTGGGATGGCCATTCCAGAACATTTTAATTGTTCCTCTGCATGAATGCCTGAGTAGATTTGGAGCGGTGTTTTGGATCATTGTCTTGCTGAAACATCCATCCCCTGCGTAACTTCAACTTTATCACTGATTCTTGAACATTATTGTCAAGAATCTGCTGATACTGAGTGGAATCCATGCGTCCCTCAACTTTAACAAGATTCCCGGTGCCGGCATTGGCCACACAGCCCCAAAGCATGATGGAACCTCCACCAAATTTTACTGTGGGTTGCAAGTGTTTTTCTTGGAATGCTGTGTTTTTTTGCCGCCATGCATAACGCCTTTTTGTATGACCAAACAACTCAATCTTAGTTTCATCAGTCCACAGGACCTTCTTCCAAAAAGAAATTGGCTTCTCCAAATGTGCTTTTGCATACCTCAGCCGACTCTGTTTGTGGCGTGCTTGCAGAAACGGCTTCTTTCGCATCACTCTCCCATACAGCTTCTCCTTGTGCAAAGTGCATTGTATAGTTGACCGATGCACAGTGACACCATCTGCAGCAAGTTGATGCTGCAGCTCTCTGGAGGTGGTCTGCGGATTATCCTTGACTGATCTCACCATTCTTCTTCTCTGCCTTTCTGATGTTTTTCTTTGCCTGCCACTTCTGGCCTTAACAAGAACTGTCCCTGTGTTCTTCCATTTCCTTACTATGTTCCTTACAGTGGAAACTGACAGCTTAAATCTCTGAGACAGCTTTTTGCATCCTTTCCCTGAACAACTATGTTGAATAATCTTTGTTTTCAGATCATTTGACAGTTGTTTTGAGGAGCCCATGATGCCACTCTTCAGAGGAGATTCAAACAGGAGAACAACTTGCAAGTGGACACTTTAAGTAGCATTTCTCATGATTGCACACACCTGGCTATGAAGTTCAAAGCTCAGTGAGGTTACAAAACCAAAAAAAGTGCTTTAGTAAGTCAGTAAAAAGTAGGTAGGAGTATTTAAAACAAGAAAATGATAAGGGTGCCCATACTTATGCACCTGTCAAATTTTGTTTGAATGCAGATTGCACATTTTCTGTTAGTACAATAAGCCTCATTTCAAGGCAGAAACATTACTGTGTCCAACAGTTATTACATATATCAAACTGAAATAGCTGTTGCAAAAACACCAATTTTTATAAAACATTAAGCTTAAGATTAATAGGGGTGCCCAAACTTTTTCATATAACTGTATATATATATATATATATATATATATATATATATATATATATATATACAGTGCAGACCAAAAGTTTAAACACACCTTCTCATTTAAAGATTTTTCTGTATTTTCTTGACTATAAAAATTGTACATTCACATTGAAGGCATCAAAACTATGAATTAACACATGTGGAATTATATACTTAACAAAAAAGTGTGAAGCAACTGAAAATATGTCTTATATTCTAGGTTCTTCAAAGTAGCCACCTTTTGCTTTGATGACTGCTTTGCACACTCCTGGCATTCTCTTGATGAGCTTCAAGATGTAGTCACCAGAAATGGTCTTCCAACAATCTTGAAGGAGTTCCCAGAGATGCTTAGCACTTGTTGGCCCTTTTGCCTTCACTCTGCGGTTCAGCTCACCCCAAACCATCTCGATTGGGGTCAGGTCTGGTGACTGTGGAGGCCAGGTTATCTGGCGTAGCACCCCATCACTCTGCTTGGTCAAATAGCCCTTGCACAGCCTGGAGGTGTGTTTGGGGTCATTTTCCTGTTGAAAAATAAATGATGGTCCAACTAAACGCAAACCGGATGGAATAGCATGCCGCTGCAAGATGCTGTGGTAGCCATGCTGGTTCAGTATGCCTTCAATTTTGAATAAATCCCCAACAGTGTCACCAGCAAAGCACCCCCACACCATCACACCTCATCCTCCATGCTTCACGGTGGGAACCAGGCATGTAGAGTCCATCCACTCACCTTTTCTGCGTCACACAAAGACACGGTGGTTGGAACCAAAGATCTGAAATTTGGACTCATCAGACCAAAGCACAAATTTCCACTGGTCTAATGTCCATTCCTTGTGTTCTTTAGCCCAAACAAGTCTCTTCTGCTTGTTGCCTGTCCTTAGCAGTGGTTTCCTAGCAGCTATTTTACCATGAAGGCCTGCTGTACAAAGTCTCCTCTTAACAGTTGTTGAAGAGATGTGTCTGCTGCTAGAACTCTGTGTGGCATTGACCTGGTCTCTAATCTGATCTGCTGTTAACTCGGATAAACTTATCCTCAGAAGCAGAGGTGACTCTTGGTCTACTTTTCCTGGGGCGGTCCTCATGTGAGTCAGTTTCTTTGTAGCGCTTGATGGTTTTTGCAACTGCACTTGGGGACACTTTCAAAGTTTTCCCAATTTTTCGCACTGACTGACCTTCATTTCTTAAAGTAATGATGGCCACTCGTTTTTCTTTACTTAGCTGCTTTTTTCTTGCCATAATACAAATTCTAACAGTCTATTCAGTAGGACTATCAGCTGTGTATCCACCTGACTTCTGCACAACACAACTGATGGTCCCAACCGCATTTATAAGGCAAGAAATCCCACTTATTGAACCTGACAGGGCACACCTGTGAAGTGAAAACCATTTCCGGTGACTACCTCTTGAAGCTCATCAAGAGAATGCCAAGAGTGTGCAAAGCAGTCATCAAAGCAAAAGGTGGCTACTTTGAAATACCTAGAATATAAGACATATTTTCAGTTGTTTCACACTTTTTTGTTAAGTATATAATTCCACATGTGTTAATTCATAGATTTGATGCCTTCAGTGTGAATGTACAATTTTCATGGAAATAAAAATACAGAAAAATCTTTAAATGAGAAGGTGTGTCCAAACTTTTGGTCTGTACTGTATATATATACCTTTATATACACTGATTAGGTGAAGTGAATAATATTTATTAATTTATTACAATAGTAACTGACAAGGGGTGTGGTATATTGTATTAGGTATCAAGTGAACCGGCAGTTTTTGCATATGAAAAGGCAGTTCAACATCTACCCGGCACTATGATCATGATCTAGGTGTTCCCTATGACTAATAGTGCTCACTCCCCACTGATTGCACAAACACAGTAGTGTAGAATGAATATTGTCAGTGTTTGTACAGGCTCAATAGGGACTGTAGCATGTAAGGAGTTTGACAGCTAGAGACTTCTCCTTCTGTCCCTCCATCATCCATTGCAAGAAGGTGATTGTTGCTATGGCAACTGACAGCCTTTCAATAGACTTCAGGTCTGCCATAGACCAAAGCCCAATAGATTATGCCAGGCACACCATCTATTAGACTGCCAATCATTATCAACACTGACATACTCTATAATATTTATCTATTCGATCAATGGATCGCATGTTCACTTCCCCTTTTAAGCTAATAAATATTGGAAAATGAAAAGAAAAAGATTGTCTTTAAAATAATGTGAAAAATGAGCAAAAAAAATGAAAATGATCAGAATTAAATCCTTTAATGGAAACAAAAACCTAAAGAATGCACATAGAGTATCTACTATCACCATGTCTGTATAATGACCCATAATAAACAAATGTATAATTATTTATCCCGTACAGTAAAGAAAAATAAACGTTCATAATTGTTGCTTTTGTTCATTCTATTTTTCACATAAAATGAAATAAGAAATGATTAAAAAACCTAAAGCATAACAAATTGATGGCAGTAGAAAACTACAACTCATTTCACAAAAAAAAACAAATCCTCACACATTTCTCAACAAAAGAAAAAAAAAAAGTACTCATTTAACTTCTGGCTTTTAGAAAACGGAAACGCAAAAACAAATTTTTATTTTCAGTGTACTTTATAGTACAAAAGAAATAAAACAAAACAACATAAATGCCATTATCGTACCAACTACAAAATAAAGATAACAATTTATGTGTGCAGCATATGAAAGTGCTATATATAATGATTAGCGAACTTGCTCAGTACTCGCACGAGCATCACTGTGCTCGACGAGTATTTCCGGGTTGCTCGGGCGGGAACTCGGGTCCCATCCCTGCATGTTTGGTGCTCTTTAGAGAGCCAAGGAACATGCAGGGATTGGCTGTCACGCACTGTAATGCTGTAGCCATGTTGGTTGTGGTCACTACAGTGATTGGCTGGCTGCAGAGCATCATCAGGTCTATATAAGACCGTGCACCGCTATGCTCATTACAGTCTACCCCGGAATCAGGCAGAGTAGGGAGAGCTGCTGCTGAGTCAGGGAGAGATTTGCTTGTTTATAGTTAGTATAGGTATTCCACAACATATATATTGCTGGTCAGGTTTCTCTGGTTTGTATTACTATAAGGGGGTGTAACTGACTCTTGCCTGATTCTGCCATCCTCCCATTAACCAGCAGGTGTTGTATAAACAGCTCTGCTTGCCCTTTAAATGTAGGTGTTTTTAGCCTAGAAGAAGACATGTTTGTCCGTTTAGTTGTAGGCTTGTAGCCCAAAAGTGGCATGTTAGGCAGAGTAGTTACCCATCAGGCGGAGGTTACCTTGCCGTGGTTGATGGGCACACATGAATTGGCCAATTTATGCGCTAAAAACCTTCATTGTTTGTAAGTACTTGTTGCTAAGCAAAACAGTTTAGATTTAATATTTTCATTATTTTCATTGTCAAGACGTATCTTTGTCATATGGAGTGCTACCGCATTCTTTTGATATATTTTATAGTTACGGCAGCTGGCACCAGTTCACACTAGGAGGTGCTGGTCAGGTTTCTCTGGTTTCCATGCTGTTCCCATGTATTTTTAAGCACTGTATGCATATGTCTGATCATATCTCACTCACCACATGGCCAGATAAGGTTGTAAAATGTTAAAATGACATTTCCAAGTGAATGCATTTGTCTTGGTTGAAAGCAATGCAAAAGTACAAAAACGCATCAAAAATGCTACGTGTGAACATAGCCCAAGTTGTGGAGGAGCATTTTTGTTTTTGTATATTTATTTTACCGTATATACAAGTCATTACTCTGGAAAGGGTGTTCCTTAACATATTTCCCAAGAAAATCCATTTTATTTTTGTTTTTGCATATTTTATTGTAAGTCCGTAAAAGTGGCATAATACCTCTGACAACGTTGTTGACAGCAGTGACCTGGGAGTCAGAAATGCTTCCAGGGGTTTTCCCCATGTTGTTCCCATGTCATTTGATCACTGTTCCCATAGATTTGGGCATATTTTTAGGCCCTCTGCAGACCGCCGGGGGGAGCCACCAGAAAAATGCTCAAGTTTCCTATAGACTTACATTGGGCTCGTTGCTCGGGTCGAGCACTCGAGTATTCCAATTTGCTCGACCCGAGCAACGAGTACCCGAGCATTGTAGTGCTCGCTCATCACTAGTCATATATTAAATATCAAAAAGTAAGAGCAGAATGGCTGTTTCATTCTATCTCTTCCCATAATATAGTCAATAGTAGGTAACTATCATTTGTTTGCACTCTAAAATGGTATCACTGGCAAATGCAACTCTTCCTGCAAAAAAAAAAAAAACAACAATGACAAAAAAAAAAAACACAAGCCCTCATGCAGCTTTGACAAGCAAAGAATTTAAAAAAAACTATGGGTCCCTTGAATGCAATGTTAAAAATAAATAAATAAAAAAGATGTTAAAATGGAGGACAATATAGGCTTGGTCCTTAATGCCTTAATAGGATAAGTTAGTAGAAGCTGAAATAATGGGCAATCAAATGCACAATGGAATAAGGTAAGACAGACGGTGCTCTGGGCATCTTGCTGGCAAACCCTGATGCTCATGTGGATGCAATTTTTATATGTACCATAGTGCCCTCTGTTACTCTGCGATATGTTCTGAAGAAGTCAAATTTTACTAGGTCAATTCACAAAGGTCATTGGCAAAAGAGGACACTATTCAATATTAATGTTATTGGCAATAGGTGTATATATACAGTATCGCACAAAAGTGAGTACACCCCTCACATTTTTGTAAATATGTTATTATATCTTTTCCTGGAAAACACTGAAGATATGACACTTTGATACAATATAAAGTAGTCAGTGTATAACATGTATAACAGTGTAAATTTGGATGACACGGGTTAAGATGTAAACTGGATGATTTATTTTATAAGTTTGCAAATAA
Organism: Phyllobates terribilis; assembly: GCF_046119375.1. Classification (NCBI taxonomy): domain Eukaryota; kingdom Metazoa; phylum Chordata; class Amphibia; order Anura; family Dendrobatidae; genus Phyllobates; species Phyllobates terribilis. Next base: position 451,810,687 of record NW_027362771.1, on the reverse strand, counting down.
AGACAGTTAAGTTGAACTTTCTTAGGTAGCTTCCTCATTACCACACAGACATGAGTGCTGCTGCCTTACAGGTGGTAGACAAAGGAAAATGAAAAGTCAATCCCCAGTTCTTTACAAAAAGCTCTCCAGAATTTGTAGACAAGTTGCACTCCTACAGTGGGTACGGAAAGTATTCAGACCCCTTTAAATTTTTCACACTTTGTTTCATTGCAGCAATTTGGTAAATTCTAAAAAGTTCATTTTTGGAGGCCACTGTGCTCTTAGGAACCTTGAGTAATGCAGAAATTCTTTTGTAACCTTGGCCTGATCTGTGCCTTGCCACAATTCTGTCTCTGAGCGCCTTGGGCAGTTCCTTTGAGCTCATAATTCTCATTTGGTCTGACATGCACTGTGAGCTGTGAGGTCTTATATAGACAGGTGTGTGCCTTTCCAAATCAAGTCCTATCAGTTTAATTATACACAGCTGGACTCCAATGAAGGAGTAGAACCATCTCAAGGAGAATCACAAGGAAATGGACAGCATGTAACTTAATTATGAGTGTCTGAGCAAAGGGTCTGAATACTTATGACCATGTGATATTTCAGTTTTTATTTTTAAATAAATTTGCAAAAATGTCTACATTTCTGTTTTTTTTCAGTCAAGATGGGGAGCAGAGTGTACTTTAAGGAGAAAAAAAATTAACTTTTTAGAATTTACCAAATGGCTGCAATGAAATAAAGTGTGAAAAATGTAAAAGGGGTCTGAATACTTTCCGTACCCACTGTATATCAGATATAATGTTAAGAGGAATTCCATATAACAGTCTTCCCATCAGACAGAGACAAATCTGGGATGAAATCCATGGACAGATAGGTCCACAATCTTTCTGGAATTGGCAATAGAGCCAATTCCCCATCAGACCAACTATTAAACACTTTAGCGTGTGCACAATCTTCACAATTGGATACAAAAATCTTTAATATCATTATTCATAGATGGCCACCAAAAAAGCCTAATAATAGCTTTCCAAGAAGCTGTGATCCCAGGATGACCACTCAAGATGGAATCATGAAACTCCTGCAACAGACACAATCTTAGGTACACAGGTACAAATAATTTGGACCTTGAAGTGGCAGAAGGAGCTTGTGGATCTCAGCTTCCAACTCCTATGATACCAAAGAAACCACAATGCCCATAGGGAGAATGGAGGATGAAGGTTCTAGAGGAAAAATTGAACTAAGACTGCATGCGTCAGCCTTCACATTTTTTTGAACCCGACCTGAACAAGAAATTGAATCTAGAGAAAAATAAGGACCATATGGCCTGTCTAGGAGTTAGTCATTTAGCATATTCTATATATGCTAAATTCTCATGGTCAGTGACCACAATGACTTGATGAACTGCCCCCTCCAAAAAAATGTCTTCATTCCTAATTTAATGAACTTTAACTCACGATTCGCAACATCATCATTTTTTTCAACACATGAAAATTCTCTCAAGAAAAAAGCACGAGGCTGCAAACTAGTCAATAAGAGTTTTAGAACCCTGATATAAATCGGCCGCTAACCCGATCTCTGAAGCATCCACTTCCACAATGAAAGGTTCTTGGAGATCAGTTTGGATTAGAACACAAGCAGACATAAAACACACTTTAAATTTTTCAAAAGCACACATGGTAAAACCGTGAGTTCCGCCACTTTACATGTGAGGTCAGTAAGAGGTTTAGCAATCTGAGAAAAACTCCTAATGAATTTCCTGTAATAGTTGGCAAATCCTAGAGAAAATTTTAATGATTTCAGGTCACTAGGTTGGACCAATCTATTATGGCTTGCACCTTTCGAGAATCCATCTTAAACTTATCAGCTGATAAAATGAACGACAAGAATGAAATATCCTGAACAGAAAAAATATATTTCTCAATTTTAGCAAATAAAGAATTCTCCCTCAACCTTTGTAATACCACATGGACATGTTCCTGGTGTGAATCCAAATCAGGCTAAAAAATTAAAACATCATCAATGTAGATCACAACAAACCTTCCAATGCAATCAGAAAAAATATAATTCATAAAGTTTTGAACTACTGCTGGTGCATTGGTTAATCCAAATGGCATGACAAGATTTTTGAATAAACCCTCAGGTGTTAAAAATGGCGTTTCCACTCATCATCCTTCTTGATGCGTATCAAATTGTAAGCCCCTCTAAAATCAAGTTTAGAAAACCAGTTAGCCCCCATTATATACGTACAGGCTGAGTGTAAGTGGGTATGGGTTTCTTAACCGTGATTTTGTTCAGTACTCGGAAATCAAGGCAAGGACGGAGGCCACCATCTTTCTTTTTTACAAAGAAAAATCCAGCAGCTACAGGGGAGCAGGAAGCACGGATGTGACCCTTCCGTAAACTTTCATTTACATAATTTTTCATGGGGGTACGTTCAGGCCCCGGCAAATTGTAAGGGAGAGCTTTAGGTAATTTGGCACCAGAGTCGAGATCAATAGCACAATCATAAGGACGATGGGGAAGTAATGTCTCTCCCTCTCTTTCCGATATCACATCTCCAAAGTCTTTCAGGTACCCCGGCAGACCCTCAAGACTAGTAGAGCATACTTGTACAGAACATAGACATTTCTTATGACAATTGAGGCTCCACTTAACAATCTCCTTCTGGCACCAATCAATAATAGGATTGTGAATAAGCAGCCATGGAAGCCCCAGTACAATCACAGCAGGTAAATTATCCAAGACAAAACAGTAAATGGATTCAGAGTGTAGTGCTTAAACTTGAAGCATGAATTCAACTGTTACCCATTTAACAAAGTTCTGAAGTAGCGGTGTTTTTTTCAATAGCAAAACATTTAATTTTTTTTTTCAGACTAAATGTCCTTAATCCAATTTCAGAACCAGTCCTCAATCAGTATAGTTAGCTGCAGAACTACAGTCAATGAAAGTCAATGAAAGCCAATGCTGGTAACACCTGGTTCTTGAAAGACTAAACTGTATTAAGCAGTACTTTATCTGAGGAGAAAAGAGGTACCTGGAAGTCTTGGTAACCCCCTTGACATTCACCGAGACTTAGAAGTTTTTCCAACAGCTTGTCCACTTGAGGGAGAGTTTGACAGTCCTTTAAAAAATGTTCTGTGAGACCATAGTTTAGACAGTCCAAGATCTTGTCTATGTCTCTCCACACCAAGAAAACTAGCAACTCCAACCTCTAATGGATCCGCCTCAGGTAAATGGACATGCTCCGGGGGGGTATAATGGTCACCCTGTGGCTCACCACATCTCTCACGGATTCTGCGGTCTATCTGTATATCCTGGGTCATGGCCTCCGCCATTAGAACCAGGGGAATCACAAAGAACGAGAGTGTGCATCAGAGTCTCGGAAAGACCCTTGCGGAATTGGCATCTGAGAGCTGCATCATTCCACAGAACTTCAGTGGACCATTGCTGGAACTCGGTACAGTAGTCCTCAGCGGTATGGCCCCCCAGTGCCAGGTACATTACCTTGCCTCAGCGACCTGGTTCCTGTCAAGTTTGTCTTAGATTAAAGCTAAAGTGCCAAAAAAGAAGTCAACAGAAGACCGTTCTGGGGCTTGTGTGGACAAAGAAAATGCCCCGTTCTGAGGGCCCCCTCACAGTAGGGACATTTTTATTCCCACCCGCTGGAACTCCTCCCCTGAAGACCGAGGTTGCAGGGTAAAAAATAGTCTACAGCTCTCCCTGAACACCCTTTACTGTTTTTTCTCTCCCAAAAATTTATCAGGGATGGCCACTACAGGTTCTGGAAAGACTAACTGTATGTCAGAAGATACAGATGTCACAGCCAATGCCAGCAGTGGAGAGGTATGGGAAGTTGCTATGCTCACGCCCGGACTGTTTGGCGTGAGCGTGGTTAGTGGTCCCACTGGGCCACGAACCGAGGAGTGCCTGGAGGGGCATGACTAGGGGCCTCGCCAGATCTGACCATGGACGCACGGCAGCTTAATCGACTCCGTGGTCTGAGGAGGGACGAGGGAGGTGGCCCTGGTGCTACTCCAGGTCAGACCCCGGTCACACGGCTGTTGACCCATGCAGGGGAATGCAGGAACGGGCAGGTTTGGCTTGTATGCAGACTGGTGGGTATTGGCAGGCATGGCTGGTATACAGACAGGCGTGTACTGGCAGGCACAGCTGGTTTAGAGCCAGGCGGGTACTGGCAGGTAGGTAAACAGGCTGGATAGGGACCAGTACAGAGCAGAGCAGAGCTGCAGGTGCGGATGGGAAGTGGATTAGGGCAGAGCCGCAGGTGCGGACGGGAAGCAGAGCAGGGCAGAGCAGAGCCGCAGGTGCGGACGAGAAGCGGAGCAGAGCAAGAAAGAGCAGAGCCGCAGATGCGAACGGGAAGCAGAGCAGAGCATGGAAGAGCTGCAGGTGCGGACAGGAAGTGGAACAGGGCAGAGCAGAGCCGCAGGTGCAGACAGGAAGCAGAGCAGGGCAGAGCAGAGCCGCAGGTGCGGACGGGAAGCAGAGGAGAGCAGGGAAGAGCAGAGCCGCAGGTGCAGACGGGAAGCAGAGCAGGGCAGAGCAGAGCCGCAGGTGTGGACGGGAAGCAGAGCAGAGCAGGGAAGAGCAGAGCCGCAGGTGCGGACGGGAAACGGAGTAGAGCAAAGCCGCAGGTGCGGATAGGAAGCGGAGCAGAGCAGGGCAGGGCAGAGCAGAGCTGCAGGTGAGGACGGGAAGCAGAGCAGAGCAGGGCAGAGCAGATCCTCAGGTGCGGACGGGAAGTGAAGCAGGGCAGAGCAGAGTCAAAGGTGCAGACAGGAAGCCAAGCAGAGCAGGGCAGAGCAGAGCCGCAGGTGCGGACAGGCAGGACAGGGCTCTGTTCACATGGAACAGACAGAGATGATAAACACAGGAAGATAGCTAGAACACAGGAAGTAGATACAAAGGCAGGGAAACGGGACAAGCAGAATCAGATACACCCATGGTACTTGCTATGAAGTAGCGAGTGGACACAGAACTCACATACAGAAGTACAGAGACAATGGGATGGAGTTAGTTACTGGTTCAGACACTGCAGGAAAAGGGAAGGATCGGACATAGATACAAATAGGAATGGGCTAGGACACAGTTCAGACAGGAACAAGGTACAGGTACGAGCCTGGGTACTCAGCCCTCAGGGTGGCGGAAACAGACAAAAGTCCCAGATACAGATAACGGGCCTGGGTACTCAGCCCCCAGGGTGGCAGAACAGGAAAGATACAGGACACAGGTACAGGCCTGGATACTCAGCCCCCAGGGTGGCAGAAACAGGTAAGATTCAGGACAGGACCTGGCAACTTACAGTTGCACAGAACACACTGTAAGAAAGTGCTGGTCAGTCACCTCCCACTGGGTGGAGGAGGTTTAGGCATCCAGGGACTCACAGTAATAGGCTGGGGACACATTAGGACTGCACACACTGTAACTTTAAGAATCAGTAAGTTCCAGCGCCGCCGCCCTAAGACAGCAGACAAGAGACAAGCACACAGCAAGTAGAGAAGCATAGTGTGCAGCCTGGACTGATAGGTAAGTTGGCGGTCTTGCATGGTGGGAGATGGTAAGCCATGCCAGCATGCCACCAGGGATGTTACAGTACCCCCCCTCCCTTTACGCCCCCTCTTCTTCAAGCCTGCAAGGATTTTCTGAAGAGAAGTTGGAGGCTGATCCTTTTCAATGGACTCCCAAGACTTCTCTTCAAGAAGACTACCTCTTCTGTCCACTAGAGGGAACGAGACCGGTCTCACCATCTTGGTGACTAGGATGCTTCTTCCCATCGAGCCATCCTCAGCATCAGATGAAGTGGACGAAGTACCAGGAATAGGACGCAGGAAAGTCTCTCTCCATTTGTTAATATCAGGTAGCACCCCAAAGGAATCAAGGGACAACTGGAGATCCTCCACCGGGTTGGAGGGGTGCAGAAACTTGGGGGGTAACCACTGCCTTGATGTACACTTTGTCAAGCTTACTGGATGAAGTGGGCGAAGTACCAGAAAAAGTGTGTACTAAAGTCTCTCTCCATTTTTTAACATCAGGTAGCACCCAGGAGGATTTAAGAGATAACTGGAGGTCCTCTGCCTGGTTGGAGGGATGCAGAGACTTGGATGTAGCCACCGCCTTGATGGACTTATTACCAGACTTATTAGAGATGGAAGATCATTGCTACGGGACCATCTTCAGTCTGGTCTCTGAGATGACATGTCTATGAGGCGGGGCGGTACCTGAAGCCAGATCATTGATACAATCGTCGAGACTTTGTGGGGAAATTGCCTCCGCTTCCCTTCCTTCGGAGACTTCAGCGCAAAGAGAGTCAGCGACAAGCAGATCTGGTGAAGAAAAAAACAACAATGCTGACTTTCCTGAAGGTATGGGGACTGAACACCCCTTGTACCTCAGCAGTCCCCCAAGAAAAACCATGCAGGATCTACAGACTTGAGCGGGCACTAGAGCTCTCGGCTCTGGACAACCTGTGGGTTAACCAGACAGCACCTGGAATGTGATCTTCTTCATGTGTAATGCTCCTGACTCGCCCAGGGGGGATATATGGGGAAAACTCGGTACCCGGGCCTTTACCTCCTTGGGATGTCACTCTTTAAAAAGGGGTTTTTGTGTTGTTTAACAGTTTGTTTCGTGACGCCACCTGTGATTTCCGGAAATAGTTACCGGCGCTGCTGCAGACCTCCAGGGGTCATGGAATGGCAGCCGGGATGTTTCTGCTCCCCGCAGGCAGAGCAGGCCCCCGGGGCAGAGTTGATACATGGGATGCAGGTGAGAGATGGCCTGGTTGGGTCAGGGGGAATGACGGACACGCACACAGGGGATTCGCTTCAGTACCTTTACTGGTGTAACGGCAGGTATGGTCCAGGGTACTTGCTAGGAAGGGTGCACTTCAGGACTCTCCCCAGTGAGCGGGTATAAGGCCTCCTGATCCGTGTCTCCCTCTCTCTAAGCTTCTGGCCAGCCTGGAACTTGGCCTGGCTTCTATGTTGCGTTGCTCTCCCCCCTGACCGCTTGGTAATAGGACTTTCCTTTGGCAACCACTATCCCTGGACGCTGGGGCCTTCGTGGTTCCTAGTCCGGTATTTGATAGTAGCTTCAGGATGACCAGGGGTCTGGAAGCCTCCTGGTATGCCGGTTGTCCCTACTGGGTGTAGAGAACCCTGTAGGCGCGGATCCGGTGTCCGGATTGTGTCTTGGGGTGAGCCTGTGATGCTCCTCAGCCCCCTTAACTCCTCTCTATTCTCTCTTTACCTCGGCCACACTCAGGGCCCTCCACACAGCAGCAGGCGTGCTGCTTCTTCACTGGTCTAAGTGCCAGCACACTGTCTGACTAAACTCACTCTCCAACTGCACTGCCTGACTCCACCCTCCAGTTTATATATCCCTAACAGGGCTCCCTCTGGTGGTATGAGGTGGAAGAGTGGAGGTGTTCATTTGTAGTGAGGTCCTCTTGTGGAGAAGTCCATCCATACACCCTTTTGGGTCCTGTGGTACCTGTGGTAGCAGGGTGGTACCTGTGGTAGCAGGGTGCCACACTCCAATCTGGAGCTTAATTTGTACAGTCATATTTAGACTGTTTCTGAGTATGGCTCGTCCTTCCCCTGACAATGCCCAAACCGGATTCTGGAGTTGTCGGACGGGGATCAGACACCGACTCTTCACAGCTTTCAGCCCGAAACTTCAGGTAAAACCAAAGCCTCCACTTGCCACGGAGACAGTCACAGTCATCTGTGGAGAGGAAACACTAACGCCAAGGGCAGCCTCTCCTACAGGCCTAATGTCATGGGACTCTCCAACCTTCACCGGACAAAGACCGTCAGAGTGTTCCAAACGACCACAGATGGTCCGCAATCCGATTTTATGACTGAGTTCCGGCCCCTGCTTTGCCTGACGAACATGGTCAACCTTCATGGATTCTACGATTGTATCTGCCTATACAGGCTGGAGACGAGGTCTTTGGGAGGAGAGGACCTGACGTGACGGTTTACCTCTACGCCTTGCTCGTCTGGACTGCCTCTTGAGGTTGGGAAGACAAGTATTCTGCTGAGCATTGCCATCCTCTGTGGATTCTGCGTGGGCAGCAGCCTCTTCAGGCTGGGGAACTGGTGGGCTACCTACTCGTATCACCCATCAGGACTGCTCCAGAATATTGGGAAGGAAACCTTAGGAGAAGATTCAGGGTTAGGGTCATCGAAGCCCATTAGAAAGGCCATCTGCAAGGCCTGCAGGTCAGAGACGATTGGTTCCCTTGCTTCCCATAGGGGGGGTGACCAAATTTAAGGCATCATCTGCTAGGCAGGTCATCAGAAAATGCCACTTTAACCTGATCAGTGAGAAAATAGTTGGCATAGAATTTGAAATGTAGCATGCATTGCTCCACAAATGCACGGCTTTGTTTTAGATCCCCACAGTACCGTGGTGGATCCACAGGAACGAGTGCTGATAGCTCCATTTGGGCTGGTGCGTAAATCGCCTAGACCTCAACTTGGGACAAATTTTTTTCTTGGTGCATGTATTCGCCAGACAAGGATTCAAAGGTCTCCGATAGTAAAGGGGCATGGGACTTAACGTGGACCATGGCCTGAGCAAACTGTTACGCTCACGCCCGGACTGTTTGGCGTGAGCGTGGTTAGTGGTCTCACTGGGCCACAAACTGAGGAATGCTTGGAGGGGCATGACTAGGGGCTTCACCAGATCCGACCACAGATGCATGGTGGCTTAATCAACTCTGTGGTCTGAGGAGGGATGAGGGAGGTGGCCCAGGTGCTACTCCAGGTCAGATCCCAGTCACCCAGCTGTTGACCCACACCAGGGAATGCAGGAATGGGCAGGTTTGGCTGGTATGCAGACAGGCTGGTACTTGGAGGCACGGCTGGTATACAAACAGGCGGGCACTGGCAGGCACGGCTGCTATACAGATAGGCGGGTATTGGCAGGTAGGTAAACAGGCTCAATAGGGACCAGTACAGACTGGGATACATGAAGCGGAGCAGAGAAGAGCCCTGGGTGCAGACAGAAAGCGGAGCAGGGCAGAGCAGATCAGAGCCGCAGGTGCGGATGGGAAGCGGAGCAGTGCAGAGCAGAGTCGCTGGTGTGAACGGTAAGTGGAGCAGGGCAGAGCAGAGCCACAGGTGCGGATGGGAAGTGAAGCAGAGCAGGGAAGAGCAGAGCCGCAGGTGCGGACGGGAAACGGAGCAGAGCAGGGAAGAGCCGCAGGTGTGGACAGGAAGCGGAGCAGAGAAGGGCAGAGCAGAGCCGCAGGTGCGGACAGCCAGGACAGGGCTCTGTTCACATGGAACAGACAGGGATGGAAAACACAGGAAGATAGCTAGAACACAGGAAGTAGATACAAAGGCAGGGAAACGGGACAAGCTGAACCAGATACACACAGCGTACTTGCTATGAAATAGCGAGTGGACACAGAACTCAAACAGAAGTACAGAGACAATGAGTTGGAGTTAGGTACTGCTTCAGACACTGCAGGAAAAGGGAAGGATCGGACATAGAGACAACAGGAAGGGCTAGGACACAGTTCAGACAGTAACAAGGTACAGGTACGGGCCTGGGTACTCAGCCCCCAGAGTGGCAGAACAGGAAAGATACAGGACACAGGTATAGGCCGGGGTACTCAGCCCCCAGGGTGGCAGAAACAGGCAAGATTCAGGACAGGACCTGGCAACTCACAGTTGCACAGAACACACTGTAAGAAAGTGTTGCTCAGGCACCTCCCACTGGGTGGAGGAGGTTTAAGTATCCAGTGACTCACAGCAATAGGCTGGGGATGCATTAGGTCTGCACACACTGTAACTTTAAGAATCAGTAAGTTCCTGCGCCGCCACCCTAAGCCAGCAGACAAGAGATAAGCACACAGCAAGTAGAGGAGCATAGTGCGCAGCCTGGACTGGTAGGTAAGTTGGCGGTCTTGCATGGTGGGAGATGGTAAGCCATGCCAACACGCTGCCAGGGATGTTACAGAAGTTTTCATTAAATGAAATATCTGACCCTTCAACTGTTATCGCCACTATTCAAGATTCTGGTATTTCATAGCCAGATCCTTGATCATTTGCATGAGATTCGCCACCTGGTTACACAGAGTGTGTACAGGATCCATACTGGCGAAAAAGACAAATGTATAGGCCAGTTGTAATATGATGCTGAGTCACTTCTCACGGACAAGCCATGTGTCAGGGAAGTCAAGGAGTCCAAGGTGATGAGCCAGGAGGGTATGTCATAAACAGAGGGGTGAGACAAAAGGCATAGCTAGGTCACAGACCGGGGTCAGAATTCCCAGAAGTAGGTGGATCAAGACAAAGGGGCTAGGCAAACAGATGGTCAAAGGCAAATCCAAGGTCGGCAACAAAGATCAGAATTTAAGCACTTAGAGCACAGAGCAAACACACACATACACACACACACACAACTTGAGCTAAGCTACAACTGGCAATGTTCTAATAATTGATAGCCAGCTAAACAGCCAGGTAATCACCCAGAAAGGGCGACTCCTGGAGAAAACCCCACAAGCCTAGCCAGAGTAGACAGCTGAGCTGCCAATCACAATCCTGACACCTCAGCATGCCCCTGATCCTATACTGAGGCAGAGCTGTTATTCACACCATCCTTAGATAGATGTCACAATTCCACCAGTGTCCTATCTATGTATCTATATATTACATATACGTATGTATAGCTAGATGGACACACTTCAAAACTGAAATTCCAACACCGAGATTGAAGATTGTGGAATTATGGAAATCCCACGATTGCTATACATGTTAATAATATGCAAATGATAAAAAATGGAAACACATTTTTCAAAACATCTTGATTTATTGCGGCAGATGCAAAAATACACACATTTACAAGCCTTGTCATACTACCACTGTTTGCATGCACATCATTAACATACCTCTTGATCCAGTTATTTCTATAATTCCATGACTGTTATTTTTTTGTGTTGCAATTTCAATGTTGAAGACTGTGTGTGTGCTGTACAAAAGTTTTAGGCAGGTATGAAAAAAAACAAGTGTTAATAGTTTACATTTTGTTAATTTATAAAACTAAGTGTAATGAACAAAACTGAAATCTAAATCAATCAATATTTGGGGTGACAATGGTCTGCATTCAAAACAGTATTAAACTATCAATTCTTCTAAGTACCATTGTATACAGTTTTCAAAGGAACCCTGTAGAAATGTTGTTCCAAAGATCTTGGAGAACATCTTGGATACTTGATGATAATGAGATCTGGATTGTGTGAGAAACTTCCAGGACTCCTTGTTCTTCTTGATACTAAAGATATTTCTTAATGACATTGTATGTTTTGGGTCATTGTCCTGCTGCGCAATAAATTTGGAGCCAATCAGACTCCTCCCTAATGGTATTGCATGATGGATAAGTATCGGTCTGTATTTCTCAGTATTATGGTCACCAAGAAATAGACAATGTTGAGGACTGTATATTAAGTGGTCGACCAAGAAAACTTAGTGCAGTAGATGAAAGACACATTATGCTTACTTTTTCTCAAAGTTGGAAGATGTTTCATTTTGAAATTGGACAAGCCATCAGTTTAGTACTGAACCAACTAGTTGGGCACAGCTGCGCTAATCTACTTTTCAGACAAGTCTAGCCAGAAATGGTCTTCATGATAGAATAGCAGCCAAAAACTATACATTTTGACACAGAAACAAGGCCAAGTGACTCAATAATATGTAAAAATATATGAACTTGAGCATAGAAACATGGCAGCAGGTGTTCTGGATAAAGCAAATATTTATTTGTAACTAAAGGTAGTTACTTTGCTGAAAGGTTGAAAAGCAGTACAATATTGAGCGGCTGCTAGCAACAGTAAAGTATTGGGGCGGTTCCCTACAAGTTTGGTGTTGCATTTCATTAAATGGATTTAGGACTTTGGTCAAGATTAATGGTGTCTTCAATTCTGAGAAATACAATCATATACAGATGAAACCAGAAGTTTACATACACTATATAAAAAGACACATATGCATGTTTTTCTCAATATCTCACATGAAATCAGAATAAACCTTTCCCATTTTAGGTCAATTAGGATTACCATAATTTTTAATATTTGCCAAATGCCAGAATAATGAGAGAGAGAGGGAGAGAGGGAGAATGTTTTAAGGCATTTTTATTACTTATTGCAAAGTCAAAAATTTACATACATTTCATTAGTATTTGGTACCATTGCCCTTAAACTGAATGACTTGGGTCAAACATTTTGGAGATCCTTGCACAAGCTTCTCACAATAGTTGGTCAGAATTTGGGCCCATTCCCCTTGACAAAACTGGTGTAACTGATCCAGGTTAGAAGGTCGGCTTACTCGCACCTGCCTTTTCAGTTTTGCCCATACAGATTCAATAAGATTGAGATCAAGGCTTTGTGATGGCCACTCCAAAACATGGACTTTGTTATTCTAAAGCCACTTTGTTAACATTTTGTTAGTATGCTTCAGGTCATAGTCCATTTGGAAGACCCATTTCCACCCAAGATTTAACTTTCTGGCTGATGTCTTGAGATGTTGCTTCGGTATTGCCACAATCTTCTTTTCTCATGATACCATCTATTTTGTGAAGTGCACCAGTCCCTCCTGCAGCAAAACAACCCCACAACATGATGCTGCCACCCCCGTGTTTAACAGTTGGGATGGTGTTTTTAGGTTTCCAAGCTTCTCCCCTTTTCCTCCAAACGTAATGATGGTCATTATGCCCAAAAAGTTAAATTTTAGTTTCATCAGACCACAGGACATGTTTTCAAAAATTAAGGTCTTTGCTCCTGTGTGCATTTGCAAACATTAATCTGGATTTTTTATGTTTCTTTTGGAGTAATGGCTTCTTCCTGGTAGAGTGGCCTTTCAGCCCATGTTGATACAGTACTCATTTCACTGTGGATATTGACACAATCTTACCAGCTTCCGCCATCATCTTCACAAGGTCTTTTGCTTTTGTCCTTGGGTTGATACGCACATGTCGGACCAAAGCACGTTCATCTCTGGGACACAGAACCCGTCTCCTTCCTGAGCGGTATGATGACTGGACATTCCCATCTTGTTTGTACTTGCGTATAATTGTTTGTACAGATGAACAAGGTACCTTCAAGTATCTTGAAATTGTACCGAAGGATGAGCCAGACTTGTGCAAGTCCACAATTCTCTTCCTGATATCTTGGCTGATTTCTTTAGACTTTTCCATGTTGCTACACAAAGAAGCAGTGTATTTCAGGTGTGCATCAAAATACATCCACAGGTGTGTCTCTAATTAACTCAGATGTTGCCAAAAAAAACATATCAGAAGCTTCCAAACACATGACATCATCATATGGGCAGTCCAGAATTGTTTAAAGGCATAGTAATCTTAGTGTATGTAAACTTTTGACTTTGCAGAAAGTAATAAAAAGTCCTTAAAGCATTATCTTTCTCATTATTCTGCCATTTGGCAAATATAAAAATTATGGTAATCCTAATTGATCTAAAATCAGAAAGGTTTATTCTGATTTCCTGTGAGATATTGAGGAAAACATGCATATGTGTCTTTTTATATAGTGTATGCAAACTTCTGGTTTCAACTGTATTTATCCATCGTGCAATCATGAAGGCATATGACTGTCTGTCTGTGTCTACAATACAAAGACAGTAGGATTTGGGCATGCCTACTTCTATGGAAGACCTGTGGTTAGTTCTCCAAGATGTTTGGAAAACATCTCTCTACTGAGTTCCTTCTAAAACGATCCGCAAGTGTACCTAGAAATATTGATTTTTTTCATGCTGTTTTGAGGGCAAAAGGTGGTCAACCCAAATCTTGATTTGATTTAGATTTCACTCACATTGCATTTTGTTAGTTTATTTAAAAAAAAAAAAAAAGCAAAACAATTAACATTCTTTTTTTCTAAAAATATTCCTGCTTGAAACTGTATGTATTTAGTATGTCCAAAAGTTTTAAGAATGACACCATATTTGGTTTTCCCAAAGTTTACTGCTTTGACAATTGCAACAAGGTTATGAAAAGATTCAATATTTACAGTGTTGAGCCTTATTTTTCAAGACTTTTGAAATTTGCCCTGGCATCTGGATATCAGCATCTGGGCCATATCCTGACCGATAGTTTATCACATTTTTTATGTTTTTGTTTGTCCACTTGTTTTTTGAGGATTGACCACAGGTTCTCAATGGCACTGAGATCTGGGGATTTTTCTGGCTGTGAACCCAAGATTTCAATGTTTTGTTCACAAAGCCACTTAATTATCACTTTTGCCTTGTGACATAGTGCTCCATCATGCTGTAAATAGCATTGTTTATCACTAATTTATTCCTGGATCGTTGGGTGATTTTGCTCTTGGAGGATCGTTAGATACCATTCTTTATTCATGGCAGTGTTCTTTGGTAAAATTGTGAGTAATCCCCACAAGATGAATTAATCCATTATCCAGAAAGCATTTGAGCCAAGTCCAGAGGCCAAGGATAGCTGAGGAGAGAACAGGTTGAAGTGGTGACATCTCAAGGTCAGGTTGTGTACAGACTCAGGAGTATATTTATTTGAAGTAGGTTTTTGAAGAAACTAGTATTTAAAGCTTAAAACTGGGGATGGTAGACTGGTATTGAAAATGCCTGGAACTGTTCATTTCACAACATGAGTGAAGCATTGGAGCAAGAAAATGATATTAGGGGAAATGCAAGTAGCAGGTTATTGGCTGAACAAAAACTTCATGTGGGTTGGTAGAGCAGAGATTAGCCAAAATTATCCCAAGTAGTCAAACTGCAGGTAAATTTTAAATGTGATGCTTTTTACCTTTGCAGAGTATCTGAAAGGTGTTGTATTGTCTTGTGAGGCTCCCACTAACTCTGCATTGTATATGTATCTGTGGATCCTTTATGGTGACTTTGCTGTTTGTCACAATACCATTGCAAAGAAAGGTTTGTAATTTGTGTTGCAGTAGCCAAATGCATGTTTAATATTAATTATAAGTAAATATAACCAAATTCATATTTAGTGAATAGGATGCTTTATTTCTGTATTGTTAATCTTAGTCTTACTATGTAAAGATTAAATTTCTTTTCTAAGATGTATCATTGACAGAAACACCAGCATAAAATGTTACTGAATACGACTCAATGTTTCCAGTTGTTATATTGCTTTTTCTCTAGCCATGTATGAGTGGAGTACAAATTAGATTTTAACAAAGGTATCCTTGCACTGGCAAAAAAAGTAAGCTGCAATTGAAAAAGAAGTAGAGCTGACAACTGTATTGGTACAGAGGTGCCAAAAGTTCAATACTACTGACAAAAGGCTTTTCTTGGGTTTAAATTGATAATTTCAATACACGCAGCAAATAGACTATATGTTTCCATTTCTCATTTTATTGATTGCAACATTAACCCCTTATCAACTTGACTATTTTGGCATTTTAAGGCAAAGAATTTTCTTTTGTTTTTTCATTGTCACATTCCAGGAGCCACAGTATTTTTTATTTTTCACAGACAAAGTTATAGGAGAGCCTGATTTTTTCAGGATAAGAAGTACTGTATTTGTCAATAGCAAGATTTTGGGATACATATAAGATATTACCATACTTTTATTAACTCTTTATATATAAAAAGAAAAAAACAGCAGTTGTGTTTTTTTTTCTGACGTTTTATGTTTTCTGCAATTCACATGCTGCACAAGTAAGGTGTTAACTTTATTCTCATGGTTAGCATGATTATGGCGATAGTAAAGCATAATTTTTTTTATAAATTTATTCTTTTTTGTACAATAAACGCATTGAAAAAAAATTGTTTTTGTGTTGCCATATTCTGAGCACCATAAGATTTAAAATTTTCTTTCAATGGAGCTGAAGGAGGGCTTACTATTTTTGCATGACATGATGTAGCATTCAGTGGTGCCTACAACTTTTGATCACTTTTTATTACAATTTATGGAGATGGAATGTTCAAAAGAAAAACAATTCTGGATTTTTTTTAAATTTTATTCATTATTCAGTTTAATTTTAAATATCATCCAATTTATATAGTGTTACATTTTCCAAATCATTTGGGAGGGGGTTTGCCTTATTCCGAGATTCATAAATTTGTAATTTTTCCAGAAAAATTATATATATGTAAATGAACAGCGGGTGAAATAAGTATTGAACACGTCAACAGTATTTATTTAGAAAATATTTCTGAAGGTGGTATTGACATGAAATTCTCACCAGATGTCGGTAACAACCCATCCAATCCACACAGGCAAAGAAACCAAAGCATAGATATGCATAAATTAAGTTATGTATAATAATGAGAAATGATACAGGGAAAAATATTGAACACATGAAGAAAGAGAAGTGCAAAGAGCCATGGAAAGTCATGATACCAGCTAAAATCTATCAGTAATTAGAGAACAAACCTGCCACTTAGTGAAAAATAATATCAGCTGGTTCAAGTGATGGCCTATAAAAAAGTTCTCATTATCAAGGTGCCACACAACAATTATCTCATGATGGGTAAAACCAGGGAGCTGTCCCAAGACAACCTTATTGTTGTAAAACATACTGATGGCATTGGTTACAGAAACATTTCTAAACTACTTAAGGCTCCAGTGAGCACTGTTGGGACCATAATCCAGAAGTAGAAAGAACATATTTTACCATAAACAAGCCATGACCAGGTGCTCCTCCAAGAATTCAGATAGAGGAGTGTAAAGAATCAAAAGAGTTGTCCAAGAGCCAAGGCCATCTGTGGAGAGCTACAAAAAGCCCTGGAATCAGCAGGCACAATTGTTTTAAAGAAAACAATAAGTAATCCACTCAAACTACATGGCCTGTATGCACATTCCCCACACAAGACTCCATTGCTGAACAAAAAGCATGTTCAAGAGCGTTTAAAGTTTGCTCAACAACATTTAGACAAGCCTGTGAAATACTGGGAGAATATAGTCTGGACAGATGTGACCAAAATTGAACTCTTTGGATGCCATAATACACAGCATGTTTGGAAGCCAAAAGTCACTGCATATCACCACAAAAACACCATACCAACAGTGAAGGTGGCACTGGCAAACGTCATATACTTGAAAGCTGACCGCAAGAGGTTCAGGGGCAAGGTTTCAGCACATGCATCAGGGCATATCAGAAGAAGTGACAAAGACTGGACAGGTGGTGGTGAGATGCAGAGGGGCCAGAAATATGAGTAGTGAGGTGAGCGTAAGGATTTTTTTTCATATTATGTTTATTATGCTCTGGGGTCATGAGAAAACATAATGAAGAAACATTAAATTTGTGCAAAATAACTTATTCACAAATTGATTTTCACAGGAGAGGAAAAAAAAAATCACGAGCAGGCGAATTTGAATTGTGCCTCATCATCTCTAATAGCAACCCATTGGCTCCCCACAGTCACACTGTAGAGGTGCCTTGGGCTGACAAAGGGAGATCCTTCCCTCTGTCATACTCCTCATATGCCACTGTCGCTATTGACAGCAGCATATGAAGGGTGAAACTGCTCAGATCAGCGAGACCACCAATTTTAGCTTTTAAAGCAGGAGCTTGGCTGTGTATATCAGTATATCCTGCAGCTGATTGTACTGGTAAAGAACCTGTACCACGCAATGTGTCACTATTGCCATTTTACTGAAGCCCACCATTAGTTCCGCAGATAAATCTAATGGTGGGCTTCAGTAAATTAGCTCCGGTGGCAATGAGCAATCTACGTATGCGCAGCCACCGGCGCCATCTTGCCGAAGACTTCCAAGAGCTCAATCTGAGCAAACTGTGCCCAAAACTAGGACAGGGCCAGCGAGAAAATTTAAGTGAAAAAAGAGAGAGAACTAGACACAGTGGAGGGGACGGGACAAAACTGAAGAACCTAGCCCCACAGTCCCGCCCCGATGCATGAAGATATGAATACAAGGGAAGTTCATAGATTAAAGAAAATCTACAGAATGGATTTCTTCACCTGAGGTATCATTTTAATCTGTATGACAACGCTAAGATGGCCTGGTCTGTTCTTTACTTAGTAAAATGCTACTGACAGGTTCTCTTTTAGCTGGATGGTTTATGGACATTTAATAAACTGCACGTTTGTTTAGAACCAACGAATTGGACCCCCGTGTGTACACCAGTGTCTGCCTGAGAGCTGATCCCTTGCAATTGGTATTAAAAGTGGGGGCAAGATCCCCAAGACGCATGGGCACAAATCCCGAGGGGCATGTGTGAATGCCATGGAGATACTACATGTCTTGAGTAAAAGCGACTGCAGAAACAAAAGCAGCCAACATGGAAGAACTGATAAATCAATTGATGCAGGCTAATCTCCAGCAGCAACAGTTATGGCAGCATCAGCAACACAGGAAGCAGCAGCAATACAAGCAGCAGAAGGAACTCCTAGCCAGGCAATCCATGGCAGGGCAATCAACCCACTCACAAGTCAGGGTGATGATTTGCATGTGAGGAAGACAGCAAGGAGAGCTTTGAAAAAGATGACCCCGGGTGATGACATCAAGGTGTTCTTGGCAGTTTTCGAAAGGGTGAAGGAACGTGAGAAATTGCTTCAAGAACAGTGGGCGAAAGTTCTGATGCCATATCTAACAGGGAACCGCAGAAGGCCTATTATGACCTGGTCTTGCAGGATGCAAAAAGAGTATGCTAAGTTGAAAATGGAGATCTTGCACCCTCTGACTGTCAGGGTGCAATGGGTCCACGACTGGGCCTAGCACAGTAACAAACTTCCCCGGTCCCAAATGTTTAACTTATTACTAGTGATGAGCGAGCACTAAAATGCTCGGGTACTCGTTGCTCGGGTCGAGCAAATTGGAATACTCGAGTGCTCGACCCGAGCAACGAGCCCAATGTAAGTCTATGGGAAACTCGAGCATTTTTCAGGCAGCTCCCCCCGGTGGTCTGCAGAGGGCCTAAAAATTGCCCAAATCGATGGGAACAGTGCTCAAATGACATGGGAACAGCATGGGGAAGACCCCTGGAAGCATCTCTGACTCCCAGATCACTGCTGTCAGCAACGTGGTCAGAGTATTACACCACTTTTACGGACTCACAATAAAACATACAAAAACAAAACCAAAATGGATTTTCCTGGGAAATATGTTAAGGAACATCCTTTCCAGGGTAATGACTTGTATATAAGGCAAAATAAATAACCAAAAACAAAAATACTCCTCCACAACTTGGGCTATGTTCACACGTAGTGTTTTTGATGCGTTTTTGCACTTTTGAATTGCTTTTAACCAAGACAAATGCATTCACCAGGAAATGTCATTTTAACATTTTACAACCTTATCTGGCCATGTGGTGTGTGACACATCATCAGACACATGCATACAGTGCTGAAAAAAAAAAACATGGGAACAGCATGGGGAAGACCTCTGGAAACATCTCTGACTCCCAGGTCACTGCCTAAAAGTGTGGCCATCATAAGTGATCCTTGGCGCATGCGAAGATGCCTCCCGCCATGCACCTGTCATAGCAGACTTGCAACAATCACCATCCACATCCTTGTCCCACTGCAGCGCTCAGTTGTCCCTACCCCATTCTTTGGAATGCAAGCGCAAGTATGCAGGCAGCCACCCACCCACCGACAGGCAGCAATACTATACTGACAAATTTTTGACAGCTGCTTGCACTTGAATTGTGGCTTTTTAGGCTCGTGGAGGCGGAAGCTTTTAACAACCTCATGCCGGTGGCGGCCGGGTGTCCATACTCGGTCCCCAGCCGCCACTATATTTCCCAGTATCGCCTCCGCCTTCCACAAGCACGGGTCCCACAACATTACCCGTGCCCTCCCCAGTGCACTTACTGGGAAGGACCGCCTAACCACAAACACGTGGACAGGTGAATGTGGCCAGGGATGGTATGGAGCCAGTCCAAAACTTTTTTTGCTAAGAGTTGTATTTAGCTCGGTGAAAGGACTGGCATAGAGGGAAACCGTATGTACCCTGCGTGTCATTTCTCCCAGGAAGTCCTGTAATTGAGCTAATTGCAGAAGCAATGGCAGCCCGTCCAACATCAACTCGCACTTGTCGGTGGTGCTTTGACACACACACACACACACATCTTTCTTTGCGCATTTAATTTCTTGAATACAGAGTTGGACAATGGCCTGATCGGTAATCCGTTTTGAGAAATAACATGCATAAGCATGGCCGATCCACATTAAAAAAGCAGCCATAGAGTGTCAGGGAACTTTCCTCCACACTTTTCTTAGCCAGGGGTGCTTTTCGGCAGGGTTGGACGGGCCCACCAGAGAACCGGAGACTCCTCCGGCGGGCCCTGGCTTCTCCTTCAGGAGAGTTCATAGTGTTGAGGTGAGGCCATGATGATGATAGAGGCCACCATCTGCTTAGTTTTTTGTTACTTGGAATGCAAGTATGCAGCCACCCACCCACAGGCCACAATGCTAAACTGCCAGATTTCAGGGCAGCTCTTTGCACTTGAAATATGGCCTTTTAAGCTCGTGAAGGCAGAAGCTTTTCACAACCTCATGCCAGCTGCCGGGTGTCCATACTCGGTCCCCAGCCGCCACTATATTTCCTGGTATCGCCACCGCCTTCCACAAGCACAGGTTCCCTCAACATTACCCATGCCCTCCCCAGTGCACTTACTGGGAAGGGCCATCTAACCACAAACACATGGACAGGTGAATGTGGCCAGGGATGGTATGGAGCCAGTCCAAAACTTTTTTTGCTAAGAGTTGTATTTAGCTCGTTGAAAGGACTGGCATAGAGGGAAACCGTATGTACCCTGTGTTAGGCGTTGGTCTGAGGCTGGATTTGAAATGGGTCCAGGACCATCTGTGGTCTCCCATTCCAGGCCAGCTGGGGCTGATACTGCTTAGCATTGTTGTCAGTCCCAACGCCTAGCTGTTCCAAAAGCCCTGCAGATTGTCTCCCAGGCATTTGTGCCCAGCAGTGTTAAGCATAGGCTGCAGAGGGAGACAGGGCTCGTGGAGTCTAAGTCCAGGATTTGCCGCACTGAGCATGTCCGTGACCTGGCGGATCATGATTGGTGGGTTGGCACCCACCTGACTCAGTGACCTGGCACTCCCTGATTGGTTCACGGGTAACGTCACCAATAGCGCGTCGCTGGGCAGGGCTTAGGCTTTAAAAGGCCCGCCCACAAACATGGCGGCGTGCTCAGATCATTTGAGCTAGCTGTTTGGTGTGCACACTTACTCTGGGCTCAAAGAGCCATAGCTTTAGTTAGGCAGGCCGGGCTCAAGGAGCCATAGCTTTTGTAGGCAGGTAGCTTCGCCTCGCTGACTGGCTCTAACCAGGGGGTTCGCCTTACACCCCGAGCCGCCTGTGAGCTAAATAGAGCGGGTTTGCTCAGACCGGTAGCACGCCGGCTGAGTGCTCGATTACCCGGCGGGAATCACCCGCACGCTAGCGCCGTCTCCTATAGCGTAGCGCCTGTACCGAAGACAGGGCTACTGCTCATAGTCCGGTCACACGTCTCCCTGCGGTACTTGGAGATTGTGTGAACCGCTTTAGCGCCAATCCCCATAGCGTAGCGCCTGTATCAAAGACAGGGCTACTGCTGTTCCCACGGACGCACGTCTCCCTGCGGTTCTTGGAGATTGTGCGTACCGTCTTACCCTTCCGTGCGCGTTAACACGAAGGGCTAAGATATTTGTTAGGTGCGTCGCCGGTCGCTCTCTCCTCCGTGCAGTAAACGGAGATAGAGCATACCGCTATACCATGTCCAGTGTGTAGTTAACACGGAAGGGTTTATCTTTTAGTTGTCGTTTGCCTTTCCACCTGGGAAGTGTTCGGCAGCAGTCCTCTAGGCTGCATCGCGGACCCCGGGGTCGGTTGCGTTCCATTAAATAAAGTTGTCTGCAACCGATCCCCCTAACACCCTGCGTGTCATTTCTCCCAGGAAGTCCTGTAATTGAGCTAATTGCAGAAGCAATGGCAGCCCGTCCAACATCAACTCGCACTTGTCGGTGGTGCTTTGACACACACAGACACACATATATCTTTCTTTGCGCATTTAATTTCTTGAATACAGAGTTTGACAATGGCCTGATCTGTAATGCGTTTTGAGAAATAACATGCATAAGCATGGCCGATCCACATTAAAAAAGCAGCCATAGAGTGTCCGGGAACCTTCCCCCACACTTTTCTTAGCCAGGGGTGCTTTTCGGCAGGGTTGGACGGGCCCACCAGAGAACCGGAAACTCCTCCGGCGGGCCCTGGCTTCTCCTTCAGGAGAGTTCATAGTGTTGAGGTGAGGCCATGATGATGATAGAGGCCACCATCTGCTTAGTTTTCTGTTACTTGGAATGCAATTGCAAGTGTGCAGCCAGTCACCCACCCACCCACAGGCTGCAATACTAAACTGCCAGATTTCAGGGCAGCTCTTTGCACTTGAAATATGGCCTTTTAAGCTTGTGTAGGCGGAAGCTTTTCACAACCTCATGCCGACAGTGGCCGGGTGTCCATACTCGGTCCCCAGCCGCCACTATATTTCCCGGTATCACCTCTGCCTTCCACAAGCACGGGTCCCACAACATTACCCGTGCCCTCCCCAGTGCACTTACTGGCAAGGATCGCCTAACCACAAACTCGTGGACAGGTGAATGTGGCCAGGGACGGTACGGAGCCAGTCCACAACTTTTTTTGCTGAGAGTTGTATTAAGCTCGGTGAAAGGACTGGCATAGAGGGAAACTGTATCTACCCTGCCTGTCATTTCTCCCAAGAAGTCCTCTAAAACTGCTTGCACTTGAAATGTGGCCTCAACATTACTGCTGGTACTTTTCTGTGGGAATTTGCTTGCCTCCTACGAGCCTGGAATATTTCCAGCAAACTATGGTATGACGCCATGGTATTAGCACTGCCCCCAGTACCAGTAGCGAAGCCATCCCCAATTTCCTTCTCAGGAATTTTATTTGTTAGACTGAGTGGCTGCCCAAATACATTTTCTCACAAAGGAGCTGAAGATAGAGTGGCAGTAGGTGCAAGTTTCTCCAGCCTGTTAGATATTAGAGGGTGAACGGCAGCACATTGGATCAGTGGTTAGCACTGAAGCCTTGCAGCGCTGGAATCCTGGGTTAAAATCCCAGCAAGGACAACATCTGCAAGGACTTTGCATGTTCTCCCCTTGTTTGCGTGTGTTTCCTCCTCGGTAAAAAATAAGCCATAGAGTGTCCGGGAACCTTCCCACACACTTTTCTAAAGCCAGGACTGCTTCTTGGCAGGGTTGAACGGTCCCACCAGAGAATCCTCTGGTGTGCCTTGGCTTCTACCTCAGGAGAGTTCATGATAGCGCTAACTTTGCAGCTGCTATGGGGCTCTTGAGCGGGGAAGAAAGGTTAGCCCTCAGAATCAAATCCTCTGGTGGGCACAATGTTTTTCAATCTGAAACAGCTTCTCAGTGGGAGTTGTATTTCACCACAGCCATATTCTTTAGCTCGGTGAAGGGACTGGCATAGAGGGAAACCGTAATTACCCCAGCTGTCATTTCTCCATCACCAGGTTCTGCCCATTGTCACACACGACCATGCCTGGCTGTATGTTCAGCAGTGAGAGCCACAGATCAGGCTGCTGTGCTACAGGTTTCAACAACTCTGCAGCGCTGGGCAGCTTGTCAATTAAGCATTAGACACATTATCTTCAGCACAGCCTGTTGCCGCTTGGCCAAGGCAGTGCTGCAGTGCTGTCAGCTTGTGACTGATGTCATCATTTCGTAGATGGAGGAGGAGGTGCATGAGCTGAACAATGTGATTACATTGAGGATAAACTGGTGATACTGTTTTTTATACTAAAGAAAGATCCTATTGTTTTTTTGTTTTTTTTACGTAATTTTTTAAGACAAATGCATTCACCGGGAAATGTCATTTTAACATTTAAAAATCTTATCTGGCAATGTGGTGTGTGACACATCATCAGACACATCCTTTTTTATTGATGATGGAGGGACTCTGAAAGTCATAAAGCCTATTTTTACAGGGACTTCAGATGGCCCTTACTATTCTTAAAAGGCCAGCAGTCGGCCCTAGCTATTGTTAGAGAACCATCAGCCGGCTATGCTTTGTTGTTCCCATTATTAACAAGTGGGTCTCCTATACTGTTATTGCATATCCAGTGACTGCAAGGGCTGCCAAAAATTTGGACGCAACCCAATACCCCTTCGAAAAGACAGAGGAGGGTCTCAGTAAAAAAAAATGTTCCCATTATAAAGGAGCGGGTCTCCTGTAGTGGTAATGACCATGGTGTGACTGCAAGTGCTTCAAACATTTGTGAAAAACCCCACTAAGAATTTAAAGACACATAGAACAGGGCCACAGTAACATGGTCCCATTAGAAAGGAGAGGGTCTGCTATACAGTTATAGGGTATGCAGTGAGTCCAATGGCTGACCAATTTTAGGAAAAACTCCACTAAGAATTTAAAGACACATAGAGCAGGGCCACAGTAACAAGTACAACATGTTCCCATTAGAAAGGAGAGGGTCTGCTATACAGTTATAGGGTATGCAGTGAGTCCAACGGCTCACCAATTTTAGGAAAAACCCCACTAAGAATTTAAAGCCACACTGAGCAGGGCCACAGTAACAAGGTACGACATGTTCCCATTAGAAAGGAGAGCGTCTGCTTTACAGTTATAGGGTATGCAGTGAGTCCAACGGCTATCCAATTTTAGTTAAAACCCCACTAAGAATTTAAAGACACACAGAGAAGGGCCACAGTAACGACAAATTCCCATTAGAAAGGAGAGAGTCTCCCATAGTGTTGGCCTAAGCAGTGAATGCAAGGGCTGCCAAAAGTTTGAAGGCACTTCGATGCCCCTTGGAAGAAACGTGGAGGAGGGCCTGATAAAAAAATGTTCCCATTAGAAAGGAGCGGGCCTCCTATACTTGTAATGCCCATGCACTAAGTGTATGGGCTGACAAACATTCACCCCTGGGGGGTATACATGAACATACTGTATAAAAAAAAAATTTCACGGGCATCATAAACACCCTTTAAAAAAATTATGTGGGTGTTGCATCACTGACCACGGTCACCCTGGTGATATGATATGATATTCTTCCATCTCCACGAGCCTAAAAGGCAACATTTCGAGCGCAAGCAGTCGTGAAATGAGAGAATTTAGTAGTGTGGCCTGTGGGGCGTTGGCTGCATATTTGCGCTTGCGTTCCAAGGACTTGGGTATGGACAACTGTACGCTGCGCTGGGAGAAGGACATGGATGTGCTTCCTGATGCTGCTACTTGAGAGTGTGCAATGACAGGTGCAGGGCAGGAGGCGTCTTCGCATGCACCATGGACAGGGGATTGGCTTGCATGCACAACAGCGAAAGAAGCAATGGTGCCACCCGCAGACACTGCTCCTGGACCCTGGGGTTCAGCCCACAAAGTCGGGTGCTTTGCTGCCATGTGCCTGATCATGCTGGTGGTGGTCAGGCTGGTCGTTTTGCCACCCCTGCTGATCCTGGCCTGGCAGTTGGTGCAAATGGCCTTTTTGGGGTTATCGGCAGAGTCTTTAAAAAACAACCAGACTCGGGAAGACCTAACAGTTGTACTGGAGATAGGGAACTCATGGAAGCTCCTTATATGGTGGCCAAAGATTTCATGAATGATGTCAAAGTGGCAGAGATGCTGTCACGGGCCCAGAAGCAGCAGTCCTGAGAATTGCTTCATCGGAACAGAGACCTGTTGCTGGGTTATACTGAGGTCGAGGAACATGAAGTCTTCATGCCCAGGTGAATTTGAGGCCATATAGGATTGTTGAACTCGCCAAGACATAATTTTGAAGAAGGTGACGTGGATGTTAAACCTAGGAGTTATTGAAGAGTCCAAGAATAGCTGGTCGTGTCCCATAGACTTGGTGCCTAAACGCAATGGAAAATGGTTGTTCTTCAATGACTACTGAAAGCTGAATGAAGTCTGGGAATTTGACACATATCCAATACACCCTTGTCGACAAGCTCATTGAGAGGCTAGGACCAACCAGGTATATTATGACACTTGATCTCACGAAAGGGTGTTGGCAGATTCCTTCATCCAAAGATGCTGAGGAGAAGACTGCCTTTTCAATGCTAGATGGTTGTTTCCAGTATGTCAGAAATGCAATTTGCGTTGCAAGGGGCTCCAGCCACCATCCAGAGAGGTATGGACTGAATTTTAGCTTTCTTCAAGAAGTACACAGTGACCTACCTGGATGATATAGTGATCTTCAGCCAGGATAGGGGAAGCCATCTAGGTAAAGTTCAGGTGATATTTTATGCTTTAAAGAAGGTGGGGTTTTGCATCAACCCGAAGAAATTTGCCATGGAAGATGGAAGAAGCCAAGTACAGTACTTTGGCTATTTCATAGGCAGGAGCAAGATCAATTCCCAAGTGAATAAGGTTTATGCAATCCAGAAGTGGCTACAACCGCTCTCAAAGAAGCAGGTTAGAGCATTTATGGGCATCGTGTGCTACTATCGTCGGCACCTCTGATGGATCTCTGATGATAGCGGCACCTCTGATGGACCTTCTTAAGGATATAAAGTCAGCTATGGCCAAGTGGTCTCCAGAAGCTGAGACAGTGTTCCATGGGACTGAAGATAGCCTTGTGTAAACAGTCAGAGTCGGCTCCAGACTTCTCCAAGGAGTTTGTGGTCTAGATGGACAAATCAGATGTCTGATTAGGTGCTGTCTAGTCTCAGGAAGTGAACGGTGAAGAACACCTGATCATGTAATCTAGTCGGAAACTGTCTCCATGTGAGAAAAAGTGCCCCATCGTAGAGGAGTCTTTGGCTATCAAGTGAGCGTTGGACACTTTAAGATACTACCTATTAAACAGGAAGTTCAGGTTAGTGTAAGACCATAACACACAAATACACAGTAAAGCAAATGTATAAAAATACTCTGTTGTAAAAAAGTAACAGTAAACAGCAAGTGCTAGTAAGAAGGTGATAAAAAACAGCGTATTTGGTTGACACGTTTTTTGCAAAAAATGTATACTAAGCCGCTCTATCAACGTCAAGGTAACCCACATCAGAGCAGTCCCTAACTGATGTATTTAAAAACTGATCTTGTGTATAGTACCTATATAAGACCATGTCTCACTGAAGTGGATGCAAGAGAAAACGAGGAACAATGCCCGAGTGACCAGATGGTTCCCAGCTCTTCAGGTTTTTAGCTTCCATGTTGAGCACACATGTCAAACTCTGGCCCGTGGGCCAAATCTGTCCCGCAGGGTGGTTATATTTGACCCATGACACCAGAACCGAGGACTATGGAGGGCCCATTATTCTGTATGGAGGACTATGGGGGGGCCATTATACTGTACACCGGTTGGCCCACAACTTTGTCCAAGTTTTTCATTTTGGCCTTTTGTGTGTTTAAGTTTGACATCCCTGATGTATTGCATAGGCCCTGGAAACTACATGGGAAAAATGAATGCTCTTTCCAAGGTCCACTGTTTGATGGCAAAAGGTGTGAAGCTCCCTGGCTTCGGGCAGAGAGGGGTATGTAAGATGGCCACCAGACAGGTCCTGAGGGGAGATATGTATCATCAAGACTGGTAGTCTCAGTGATGTAGGCCCAGAAAAGCAAGCTCCAGCATGTATAATGCTGAGAGAGTTAATAGGCGTATCCAGGGCCGGGTTTACAAGCAGGAAGAGATGGGTGAGACTGGTTGCTCACATACCCTTACCCAGGGGTGTGATATGGCAGATATTAGGAAGTCCAGCTGTATCATTAGGGCGGGTGTGCTAGGTGAAAAGACCTTGCTTGTGTGGCTCAGTTTCTGCTGGAGGCTGAGTGAAGGTCTGACATTTAAATGAGTGAGCCCGTGCTTTATATGGACTCTTTATTTTCCAGTTGTAGTGCTGTTATACCTTTTGTACCCAGATGATGCTGTTTTTGTTTGTTAAGCTGGATGGTTTATGGACATTTAATAAAACGCACATTTGTTTTGAACTAACAAATTGGACCCCTGTGTGTGCACCAGCATCTACCCGAGAGCAGATCCCTTACATGACAGTTGAAGTAGAGGAATATGAGGACAAGGTGATTTGAATTCAAACTAGATATGAGCAATTTGATGCAGGGAGGATCGAGTTTGAGTAGAATTTCCTTAAATTTGCAGATTTGAGATTTGATTCATGGTTCAACAGAGAGCAGGCTAACTTAATTTTACATTGTTGCACTCACTTCCCCATAATACCCTGCAGCTATGACACTTTATAGATTATTATCATACTTTGTTCAGTGGTGGTCAGTACCTGGGCCATCACAGATCAGCGGTTCCAAGTGAAGCAAAGTTTGTACACCCTAGTCATTTCCCATTTCCAGAAGCTCTTATGGTCAGTAGGGTCCTCTCTCTCACCTGGAGATGTAACCTCTTATGGTCAGTGAGGTCCTCCCACTATCTCCTCTCCCCAATGTTTATATTCCAAGCATTTACAAGCTTTCTAGTATTGAGATTTGCGCTAATTAACTTTTTTAGGAAAATTGGTGAATTTGAATTTCAAAAGATCTGTTCATTTCTAATTCAAGAGCATGATTTTTTTGCTCTTCAGACATATAATCATCTGGCAGTAGCTTACTCTGCTTTCCTTATAGGAAATAATAAAATATTTTGATGAATTGAGGGTTCATGTTGTTCATGTGTATAGAGGTCTCAAGATAGATTTATGTTGGTATTTTTATTACTTTTTCTATGCACCATTGTTATCTCAAAGTGTTACCACGAAGGGAAGTATATGTGTCCTATTGGGTGGAGGGATGTCTAAGACAAATTTTGGAAAATACATGATGGCTGTTGGCTGCGTTATACAGCTG
The DNA here is from genome assembly GCF_046119375.1 of Phyllobates terribilis. NCBI lineage: Eukaryota > Metazoa > Chordata > Amphibia > Anura > Dendrobatidae > Phyllobates > Phyllobates terribilis. The sequence continues at coordinate 451,781,920 of NW_027362771.1, read as the reverse complement.
ACATGTGCCTGTAACAGCTTTGATTGGAGCTATCTACAAATGCAATAGTTTAATCCCATAGATGTCACATTCAATAAAGACAGTAAATGTCACATTCAATAAAGACAGTTAGACAGAAGACTCGTCACTCAATCAGTACCCCACAATCACGCGGTTAATAAAGACCCCCATGAATGCCTAGCTATTACTTCTATTAAGCTCTACCACAGAGGCCTGCCAAGACAATACACTGCTTTACAGCAGTATTGGTGAAGTTTATTTTCACTAGTGATCAAATACGGTTTCTAATGGAACTAATATTTGTTAAAAATCTAGAAAATAAAATAAAAACATACCGTAATTGGTATTATCATGTCCATACAGGTCTGAACTATAAAAATATTACATTATTTATCCAGCACAGTAAAATGATTGAATTGATATTTTTTTTGGTGATGTTTCCTTCCAAACATTTTTAATAAAAAGCTATTAAATCAAAAAGGGGAAAATATTCCAAAATCCTAAGAGAACTAGAGTTCACAATGCAAAATACAACTTCTCAATAGGCTATGTTGACAACAAAATAAAAAAGTTATGTCCTTTGGAAGACATGGATAAAATAGATAAGAATTATGGCTTCGACGGTAAGAGGTTACTAAAGATGGGCAATTTTAATATTTTTTTTTGTAATAGAGCATGGCCTAGCAGTAAAGACTAATATGATCAACAAAATCTACATCATGATCTATAACTGAAGAAAAATTGAGAGATAGACTAATGTGACAGCACAAATTAGTATACAGGATATAAAAAAGAAAAAAGCCACTGTAACATTATCACAATAAACAACATAGCTTATCAGAAAGACAAGAGCATAAGAAGAGCATACAACAGAACACAGTCTACAAGTTATGAGAAACAATATTGTTATGTCACAATAAAACACAGCCTACAAATAAAGAAAGAGGCACTATAGTGACATCACAATGAGAGAATAAAACATAGAAATTATAACAAACATGCTACAATATATAAATCTGTCACTGTCAGGTGAATGACAGTGACGACACTGGAGAGATCACACAATATTCCACTGCTGCCACCAATTTGGCAGGGAACGACAGTGAAGACATCAGGGAGATCAAACAATATCCCACCGCTGCCGTCACTCTGTCAGGATTGAGTAGGAATCGTGCACACACGATCCCGATTACTCATTACATAGCTATCAGCAAGTGAGCAGAAAGCATATGGCGTACACACCTCCGGATTCCAACACATGGAATCTGTGTATACACCCCTGTATGGTTACTGCCAGCTTCACGATAGCCCACTTATTATTATTCGCTGCCACCACCGACAAGCTTTTAAAATACAATATATGCCTGATCCGATGCCTGCTTTCTGGTAGCATATGACTTTGGGGGAGGGAACAATTACAGAACAAAAGAAACAGGACTATTAAATTTTATATTGAATCCAAAAGGGAGGCAGTGTTTATGAAAAATATACAAAGGTTTTACAAAGGAGGCATTTACAGTACAGAATATACAGTTACACCAATAAACTAGGATGAAAGAAGAACTTACTATAAAGATCGCAGAGACGGCTCAGTATAGTTTGAGTGGAGGCGCTACAATGCCCATTCAGTGAACGTGACCCCTTGCTTATAGAATCTATAGCTCCCGGCAATGAGTGCTGACCCCCCCCTTCAGCTGTGTCTTTTATGCCGAAGGGGGGAGACCTGCCCACACACCCCCTGTGATGACATCACGTGGGCTGGGCTCCAGCCTTCATGTGTTTATTAAAATATCTGGCTTCTGCGATAACTTATCGCTAGTTGATCGCAGAAGCCTGAAAGTGATACCATATTTTCCAATATGAATTTGCCTTTCTTTAGAGACCACACATGACATAGCTGCGGTCTGCTATTATGTACTTTTGCGTTACCGCTCCCCAGAGGGACGTACAGCTTCGGAAAATTAGTCATATTGTTCCTTAGCTGACCCTGCCACTAAAAATATGGGTCCCATTATTATTGGACGTATAGAAGTTTAGATTTTCCATATTTATGCCGGCCAGACTGAAGAATTCTTTTGAATTCTTCTGAAGTTCTGGGAATACAACTTTCTCACCTAGGTGTAAAGGTCGGTGCCACTGGAAAACATACTCGTATGTTAATTGGGTTTGCCACCTCTCTTTGTACTGGCATCTACCTCTTAGCCACTTCTCATGTGTGTGCTAATTTGCATACAGACAGCCCTTTAGATTGTCATCTTTTATGCTGACAGGTGGTGGATAAGAGAGGGGTAAGAGGGGCTTCAGGGGGGAGAGCAATTCTTTTCTTAATATTTGCTATGACAGTTACCAACTGTTTTAATTCTCTAATTCTGTACTTAAAGGGCAACTGTTCTTTCATGTAACTTTAGTTACACACTAAGTTGTCTTATGTGTGTCCATGAGAAAAAACACCTTTCCTGGGCATTATGTGACTTATTTCCTACATTCTCACCAGTTTTCCCCTCTGTTTGTGCCATTTGTAATTTGCATTACACTTGGAGCTGGAGAGATAGAGTGGAGGAGATTTCCTCCATAGAAAGCACTGCTAGGGGATTATCTGCTCTTTGTTTACTTTTCTGTTCAAAGAGATAAGCTGTTACAATATGGAGGACATTATACAGCAGAGCTGAGCTGTGTTGATCTGAATGAAGCTCTGATGTGAGGTAAAACACTTGTTATAGGGCTGTGCACCATGTTTTCCTGTTCCCCTCTCCCTATTCCCTTCCCACTCACTTGTCCAAAGACGATAGTTGCACATGAGACCTGCAGTCCTTCTCCTCTGAGTAAGATGGACTTGGTCTGCTTTTTGACAAATTCAGGAGACAGAAGGAGCACAAAAGGAGGCTATGGGGAATGATGCTGATTTCTCTGATAAGATACATTACAAAGTTTTTTTTACAATCGCCTATACTAGTGATTTATACAAAGTTTGTTGAAAGTACAGCTCGTTTTTAAAGGTAATCCTTAATCATTAATTGTCTTTGAGCCTAATTACTCAGTTTGTCCCCACCACTAATGAATGTGTTTTAGTAAATCCACTTAAAAATTATACCTACCTTCTGTAGAAATAAAACAAAAAAATGCATTATGTCTAAAAGAGTGTATTTAATGAGGATCTGTCACTAGATTTCACAATACAATTTGGATATATATTAATAAATAGCACTATTAGACCTGATGAGGATGGTGTACTTGCTTTGTAAATCCATGTTAGAATTTTACAGTCTTTCTATTTCAATGTTTTCCTACCTGCAATTAAAATGAGCATTTTAGGAATCCAGCGAGACAAAATTCTAATTTTAGTACCAGGATTATACATGCCATTCTGGCAAGGATTTTCAAAGCATGTACAGCAGCCTCCTCGGGTCTAAGATCACTGTAATAATGTATACAAATTGTATTATTAAATCTTGTAACAGATCCACTTTAATTTGATTGACAAAGTATTCCTATTTTTAGAGTGACAGTATTCTAATACTAATTTCCCTGGTATTATATAATAAATCAAGCAGATGTAACCATGGATTTCTGTATATGGCATTCACTAATTTAGCTGATAAAATCTGCAGTATAATTACACTTTCAATCCAGCACCAAGAATGATAGCTGAAATTAATATGTGTCAGTGCGTGCTTCACTGTAATATTTCCATAGTTACATTTTTAATATGCAGATGCTAATATATTTTTCTTTAGTAAATTCTCGACATTATGTTGAAAAATGAAAAGGATGTTAATAGCTGAGCTTTCATTTACTCCATCAGCACTCTCGTCTGCATTCTGTTATTACTCAACGGCATCTTCTATTTTATTTTAATAGATTTGATGATAGAAAATGTTGCTGATTATGCCATTCATTTGATATTAAATACATCCATCTGAATGATGACAGAGCACAGTGATAGAGTAATAATGTGAATCTGGGACCTGTTAGAGAAAGCGCAAAAAAAAAAAAGGTTTTCCTTCTTATCAAAGTTGAAATCTGAAGGTGTTCTCAGAGTACAAAATGGATACTGTTAACATTAACAAAATTGTTTTATAAAGACAAAGGGGAGCTTTGGCCAGCCATATTTCATATTCATACTACTAATGTAACATTGGGCAGGAAGCCAAAGAAGGAAAAACACATAGAAAAAAAAATCAACATACAGTCACCACTATTTTCGCCATTGGTCTAAAGTGACAGTGGGGTTTAGTTTTTATTATTTCTGTGGTTTAGACCATTTAGATTTTGATGATAATATATGACAATGCAGTTAAAGCAGTCAACGTAGTTGTAAGGGTCACACGGGATGAGGTATTCTATCATGACCCTAAAGACCAGTGAGATGGGTTCCTTTGGGTGTTAGTTGTTGTAGATGTTTCTCGCTCAGGCAGCACTTCTACAGATGACAAAGGAACCCCAGATGTTATGCTTTAACAAAAAAGAATTCAGTCCAATTTATAACAATAAAATGAACTTTACTTTTAGAACTGGTATAACATATATACAGTAGGTAGCAGGTGCAAAGGTTGGTTTTTACTTCATCTGTTTTACATGGAGGAATAGACATATCTGTTTCATGTTGGGGCACATCACTTGTTAGCAACAACATTTCAGCAAACTGCATGTCTGACTTGAATACTCCATTCTTTCTATCTGTCCTTCACTGACCACAGCTCACTTCCTTGCAGTATCCGTGCCCGAGCCGTGCAAGTCCAGTATTTCTCCACTAAGATTCCCAGGGCAGTTCTACACATTTCCTCTTCAGCCCCATAGAATCATAGAATGGTAGAGTTGGAAGGGACCTCCTGGGTCATCTGGTCCAACCCCCTGCTCCTATGCCGTCTCAGGGTCACCCACAACACACAGCTATACCTCCCTGGGCTTTGGGCCATACCTACGGCAGCTGAGCTCTCCTTCCTTGTCTCTTCCACTTCTCAGGATCCAGGATGTTCTTCCTACAGTTACAGGACTTGCTACCTCAGAAAATCTTATCCTTGCCTACACACCCAGTATGCAGCCTAGTTTGTCACACTCCCTGAGACTGGCTTCACTCTATCCACTTGACTACTAACTGGTGACTCACTCGAATTAGGAAGTAACTCCCAAAAATATTTCTTATCTGCAGGGCTAGCTAATTGTTAACTCTTTTGTATCCTACATCTACACTATTACTTTCACTTTACCAACTATAGTGCATAAAGGGCCATTAATCACACATTAAACAATTGCATGAAACATCAACATATGGAAAATCAACAATCATAAGTCCCAAAATGGTGTCCATGAAAAGGTTAAATGATCATACAAAACTCCAAACATGTATAACAACAACTTGCATGAGGAGGATTAGTCCAAATAGCAAAAAAATGAGTAAACTAGATCATAAAATTCAACATTTATTAGATTATAAAAAAATTCTAATTATAAACAAATACCCGTACTTAATAAATAGGGTAGCATAACCATCAACATTCAATGGTCATAGATAAGTTGCCAGGTTATAACGACAACAAATGTAATAGAACAGTATATATAAGAAGAGATGACTGTCATATCCTGTAAAAATTGGAGTTTGCTATGCAATCTGCAAATAATATAATTGGTATTCATAGGCATCACGTGTACAAAACATTAATACGTGATAGTCATTACCTGGGACCAGAATGAATGTGTGGAGCCGACCCTACCGCTCCGACACGCGTTTCGTCGAGACCTTCTTCAGGGTGCGCGGTATATGGTGTGTGTTGTGGGGTATATATGTGGGGATGTACTTGCGGGATTTCATGATGTGCAGCTGGCTGGCCATTGGAAAGGGTGCAGGTACGTATGGCGCGCATGCCCAATGACCACTTCCTGTGGGGCAAACATCCATTCGCGGTCGGTGGCACGCAAGCTCAGAGTTGCTATGCAACGTGACTGCCAGCGGTCAGATGGTCCGCGTCAGGAAGCGCCGGAAGATCAGTCCATCCTGCATGTGCGTCCCATCTGCAGTAGCGGAGGTACTGGATATATATATTATAACTTGGTGTCCATGTTAAGGCAGTGTGAATTAATCATATTTGTGCCTAGGAATACCAATCACGCAAATATCCGAAAATATAAATAGAGCAAAGAAATCAACAGCAGGACATATGTACAGTACAGACCAAAAGTTTGGACACACCTTCTCATTTAAAGATTTTTCTGTATTTTCATGACTATGAAAATTGTACATTCACACTGAAGACATCAAAGCTATGAATTAACACATGTGGAATTATATACTTAACAAAAAAGTGTGAAACAACTGAAAATATGTCTTATATTCTAGGTTCTTCAAAGTAGCCACCTTTTGCTTTGATGACTGCTTTGCACACTCTTGGCATTCTCTTGATGAGCTTCAAGAGGTAGTCACCGGAAATGGTCTTCCAACAATCTTGAAGGAGTTCCCAGAGATGCTTAGTAGAGATGAGCGTTGTTCTACTCGAACTGTTCGCCAATCTCAAATTCGAGCTGTTTTGGGCGGTGTTCGAGCCGTTCGGCGTACACGAACAATTTGAGAAAAATTCGGCTGTTCGAGGTTATGTTCGATATCTGTTCGTGCACCAAAATCATAACTGGATTTTTTCTCAGTAATGATGAAAATTAATGTTAATACGCAGTTTGAGTGTACAGCGGGGTGGGGGGAGGGGCAGGGGATGGATCTCTGCAGGAACAATGAAGATCTCCATTTTTTTTTCTCTTTCCCGCATTTGCAGTGGGGAGGTGCAATCTGTCAGCCTATCAGCAGCGCACACACGGAGCGAAGTGCTTTTTTTCACACAAGCAAGGGCATGTGTCATTGGCAGTGTATGTCACATGTCCTTGCCCTATAAGACCAAGCCATTTTCCCCGTCGCCACCATTTTCTCACTGCTGCAGCTGCGTGTTAGACGGCACCGCTGTTGCTGTGTGCACTATACCTTGTTAATTTCAAGCCAATTTTCGCACAAATATACAGATAGCTTGGGAGTAGGGAATAGTTGTGATTGCAGTCCTTTTAAGGACTAGGTTACAGCATTTCCTACGACTTTTATCAGGGAGGTCTGTGCTCTTAAATAGATAGGTTGTGGGAGTAAAGACTAATTGTAATTGGAGTCCTTTTCAGGACTAGGTTACATGAGTTCCTATCAGTTTTTGCCAGGCAGGTCTGTGCCAGTGCTGTGCAAGTTTTTTTCACAGCATTTGGCTGAATCTAGCAAAGCTAATCCTTTTTGGCCTATTGCAGAGTGTGTTAGTCAGTGGAGTAGCCTATCTGTGTTGCAAGATATAACACCTGTGTATAGAATACCAATTTTTTTACTGCACCTAGTGAAGTAAAATCTTTTGGGCATAGCATCATTCTATTAGTCCATCTATACTGACCTCCATCAGGTTGCAAACTGAATATAATTTTTTTCTGCATCTAGCTCTGAAAAAATATTTGGGCTTCTAGCAGTGTGTGGGACTTGGTCTATTAGTCCATCTATACTGACCTCCATCAGGTTGCAAATTAAAAATAATTTTTTTCTTCATTTAGCTCTGAAAAAATATTTGGGCTTCTAGCAGTGTGTGGGACTTGTTCTATTAGTCCTTCTATACTGACCTCCATCAGGTTGCAAATGAAAAATAATTTTTTTCTGCATCTAGCTCTGAAAAAATATTTGGGCTTCTAGCAGTGTGTGGGACTTGGTCTATTAGTCCATCTATACTGACCTCCATCAGGTTGCAAATTAAAAATATTTTTTTTCTGCATCTAGCTCTGAAAAAATATTTGGGCTTCTAGCAGTGTGTGGGACTTGGTCTATTAGTCCATCTATACTGACCTCCATCAGGTTGCAAATTAAAAATAATATTTTTCTTCATTTAGCTCTGAAAAAATATTTGGGCTTCTAGCAGTGTGTGGGACTTGTTCTATTAGTCCTTCTATACTGACCTCCAGCAGGTTGCAAATTGAATATAATTTTTTTCTGCATCTAGCTCTGAAAAAATAGTTGGGCTTCTAGCGGTGTGTGGGACTTGGTCTATTAGTCCATCTATACTGACCTCCATCAGGTTGCAAATGAAAAATAATTTTTTTCTGCATCTAGCTCTGAAAAAATATTTGGGCTTCTAGCAGTGTGTGGGACTTGGTCTATTAGTCCATCTATACTGACCTCCATCAGGTTGCAAATTAAAAATAATTTTTTTCTGCATCTAGCTCTGAAAAAATATTTGGGCTTCTAGCAGTGTGTGGGACTTGGTCTATTAGTCCATCTATACTGACCTCCATCAGGTTGCAAATTAAAAATAATATTTTTCTTCATTTAGCTCTGAAAAAATATTTGGGCTTCTAGCAGTGTGTGGGACTTGTTCTATTAGTCCTTCTATACTGACCTCCAGCAGGTTGCAAATTGAATATAATTTTTTCTGCATCTAGCTCTGAAAAAATAGTTGGGCTTCTAGCGGTGTGTGGGACTTGGTCTATTAGTCCATCTATACTGACCTCCATCAGGTTGCAAATTAAAAATAATTTTTTTCTGCATCTAGCTCTGAAAAAATATTTGGGCTTCTAGCAGTGTGTGGGACTTGTTCTATTAGTCCTTCTATACTGACCTCCAGCAGGTTGCAAATTGAATATAATTTTTTTCTGCATCTAGCTCTGAAAAAATAGTTGGGCTTCTAGCGGTGTGTGGGACTTGGTCTATTAGTCCATCTATACTGACCTCCATCAGGTTGCAAATTAAAAATAATTTTTTTCTGCATCTAGCTCTGAAAAAATATTTGGGCTTCTAGCGGTGTGTGGGACTTGGTCTATTAGTCCATCTATACTGACCTCCATCAGGTTGCAAATTAAAAATAATTTTTTTCTGCATCTAGCTCTGAAAAAATATTTGGGCTTCTAGCAGTGTGTGGGACTTGGTCTATTAGTCCATCTATACTGACCTCCATCAGGTTGCAAATTAAAAATATTTTTTTTCTGCATCTAACCCAGCCAATAGTTTTGGCCTAATACCACAGTTTGGCCACTCAGCTCTGCTCGGTTACCATCCATTGTTTTTTTGTGCAAACAACTCCAGAGTTGTGAATTAGTTAACCACCAAAATGAGTGGAAAAAGGCCTGCTGCTGGTGGAAAGGGGAATAGGCGTGTTGGGAAGGGGAAAAAAGGTTGTGTCCGTGGGGTAGGTGTTAAAGCAACAGTAACATCTGCAGAAGAAAGACCATCTTCCAGCCAAACTAAAATGTCTACTTCTTTTAGCGGACAATGTGATAAGATCCCTTTCTTACGGCCACGCCAATCGCTACAAATTCCAGATGAGGCACAAAAACAGCAGGTGCTTCAACGGATATCAAGTGCTCCTTTAAGTGGGCTCTCCTCCACATCAACTTCAACATCACAAATACTCCAGTCCTCAAAGGTGTCACCCAAATCGCACTTGCTTCCTCACAGCTCCCAAATCTCCAGCTGCCCGTCTGAGTATGAGGTAGAACAGATGGTTGAGTCTGCAGAGCTGTTTACTCATACTATAGCCTGGGAATCAGAGGTCGACTCCAGCGCTTCTGTGAATCCAGACGAGGAAATGATCTGCACTGATGCCCAGAATCTTTATGAGTCGGGTCCAGGACCAGACGCAGAAGGTTCTGACCATAATGTAGACCCTCATTCCCAAACTGTAACTCCTGTTGGTGGAGACAATGAGGAAGACGATGATAAGACTCAAATACCTGATTGGAGCGACAACTTTAGTCTTTTGTCAGGGCAGGAACAGGTTGGCTCTGAGGACGACGGGTGTGATAATGCACAGGGTGATGATGATGAGGTCGGAGATCCCACTTACTGTCAACCCACAGTCAGCCAAGAGATGAGGTCAGCAGAGGAGGTGGAGGAAGATGCTAGTGACGACGAGGTCAGGTTGCGCCTTCCTGGACAGAGACGTAGTACTGGAAGCACGTCAACAACTGCATCCTCAAACACAACTCTGCCTCTCACCACAAGTCGTGGTGGCTCTTCAGGTCGCATGGGTGCTAAGCCTTGCATAGCCAGGGCATTTTTTCAGATCGATAAAGATGACCCAACTCGTGTTATCTGTAACATTTGTCAGCAAAAGCTAAGTAGAGGCCAAAAAATACATAGTTTGAGTACTTCATGCATGAACCGGCACATGGACATGATGCATAAGTTGCAGTGGGAAGCTCAGTGTGCTACAATGCGGCCTAGCCGGCCGGGCCAATCACCGTCTGCCATATCTTGTGCATCCGTGGCCTCTTCATCCTCTGTGACTGGGGGGACAGCAGTCACACCTGTTTTGGGGCGCAGACCTGCCACCTCTTTACCCGCAACAGCCAGCGTGATTGGCAGGTCATCATTTTCTTTGGAGGTGGTAACACCAGCTGGTGTTGAGCGCTGTCCGACATCGATAGCACCACCTTGGGATCAAGGCAACCTAACATGTCCGCCTGCATCTTCCTCACAGACCGGCAGTTTGCCGGGGACACCCTTATCAACCCCGTCTAAGCACAATAGCCAGCCCTCGGTCCCTCAGATGTGGACAAGTAAAAGACCATTTCCTCCTAGCCATGAGAAAGCTAAGAGGTTGAATTTCACCATCTGCAAGCTCTTGGCTACAGAAATGCTGCCTTTCCGCCTGGTGGACACAGAGGATTTTCGAGACCTTATGTCCGTCGCAGTGCCCCAGTACCAGATGCCCAGTCGGCACTACTTCTCAAAGAAAGGTGTGCCTGCGCTCCACCAGCATGTCGCACACAACATCACCGCTTCTTTGAGAAACTCTGTGTGTGACAGGGTGCATTTCACCACAGACACTTGGACGAGTAGGCATGGACAGGGGCATTACATGTCGCTGACTGGGCACTGGGTAACTATGGTGACAGCAGGACAAGGGGCTGCTGTCCAAGTCTTGCCGTCCCCACGAGTTGTGCGTCAATCCTCTTTATGTCAAAGTTCCTCCACTGCTTCTGCCTCCTCAACCTCCTCTCGGTCTTCCACCTGCACCCAAAGCCTGTCTGGTCATGCCACAAGCTTTCTAACTGCGCAGAAGGGATCCTGCACACCTCCTTACTATGCTGGCAGTAGGGCTCAACGTCATCAGGCGGTTTTTACATTGAAATGTCTGGGAAATGTGAGTCACACAGCTGAGGAGTTGTGGTCAGCTCTGGAGAACCAATTTCATGAATGGTTGTCTCCACTGGACCTGAAACCAGGGAAGGCCGTGTGCGACAATGCTGCAAACCTGGGTGCGGCCCTTCGCCAGGGCAATGTCACACACGTGCCTTGTATGGCTCACGTGTTGAACCTGGTTGTCCAGCAATTTTAAGCCCACTATCCCGGACTAGATGGCCTTCTGCAGAGGGCACGGTCGCTGTGTGCTCACTTCCGCCGTTCGCATCCCGCAGCTCAGCGACTTACATCTCTACAGAAGTCGTTGGGCCTGCCACTTCACCGGCTAAAATGCGATGTGCCTACCCGGTGGAATTCAACTCTGCACATGTTGCAGCGACTGTGGCAGCACCGACAAGCCCTGGTGCAATACGTTCTGACGTATAGCCTGGGCCAACGAGATTCAGAGGTGGGGCAAATCACGCTGGAGGAGTGGTCTCAGATCAGGGACCTATGCACCCTTCTGCACAGTTTTGAAATGGCGATGAAGATGTTTAGTGCTGACGATGCCATTATCAGCATGACTATTCCGGTGATTTACATGCTGGAGCACATGTTAAACAGAATTCGGAGTCAGGTGGTGGCACAAGAGGAGGTGGAGGAAGTAGAGGAGGAGGAGTTGTATGCGGAAGGGCTAACATCTGCAAGGTCCAGACGGTCGGCAGCACCAAGGCGGCAGGCATGTGAGGGTGGGGGAGATGGTTTTACCAGGGCGCATGGTAGCAGCCAAACTAGTGAGGAAGGTGCAGGAGCCCAGGAAGAAGTGGAGGACGAACTGATGGAAGACTCATCAGATGAGGGAGACCTTGATCACATTTCTGTTGTGCGAGGTTGGGGGGAGAGGACAGAGGAAGGAAGCATGATTGTTACCTCGCCACCAACACAACAGGGACTTGGTGCTCCTGGATGCGCAACACACATGAGTGCCTTCTTGCTGCACTACCTGCAACATGACCCTCGAATTGTGAGAATTAGAAATAATCCTGACTACTGGGTTGCCACACTGTTAGATCCCCGGTACAAAAGTAAATTTGCAGAAATTATTCCTGCCATAGAAAGGGATGCACGCATGCAGGAGTATCAGCAGAGACTGTTGCAGAATCTTACATGTGCTTTTCCACAAAATACCAGTGGTGCACGTAGTGAATCTCACAGTTCCAACTTGCCAACCGTGGGACCGTCAAGTGTTCAGCACTCAAACCGTAACAGAACCACAGTATCTGCTGGTAACATCAATTTTGCGGAATCATTTCAACACTTTTTTAGCCCATCCTTTGCAAGGCCACAGGAGACAAGAAGTCTGACACATAGTCAACGCCTAGAGACGATGGTACAGGAGTATCTCCAAGTAAACATTGAAGCCACGACTGTGTCACTGGACCCTTGCTCTTTTTGGGCTTCCAATCTGGATAAATGGCCGGAGCTAGCCACTTATGCCTTGGAGATCTTGTCATGCCCCGCAGCCAGCGTTCTGTCTGAACGTGTGTTCAGCGCTGCTGGTGGTGTGCTGACAGATAAGCGCACGCGGCTCTCCACTGATAATGTAGACAGACTCACGTTCATAAAGATGAACAAATCATGGATCCGAAACGACTTTTCTACCCCTGTGTCATCCTGGGGAGAGTAAAAGCTTGATGATTGGTTAAAATCACCCTACCAACCGTTTTAAGCTTTCAAATTACTAATCATGTTTATCTGTATCTTGACTGGAAAATAATTTGGGCTTTGTAGCAGTGTGCAGCACTGATCCTATTAGGCCATCTATACTAAAGCTTCACCAGATTTAAAATTAAAAATAATTTTTAGCTGCATCTAGCCCGGAAAATAATTTTGGGGCTCCGAGATGCGCAAGGCACATAAGTGCCTTCTTGCTGCACTACCTGCAGCATGACCCTCATATTGTCAGAATTCGAAGTAATCATGACTACTGGGTTGCCACACTCTTAGATCCCCCAAACTTTTCGATCAACCTTTTCATTTTAATAAAGACCAAAAAAATGGTCATTTTTGAAATTATAAGCATTAGCAGGTTGTTAGAAACTGAAATCAAACAGTTTTCAACTCAAAACTTTATTCTAGGTGATGTTACATTTTCACATAGGACCCCTTGTTCGAAAGGAGCTTCTGAACTCTCTCGTCCATTGAATTTGTCAGGTTTTGGATGGTTTCTGCTTCAATTGTTTTGCATGAGGACAGAATACCCTCCCAGAGCTGTTGCTTAGATGTGAACTGCCTCCCGCCATCATAGACACTCCTTTTAATGATGCTCCAAAGGTTCTGAATGGGGTAGAGGTCAGGGGAGCATGGGGGTCACACCATTAGTTTGTCCCCTTTTATGCCCATATCAGCCAGAGATGCAGATGTTTTATGTGCAGCATGAGATGGTGCATTATCATGCAGAAAAATGATCTTGCTGTGAAATACACGGTTCTTCTTCTTGAACCATGGCAGGAAGTGCTGTTTGAGAAAATCCACATACATTATGGAGTTCATCTTTAGCGCCTTCAGGGATCCTAATGGGGCCAACAATCTCTCTCCCCATGTTTCCAGCCCAAAACATTACTCCACCTCCTCCTTGTTGGCGCTGTAGCAGTGTTTGCGTGGGGTGTCCATCAACCAGCCATCCTCCACTCCATCCATCTGGACCATCGAGCGCTGCACGGCACTCATCCGTGAACAAAACAGTTTTGAAATCAGTCTTCATGTAATGTTTGGCCCACTGGAGCCGTTTCTGCTTGTGTGAAGTGGATAGAGGAGGTCGACAGGATGGCGCATGCACAGCTGCAAACCTCTGAAGGACCCTGCATCTTGTTGTTCGGGGGACGTTGGAGGCACAAGCAGCTTCAAAAACTTGTCTGCTGCTATGACAAGGCTTTTTTGCCGCTGCTCTTTCAACCTGACGTAATTGCCTGTAGGAAAGAGTCCTCAATTTGCCCTTATCAGCACGCACACGTGTGTACTGTGAATCAGCTACATACTTCTTGATTGCCAAGACACTTCATCCTGATCATCGCACAATGTTGATTGTAGTCATGCCTTGACCTAAACACTCCACAATTTGTTGCTTCTCAGCAGCCGACACATCCTTTTTCTTTCCCATTTTGGCAGAAAATGTAGGCTGCTTAATAATGTGAGAGAGCCTTCTTAAGTAGTCTTGCCTTTCATTGGACACACCTGCCAAACTAATTAGCACAGGTGTCTGCAATTGCTTACAGTGATATAAAGAGCCCTGACACACATCACCATCAATGAGTTTAACTGACAAACAAACAAATTCTTCCCTTATCACTCCTAAACACTTTTTGTATAATAATTTGGAACGCAGTGTACATGTGCTTTTCCACAAAACACCAGTGGTTCACGTAGTGAATCTTACAGTTCTAACTTGCCAACCGTGGTCTGTATGGAGTTGTTCAATAAAGGGCCCAAAATTAAGATAACATAGATGGGAGAGGTCTCTATGAATAGGAATTCCTAAGTATTTGATACCCTGTGAGGGCCAGGCAAAGGGAAAGTTGGACTGGATGGAATCCTATATGGATTTGGGGAGGGAGACATCGAGGGCCTCAGACTTCGCTGCATTGATTTTAAAATTTTACCATGTAACAAAGTGATCTATTTCAGCCATAACAGCATGGATGGATATATGTGATTGAGTGATATATACTAGGACATCATCAGCAAATAGAGAGCACTTGTACTCGGTGCCTCCCACCTCAATCCACCTAATATTGGGGTTATGGCGAATTGATGAGAGCAGGTGCTCCGTCACTAGGATGTATAAGAGAGGGGACAGAGGACATCACTGCCTTGTCCCATTGGTGATTGTGAAAGGTGATGAAAATGTTCTGACGCACCCCCTGGGCCTTGGGACACCCGGAGCCGGACCCTTTTTGGTGGATGCTGGTGGTTGTAGTCTTCGTGGCGGCGACCCAGTTCCGTGGCTCAGGGCGGTCAAACCAGTGGCGGAACTATTTATGTGGTTTTCATGTTTAAATGTCCGACTACGCCACCCGTGGATTGCGGTCAGAGTGAACCGCCGCTACAGGGCAGACCACTGAGGCTGGTGTTGTGGGTGCAGCAGAGCGTAGCATAACTCCCCACGGGAGGAGTATAGCCTCAGGGCAGTGTATGCGGAGGATGGGGGTGATGGTGCAGGGCAGCAGCAGTAACGACACGGAGTCAGTGATGCAGTTCAGGGCCTTTACTCACAGTTCTTATTATCCAGACCACGTCTGCAGGTAACGGCTGCCCACGTCGTACTGTGCTCACCAGGTGAGGGGCTCAGACAACTCCCAGATAACTTTGGAGCACTTCACAGGACCCCCTTTGTGTGTCCTTTGTCTGGCCTTTCTTACCAACACTTCTGTCCGGCTGCCTCAGGCCTCCTCTTGGTAAACTTGGCGCCAGTTTCCCTGACCCTATGTGGTGCCTTCCTAGTGGGTGTAGCGAGGGGCTGCGCCACATAAAATGTCAGAGCCTCCGGTTTCTAGCTGAGGGTCGTTTCCTGCCTCCACTAGTTCGGGGACCGGTCTCCCCCTTTGGCCTGACCCCTCCACGCAGGTGGATTCGGGCTTGCAGTGGCGACTTGCCCGTCCGCACCTCTGGGATCCCTTCATTCCTCGTTCCTGGAGCCTTCTCCGCTCCTCTTCCTTCCGTCTCCCTCTTCCAGGCCTGAGCCTCTGTTACTAGGCCCGCCTCCGGAGCAGAGCTCATGCAGAGCCCCTGCTCCCTGCCACTTCTGCTCAGACTTCTCTGCACTGAACTAAGATGGTGCCCACCTTTTATACTCCCTTCTCGATGCACCCAGGAACTGCTTCCTCCCTGCTCCTGCACTACAGGGTTCCCCTTCCTCAGTGTTCCCTCCCCCCACTCCAGCCAGGGACAGGGACTGTCGTGCCCATCTCAGGGGCATATTGGTCGCCCTGCCCCACGGCAATGTGGTGTAATGCATGCAGGTGTCGGGTCCTGATCCACACTCCATCCTTACCTGAGAGTGAGATATCACACCTCTGGGTGAGGTGCAATACGTCTGTAGCAACCGAGCCCTCAGGGTGCTACAGTTCCATTTATCTTCAGCCTAGGTGACGTATTGCGATACAGGGCCGTGATTTTGGCTATAAAAGGGTCCCCTAGACCCCTACCCCAAGCTTTTTAAGAGAATCATATATGGCGTGCCAGGAGACTCTATGGAATGCTTTCTCAGCATCCAACGAGAGTATCTAATTACAAATTTTTAACTGCATCTAGCCCAGGAAATACTTTGTGCCTAGTAGCAGTGTCTGCTAGTGAGCGGATTATCCCGGCTGTTAAGCAAGCTGCACCACCTGCAGTTTAGACACTTAATTTTTTCAAAGGAAATGCTTCGGGACCATGGGATACTTAGTGAAGAGCATCAGGAGGCACCCCAAGGCATAGGGGCTGGGACTGGCAGTAGGATGCCTTGCGGTGGACAGCCGAGCTCGATCCTTATAAAAGCTTTTTAACTGCAGCAGCTTTAGTGGACGCTACTGGAGCTGGAATTACCGCGGCTGCTGGCATGAGACTTGCCCTCCAATAGATCCTTGTAAATGGATTTAAAGTGTATTCATTCAAATTAGAGAGACAATTTAAATTAAAAAGCTTAGAGCTGCCTCCACCACAGGGGGGCTCGCTCGACCCACCAGCGGACAGGCACCAGTATTGGGAGAGGGGGGCTGGCCGTCAGGGTTCACCGCGGCTCTGGCGCAAACCCGGCGACACGGAGGTGGCACGGGCAGGAGCGGACTGGCCGTGTCGGCTTCTCACTTTTTGGATTTTAGAAGGGCATGACATGCCTATATCTGTGTCTCCCCCTCCTTTTACTCCTCCACCTCTTTTATTTTCGCATGACTATATGTACTTGTCACTTTTCCATGTGTTAGTTATGTCTTCTGAGCAGTTTGTCAGCTTTTGGACACCTTTGAAGGTGTTTTCTATGTGTTTCTATGTGTTTTTGTTTGCCTGCCATTGGTTTTAACGGTGTTCGAATGTGTTCGACGAACAGTTCGGCGAACACACGGGTGTTCGACGAACCGAACCGAACTCGAACACTACGGGGGTGGCTCAACACTAATGCTTAGCACTTGTTGGCCCTTTTGCCTTCACTCTGCGGTCCAGCTCACCCCAAACCATCTCCATTGGGTTCAGGTCTGGTGACTGTGGAGGCCAGGTCATCTGGCATAGCACCCCATCACTCTCCTTCTTGGTCAAATAGCCCTTACACAGCCTGGAGATGTGTTTGGGGTCATTGTCCTGTTGAAAAATAAATGATGGTCCAACTAAACGCAAACTGGATGGAATAGCATGCCGCTGCAAGATGCTGTGGTAGCCATGCTGGTTCAGTATGCCTTCAATTTTGAATAAATCCCCAACAGTGTCACCAGCAAAGCACCCCCACACCATCACACCTCCTCCTCCATGCTTCACGGTGGTAACCAGGCATGTAGAGTCCATCCGTTCACCTTTTCTGCGCCGCACAAAGACACGGTGGTTGGAACCAAAGATATCAAATTTGGACTCATCAGACCAAAGCACAGATTTCCACTGTTCTAATGTCCATTCCTTGTGTTCTTTAGCCCAAACAAGTCTCTTCTGCTTGTTGCCTGTCCTTAGTAGTGGTTTCCTAGCAGTTATTTTACCATGAAGGCCTGCTGCACAAAGTCTCCTCTTAACAGTTGTTGAAGAGATGTGTCTGCTGCTAGAACTCTGTGTGGCATTGACCTGGTCTCTAATCTGAGCTTCTGTTAACCTGCGATTTCTGAGGCTGGTGACTCGGATAAACCTATCCTCAGAAGCAGAGGTGACTCTTGGTCTTCCTTTCCTCGGGCGGTCCTCATGTGAGCCAGTTTCTTTGTAGCACTTGATGGTTTTTGCAACTGCACTTGGGGACACTTTCAAAGTTTGCCCAATTTTTCGGACTGACTGACCTTCATTTCTTAAAGTAATGATGGCCACTCGTTTTTCTTTACTTAGCTGCTTTTTTCTTGCCATAATACAAATTCTAACAGTCTATTCAGCTGTGTATCCACCTGACTTCTGCACAACATAACTGATGGTCCCAACTAGTGTTGAGCCACCCCCGTAGTGTTCGAGTACGGTTCGGTTCGTCGAACACCCGTGTGTTCGCCGAACTGTTCGTCGAACTGTTCATCGAACACCTTCGAACACCGTTAAAACCAATGGCAGGCAAACAAAAACACATAGAAACACATAGAAAACACCTTCAAAGGTGTCCAAAAGCTGACAAACTGCTCAGAAGACACAACTAACACATGGAAAAGTGACAAGTACATATAGTCATGCGAAAAGAAAAGAGGTGGAGGAGTAAAAGGAGGGGGAGACACAGATATAGGCATGTCATGCCCTTCTAAAATCCAAAAAGTGAGAAGCCGAGACGGCCAGTCCGCTCCTGCCCGTGCCACCTCCGTGTCGCCGGGTTTGTGCCAGAGCCGCGGTGAACCCTGACGGCCAGCCCCCGTCTCCCAATACTGGTGCCTGTCCGCTGGTGGGTCGAGAGAGCCCCCCTGTGGTGGAGGCAGCTCTAAGCTTTTTAATTTAAATTGTCCCTCTAATTTGAATGAATACACTTTAAATCCATTTACAAGGATCTATTGGAGGGCAAGTCTCATGCCAGCAGCCACGTAATTCCAGCTCCAGTAGCGTCCACTAAAGCTGCTGCAGTTAAAAAGCTTTTATAAGGATCGAGCTCGGCTGTCCACCGCAAGGCATCCTAGTGCCAGTCCCAGCCCCTATGCCTTGGGGTGCCTCCTGATGCTCTTCACTAAGTATCCCGTGGTCCCGAAGCATTTCCTTTGAAAAAATTAAGTGTCCAAACTACAGGTGGTGTAGCTTGCTTAACAGCCGGGATAATCCGCTGACTAGCAGACACTGCTACTAGGCACAAAGTATTTCCTGGGCTAGATGCAGTTAAAAATTTGTAAGTAGATACTCTCGTTGGATGCTGAGAAAGCATTCCATAGTGTCTCCTGGCACGCCATATATGATTCTCTTAAAAAGCTTGGGGTAGGGGTCTAGGGGACCCTTTTATAGCCAAAATCACGGCCCTGTATCACAATACGTTACCTAGGCTGAAGGTAAATGGAACTGTAGCACCGAGGGCTCGGTTGCTACAGACGTATTGCACCTCACCCAGAGGTGTGATATCTCACTCTCAGATAAGGATGGAGTGTGGATCAGGACCCGACACCTGCATGCATTACACCACATTGCCGTGGGGCAGGGCGACCAATATGCCCCTGAGATGGGCACGACAGTCCCTGTCCCTGGCTGGAGTGGGGGGAGGGAACACTGAGGAAGGGGAACCCTGCAGTGCAGGAGCAGGGAGGAAGCAGTTCCTGGGTGCATTGAGAAGGGAGTATAAAAGGTGGGCACCATCTTAGTTCAGTGCAGAGAAGTCTGAGCAGAAGTGGCAGGGAGCAGGGGCTCTGCATGAGCTCTGCTCCGGAGGCGGGCCTAGTAACAGAGGCCCAGGCCTGCAAGAGGGAGAAGGAAGGAAGAGGAGCGGAGAAGGCTCCAGGAACGAGGAATGAAGGGATCCCAGGGGTGCGGACGGGCGAGTCGCCACCGCACGCCCGAATCCACCTGCGTGGAGGGGTCAGGCCAAAGGGGGAGACCGGTCCCCGAACTAGTGGAGGCAGGAAACGACCCTCAGCTAGAAACCGGAGGCTCTGACATTTTATGTGGCGCAGCCCCTTGCTCCACCCGCTAGGAAGGCACCACATAGGGTCAGGGAAACTGGCGCCAAGTTAACCAAGAGGAGGCCCGAGGCAGCCGGACAGAAGTGTTGGTAAGAAAGGCCAGACAAAGGACACACAAAGGGGGTCCTGTGAAGCGCTCCAAAGTTATCTGGGAGTTGTCTGAGCCCCTCACCTGGTGAGCACAGTACGACGTGGGCAGCCGTTACCTGCAGACGTGGTCTGGATAATAAGAACTGTGAGTAAAGGCCCTGAACTGCATCACTGACTCCGTGTCGTTACTGCTGCTGCCCTGCACCATCACCCTCATCCTCCGCATACACTGCCCTAAGGCTATACTCCTCCCGTGGGGAGTTATGCTACGCTCTGCTGCACCCACAACACCAGCCTTAGCGATCTGCCCTGAAGCGGCGGTTCACTCTGACCGCAATCCACGGGTGGCGTAGTCGGACATTTAAACATGAAAACCACATAAATAGTTCCGCCACTGGTTTGACCGCCCTGAGCCACGGAACCGGATCGCCGCCACGAAGACTACAACCACCAGCATCCACCAAAAAGGGTCCGGCTCCGGGTGTCCCAAGGCCCAGGGGGTGCGTCAGAACATTTTCATCACCTTTCACAATCACCAATGGGACAAGGCAGGGATGTCCTCTGTCCCCTCTCTCATACATCCTAGTGACGGAGCACCTGCTCTCATCAATTCGCCATAACCCAAATATTAGGTGGATTGAGGTGGGAGGCACCGAGTACAAGTGCTCTCTATTTGCTGATGATGTCCTCGTATATATCACTCAATCACATATATCCATCCCTGCTGTTATGGCTGAAATAGATCACTTTGTTACATGGTAAAATTTTAAAATCAATGCAGCGAAGTCTGAGGCCCTCGATGTCTCCCTCCCTAAATCCATATAGGATTCCATCCAGTCCAACTTTCCCTTTGCCTGGCCCTCACAGGGTATCAAATACTTAGGAATTCCTATTCATAGAGACCTCTCCCATCTATGTTATCTTAATTTTGGGCCCTTTATTGAACAATTCCATACAGACCACGGTTGGCAAGTTAGAACTGTAAGATTCACTACGTGAACCGCTGGTGTTTTGTGGAAAAGCACATGTACACCGCGTTCCAAATTATTATGCAAAAAGTGTTTAGGAGTGATAAGGGAAGAATTTGTTTGTTTGTCAGTTAAACTCATTGATGGTGATGTGTGTCAGGGCTCTTTATATCACTGTAAGCAATTGCAGACACCTGTGCTAATTAGTTTGGCAGGTGTGTCCAATGAAAGGCAAGACTACTTAAGAAGGCTCTCTCACATTATTAAGCAGCCTACATTTTCTGCCAAAATGGGAAAGAAAAAGGATGTGTCGGCTGCTGAGAAGCAACAAATTGTGGAGTGTTTAGGTCAAGGCATGACTACAATCAACATTGTGCGATGATCAGGATGAAGTGTCTTGGCAATCAAGAAGTATGTAGCTGATTCACAGTACACACGTGTGCGTGCTGATAAGGGCAAATTGAGGACTCTTTCCTACAGGCAATTACGTCAGGTTGAAAGATCAGCGGCAAAAAAGCCTTGTCATAGCAGCAGACAAGTTTTTGAAGCTGCTTGTGCCTCCAACGTCCCCCGAACAACAAGATGCAGGGTCCTTCAGAGGTTTGCAGCTGTGCATACGCCATCCTGTCGACCTCCTCTATCCACTTCACACAAGCAGAAACGGCTCCAGTGGGCCAAACATTACATGAAGACTGATTTCAAAACTGTTTTGTTCACGGATGAGTGCCGTGCAGCGCTCGATGGTCCAGATGAATGGAGTGGAGGATGGCTGGTTGATGGACACCCCACGCAAACACGGCTACAGCGCCAACAAGGAGGAGGTGGAGTAATGTTTTGGGCTGGAATCATGGGGAGAGAGATCGTCGGCCCCTTTAGGATCCCTGAAGGCGCTAAAGATGAACTCCATAATGTATGTGGATTTTCTCAAACAGCACTTCCTGCCATGGTTCAAGAAGAAGAACCGTGTATTTCACAGCAAGATCATTTTTCTGCATGATAATGCACCATCTCATGCTGCACATAAAACATCTGCATCTCTGGCTGATATGGGCATAAAAGGGGACAAACTTATGGTGTGACCCCCATGCTCCCCTGACCTCTACCCCATTCAGAACCTTTGGAGCATCATTAAAAGGAGTGTCTATGATGGCGGGAGGCAGTTCACATCTAAGCAACAGCTCTGGGAGGGTATTCTGTCCTCATGCAAAACAATTGAAGCAGAAACCATCCAAAACCTGACAAATTCAATGGACGAGAGAGTTCAGAAGCTCCTTTCGAACAAGGGGTCCTATGTGAAAATGTAACATCACCTAGAATAAAGTTTTGAGTTGAAAACTGTTTGATTTCAGTTTCTAACAACCTGCTAATGCTTATAATTTCAAAAATGACCATTTTTTTGGTCTTTATTAAAATGAAAAGGTTGATCGAAAAGTTTGGGGGATCTAAGAGTGTGGCAACCCAGTAGTCATGATTACTTCGAATTCTGACAATATGAGGGTCATGCTGCAGGTAGTGCAGCAAGAAGGCACTTATGTGCCTTGCGCATCTCGGAGCCCCAAAATTATTTTCCGGGCTAGATGCAGCTAAAAATTATTTTTAATTTTAAATCTGGTGAAGCTTTAGTATAGATGGCCTAATAGGATCAGTGCTGCACACTGCTACACAGCCCAAATTATTTTCCAGTGAAGATACAGATAAACATGATTAGTAATTTTAAATCTGGTGGAGCTTATTATAGATGGCCTAATAGAATCAGTGCTGCACATTGCTACAAAGCCCAAATTATTTTCCAGCCAAGATACAGATAAACATGATTAGTAATTTGAAAGCTTAAAACGGTTGGTAGGGTGATTTTAACCAATCATCAAGCTTTTACTCTCCCCAGGATGACACAGGGGTAGAAAAGTCGTTTCGGATCCATGATTTGTTCATCTTTATGAACGTGAGTCTGTCTACATTATCAGTGGAGAGCCGCGTGCGCTTATCTGTCAGCACACCACCAGCAGCGCTGAACACACCTTCAGACAGAACGCTGGCTGTGGGGCATGACAAGATCTCCAAGGCGTAAGTGGCTAGCTCCGGCCATTTATCCAGATTGGAAGCCCAAAAAGAGCAAGGGTCCAGTGACACAGTCGTGGCTTCAATGTTTACTTGGAGATACTCCTGTACCATCGTCTCTAGGCGTTGACTATGTGTCAGACTTCTTGTCTCCTGTGGCCTTGCAAAGGATGGGCTAAAAAAGTGGTTAAATGATTCCGCAAAATTGATGTTACCAGCAGATACTGTGGTTCTGTTACGGTTTGAGTGCTGAACACTTGACGGTCCCACGGTTGGCAAGTTGGAACTGTGAGATTCACTACGTGCACCACTGGTATTTTGTGGAAAAGCACATGTAAGATTCTGCAACAGTCTCTGCTGATACTCCTGCATGCGTGCATCCCTTTCTATGGCAGGAATAATTTCTGCAAATTTACTTTTGTACCGGGGATCTAACAGTGTGGCAACCCAGTAGTCAGGATTATTTCTAATTCTCACAATTCGAGGGTCATGTTGCAGGTAGTGCAGCAAGAAGGCACTCATGTGTGTTGCGCATCCAGGAGCACCAAGTCCCTGTTGTGTTGGTGGCGAGGTAACAATCATGCTTCCTTCCTCTGTCCTCTCCCCCCAACCTCGCACAACAGAAATGTGATCATGGTCTCCCTCATCTGATGAGTCTTCCATCAGTTCGTCCTCCACTTCTTCCTGGGCTCCTGCACCTTCCTCACTAGTTTGGCTGCTACCATGCGCCCTGGTAAAATCATCTCCCCCACCCTCACATGCCTGCCGCCCTGGTGCTGCCGACCGTCTGGACCTTGCAGATGTTAGCCCTTCCGCATACAACTCCTCCTCCTCTACTTCCTCCACCTCCTCTGCTGACCTCATCTCTTGGCTGACTGTGGGTTGACAGTAAGTGGGATCTCCGACCTCATCATCATCACCCTGTGCGTTATCACACCCGTCGTCCTCAGAGCCAACCTGTTCCTGCCCTGACAAAAAACTAAAGTTGTCGCTCCAATCAGGTATTTGAGTCTTATCATCGTCTTCCTCATTGTCTCCACCAACAGGAGTTACAGTTTGGCAATGAGGGTCTACATTATGGTCAGAACCTTCTGCGTCTGGTCCTGGATCCGACTCATAAAGATTCTGGGCATCAGTGCAGATCATTTCCTCGTCTGGATTCACAGAAGCGCTGGAGTCGACCTCTGATTCCCAGGCTATAGTATGAGTAAACAGCTCTGCAGACTCAACCATCTGTTCTACCTCATACTCAGACGGGCAGCTGGAGATTTGGGAGCTGTGAAGAAGCAAGTGCGATTTGGGTGACACCTTTGAGGACTGGAGTATTTGTGATGTTGAAGTTGATGTGGAGGAGAGCCCACTTAAAGGAGCACTTGATATCCGTTGAAGCACCTGCTGTTTTTGTGCCTCATCTGGAATTTGTAGCGATTGGCGTGGCCGTAAGAAAGGGATCTTATCACATTGTCCGCTAAAAGAAGTAGACATTTTAGTTTGGCTGGAAGATGGTCTTTCTTCTGCACCTACCCCACGGACACAACCTTTTTTCCCCTTCCCAACACGCCTATTCCCCTTTCCACCAGCAGCAGGCCTTTTTCCACTCATTTTGGTGGTTAACTAATTCACAACTCTGGAGTTGTTTGCACAAAAAAACAATGGATGGTAACCGAGCAGAGCTGAGTGGCCAAACTGTGGTATTAGGCCAAAACTATTGGCTGGGTTAGATGCAGAAAAAAATTATTTTTAATTTGCAACCTGATGGAGGTCAGTATAGATGGACTAATAGACCAAGTCCCACACACCGCTAGAAGCCCAAATATTTTTTCAGAGCTAGATGCAGAAAATTTTTTTATTCAATTTGCAACCTGATGGAGGTCAGTATAGATGGACTAATAGACCAAGTCCCACACACTGCTAGAAGCCCAAATATTTTTTCAGAGCTAGATGCAGAAAAAAATTATTTTTAATTTGCAACCTGATGGAGGTCAGTATATATGGACTAATAGACCAAGTCCCACACACCGCTAGAAGCCCAAATATTTTTTCAGAGCTAGATGCAGAAAAAAATTATATTCAATTTGCAACCTGCTGGACGTCAGTATAGAAGGACTAATAGACCAAGTCCCACACACTGCTAGAAGCCCAAATATTTTTTCAGAGCTAAATGAAGAAAAAAATTATTTTTAATTTGCAACCTGATGGAGGTCAGTATAGATGGACTAATAGACCAAGTCCCACACACTGCTAGAAGCCCAAATATTTTTTCAGAGCTAGATGCAGAAAAAAATTATTTTTAATTTGCAACCTGATGGAGGTCAGTATAGATGGACTAATAGACCAAGTCCCACACACTGCTAGAAGCCCAAATATTTTTTCAGAGCTAGATGCAGAAAAAAATTATTTTTAATTTGCAACCTGATGGAGGTCAGTATAGATGGACTAATAGACCAAGTCCCACACACCGCTAGAAGCCCAAATATTTTTTCAGAGCTAGATGCAGAAATTTTTTTTATTCAATTTGCAACCTGATGGAGGTCAGTATAGATGGACTAATAGACCAAGTCCCACACACTGCTAGAAGCCCAAATATTTTTTCAGAGCTAGATGCAGAAAAAAATTATTTTTAATTTGCAACCTGATGGAGGTCAGTATAGATGGACTAATAGACCAAGTCCTACACACTGCTAGAAGCCCAAATATTTTTTCAGAGCTAGATGCAGAAAAAAATTATTTTTAATTTGCAACCTGATGGAGGTCAGTATAGATGGACTAATAGAACAAGTCCCACACGCTGCTAGAAGCCCAAATATTTTTTCAGAGATAAATGAAGAAAAAAATTATTTTTAATTTGCAACCTGATGGAGGTCAGTATAGATGGACTAATAGACCAAGTCCCACACACTGCTAGAAGCCCAAATATTTTTTCAGAGCTAGATGCAGAAAAAAATTATTTTTAATTTGCAACCTGATGGAGGTCAGTATAGATGGACTAATAGACCAAGTCCCACACACCGCTAGAAGCCCAAATATTTTTTCAGAGCTAGATGCAGAAAAAAATTATATTCAATTTGCAACCTGCTGGAGGTCAGTATAGAAGGACTAATAGAACAAGTCCCACACACTGCTAGAAGCCCAAATATTTTTTCAGAGCTAAATGAAGAAAAAAATTATTTTTAATTTGCAACTTGATGGAGGTCAGTATAGATGGACTAATAGACCAAGTCCCACACACTGCTAGAAGCCCAAATATTTTTTCAGAGCTAGATGCAGAAAAAAATTATATTCAGTTTGCAACCTGATGGAGGTCAGTATAGATGGACTAATAGAATGATGCTATGCCCAAAAGATTTTACTTCACTAGGTGCAGTAAAAAAATTGGTATTCTATACACAGGTGGTATATCTTGCAACACAGATAGGCTACTCCACTGACTAACACACTCTGCAATAGGCCAAAAAGGATTAGCTTTGCTAGATTCAGCCAAATGCTGTGAAAAAAACTTGCACAGCACTGGCACAGACCTGCCTGGCAAAAACTGATAGGAACTGATGTAACCTAGTCCTGAAAAGGACTCCAATTACAATTAGTCTTTACTCCCACAATCTATCTATTTAAGAGCACAGACCTGCCTGATAAAAGTCGTAGGAAATGCTGTAACCTAGTCCTTAAAAGGACTGCAATCACAACTATTCCCTACTCCCAAGCTATCTGTATATTTGTGCGAAAATTGGCTTGAAATTAACAAGGTATAGCGCACACAGCAACAGCGGTGCCGTCTAACACGCAGCTGCAGCAGTGAGAAAATGGTGGCGACGGGGAAAATGGCTTGGTCTTATAGGGCAAGGACATGTGACATACACTGCCAATCACACATGCCCTTGCTTGTGTGAAAAAAAGCACTTCGCTCCGTGTGTGCGCTGCTGATAGGCTGACAGATTGCACCTCCCCACTGCAAATGCGGGAAAGAGAAAAAAAAATGGAGATCTTCATTGTTCCTGCAGAGATCCATCCCCTGCCCCTCCCCCCGCCCCGCTGTACACTCAAACTGCGTATTAACATTAATTTTCATCATTACTGAGAAAAAATCCAGTTATGATTTTGGTGCACGAACAGTTATCGAACATAACCTCGAACAGCCGAATTTTTCTCAAATTGTTCGTGTTCGCCGACCGGCTCGAACACCGCCCAAAACAGCTCGAATTTGAGATTGGCGAACAGTTCGAGTAGAACAACGCTCATCTCTAGTCCCAACCCCATTTATAAGGCAAGAAATACCACTTATTAAATCTGACAGGGCACACCTGTGAAGTGAAAACCATTTCCGGTGACTACCTCTTGAAGCTCATCAAGAGAATGCCAAGAGTGTGCAAAGCAGTCATCAAAGCAAAAGGAGGCTACTTTGAAGAACCTAGAATATAAGACATATTTTCAGTTGTTTCACACTTTTTTGTTAAGTATATAATTCCACATGTGTTAATGCATAGTTTTGATGCCTTCAGTGTGAATGTACAATTTTCATAGTCATGAAAATACAGAAAAATCTTTAAATGAGAAGGTGTGTCCAAACTTTTGGTCTGTACTGTATATGTTATTGAATTCCTAATTGCATCTATTATAAATACATTGGGCAATCATCAAATACAAATGTATATATATATAAAAGGTATACATAAGAACCTAGTAGGGTTCAAATATAACCCAATGTATGTAATACATACATACACTGCCTTAACATGGACACCAAGTTATAATATATATATCCAGTACCTCCGCTACTGCAGATGGGACGCACATGCAGGATGGACTGATCTTCCGGCGCTTCCTGACGCGGACCATGTCACCGCTGGCACTCCTGTTGCATAGCAACTCTGAGCTTGCGTGCCACCGACCGCGAACGGAAGTTTGCCCCACAGGAAGTGGTCATCGGGCATGCACGCCATACGTACCTGCTCCCGTTCCAACGGCCAGCCAGCTGCACATCATGAAATCCCGCAAGAACATCCCCACATATATACCCCACAACACACACCATATACCACGCTCCCTGAAGAAGGTCTCGACGAAACGCGTGTCGGAGCGGCAGGGTCAGCTCCACACATTCATTCTGGTCCCAGGTAATGACTATCACGTATTAATGTTTTGTACACGTGATGCCTATGAATACCAATTATATTATTTGCAGATTGCATAGCAAACTCCAATTTTTACAGGGTATGACATAGTCATCTCTTCTTACATATACTGTTCTATTACATTTGTTGTCGTTATAACCTGGTAACTTATCTATGACCATTGAATGTTGATGGTTATGCTACCCTATTTATTAAGTACGGGTATTTTTTTTTTAAGTAGAATTTTTTTATAATCTATCTAAGAAATGTTGAATTTTATGATCTAGTTTACTCATTTTTTTGCTATTTGGACTAATCCTCCTCATGCAAGTTGTTGTTAAACATATGGAAAATGTAGCAATTAGTGTTGAGCGAGCACTAAAATGCTCGGGTACTCGAAGCTTGGGCCGAGCTCACCATGATACTCGGGTGCTCGACCGAAGCAACGAGCCCAATGTTAGTCTATGGGAGATCCGAGCATTTTTGCAGCGGCACCCCCGGCAGTCTGTAGAAAGCCTAAAAAGTGCCCAAAACGATAGTGACAGTGCTCAAATGACATGGGGATCGCCCCAGGAAGCATTTCTGACCCCCAGGTCACTGCTGTCAACAACGTGTTCAGAGGTATTAAGCCACTTTTACACGCTCACAATAAAACGTTCAAAAATGAAACTGAAACTGCTTTCCTGTGAAATATGTTAAGCAACATCCTTTCCAGGGTAAAGACTTGTGTAAGGCAAAAAAGTAGATAATACAGAGATTTGAACCGTGGAACTGCAAAACCACAGTTCTAATTATCTGGCCGAAACCAGACTCTTTTTAACAGATATATTTGTGTCTGAACACTCACAGACACACTCAATTTTTTTTGTTGGGGGGGGGGGATACCAAAAGGTTAATAAGATGGGTATTTGTACAGTCTGACTGACGAAAAAAAGGATTTTTCCTGGCCCCTGAGACCTGGGGCTAAGTCTAGCAATTTGAGCAGCAGCAGCACACAGGACTGTAATGTAGTGTTTGTTGGTATAACCACTGCGTCTCCTATACAGCCTGCCTGCCTGCCTGATATCTGGGATATTAGTCCTCAGAAGGACTGTTTGTTTGATTTTGCAGGCTTTAGAGACCCTACACTACCTATTTCGCAGTATAAATCTCTCCCTAGCTCAGCAGCACTCTCCCTACACTGTCTGATCCGGAGCAACTGTGTCCAAGATGGCGGCGCCCGGTTTTAAATACTCGAGGTGAAGCTGTGCGGCCAGCCAATCACTGTAATGCCCACAACCAACATGGCTGCGGCATTACAGTGACTGGCTGGCAATCCCTGCATGTTCATTAGCTCTGTAAAGAGCGCCAAGCATGCAGGGCGGAGACCCGAGCTCCCACCCGAGTAACCCGAAAATGCTCAGTGCTCGCCGAACATCCCGAGTAGTGAGATGCTCGGGTGAGTACCAAGCAGTGTCGAGCATGCTCGCTCAACACTAGTAGCAATATAATAGATATCAGCACTACAATGTCTTCAGTAAGGTGTTACTTCTCTTTCCACACTCTTACACCGTGACAATGTTTTTCATGCTTATTTTAAACCCCTGTGATTCCTATGACCATAACTTCCAACCGTCCAAGATCCAGTGGAACAGTACCTCACCAAATACAAGTGCTGGATAGTGTCTAATTAGCACAGTTATAAAGTCTAAGTAATATCACAGCCCATGGAATATATACTATAAATACTTCGTTTTATCAAGACAAACAAAAAAAGTTGAATTACTATCGGTTATTGTCGTAACAGATAATCTTTCAAACTTATTGGCATAAATGGCTATATATTGTACATTATTTGTCTACAATTGTATTTACTGGCAACCTGTTGTGTGTGGTACCATCAGTCTGTTACAAAGTTAATTTTTGTCACTTCTTGTTAGACCAAATTCACACATTGTTTTTTTATTTTACAAGCAAGACAAACACATCATTGGGCTGAACTCAAATTTCATCCATTTTTGGTCTGTGTTTCAATGTTTACCACCTGTGGGTCATCCAATTTTTTTTTACATGGAAAAAAAACTGATGGATGGGAGGTTGTCAAATGTTTACTTAGCAAACCGTAATTGAAACATGAACAGTACCTGGATAATATTAGAGATGGGCGAACCCGAACAGTAAAGTTCGGAGTCCGTACTTAACAACTGCTGTTCGGGCACGGACTCCAAACACGGACTTCACCAGGCTAGTCAGAAGCCATGGATATTGGTCCCCCAACCTAAAAATAGCAGCCCGCAGCCACCCCAGGGAGGACTCATCTATCAGATGCGCCAATTCTGGCATTTTGCCAATCTCTCTCCACTGCCTTGTGGCGGTGGCAAGTGGGGTAATATTTGTGGGATTGATGTCATTTTTGTACTGTCCAGTGACATCAACTCCACGGGTTAGTAATGGAGAAACATCTGTAAGACGCCTCTCCATTACTAATCCTATAGTCAAATTGTTAAATAAAGACAAGCACCCAGAATAAATTATTTTATTTGAAATAAAACACAAACACAGTTTAACTTATTTATTTAAAAATAACAAACACTTATACTTACCTAACACCAGATCCCTGATCGTCTCCTGTAAGAAAACCAAAATAAAAAACAACAATATCCCTCACCTGTCCAAAGTTCTGTCCCTCGCAGTAATCCAAGTCTGGGATAAATAGTTTTCAACGGGGACGATGCCAAGAAGTGACTGTCCCGGCTGAAAACCACTGAGGAATGAGCTGCTGCTGCGAGCTCAGCCTCATTGACTAGCAGTGATGTCATAGAGTTAACCGCCGGTCATTGAGGCTGCATTCCCAGCCGGGGCAATGAACTGCTTTGAACTCTGGGAGATCACCGCTAGTGGTCCGGCTGGTAACGCTGAACCCGAACAGTCCGGGGTTCGTCCATCACTAGATATGATTTGAATAGCACCTGTGTTTTTTTCACTGAAAAAAATCACTTGAATGAGTCTCCATTTCTATATATGGACCATTGATCAGAAAAAGTAGAAAAAAAATGTAACATATAATATGGGTTGAAAAAAATCACTTGAATGAGTCTCCATTTCTATATATGGACCATTGATCAGAAAAAGTAGAAAAAAAATGTAACATATAATATGGGTGTCAATGTGCAGTCAGAAAATCATTGACAGCACATGTACAAGAAAAACAGATGTGTAAACGAGCACCAGCTGAGGTCTTTGGCATTGGACTGTAATCTGTTGCATGGTTCTGCCATAGTTTTAGCAACAAATTTGACTCTTTACTTCCGCTTTTTAAACATACATGTACATTCAAATAACCTCATGTTAATATTCATAGTCTCAATCAATATTTATTGAAACAATGGTAATAATAATTTGCATCTATCTGAACACCATAAAGATGCTGCCCCTAGTGATTGCAATATCAATATTCCAACCCAGGTCAGTTCCTAATACAGTTTCTACCAGCCCTGCCAAAATGGGCGAAGCTGGGGTGGGATGGAGATGCGGCAGGAACACGATGCCACGGTTCATCATTAATTAGATGACTAGCTTATTCATGACGAGTTGTGGCATTCTCTACACCAGAAGTCTTACTCTAGTAAGGGACTGGAGTAAGATTTCTGGGGTAGTGCATGGAGGTGCACGCCACTCTTCAGACTCTCCTGATTCCTGAAGAGGCATGCTCCTCTTCATGAATTAGTAGCGTCTGACTCCAGTGCTGTTATATATGTAGTGGGTGTGGTCTTAATAGGGTGGTCATAGTCTCTATGAACAAGGTAAATTAATTTAATAAAAAAAACTAAACTAAAATTGTGGCACAAATCTGTTATATTTCTAATATGATTATTAGTGATGAGCGAGCACTAAAATGCTTGGGTTGAGAAAATCGTAATGCTCGGGTGCTCGACCTGAGCAACGAGCCCAATGTAAGTAAATGGGAAACTTGAGCATTTTTTCGTCCACCCCCCACGGAGGTCTGCAGAGGGCCTAAAAATTGGCCAAATCGATGGAAACAGTGCTCAAATGATAAAGGAACAGAATGGGGAAGACCACTGGAAGCATCTCTGACTCTCAGGTCACTGCTGTGAACAATGTTGTCAGAGTACTACGCCACTTTTACGGACTCACAATAAAACATACAAAACACGACCCAAAATGGATTTTCCTGGAAAAAATGTTAAAGAACATTCTTTCCAGGGTAATAACTTGAATATATGGCAAAATAAATAACCAAAAACAAAAATGTTGATACACAAATTGGCCTATGTTTTTGATGCATTTTTGCACTCTTGCATTGCTTTCAACAGTGAAAAATTCATTCACCGGTAAATGTAATTTTAACATTTTTCTTTGTTTATCTGGCCATGTGATGTGTGAGACATTATCCGACACATCCTGTTTCATTTATGAAAGAGGGACAATGAAGGTCACAAAGCCTATTTTTACAAAGCCATCAGGTGGCCCTTACTATTGTTGGAGGGCCATCAGTCGGCTATGCTTTGTTGTTCCAATAATTAAGGAGTGTGTCTCCCATACTGCTATTGCATACGCAGTGACTGCAAGGGCTACCAAAAATAAGGACACATGCCAATACTCCTTTGAAGAGACATAGAGGAGAGCCTCATTAAAAAAATTGTTAAGGAGTGGGTCTCCTATACTGATAATGCCCATGCACTAAAAAACATTTACCCTTGGGGGTATACAAGAACATACTGTATAAGGGAATTGGATGTTTCGCCCCCAGCAGTTCGCCCCCAGCAGTTCGCCCCCGGGTACATTTTGCCCCCGCACATTTCGTCCCCAGCATTTGGTCCCAGGATGTTTTGCCCCCGCACATTTCACTCCCGCACATATCGCCCCCAGTTTGCAAACATCCGGGGGCGAAATGTACCTGGGGGCATACTGATGGGGGCGAATTGCTGGGGGTGAACTGCTGGGGGCGAAACTTCCTATAACCCATGGGAATAGACCCCCCCCCAAAAAAAAAACACTGGATTTGACTTTATCTTCCGCTGCTATCATCCGGTGGAGTTGAGGAGTCTGGCCCAATCCAGCCATTGTTCATTTTTATAAGAGTCAGCCTGTCAGCATTTTCAGTTAATAGGTGGATGCACCTATCAGTTATAATAACCCTGGAAGCGCTCTGACAAAACGCTAGTGGCAGGGCAGGCCAGGACCTCCAAGGCGTGGAGAGCCAGTCCATGCCACGTGTCCAGCTTGAAAACCCAATAATCATAAGGCACAGAGGAATCTCAAAGGATGTTGGTACAGTTGGCAAGGTTCTCATTTAGCATCTTCCAAAACTTTTCCCTCCTTGTAAGAGTACCCCGCGCATCAGGGCCTGGGCGCTGGGAGAGTCTGAGAAAACTGTCCCACACCTTTGACAGTGTTCCCCTGCCTCTGCTGCATTGTATTTGTGCATCCCTCGCCTGTACTCCGTGGTTGTCCAACGAACTGTGACCTCTGCCGGAAACGTTTTCGGATGGGAATTTTTTTAATAATTCCTCAACAAGGATCTTCTGGTACTGCACCATTTTATTAGACCTCTCCTCTCCGCCATGGGAAGGGGAGATATAAAGTTCTCCTTGTAGTATGGGTCTAGAAGTGTGACCAACCAGTAAGTACTGTTACCCAAAATGAGTACAATGCAAGGGTCATGGGAAAGGCAGCGGAAGGTAAAGTCAGCCATGTGTGCCAGACTGTTCCCTCTCTTGACCAAGAGGACGACTGTCCATGCTCTCTTCCTCCTGGTTCTCATCCTCGTTCTCCCTTTCCTCAGACCATCCATGTTGAACAGATGGTATGACTGTGGGTACTACCATCTGTAGCGCAGGAAACAGCTCCTGTTCCTCCTCTGCCTCCTCCTCCTCATTATCACCCAAACTACATTGAGATGAGATGAGGCTGGGCTGTGTGGCATCAACCTGCACAGTTCCTTGCTACATCTCATCATGCTCCGACTGCAATGCCCCCTCTTTAATTGTGTGCAACGAATGTTTCAGTAGACAAAGAAGCGGGATGGCGATGTTAATTATGGGGTCATCGCCACTCAAGTTTTGGAGGATGGCACAGATGTCTGAATCCATGCCCACTCATCATCTCTTATGTGCGGAGACTGACCTGAAAACCATCGAGCATGTTGAAGCTGGTACTAAACAACTGCCTCTGCTTGTCACAAATGCTTCCCAACATATGCAAGGTTGAGTTCCAATGCATGGTGACATCGCACACCATTCAGAGAGCTGGAAGCTGCAAACGCTGCTGAAGCACAGCGAGGGTGGCAGAAGCTGTAGGTGACTTTCTAAAATGGGCAGACATGCGGTGTTGAATCCGGGTAGGTTTTGAGAAATTGTTGAACATCTAGGTTGAGCACATGGGCAAGGCATGGTACGTGTGCGAGGTTGCCAAGCTTCAGAGCCGCCACCAGGTTCTGGCCATTGTCACAAACGACGATGCCTGACTGTAGGTTCAGCGGTGTCAGCCACAGACCTGCCTGTGGACATGGTTGCTGATGGTGGTGGTTGAGAGTGTGAAACGACAGGTGCAGGGCGGAAGGCATCTTCACCTGCGCTATGGCAAGGGGATTGGCATGCACGCACAACAATGGAACAGGCAGTGGTGTCACCCACAGACACTGTTTCTGGATCCTGATGTTCGGCCCAACTAGTGAGGTGCTTTGCTGTCATGTGCCTGAGCATGCTGGTGGTGGTCAGGCTGGTAGTTTTGCTGCCTCTGCTGATGCTAGCATGGCAGAGGGAAATGTCCTTTTTGAGGTTATCTGGACAGTTTTAAAAAAAGAGCCAGACTCTGGAAGACCTAACAGTTATACGGGCAACTTCCGTTGTGTTGGTGTTCTGGGTAACAGTTGCCTGCCTTGTGTCTGTGGTCACCCCACTGCTTGTTCCTGTCTGTTGTGGTGCTATGCCTCCTTCCCCCTCTGTGCTGCTGTCCTCGTTATGCATATCACCTTGTCAGGTTGGGTCAGTGACTTCATCGTCCAAAACCTCGTCGTCCACATATGCACCCTGGGCCTCCTCCTGACTTGCTAGCAATTGTGTCTCATCACCATCATCCACCTCTTGTGATAGTAATTGCACTTTCCCACCATCGCCTTCGTGTAACCGTGGCTGCTTAAATATTTGGGCATTGCTACATGCTATCTCTTCTTAGAGAAACCAAAGACAAGAAAAATACCCAAATAACTGAAAGTAAATGTATAAATCGCACAGTGCAAAAATAATAATGAATAATAAAGGGTATTTAGTTAACATAACCCTTTGTCTGGGCAGAGACGCTCATTCTGCCTCGGTTTTATGCTTACACTAGGGATCCAGTCTCTCTGCCCTTGTCCATATGTATGTTACTTGACAAATGGTAAGGTTTTTAATATTGGAGTTACGACTGTCCCATAAGGGTTGCCGTTAAGTGGCGGGATGGCTTTCACATTATTTTGATCAAAATTATGTTAACTAAATACCCTTTATTGTTTATTATTATTTTTGCACTGTGCGATTTATACATTTACTTTCAGTTATTTGGGTATTTTTCTTGTCTTTGGTTTCTCTCTGTTTAATGGCCTTGTGTGTACATGCATTTACATTTTGCTTGCACATCAACTTACGTTTCAGTTCAGACCTTCAGGTTTTTTTCTATGCTATCTCTTCTTGCCTTGCTTGAAGCTGGACGGGCGAGAGACCCGAATTTATAAATGGAAAAGTGAACAGCTCTTCGGAGTGTCCAAGTGTGGGATCACTTGTCTCCAGGCACTCGGCATGGTGGGAGGAAGGAGGATCAGCGTGAGGATTATGTGGTCCAGAGACTGAGACTGGACCGTATGGAAGACAGGGTGGTGGCGGTGGTTGCAAACTGACTGTAAGCATTATCTGCTATCCAACCAACCAACTTTTCACACTGCTCTGGGTTCAAGAGTGGTGTTCCATGGCCCCCTAGAAATTGGAGCAGTAAGGTAGTTTCACATGATGTTGGTGTTTGTTGTGCTCCCTCAGCAGAAACAGTTTCATCTTGCCCACGGCCTCGGCCTCGGCGTGCACCATCAGCATCACATCCACTTCCCCGTCCAATGCCATGCGCCTTTCCCATTTTAACTGGAGAGTAATATTTGGCACGCTCCAAAAAATTTCACGATTATTATGGCAGGGATATGGATCACGTCTGATGACCACGGTTTTAGACAGTGGCCTTATAGATGTGGTATTGGTCAGCGACCAAGTGTGAATAGGTTGAATACACAACTGTCAGACTTTAACTGGAGTGTAATATTTGGCATGCTCCAAAAAATGTCACGATTAACATGGCAGTGGCCTTATACATATAAATAATCAGGATTAATAGCAAAAAAAGCCCTTATATCTAGGGCTATGGATATCTGTAACAGCAGAAGACAGAATGTGCAATGGACCCTATTCTGCTGTATACAGTGTCCATAAACTTTGCCTACCTAACTCTTGCTATCACCAGTAATATATGCAGCTGGATTAGTCCTTAGAAGGACTGTTACTTCAGATTTGTATATATACCTAATACCTCACTAATATACCGCCAATTCTCTCCCTAGCTCAGCAGCAGCTCTCCCTACTCTGTCGGTCTGAAGGGTAGACTGTGACGAGCATAGGGTCACTGATGATGCTGTGCGGCCAGCCAATCACTGTAATGCTACAACCAACATGGCTGCGGCATTACAGTGAGTGGCAGGCAATCCCCCCATGTTTTCTCGCTGTTGAAACCGCGCCAAACCTGCGGGACGGGGAATCAAGCTCCCACCAGAGCATTCCGGAAGTACTCGCCGAGCCTCTTAAGCAGCGAGATACACGGGCGAGTACAGAGCAGGAGTGAGCATACTCACTCATCACTAATGATTTATATAGAATCTGTTTATAGCATGCATAGATTTCTTATTTTCAGATAGTTTCAAATGTGCCTATTTTATTAACATTTGACTTAAAAATTCCATCATTCTCTTGTCATAATAAATGTTGGCAAAAATGTCAGTTTTCAAATGGAGGGCAGTAGGAAAATTCCCTTCTGCCTTACAGAGTCAGACAAATCAGCCCTGATAAGAGCATTTTGACGGCTTTTGTTTTATGCCTATTTAATATTTTGCCTATTATATGACTGAGATGTTCACTCTGTATGAAGGTATATATTATATATTAGCACTTTACAAATTGTATGTGTCTCCATGGCCTATGTCTACATGGACTTGCTCGTAGTCCTGTCTTATTAACCCTTTATCAGCAGCAAATGGAAAATTTAGGCAGATGTGGGAAAATAAATTTATGTCATAGTGTATGAAAGACTCTGCTCTAATCTAATATTGACTGAGGCTACAATATGGCGCATATCAAAGGATAATGAATATATGTATTTTAATATTGCTGTATATATGACCCTGCTCTCATCATATTGCCTCATCCTGCTATCATCCTAGTAACTGCAGTACCAGAACAGGTCACTAGAGGGCTATGTTAAAAAGAGAAAAAAAGCATTGGAACAGCAGAACTAGAGCTAATATTAGATCGCTCCATGCTTATAGATTCTGCCATCTACAGGAGCTTGACCAGATGCTGAAAGATAGCTAGAGACATTATTTTGGTTTGCTGGGGTTATTAAAAGTTTGGTGAGACTAATAAGAAAAGAACAACAACATTTACTTTTTGGGATTATTACTCAAATCATATGAAAGTAATAGGTATAATTTTCACATGATGCAGGTTTGTGTTCCCATGGTAACAAGATCATATGATTATACTTATTAATTAAGTACTGCAAAACAGGTAATGAAATATGCAAGGAGCAATGAAGGGGTTTTCCAAATTTCTCCTTTCCTGCATTGCAGTTTGTTGCATGTAGCACTGAAGGGGTTTGCTGGTTTCAGAAAACCCCTGACCCCAACTGAAGTTTGTTTTAAAAAAACAAGTGGTGATTTACTCTCCCTCTCCAGGTCCATCATTGAGTCTGTGTCGCTGCACTCAGTGTCTGTTATTGTCATCAGTGCTGCAGCCAATCAGTGAGCTCAGAGGCTGTGAGTGGCTTGTGGTGGCAACTTTGGCAGAGCCATTGAGCTCAGTGATTGGCTGCAGTGCTGTCAATATGACGTCACTGTGAGCAGCAGTGAAGACTTAGCCCAGGGAGGGTAAGGCTATGTGCCCACGTTGCAGAAATGAAGCAGAAATTTTCTGCTTCATTTCTGCAAGTCCTCTCCCGGAAAAACGCATGCGGAATTCCGCACGTGTTTATCGCACGTTTTCCACATGCGGAATTGCCTTGCGTTTTTTTACTGCATTGCAAAGGCAATTCCGCTTGCGGAAACGCAAAATTAATGGACATGCTGCGGATTTTTCCGCACATCAAAAACGCTGCGGAACAATCCGCAGCATGGGCATAGAACTTGCGGAATCCCCTTGGGGACCATGGAGTGCGGATTACCTAGCGTTTCACAAGCGTTTACGCTGTGGAAATTCCGCAGCATAAACGCTTGAAAAACGATTCGTGGGCAAGCAGCCTAAGCAGTTGGAAAACCCCTTTAATGCTACATGCTTAAAACTGCAATCAGGGAAGGGGGAATTGGAAAACCTCTTGAATAGTCACATGGCAATTTTCATAACAGTTTTAAATAGAAGGGTTCGAAGACCACCTCAAAGGTGGTGGTTGGATATCTTTACCTGAATTTTTCACATGACCATGATAAAACAGATAAAATACAACAGCTGTTTATATGGAATAAAAGTGATTGTAATTTCAGGAAAATTGATGTATTTTATTACAATAGTTCCAAAACCTGCAGTAAACATTATTTTAGTATAAATAATTAACACAAAAAATGAAAATGTTCTTATATAGGTATATCGATGGATCGCGCGCTGACCTAGGTAATCTACTACATCAGTTTCAGCAACCGTCTGCATGTGACAACTCCCAACACTTCCTGACAGCCTCGAGTTGCCAAGTAGATGTCAGGGCATGCTGGAAGTTGTAGTTTCAGAACACCTGAGGAGCTGAATGCTTCTGATACCTGCGCTACATGCACTAGAATAATAGGGAAGGATGAAGTGACAGCTGTGTCCTGTGCACTCCACAAAATGACCTCCATCTAAAATGTCATTCTGTAGAGCGCTGGCCTTCAGCTCTACTTATTACTGTCAGCCAAATGGATACTAGTTACATAGACAACCATTTCTTAAAAATAAAGCTGATACAGTTGTTAATCAAGTTAGTTTTCTCACACCTCTGGCAATCAACTATATTCAACCGTGCCTACCCATTTATTTTGGACATGGGATTGTATTTTTCACGACTGACTGTCCATGTAAGCATGGCCCAGCTTGGTCACTAGAGCAGGGATAGTCTTACAGCCCATCTCCTTGTGCCTGCTTCTTCTGTGGCTTGCGAGGGTCTGAACTTGTAGAGACATCTACTTGTACAGTTAGGCCTCATTCAGACATCTGATTTTTTCGTGCACAAGAACATCGGACCAATTTTCAGCTGGACAGAAATAGGACCCTGGCTGCCACATTCAGAACGGATTGGAGAGGAGACAGTTTGGTAAAAGGGAGACCGATCAGTAGAGAGTTGCAGTTGTCCAGAATAAAAGCGACAGTAAAAGTTTTTGGAGTTTCAAAAGTGAGAAATTGCTGCAAAGTCACAGCTATAAAATGGTTGCATGATAGCAAGTTGTCGAGAGATATGATGTTACCTGTCTAGTTTACAGATCTCCTGTCTATCATGTTTGCTGAGCCTAGTATGATATAGCTTTCCCATGTGATGGACATGCTAGCGACTGCTGAAAAAGCCGTTGTGTCAGAAATAGCACTGCGTACCAATAACAGACTCAAACAATGTCAAAAGAGGCCACTGACGAGCATCTTTGTCATTTACCATTGTTGTCAAGTTCCATTGATTTCCCACTTGAGATATAATGCATTTAATGTTTCCACAACATAGAAACTGAAATCTGTAGATTACTGAGCTTTTACCAAATTTAGGATACAGCCCACTATGTAGAGTTGATGGATTTGCTGCCTAGTATTAGTCTGTTCAACAGTCTGCGAACATCTATCATTTGAAAGAGAACGAGTTCCAATTATACACTTAAAAAGTAGTTGCTGAGCAACCATAGGTCTGGAAACAGCCAACGGGACGTGGTGCAGGTTACCATACACTCCTATTATCATCTCCACAGCATCAAAAGAGGACACATAGGGAATAATAAAATACCGTAAAAGCCGTGTTCAGCCTTTGCCTGGAAATTACCTGTTGATTCTGTGCATAACTTAAAAGGGATCTAGAGGATGAAAGAATAGCTTTGTACCGCCAGTATCTATCAAAATATCAAAATAATGGAAACGCTGCCTTGACGGACCTTTTAAAAGTTGAAAGGATAATTGCATCACATTTAGGATTTAATGTTTAGCATTTATTCACATGTTAAATAAATGACACAAAAGCAGAAAAAATATTACATAGTAATGCTGAAGAAAAACGTATAAAATGTAAATGTCCAATTTTGGACAGAAATGAGTAAAGCCTGTTACTGAGCAAAGACTTATGCATCGATTGATTAAAGTGTTTACAGCAAAATTTACCCAAGGTTGAGCAAAAATGTTGAGACTTTTGGCTTTTTTATGCCACTTTTGAACAGCTCTGCCAAAGTTGGTGGAATTGAGGTAGAGCCAGTGCGGGCTGGAAAGTGGCAACATCCATCCATCAAATTCTTCAAAAGTAGTGGCATTACTTACTCCAAAAATTTTACTCCAGTCCCTAACTAGAGTAACATCTCTGGCAAGGCGCACAGATGTGCACACCACTAATAAGATGCACCAAATTCATTGAGTGGTGTGCACCTGTTAAACAATTCGACACTTCTTATTCCTGCACGCCCCTCATTAAGACTGGGGCATAAAACTCCAATCTTAATGAATCAGGGCCGAAGTGTAACTTCAAATGTTGTGAATTTGCTGCAGATTTTGTTGCAGAAAGTTCTGCATCGTTCTCATTCATCTGAAACAACCCTGTTGAGAAATTTTTGCAATAAAATCTGCAGCATGGGAATTCACACATAAGGTATGTGCACATGTTGGATATTTGCTGCAGACATTTCTCTCTTGGCAGGAAAAATGCTGCAGAAAAAACGTACATTTTTGGCAATTTGTTTTTGTTTTTTTTCCCATTCATTTGAATGGGTGAAAAGCACTTAAAAACGCTGAAAGAATAGACATGCTGCAGACGATTTAAAACTGCTTCAAATCTGCAAGGAAAAAATACCCAGCATGTGCATAAGACTTCAGGAGCAGCAGAAAAAAAACTGATTTTATCATAACTGCTGCTCCCAGTAAACTTGGTGATACATTGGTGGAATCAGCATCTCAGCCCCTACATCATGGTGCTGTCAGATGACGTATCAAGATCCTGGTGTCAAATTCCCTTTAAAGAGAGCCACGTACTGTATATACTGTATATTAGGTTGTGTACTAGCCGTATCACAGTGGGGCAGATATACTTTTGTGAGTGCATTAAAATTCAGCTATGTGTACTACATTGCAACAATACTTAGACATAAAAAAGTTGCCAACAGTCAAGTTTAAGTTTGCACTGTCTAATTATGGGACACGTTTAGTAAATTTGCCCTAATGTATCTGTTGTATTTGGAGTGTTTCTGTTAAGGGGATTCTTCAGGCAGATTTAGGGTTCTCTCACACTAGCCTATAGCATCTGATGATTGTCTCATGAGAGAGAATTTAATGCTACATGCAAATGACCCTCGGCACAAACTCTGCTGCGAGCTTGATCCGAGTGACATTTTACTCTGCTCCAATTCTCCTGCATGCGAGAATCGGATCACAGGTGCGAAGATGGAGAACTTAATTTCTCCATCTTCTCCATTGTGTGAGTCGGCATACATATCGAACTGCACTCGGATGGCTTGTATAGGTCCGCGTTGTCCAATATAAGCTGCCAACTTGGCATGAGAAAAAAACACTAGTCGGCACTGCTCCATAGTATACTATTGGAGTGAGTGCTATCCTATGAAACATCAGATAACACTCATCTGAGTTATACGCTGGCTACTTGCCCTTTTGAGCAAACCCATAAAAATCAGGCAGGGAGTATAATATGGAGAATCCTGACAGTGTGTAAAATACACATTGTTTGGATTTTTCTCTTTTTTACTGAGCCGCATAGAGCAGTCTTGTGATAACTGCAAGCTCAGTGAAATGAAGTGGCATCCTAACGCCGAGGTCACATGGCTGTTCATTCTCTCATGGAGGAGAATGGGACCAATTATGCAAACAACACGGCTCATACTCTGTCAGAATGTAAGCCCAGTGTATTGTACTGTG
The DNA here is from genome assembly GCF_046119375.1 of Phyllobates terribilis. NCBI lineage: Eukaryota > Metazoa > Chordata > Amphibia > Anura > Dendrobatidae > Phyllobates > Phyllobates terribilis. The sequence goes on along the minus strand of NW_027362771.1, from coordinate 451,739,416 downwards.
ATCTGATTCTCTCGCATGAGAATATTGCAGCAGGTGTGGAGGAGACAGAGAAAGTTATTTCTCCATCTCCTCTATTTCCGGCGTCTGTCGGACTGCACTCTGATGACATTAGAGTGCAGTCTGATGTTTCACACGCACCCATAGACTTGTATGGGTGCGTGAGATCCGACTCTCAGATGCACACGCAGCATGCCGTATCGGCATGAGAAAATAATCACAGATCTGCACTGCCCCATAGTATAACATTGGGTTGAGTGATATCCAATAAAACATCGGAGAGCACTTGGCCATGTTATATGGTAGTGTGAGTGCACCCTTACAGTATGTGTGTTATACATGTTACACCCACTGGGTAATTTTAATTTAGGCTGGAAAACCCCTTTAATTTTAATTCACTTTATAATATTTTCAATGCACTTTTATATATGCTTAGAAACATCTCTTGCAACCTACTGCCTTCCACACATAGTATGCATATGGGATCAGAGGGAGATTTCTCCAGTTACTACTGGAAGTTTTGTAGGTTAGACACCGATATGCTTCACATAGTGAATGTGTGTCTTAATATGAAAAGGGCCAGCATGTCACACACCGCAATATAGATAGCAGATGACTACTACAAGCATTAACAATGATTTCTGTGCTATGCTTCTAGATAATGAAAAAAGTATCCAAATAAAGCATCTTGCTTTACCTTTTCATATTGTGCTCTCTTGCTGCTATGGATTCCACAGGTTTTCAATGAGAAAAAAACCTAAAATACATCTGTAATGTGACCTTGTGATCAATACACCCAGTTCTCCTTTTCTCAGTATAGATAAAGCCTGTTAAAGATGTGAAAATCGATTACAAAATATAAAACACATCAACTTTGCTTTCTACCATGTGCAGCTGTTGTCAATTAGGGGTCCTCATGAGCCCCATTCAGGGCTGCAGCTGTACGGTCTGATCCATTTAACGTGGTGTGTGGCACCTAAACAGCGTTAAATCACCATTATTGTTGCGGAAGGAAATGGAATGAATTTGCACCAGCCAACAACACACAACTCGTAAAATCCTATGAAACTGGAAAGCTCACAATCCCAAGACATGAACAATTTATACATGACAATGGAAATTCCTATAAATTAGATATGGAGCAGTTTCAATAATTCAGCAACTTCTGGGCCAAATGTGCTGGATTATCAGATTTCTTGTATTTTTGGACTATTTTATCATTGTGAGATCATTAGTAGTTTAATATGAGCAGCCACATCACAAATCTTTCTTTTGATAGTTTGCACCGCTTATATCATTGGCACTTAATGTACCACATTGACTTAAAGGGACTTTATAAAATTGGCCCTAATATAGGAAATCCCCCACTGCTCCAATGCCACCTATCTGAGGGTTCCCACCAGTCCTGCAGTGATGGCATCCTGTTAGTCACATGACCACTGCTGCAAATCAGTGGCTTTAGCTGTGATGTTTGCATGTATAGAACCCGACTACAGAAGCCAGTGATTGGCTGTACTGGTCACATGAATGATGGAAGGGATATGATCAATCTAGCACAAGGATGTCAAACTCAAATACAGAGAGGTCCAAAATAAAAAAATATATATATTAACAGCTCTACACACTGTATAATGGGCCCCACATAGTCCTCCATACAGTATAATGGGCCCCACATAGTCCTCCATACAGTATAATGGGCCCCACATAGTCCTCCATTCAGTATAATGGACCCCACATAGTCCTCAATACAGTATAATTGGGCCCACATAGTCCTCAATACAGTGTAATTGGGCCCCACATAGTCCTCAATACAGTATAATTGGGCCCCACATAGTCCTCCATACAGTATAATGGGCCCCACATAGTCCTCCATACAGTATAATGTGCCCCACATAGTCCTCAATACAGTATAATTGGACCCCACATAGTCCTCAATACAGTGTAATTGGGCCCACATAGTCCTCAATACAGTTTAATTGGGCCCACATAGTCCTCAATACAGTATATTTGTGCCCCACATAGTACTCCATACAGTATAATTGGGCCCCACATAGTCCTCCATACAGTATAATGGGCCCCACATAGTCCTCCATACAGTATAATGGCCCCACATAGTCCTCCATACAGTATAATGGGTACCACATAGTCCTCCATACAGTATAATTGGGACCCACATAGTCCTCCTTACAAAATAACGGATGCCAGCATCAGGGGCTAAATATAATCACCCCGTGGACCAGATTTGGCCCACGGGCCAGAGTTTGACATGTATGGTCTAGCACAAGCATGGATCACCATAGCTGTGACAATAAAAGAATTCAAGTGGTAACAAATTGTTTGATTTTTTACTTTATAACATCCTCTACTGTATATTTTGTTAGACCAATTTTGTTAGAACCCCTTTAAAAGGAGTTGTCTCTATTTTGCACATTTAGAGCATATCCAACTGTCAATTTTTAAATCTGTGATAGACCACGGAGATCTACTTCTATTTTGAGAATGGATTACACTCTATTTGGAATGATGGAAAGGTGACCGCGCATACATGGTTCTCTCCATTCATTTCCATGGGAGTTTAGAACATTGTTAATGTTGTCAAGCTTTCTGACTTTCCCAACTTCTGTACAGGTGAATGGAGTAAGCCATGAAATTCACCACCACCTCTCCAATGACTCCTCTTCTCTAGATATGCCAGAAATATTTGAGATTATTGTTAAGCAGAAGTGTCTGCAATTTTGACTTGAGAAATACTTATTGATCTTTTTACCACCATAAATGACAGAATCTGCAATGTAGGCTCTGTGTCAGTTGTAAACAGAGCATAAAATGTGCAGAATGTACCAGTTTATCAGTCCGGGGCCCAGAAAACATCTAGCGTTTATGTCAAGTGTTCACAAGGATCATGCAATATAAATGTAGCCTAATAATACAGTCTGTGGTAAAAGTAAAAGTGCAGAATTTGTATTACAGATTTAGACACACAGTAGAGTTCATTTATTAATAGAATCATCTGTAAGATGCAAGCTTTTTTATTCGCAATTTCAGAACAATTTTTTTCTAACTGGTGTGGTTCATGGATACATTTTTGGCAACATGTATCTTTTTTTTCTGCTCAAAGATGTTGTTAAGTCTTTTATAACCTCAGACAATTTTAGCAAATTTGTTGGATTCTTCATAAAGGTCTTAAAGCTTCAGGTTCCATCTATCTGGAGAAAAGTGAGCTTTCACTCAGACTTCAGTTTTTTGGGTTTTTTTTGCATGCAAGACAAATTGTTTGATTGTTATTGGTGGTCCTAATACACCTTTCATCCAGTTTTTAACTTGTAGGGCTAACCCTTTAATAAAATGATGCAAATCTCTAGTAGACATAGTGTAAAGTGACTCTGCTGTTGTTTGCCAGCTTTAAATATGGTTTCCATGACAGGTTTTGCTCTAGATACTCTGTCTATCTATCTAGTCCCAGGGAAACCATAGCTTTCACCCTTTAATCCCTGTACAAGGAAGTTGATTTACGCAGGAGGCCTGGGTTGAGTACAAGGAGTAACTGCTGGCCCGTGGAGCAAGCTGGCAGGAGAGGGCAGATAGCTGGGTCAGAACGGATAAGGACACAATTGTCAGCCAGAAGAATAAGTAGAAAATGAGCCATAAACATAAATAATCAGTAGAACACCAGAAGCCCCATGTAGGTGTGCGGACCAGGTAAGGCAGAGCTTATAACTGGCAGTAGAAAACAGGGGTTGATATAGTGTACAGTCTTGCCAAAGGCTCATAGAAGAAAGTAATTAAGAACCAAAGCAAGTCTCAGAGTATTAAACAGAACTGTCGTGTTGTTGTCCTCAACAAGACACAATTCATCTTCAATATGTTATCCTCACAAAGAGGTGCAGGCATTATACAGTTTCCGTATGTGGACTAAGTAGATGATAAAACAGTTAAGTAGCTAATTGCATTGCATGATAATTAATGATCTCTATACTTTCGCAGAATTGTTCTATAATAAGCACAATTAGCTTTTTATACATTCTACTATTAGCTTGCTATATATATATAACTAACTGAGTGTCTGGCCCTCTTGAGCAATATTCAATTTACATTCCCTGTGAGATATTCATAGCCAAAGCACACATACACCTGCTCCATTCACTCACTTTGTGTTAAATTGCAAACTGTGCAGCGATATACTGCAAGGTCAACAAACAGTACAAGAGGTTAAATGCTTCCTGGTTCACACTTGATGCTAAGTTATCAAAGCATGTGTCTACAAAAGGAGTTTCTGGTTTGGATTCTTATCCTAAGTCATGTGGCAGAGCTCGTTAAAGGGTCGATAGTAACTTTTAGGATTGCTACATCCAACAGGTGGCGCTTTCCTTCAGAAGAGGCTATTGGCAAAGTTATAGTGAACTCATCATGAATTAGATTTGTTCAGTGCATTTCCCTCATGCACACTTTTTGGCAGCAAAAACACAGTGGAGCAATTTCATCATTTGCTTTTTTAAAAATCTTTTCTTTTTTTGTCTTATGGTATTTGTTGATATTTTTGCAGAAAGCTCTTCAAAGCGGTGTTCGTAGTTCGTGAATTGTGTGCAAATAAATGTTTTTTGTTTTTGTCTTTAACCTTTTTTGCAGCTTTGAAAAGCAAAAAGTTGCTTGTTTCATAAAAACGTTGCAAAATTTGCAAATTGCTGACGCGACTGGCTCCATATGCTTGTCCCAATATTGGACGTGTGCAGGAACTGCCTTCAAATTACATGCATTAATTTGGTCCATTAATCGGACCAAAGAAGAGCTTGCTGCAATTTTTTCCATGCAGATTATTAGTCCATGTTGAAAACTAGTAGTGTGTATTGGCATATTGGCTACAATAGCTGCGTGTGCAGTTCTTTGTGCACATGGGCAGCTCACATCCATATACTATGCTTGCCTGAATGAGCCTATTGAGATCTTATCTACTTCGCTGGTAATGTATTACATTGCAGATTTTCTGCATGCAAATCTGTGCAGAAAATCAGCACCAAATGCATAACATATGAGCATACCCTTAGAATCACATGACCTATGTCAAAAAATGCATGATATAATACCATCAAAAATGCAAGCCACTTTACTATGTGAGTTTTTAACAGAGGGACACAAAATAATGGAGATCTCTAAAAGAAAAACAACCCAAACTGCAATAGGCTTGTTAATGTGACTTGAAAAATTCGAAGGAAAACTGCAGTGTCACAAATGCAATGATTAAAAAAATTGTCACCCCAAAAAGATGTGAAAAACACAATGCGATTAAGTGTTTTTTTATGTGCAAAAAACCCTCTGAAAAATACTGAAGGAGTCTTTAGACTGGTGAGCCAAGATTACTCTAGTAATGCAGAGTGTAGTCACACAGTGCAAATTTGTTGTAGAATATTTCTGTGATTAATTTGTTTGATAAGAGTACGTTAGATGACAGTCTCCACACGTACTGGAGACACTGACAGACGCAGACCCATTCAAATCTATGTGTCTGCGAACATGTCAGTGTGTTTCCATGCTGGCATGTCTGTTTTCTTACGGATGTACGGTCCACAATATCTCTCACGCTGAATACACATGGATGACATCCGTGTGTCATCAGTGTGACACGTACCGGCGCCTGGGAATCAGTGTGATCGGCACGAGCAAGAGATAATGTTGGGAGTAGTAGTGTCTGCTCACGCAGTGTCCCTTTGTACAAATAAGAATAAAATAGTAAAATCCTTATACTCACCTTTCCAGAGATGTCCCTCGTTTTAATCCTCTGACCCCTGATGCTGGAGAGAATGAGCTGCTTCAGTGAGTGGGGTCCTGACTAGTGTTGAGCCACCCCCGTAGTGTTCGAGTTCGGTTCGGTTCGTCGAACACCCGTGTGTTCGCCGAACTGTTCGTCGAACTGTTCGTCGAACACCTTCGAACACCGTTAAAACCAATGGCAGGCAAACAAAAACACATAGAAACACATAGAAAACACCTTCAAAGGTGTCCAAAAGCTGACAAACTGCTCAGAAGACACAACTAACACATGGAAAAGTGACAAGTACATATAGTCATGCGAAAAGAAAAGAGGTGGAGGAGTAAAAGGAGGGGGAGACACAGATATAGGCATGTCATGCCCTTCTAAAATCCAAAAAGTGAGAAGCCGACACGTTCAGTCCGCTCCTGCCCGTGCTACCTCCGTGTCGCCGGGTTTGTGCCAGAGCCGTGTGAACCCTGACGGCCAGCCCCCCTCTCCCAATACTGGTGCCTGTCCGCTGGTGGGTCGAGCGAGCCCCCCTGTGGTGGAGGCAGCTCTAAGCTTTTTAATTTAAATTGTCTCTCTAATTTGAATAAATACACTTTAAATCCATTTACAAGGATCTATTGGAGGGCAAGTCTCATGCCAGCAGCCGCGTAATTCCAGCTCCAGTAGCGTCCACTAAAGCTGCTGCAGTTAAAAAGCTTTTATAAGGATCGAGCTCGGCTGTCCACCGCAAGGCATCCTACTGCCAGTCCCAGCCCCTATGCCTTGGGGTGCCTCCTGATGCTCTTCACTGAGTATCCCGTGGTCCCGAAGCATTTCCTTTGAAAAAATGAAGTGTCCAAACTACAGGTGGTGTAGCTTGCTTAACAGCCGGGATAATCCGCTGACTAGCAGACCCTGCTACTAGGCACAAAGTATTTCCTGGGCTAGATGCAGTTAAAAATTTGTAATTAGATACTCTCGTTGGATGCTGAGAAAGCATTCCATAGAGTCTCCTGGCACGCCATATATGATTCTCTTAAAAAGCTTGGGGTAGGGGTCTAGGGGACCCTTTTATAGCCAAAATCATGGCCCTTTATCGCAATACGTCACCTAGGCTGAAGATAAATGGAACTGTAGCACCCTGAGGGCTCGGTTGCTACAGAGGTATTGCACCTCACCCAGAGGTGTGATATCTCACTCTCAGGTAAGGATGTAGTGTGGATCAGGACCCGACACCTGCATGCATTACACCACATTGCCGTGGGGCAGGGCGACCAATATGCCCCTGAGATGGGCACGACAGTCCCTGTCCCTGGCTGGAGTGGGGGGAGGGAACACTGAGGAAGGGGAACCCTGTAGTGCAGGAGCAGGGAGGAAGCAGTTCCTGGGTGCATTGAGAAGGGAGTATAAAAGGTGGGCACCATCTTAGTTCAGTGCAGAGAAGTCTGAGCAGAAGTGGCAGGGAGCAGGGGCTCTGCATGAGCTCTGCTCCGGAGGCGGGCCTAGTAACAGAGGCCCAGGCCTGGAAGAGGGAGAAGGAAGGAAGAGGAGCGGAGAAGGCTCCAGGAACGAGGAACGAAGGGATCTCAGGGGTGCGGACGGGCGAGTCGCCACCGCACGCCCGAATCCACCTGCGTGGAGGGGTCAGGCCAAAGGGGAAGACCGGTCCCCGAAACTAGTGGAGGCAGGAAACGACCCTCAGCTAGAAACAGGAGGCTGTGACATTTTATGTGGCACAGCCCCTCGCTGCACCCGCTAGGAAGGCACCACATAGGGTCAGGGAAACTGGCGCCAAGTTTACCAAGAGGAGGCCCGAGGCAGCCGGACAGAAGGGTTGGTAAGGAAGGCCAGACAAAGGACACACAAAGGGGGTCCTGTGAAGCACTCCAAAGTTATCTGGGATTTGTCTGAGCCCCTCACCTGGTGAGCACAGTACGACGTGGGCAGCCGTTACCTGCAGACGTGGTCTAGATAATAAGAACTGTGAGTAAAGGCCCTGGACTGCATCACTGACTCCGTGTCATTACTGCTGCTGCCCTGCACCATCACCCCCATCCTCCGCATACACTGCCCTGAGGCTATACTCCTCCCGTGGGGAGTTATGCTACGCTCTGCTGCACCCACAACACCAGCCTCAGCGGTCTGCCCTGGAGCGGCGGTTCACTCTGACCGCAATCCACGGGTGGCGTAGTCGGACATTTAAACATCAAAACCACATAAATAGTTCCGCCACTGGTTTGACCGCCCTGAGCCACGGAACCGGGTTGCCGCCACGGAGACTACAACCACCAGCATCCATCAAAAAGGGTCCGGCTCCGGGTGTCCCAAGGCCCAGGGGGCGCGTCAGAACATTTTCATCACCTTTCACAATCAACAATGGAACAAGGCAGGGATGTTCTCTGTCCCCTCTCTTATACATCCTAGTGACGGAGCACCTGCTCTCATCAATTCGCCATAACCCCAATTTTAGGTGGATTGAGGTGGGAGGCACCGAGTACAAGTGCTCTCTATTTGCTGATTATGTCCTAGTATATATCACTCAATCACATATATCCATCCATGCTGTTATGGCTGAAATAGATCACTTTGTTACATGGTCAAATTTTAAAATCAATGCAGCGAAGTCTGAGGCCCTCGATGTCTCCCTCCCCAAATCCATATAGGATTCCATCCAGTCCAACTTTCCCTTTGCCTGGCCCTCACGGGGTATCAAATACTTAGGAATTCCTATTCATAGAGACCTCTCCCATCTATGTTATCTTAATTTTGGGCCCTTTATTGAACAACTCCATACAGACCACGGTTGGCAAGTTAGAACTGTAAGATTCACTACGTGAACCACTGGTGTTTTGTGGAAAAGCACATGTACACTGTGTTCCAAATTATTATTCAAAAAGTGTTTAGGAGTGATAAGGGAAGAATTTGTTTGTTTGTCAGTTAAACTCATTGATGGTGATGTGTGTCAGGGCTCTTTATATCACTGTAAGCAATTGCAGACACCTGTGCTAATTAGTTTGGCAGGTGTGTCCAATGAAAGGCAAGACTACTTAAGAAGGCTGTCTCACATTATTAAGCAGCCTACATTTTCTGCCAAAATGGGAAAGAAAAAGGATGTGTCGGCTGCTGAGAAGCAACAAATTGTGGAGTGTTTAGGTCAAGGCATGACTACAATCAACATTGTGCGATGATCAGGATGAAGTGTCTTGGCAATCAAGAAGTATGTAGCTGATTCACAGTACACACGTGTGTGTGCTGATAAGGGCAAATTGAGGACTCTTTCCTACAGGCAATTACGTCAGGTTGAAAGAGCAGCGGCAAAAAAGCCTTGTCATAGCAGCAGACAAGTTTTTGAAGCTGCTTGTGCCTCCAACGTCCCCCGAACAACAAGATGCAGGGTCCTTCAGAGGTTTGCAGCTGTGCATACGCCATCCTGTCGACCTCCTCTATCCACTTCACACAAGCAGAAACGGCTCCAGTGGGCCAAACATTACATGAAGACTGATTTCAAAACTGTTTTGTTCACGGATGAGTGCCGTGCAGCGCTCGATGGTCCAGATGGATGGAGTGGAGGATGGCTGGTTGATGGACACCCCACGCAAACACGGCTACAGCGCCAACAAGGAGGAGGTGGAGTAATGTTTTGGACTGGAATCATGGGGAGAGAGATTGTCGGCCCCTTTAGGATCCCTGAAGGCGCTAAAGATGAACTCCATAATGTATGTGGATTTTCTCAAACAGCACTTCCTGCCATGGTTCAAGAAGAAGAACCGTGTATTTCACAGCAAGATCATTTTTCTGCATGATAATGCACCATCTCATGCTGCACATAAAACATCTGCATCTCTGGCTGATATGGGCATAAAAGTGGACAAACTTATGGTGTGACCCCCATGCTCCCCTGACCTCTACCCCATTCAGAACCTTTGGAGCATCATTAAAAGGAGTGTCTATGATGGCGGGAGGCAGTTCACATCTAAGCAACAGCTCTGGGAGGGTATTCTGTCCTCATGCAAAACAATTGAAGCAGAAACCATCCAAAACCTGACAAATTCAATAGACGAGAGAGTTCAGAAGCTCCTTTCGAACAAGGGGTCCTATGTGAAAATGTAACATCACCTAGAATAAAGTTTTGAGTTGAAAACTGTTTGATTTCAGTTTCTAACAACCTGCTAATGCTTATAATTTCAAAAATGACCATTTTTTTGGTCTTTATTAAAATGAAAAGGTTGATCGAAAAGTTTGGGGGATCTAAGAGTGTGGCAACCCAGTAGTCATGATTACTTCGAATTCTGACAATATGAGGGTCATGCTGCAGGTAGTGCAGCAAGAAGGCACTTATGTGTCTTGCGCATCTCGGAGCCCCAAAATTATTTTCCGGGCTAGATGCAGCTAAAAATTATTATTAATTTTAAATCTGGTGAAGCTTTAGTATAGATGGCCTAATAGGATCAGTGCTGCACACTGCTACGCAGCCCAAATTATTTTCCAGTCAAGATACAGATAAACATGATTAGTAATTTTAAATCTGGCGGAGCTTATTATAGATGGCCTAATAGAATCAGTGCTGCACATTGCTACAAAGCCCAAATTATTTTCCAGCCAAGATACAGATAAACATGATTAGTAATTTGAAAGCTTAAAACGGTTGGTAGGGTGATTTTAACCAATCATCAAGCTTTTACTCTCCCCAGGATGACACAGGGGTAGAAAAGTCATTTCGGATCCATGATTTGTTCATCTTTATGAACGTGAGTCTGTCTACATTATCAGTGGAGAGCCGCGTGCGCTTATCTGTCAGCACACCACCAGCAGCGCTGAACACACGTTCAGACAGAACGCTGGCTGTGGGGCATGACAAGATCTCCAAGGCGTAAGTGGCTAGCTCCGGCCATTTATCCAGATTGGAAGCCCAAAAAGAGCAAGGGTCCAGTGACACAGTCGTGGCTTCAATGTTTACTTGGAGATACTCCTGTACCATCGTCTCTAGGCGTTGACTATGTGTCAGACTTCTTGTCTCCTGTGGCCTTGCAAAGGATGGGCTAAAAAAGTGGTGAAATGATTCCACAAAATTGATGTTACCAGCAGATACTGTGGTTCTGTTACGGTTTGAGTGCTGAACACTTGACGGTCCCACGGTTGGCAAGTTGGAACTGTGAGATTCACTACGTGCACCACTGGTATTTTGTGGAAAAGCACATGTAAGATTCTGCAACAGTCTCTGCTGATACTCCTGCATGCGTGCATCCCTTTCTATGGCAGGAATAATTTCTGCAAATTTACTTTTGTACCGGGGATCTAACAGTGTGGCAACCCAGTAGTCAGGATTATTTCTAATTCTCACAATTCGAGGGTCATGTTGCAGGTAGTGCAGCAAGAAGGCACTCATGTGTGTTGCGCATCCAGGAGCACCAAGTCCCTGTTGTGTTGGTGGCGAGGTAACAATCATGCTTCCTTCCTCTGTCCTCTCCCCCCAACCTCGCACAACAGAAATGTGATCAAGGTCTCCCTCATCTGATGAGTCTTCCATCAGTTCGTCCTCCACTTCTTCCTGGGCTCCTGCACCTTCCTCACTAGTTTGGCTGCTACCATGCGCCCTGGTAAAACCATCTCCCCCACCCTCACATGCCTGCCGCCTTGGTGCTGCCGACCGTCTGGACCTTGCAGATGTTAGCCCTTCCGCATACAACTCCTCCTCCTCTACTTCCTCCACCTCCTCTTGTGCCACCACCTGACTCCGAATTCTGTTTAACATGTGCTCCAGCATGTAAATCACCGGAATAGTCATGCTGATAATGGCATCGTCAGCACTAAACATCTTCGTCGCCATTTCAAAACTGTGCAGAAGGGTGCATAGGTCCCTGATCTGAGACCACTCCTCCAGCGTGATTTGCCCCACCTCTGGATCTCGTTGGCCCAGGCTATACGTCAGAACGTATTGCACCAGTGCTTGTCGGTGCTGCCACAGTCGCTGCAACATGTGCAGAGTTGAATTCCACCGGGTAGGCACATCGCATTTTAGCCGGTGAAGTGGCAGGCCCAACGACTTCTGTAGAGATGTAAGTCGCTGAGCTGCGGGATGCGAACGGCGGAAGTGAGCACACAGCGACCGTGCCCTCTGCAGAAGGCCATCTAGTCTGGGATAGTGGGCTAAAAATTGCTGGACAACCAGGTTCAACACGTGAGCCATACAAGGCACGTGTGTGACATTGCCCCGGCGAAGGGCCGCACCCAGGTTTGCAGCATTGTCGCACACGGCCTTCCCTGGTTTCAGGTCCAGTGGAGACAACCATTCATGAAATTGGTTCTCCAGAGCTGACCACAACTCCTCAGCTGTGTGACTCACATTTCCCAGACATTTCAATGTAAAAAGCGCCTGATGACGTTGAGCCCTACTGCCAGCATAGTAAGGAGGTGTGCAGGATCCCTTCTGCGCAGTTAGAAAGCTTGTGGCATGACCAGACAGGCTTTGGGTGCAGGTGGAAGACCGAGAGGAGGTTGAGGAGGCAGAAGCAGTGGAGGAACTTTGACATAAAGAGGATTGACGCACAACTCGTGGGGACGGCAAGACTTGGACAGCAGCCCCTTGTCCTGCTGTCACCATAGTTACCCAGTGCCCAGTCAGCGACATGTAACGCCCCTGTCCTTGCCTACTCGTCCAAGTGTCTGTGGTGAAATTCACCCTGTCACACACAGAGTTTCTCAAAGAAGCGGTGATGTTGTGTGCGCCATGCTGGTGGAGCGCAGGCACACCTTTCTTTGAGAAGTAGTGCCGACTGGGCATCTGGTACTGGGGCACTGCGACGGACATAAGGTCGCGAAAATCCTCTGTGTCCACCAGGCGGAAAGGCAGCATTTCTGTAGCCAAGAGCTTGCAGATGGTGAAATTCAACCTCTTAGCTTTCTCATGGCTAGGAGGAAATGATCTTTTACTTGTCCACATCTGAGGGACCGAGGGCTGGCTATTGTGCTTAGACGGGGTTGATAAGGGTGTCCCCGGCAAACTGCCGGTCTGTGAGGAAGATGCAGGCGGACATGTTAGGTTGCCTTGATCTAAAGGTGGTGCTATCGATGTCGGACAGCGCTCAACACCAGCTGGTGTTACCACCTCCAAAGAAAATGATGACCTGCCAATCACGCTGGCTGTTGCGGGTAAAGAGGTGGCAGGTCTGCGCCCCAAAACAGGTGTGACTGCTGTCCCCCCAGTCACAGAGGATGAAGAGGCCGCGGATGCACAAGATATGGCAGACGGTGGTTGGCCCGGCCGGCTAGGCCGCATCGTAGCACACTGAGCTTCCCACTGCAACTTATGCTTCATGTCCATGTGCCGGTTCATGCATGAAGTACTCAAACTATGTATTTTTTGGCCTCTACTTAGCTTTTGCTGACAAATGTTACAGATAACACGAGTTGGGTCATCTTTATCGATCTGAAAAAATGCCCAGGCTATGCAAGGCTTAGCACCCATGCGACCTGAAGAGCCACCACGACTTGTGGTGAGAGGCAGAGTTGTGTTTGAGGATGCAGTTGTTGACGTGCTTCCAGTACTACGTCTCTGTCCAGGAAGGCGCAACCTGACATCGTCGTCACTAGCATCTTCCTCCACCTCCTCTGCTGACCTCATCTCTTGGCTGACTGTGGGTTGACAGTAAGTGGGATCTCCAACCTCATCATCATCACCCTGTGCGTTATCACACCCGTCGTCCTCAGAGCCAACCTGTTCCTGCCCTGACAAATAACTAAAGTTGTCGCTCCAATCAGGTATTTGAGTCTTATCATCGTCTTCCTCATTGTCTCCACCAACAGGAGTTACAGTTTGGGAATGAGGGTCTACATTATGGTCAGCACCTTCTGCGTCTGGTCCTGGATTCGACTCATAAAGATTCTGGGCATCAGTGCAGATCATTTCCTCGTCTGGATTCACAGAAGCGCTGGAGTCGACCTCTGATTCCCAGGCTATAGTATGAGTAAACAGCTCTGCAGACTCAACCATCTGTTCTACCTCATACTCAGACGGGCAGCTGGAGATTTGGGAGCTGTGAGGAAGCAAGTGCGATTGGGGTGACACCTTTGAGGACTGGAGTATTTGTGATGTTGAAGTTGATGTGGAGGAGAGCCCACTTAAAGGAGCACTTGATATCCGTTGAAGCACCTGCTGTTTTTGTGCCTCATCTGGAATTTGTAGCGATTGGCGTGGCCGTAAGAAAGGGATCTTATCACATTGTCCGCTAAAAGAAGTAGACATTTTAGTTTGGCTGGAAGATGGTCTTTCTTCTGCAGATGTTACTGTTGCTTTAACACCTACCCCACGGACACAACCTTTTTTCCCCTTCCCAACACGCCTATTCCCCTTTCCACCAGCAGCAGTCCTTTTTCCACTCATTTTGGTGGTTAACTAATTAACAACTCTGGAGTTGTTTGCACAAAAAAACAATGGATGGGAACCGAGCAGAGCTGAGTGGCCAAACTGTGGTATTAGGCCAAAACTATTGGCTGGGTTAGATGCAGAAAAAAATTATATTCAATTTGCAACCTGATGGAGGTCAGTATAGATGGACTAATAGAGAAAGTCCCACACACTGCTAGAAGCCCAATATTTTTTCAGAGGTAGATGCACAAAAAAATATGTTCAGTTTGCAACCTGATGGAGGTCTGTATAGATGGATTAATAGAACAAGTCCCACACACAGCTAGAAGCCCAATATTTTTTCAGAGGTAGATGCAGAAAAAAATATATTCAGTTTGCAACCTGATGGAGGTCAGTATAGATGGACTAATACAACAAGTCCCACACACAGCTAGAAGCCCAGTATTTTTTCAGAGGTAGATGCAGAAAAAAATATATTCAGTCTGCAACCTGATGGAGGTCAGTATAGATGGATTAATACAACAAGTCCCACACACAGCTAGAAGCCCAATATTTTTTCAGAGGTAGATGCAGAAAAAAATATATTCAGTTTGCAACCTGATGGAGGTCTGTATAGATGGATTAATAGAACAAGTCCCACACACAGCTAGAAGCCCAATATTTTTTCAGAGGTAGATGCAGAAAAAAATATATTCAGTTTGCAACCTGATGGAGGTCAGTATAGATGGACTAATACAACAAGTCCCACACACAGCTAGAAGCCCAATATTTTTTCAGAGGTAGATGCAGAAAAAAATATATTCAGTTTGCAACCTGATGGAGGTCAGTATAGTTGGACTAATACAACAAGTCCCACACACAGCTAGAAGCCCAATATTTTTTCAGAGGTAGATGCAGAAAAAAATATATTCAGTTTGCAACCTGATGGAGGTCTGTATAGATGGATTAATAGAACAAGTCCCACACACAGCTAGAAGCCCAATATTTTTTCAGAGGTAGATGCAGAAAAAAATATATTCAGTTTGCAACCTGATGGAGGTCTTTATAGATGGATTAATAGAACAAGTCCCACACACAGCTAGAAGCCCAATATTTTTTCAGAGGTAGATGAAGAAAAAAATATATGCAGTTTGCAACCTGATGGAGGTCAGTATAGATGGACTAATACAACAAGTCCCACACACAGCTAGAAGCCCAATATTTTTTCAGAGCTAGATGCAGAAAAAAATTATATTCTGTTTGCAACCTGATGGAGGTCTGTATAGATGGATTAATAGAACAAGTCCCACACACAGCTAGAAGCCCAATATTTTTTCAGAGGTAGATGCAGAAAAAAATATATTCAGTTTGCAACTAGTGTTGAGCCACCCCCGTAGTGTTCGAGTTCGGTTCGGTTCGTCGAACACCCATGTGTTCGCCGAACTGTTCGTCGAACTGTTCGTCGAACACCTTCGAACACCGTTAAAACCAATGGCAGGCAAACAAAAACACATAGAAACACATAGAAAACACCTTCAAAGGTGTCCAAAAGCTGACAAACTGCTCAGAAGACATAACTAACACATGGAAAAGTGACAAGTACATATAGTCATGCGAAAATAAAAGAGGTGGAGGAGTAAAAGGAGGGGGAGACACAGATATAGGCATGTCATGCCCTTCTAAAATCCAAAAAGTGAGAAGCCGACACGGCCAGTCCGCTCCTGCCCGTGCCACCTCCGTGTCGCCGGGTTTGTGCCAGAGCCGCGGTGAACCCTGACGGCCAGCCCCCCTCTCCCAATACTGGTGCCTGTCCGCTGGTGGGTCGAGCGAGCCCCCCTGTGGTGGAGGCAGCTCTAAGCTTTTTAATTTAAATTGTCTCTCTAATTTGAATGAATACACTTTAAATCCATTTACAAGGATCTATTGGAGGGCAAGTCTCATGCCAGCAGCCGCGGTAATTCCAGCTCCAGTAGCGTCCACTAAAGCTGCTGCAGTTAAAAAGCTTTTCTAAGGATCGAGCTCGGCTGTCCACCGCAAGGCATCCTACTGCCAGTCCCAGCCCCTATGCCTTGGGGTGCCTCCTGATGCTCTTCACTAAGTATCCCATGGTCCCGAAGCATTTCCTTTGAAAAAATTAAGTGTCTAAACTACAGGTGGTGCAGCTTGCTTAACAGCCGGGATAATCCGCTCACTAGCAGACACTGCTACTAGGCACAAAGTATTTCCTGGGCTAGATGCAGTTAAAAATTTGTAATTAGATACTCTCGTTGGATGCTGAGAAAGCATTCCATAGAGTCTCCTGGCACGCCATATATGATTCTCTTAAAAAGCTTGGGGTAGGGGTCTAGGGGACCCTTTTATAGCCAAAATCACGGCCCTGTATCGCAATACGTCACCTAGGCTGAAGATAAATGGAACTGTAGCACCCTGAGGGCTCGGTTGCTACAGACGTATTGCACCTCACCCAGAGGTGTGATATCTCACTCTCAGGTAAGGATGGAGTGTGGATCAGGACCCGACACCTGCATGCATTACACCACATTGCCGTGGGGCAGGGCGACCAATATGCCCCTGAGATGGGCACGACAGTCCCTGTCCCTGGCTGGAGTGGGGGGAGGGAACACTGAGGAAGGGGAACCCTGTAGTGCAGGAGCAGGGAGGAAGCAGTTCCTGGGTGCATTGAGAAGGGAGTATAAAAGGTGGGCACCATCTTAGTTCAGTGCAGAGAAGTCTGAGCAGAAGTGGCAGGGAGCAGGGGCTCTGCATGAGCTCTGCTCCGGAGGCGGGCCTAGTAACAGAGGCCCAGGCCTGGAAGAGGGAGAAGGAAGGAAGAGGAGCGGAGAAGGCTCCAGGAACGAGGAATGAAGGGATCCCAGGGGTGCGGACGGGCGAGTCGCCACCGCACGCCCGAATCCACCTGCGTGGAGGGGTCAGGCCAAAGGGGGAGACCGGTCCCCGAACTAGTGGAGGCAGGAAACGACCCTCAGCTAGAAACCGGAGGCTCTGACATTTTATGTGGCGCAGCCCCTCGCTACACCCGCTAGGAAGGCACCACATAGGGTCAGGGAAACTGGCGCCAAGTTTACCAAGAGGAGGCCCGAGGCAGCCGGACAGAAGTGTTGGTAAGAAAGGCCAGACAAAGGACACACAAAGGGGGTCCTGTGAAGTGCTCCAAAGTTATCTGGGAGTTGTCTGAGCCCCTCACCTGGTGAGCACAGTACGACGTGGGCAGCCGTTACCTGCAGACGTGGTCTGGATAATAAGATCTGTGAGTAAAGGCCCTGAACTGCATCACTGACTCCGTGTCGTTACTGCTGCTGCCCTGCACCATCACCCCCATCCTCCGCATACACTGCCCTGAGGCTATACTCCTCCCGTGGGGAGTTATGCTACGCTCTGCTGCACCCACAACACCAGCCTCAGTGGTCTGCCCTGTAGCGGCGGTTCACTCTGACCGCAATCCACGGGTGGCGTAGTCGGACATTTAAACATGAAAACCACGTAAATAGTTCCGCCACTGGTTTGACCGCCCTGAGCCACGGAACTGGGTCGCCGCCACGAAGACTACAACCACCAGCATCCACCAAAAAGGGTCCGGCTCCGGGTGTCCCAAGGCCCAGGGGGTGCGTCAGAACATTTTCATCACCTTTCACAATCACCAATGGGACAAGGCAGTGATGTCCTCTGTCCCCTCTCTTATACATCCTAGTGACGGAGCACCTGCTCTCATCAATTCGCCGTAACCCCAATATTAGGTGGATTGAGGTGGGAGGCACCGAGTACAAGTGCTCTCTATTTGCTGATGATGTCCTAGTATATATCACTCAATCACATATATCCATCCATGCTGTTATGGCTGAAATAGATCACTTTGTTATATGGTAAAATTTTAAAATCAATGCAGCGAAGTCTGAGGCCCTCGATGTCTCCCTCCCCAAATCCATATAGGATTCCATCCAGTCCAACTTTCCCTTTGCCTGGCCCTCACAGGGTATCAAATACTTAGGAATTCCTATTCATAGAGACCTTTCCCATCTATGTTATCTTAATTTTGGGCCCTTTATTGAACAACTCCATACAGACCACGGTTGGCAAGTTAGAACTGTAAGATTCACTACGTGAACCACTGGTGTTTTGTGGAAAAGCACATGTACACTGCGTTCCAAATTATTATACAAAAAGTGTTTAGGAGTGATAAGGGAAGAATTTGTTTGTTTGTCAGTTAAACTCATTGATGGTGATGTGTGTCAGGGCTCTTTATATCACTGTAAGCAATTGCAGACACCTGTGCTAATTAGTTTGGCAGGTGTGTCCAATGAAAGGCAAGACTACTTAAGAAGGCTCTCTCACATTATTAAGCAGCCTACATTTTCTGCCAAAATGGGAAAGAAAAAGGATGTGTCGGCTGCTGAGAAGCAACAAATTGTGGAGTGTTTAGGTCAAGGCATGACTACAATCAACATTGTGCGATGATCAGGATGAAGTGTCTTGGCAATCAAGAAGTATGTAGCTGATTCACAGTACACACGTGTGCGTGCTGATAAGGGCAAATTGAGGACTCTTTCCTACAGGCAATTACGTCAGGTTGAAAGAGCAGCGGCAAAAAAGCCTTGTCATAGCAGCAGACAAGTTTTTGAAGCTGCTTGTGCCTCCAACGTCCCCCGAACAACAAGATGCAGGGTCCTTCAGAGGTTTGCAGCTGTGCTTGCGCCATCCTGTCGACCTCCTCTATCCACTTCACACAAGCAGAAACGGCTCCAGTGGGCCAAACATTACATGAAGACTGATTTCAAAACTGTTTTGTTCACGGATGAGTGCCGTGCAGCGCTCGATGGTCCAGATGGATGGAGTGGAGGATGGCTGGTTGATGGACACCCCACGCAAACACGGCTACAGCGCCAACAAGGAGGAGGTGGAGTAATGTTTTGGGCTGGAATCATGGGGAGAGATTGTCGGCCCCTTTAGGATCCCTGAAGGCGCTAAAGATGAACTCCATAATGTATGTGGATTTTCTCAAACAGCACTTCCTGCCATGGTTCAAGAAGAAGAACCGTGTATTTCACAGCAAGATCATTTTTCTGCATGATAATGCACCATCTCATGCTGCACATAAAACATCTGCATCTCTGGCTGATATGGGCATAAAAGGGGACAAACTTATGGTGTGACCCCCATGCTCCCCTGACCTCTACCCCATTCAGAACCTTTGGTGCATCATTAAAAGGAGTGTCTATGATGGCGGGAGGCAGTTCACATCTAAGCAACAGCTCTGGGAGGGTATTCTGTCCTCATGCAAAACAATTGAAGCAGAAACCATCCAAAACCTGACAAATTCAATGGACGAGAGAGTTCAGAAGCTCCTTTCGAACAAGGGGTCCTATGTGAAAATGTAACATCACCTAGAATAAAGTTTTGAGTTGAAAACTGTTTGATTTCAGTTTCTAACAACCTGCTAATGCTTATAATTTCAAAAATGACCATTTTTTTGGTCTTTATTAAAATGAAAAGGTTGATCGAAAAGTTTGGGGGATCTAAGAGTGTGGCAACCCAGTAGTCATGATTACTTCGAATTCTGACAATATGAGGGTCATGCTGCAGGTAGTGCAGCAAGAAGGCACTTATGTGCCTTGCGCATCTCGGAGCCCCAAAATTATTTTCCGGGCTAGATGCAGCTAAAAATTATTTTTAATTTTAAATCTGGTGAAGCTTTAGTATAGATGGCCTAATAGGATCAGTGCTGCACACTGCTACAAAGCCCAAATTATTTTCCAATCAAGATACAGATAAACATGATTAGTAATTTGAAAGCTTAAAACGGTTGGTAGGGTGATTTTAACCAATCATCAAGCTTTTACTCTCCCCAGGATGACACAGGGGTAGAAAAGTCGTTTCGGATCCATGATTTGTTCATCTTTATGAACGTGAGTCTGTCTACATTATCAGTGGAGAGCCGCGTGCGCTTATCTGTCAGCACACCACCAGCAGCGCTGAACACACGTTCAGACAGAACGCTGGCTGCGGGGCATGACAAGATCTCCAAGGCGTAAGTGGCTAGCTCCTGCCATTTATCCAGATTGGAAGCCCAAAAAGAGCAAGGGTCCAGTGACACAGTCGTGGCTTCAATGTTTACTTGGAGATACTCCTGTACCATCGTCTCTAGGCGTTGACTATGTTTCAGACTTCTTGTCTCCTGTGGCCTTGCAAAGGATGGGCTAAAAAAGTGGTGAAATGATTCCGCAAAATTGATGTTACCAGCAGATACTGTGGTTCTGTTACGGTTTGAGTGCTGAACACTTGACGGTCCCACGGTTGGCAAGTTGGAACTGTGAGATTCACTACATGCACCACTGGTATTTTGTGGAAAAGCACATGTAAGATTCTGCAACAGTCTCTGCTGATACTCCTGCATGCGTGCATCCCTTTCTATGGCAGGAATAATTTCTGCAAATTTACTTTTGTACCGGGGATCTAACAGTGTGGCAACCCAGTAGTCAGGATTATTTCTAATTCTCACAATTCGAGGGTCATGTTGCAGGTAGTGCAGCAAGAAGGCACTCATGTGTGTTGCGCATCCAGGAGCACCAAGTCCCTGTTGTGTTGGTGGCGAGGTAACAATCATGCTTCCTTCCTCTGTCCTCTCCCCCCAACCTCGCACAACAGAAATGTGATCAAGGTCTCCCTCATCTGATGAGTCTTCCATCAGTTCGTCCTCCACTTCTTCCTGGGCTCCTGCACCTTCCTCACTAGTTTGGCTGCTACCATGCGCCCTGGTAAAACCATCTCCCCCACCCTCACATGCCTGCCGCCTTGGTGCTGCCGACCGTCTGGACCTTGCAGATGTTAGCCCTTCCGCATACAACTCCTCCTCCTCTACTTCCTCCACCTCCTCTTGTGCCACCACCTGACTCCGAATTCTGTTTAACATGTGCTCCAGCATGTAAATCACCGGAATAGTCATGCTGATAATGGCATCGTCAGCACTAAACATCTTCGTCGCCATTTCAAAACTGTGCAGAAGGGTGCATAGGTCCCTGATCTGAGACCACTCCTCCAGCGTGATTTGCCCCACCTCTGAATCTCGTTGGCCCAGGCTATACGTCAGAACGTATTGCACCAGGGCTTGTCGGTGCTGCCACAGTCGCTGCAACATGTGCAGAGTTGAATTCCACCGGGTAGGCACATCGCATTTTAGCCGGTGAAGTGGCAGGCCCAACGACTTCTGTAGAGATGTAAGTCGCTGAGCTGCGGGATGCGAACGGCGGAAGTGAGCACACAGCGACCGTGCCCTCTGCAGAAGGCCATCTAGTCTGGGATAGTGGGCTAAAAATTGCTGGACAACCAGGTTCAACACGTGAGCCATACAAGGCACGTGTGTGACATTGCCCCGGCGAAGGACCGCACCCAGGTTTGCAGCATTGTCGCACACGGCCTTCCCTGGTTTCAGGTCCAGTGGAGACAACCATTCATGAAATTGGTTCTCCAGAGCTGACCACAACTCCTCAGCTGTGTGACTCACATTTCCCAGACATTTCAATGTAAAAACCGCCTGATGACGTTGAGCCCTACTGCCAGCATAGTAAGGAGGTGTGCAGGATCCCTTCTGTGCAGTTAGAAAGCTTGTGGCATGACCAGACAGGCTTTGGGTGCAGGTGGAAGACCGAGAGGAGGTTGAGGAGGCAGAAGCAGTGGAGGAACTTTGACATAAAGAGGATTGACGCACAACTCGTGGGGACGGCAAGACTTGGACAGCAGCCCCTTGTCCTGCTGTCACCATAGTTACCCAGTGCCCAGTCAGCGACATGTAACGCCCCTGTCCATGCCTACTCGTCCAAGTGTCTGTGGTGAAATGCACCCTGTCACACACAGAGTTTCTCAAAGAAGCGGTGATGTTGTGTGCGACATGCTGGTGGAGCGCAGGCACACCTTTCTTTGAGAAGTAGTGCCGACTGGGCATCTGGTACTGGGGCACTGCGACGGACATAAGGTCTCGAAAATCCTCTGTGTCCACCAGGCGGAAAGGCAGCATTTCTGTAGCCAAGAGCTTGCAGATGGTGAAATTCAACCTCTTAGCTTTCTCATGGCTAGGAGGAAATGGTCTTTTACTTGTCCACATCTGAGGGACCAAGGGCTGGCTATTGTGCTTAGACGGGGTTGATAAGGGTGTCCCCGGCAAACTGCCGGTCTGTGAGGAAGATGCAGGCAGACATGTTAGGTTGCCTTGATCCAAAGGTGGTGCTATCGATGTCGGACAGCGCTCAACACCAGCTGGTGTTACCACCTCCAAAGAAAATGATGACCTGCCAATCACGCTGGCTGTTGCGGGTAAAGAGGTGGCAGGTCTGCGCCCCAAAACAGGTGTGACTGCTGTCCCCCCAGTCACAGAGGATGAAGAGGCCGCGGATGCACAAGATATGGCAGACGGTGATTGGCCCAGCCGGCTAGGCCGCATTGTAGCACACTGAGCTTCCCACTGCAACTTATGCTTCATGTCCATGTGCCGGTTCATGCATGAAGTACTCAAACTATGTATTTTTTGGCCTCTACTTAGCTTTTGCTGACAAATGTTACAGATAACACGAGTTGGGTCATCTTTATCGATCTGAAGATATGCCCAGGCTATGCAAGGCTTAGCACCCATGCGACCTGAAGAGCCACCACGACTTGTGGTGAGAGGCAGAGTTGTGTTTGAGGATGCAGTTGTTGACGTGCTTCCAGTACTACGTCTCTGTCCAGGAAGGCGCAACCTGACCTCGTCGTCACTAGCATCTTCCTCCACCTCCTCTGCTGACCTCATCTCTTGGCTGACTGTGGGTTGACAGTAAGTGGGATCTCCGACCTCATCATCATCACCCTGTGCGTTATCACACCCGTCGTCCTCAGAGCCAACCTGTTTCTGCCCTGACAAAAAACTAAAGTTGTCGCTCCAATCAGGTATTTGAGTCTTATCATCGTCTTCCTCATTGTCTCCACCAACAGGAGTTACAGTTTGGGAATGAGGGTCTACATTATGGTCAGAACCTTCTGCGTCTGGTCCTGGATCCGACTCATAAAGATTCTGGGCAACAGTGCAGATCATTTCCTCGTCTGGATTCACAGAAGCGCTGGAGTCGACCTCTGATTCCCAGGCTATAGTATGAGTAAACAGCTCTGCAGACTCAACCATCTGTTCTACCTCATACTCAGACGGGCAGCTGGAGATTTGGGAGCTGTGAGGAAGCAAGTGCGATTTGGGTGACACCTTTGAGGACTGGAGTATTTGTGATGTTGAAGTTGATGTGGAGGAGAGCCCACTTAAAGGAGCACTTGATATCCGTTGAAGCACCTGCTGTTTTTGTGCCTCATCTGGAATTTGTAGCGATTGGCGTGGCCGTAAGAAAGGGATCTTATCACATTGTCCGCTAAAAGAAGTAGACATTTTAGTTTGGCTGGAAGATGGTCTTTCTTCTGCAGATGTTACTGTTGCTTTAACACCTACCCCACGAACACAACCTTTTTTCCCCTTCCCAACACGCCTATTCCCCTTTCCACCAGCAGCAGGCCTTTTTCCACTCATTTTGGTGGTTAACTAATTCACAACTCTGGAGTTGTTTGCACAAAAAAACAATGGATGGTAACCGAGCAGAGCTGAGTGGCCAAACTGTGGTATTAGGCCAAAACTATTGGCTGGGTTAGATGCAGAAAAAAATTATTTTGAATTTGCAACCTGATGGAGGTCAGTATAGATGGACTAATACAAATAGTCCCACACACTGCTAGAAGCCCAAATATTTTTTCAGAGGTACTGTAGATGCAGATAAAAATTATTTTTAATTTGCAACCTGATGGAGGTCAGTATAGATGGACTAATAGACCAAGTCCCACACACTGCTAGAAGCCCAAATATTTTTTCAGAGCTAGATGCAGAAAAAAATTATTTTTAATTTGCAACCTGATGGAGGTCAGTATAGATGGACTAATAGACCAAGTCCCACACACCGCTAGAAGCCCAACTATTTTTTCAGAGCTAGATGCAGAAAAAAATTATATTCAATTTGCAACCTGCTGGAGGTCAGTATAGAAGGACTAATAGAACAAGTCCCACACACTGCTAGAAGCCCAAATATTTTTTCAGAGCTAAATGAAGAAAAAAATTATTTTTAATTTGCAACCTGATGGAGGTCAGTATAGATGGACTAATAGACCAAGTCCCAGACACTGCTAGAAGCCCAAATATTTTTTCAGAGCTAGATGCAGAAAAAAATTATTTTTAATTTGCAACCTGATGGAGGTCAGTATAGATGGACTAATAGACCAAGTCCCACACACTGCTAGAAGCCCAAATATTTTTTCAGAGCTAGATGCAGAAAAAAATTATTTTTAATTTGCAACCTGATGGAGGTCAGTATAGATGGACTAATAGACCAAGTCCCACACACTGCTAGAAGCCCAAATATTTTTTCAGAGCTAGATGCAGAAAAAAATTATTTTTAATTTGCAACCTGATGGAGGTCAGTATAGATGGACTAATAGACCAAGTCCCACACACCGCTAGAAGCCCAACTATTTTTTCAGAGCTAGATGCAGAAAAAAATTATATTCAATTTGCAACCTGCTGGAGGTCAGTATAGAAGGACTAATAGAACAAGTCCCACACACTGCTAGAAGCCCAAATATTTTTTCAGAGCTAAATGAAGAAAAAAATTATTTTTAATTTGCAACCTGATGGAGGTCAGTATAGATGGACTAATAGACCAAGTCCCACACACTGCTAGAAGGCCAAATATTTTTTCAGAGCTAGATGCAGAAAAAAATTATATTCAGTTTGCAACCTGATGGAGGTCAGTATAGATGGACTAATAGAATGATGCTATGCCCAAAAGATTTTACTTCACTAGGTGCAGTAAAAAAATTGGTATTCTATACACAGGTGTTATATCTTGCAACACAGATAGGCTACTCCACTGACTAACACACTCTGCAATAGGCCAAAAAGGATTAGCTTTGCTAGATTCAGCCAAATGCTGTGAAAAAAACTTGCACAGCACTGGCACAGACCTGCCTGGCAAAAACTGATAGGAACTCATGTAACCTAGTCCTGAAAAGGACTCCAATTACAATTAGTCTTTACTCCCACAACCTATCTATTTAAGAGCACAGACCTCCCTGATAAAAGTCGTAGGAAATGCTGTAACCTAGTCCTTATAAGGACTGCAATCACAATAATTCCCTACTCCCAAGCTATCTGTATATTTGTGCGAAAATTGGCTTGAAATTAACAAGGTATAGCGCACACAGCAACAGCGGTGCCGTCTAACACGCAGCTGCAGCAGTGAGAAAATGGTGGCGACGGGGAAAATGGCTTGGTCTTATAGGGCAAGGACATGTGACATACACTGCCAATGACACATGCCCTTGCTTGTGTGAAAAAAAGCACTTCGCTCCGTGTGTGCGCTGCTGATAGGCTGACAGATTGCACCTCCCCACTGCAAATGCGGGAAAGAGAAAAAAAAATGGAGATCTTCATTGTTCCTGCAGAGATCCATCCCCTGCCCCTCCCCCCACCCCGCTGTACACTCAAACTGCGTATTAACATTAATTTTCATCATTACTGAGAAAAAATCCAGTTATGATTTTGGTGCACGAACAGTTATCGAACATAACCTCGAACAGCCGAATTTTTCTCAAATTGTTCGTGTTCGCCGAACGGCTCGAACACCGCCCAAAACAGCTCGAATTTGAGATTGGCGAACAGTTCGAGTAGAACAACGCTCATCTCTAGTTGCAACCTGATGGAGGTCAGTATAGATGGACTAATACAACAAGTCCCACACACAGCTAGAAGCCCAATATTTTTTCAGAGGTAGATGCAGAAAAAAATATATTCAGTTTGCAACCTGATGGAGGTCTGTATAGATGGATTAATAGAACAAGTCCCACACACAGCTAGAAGCCCAATATTTTTTCAGAGGTAGATGCAGAAAAAAATATATTCAGTTTGCAACCTGATGGAGGTCAGTATAGATGGACTAATACAACAAGTCCCACACACAGCTAGAAGCTTACATTTTTTCAGAGGTAGATGCAGAAAAAATATATTCAGTTTGCAACCTGATGGAGGTCTGTATAGATGGATTAATAGAACAAGTCCCACACACAGCTAGAAGCCCAATATTTTTTCAGAGGTAGATGAAGAAAAAAATATATGCAGTTTGCAACCTGATGGAGGTCAGTATAGATGGACTAATACAACAAGTCCCACACACAGCTAGAAGCCCAATATTTTTTCAGAGCTAGATGCAGAAAAAAATTATATTCAATTTGCAACCTGATGGAGGTCAGTATAGATGGACTAATAGAATGATGCTATGCCGAAAAGGTTTTACTTCACTAGGTGCAGTAAAAAAATTGGTATTCTATACACAGGTGGTATATCTTGCAACACAGATAGGCTACTCCACTGACTAACACACTCTGCAATAGGCCAAAAAGGATTAGCTTTGCTAGATTCAGCCAAATGCTGTGAAAAAAACTTGCACAGCACTGGCACAGACCTGCCTGGCAAAAACTGATAGGAACTGATGTAACCTAGTCCTGAAAAGGACTCCAATTACAATTAGTCTTTACTCCCACAATCTATCTATTTAAGAGCACAGACCTGCCTGATAAAAGTCGTAGAAAATGCTGTAACCTAGTCCTTAAAAGGACTGCAATCACAACTATTCCCTACTCCCAAGCTATCTGTAGATTTGTGCGAAAATTGGCTTGAAATTAACAAGGTATAGCGCACACAGCAACAGCGGTGCCGTCTAACACGCAGCTGCAGCAGTGAGAAAATGGTGGCGACGGGGAAAATGGCTTGGTCTTATAGGGCAAGGACATGTGACATACACTGCCAATGACACATGCCCTTGCTTGTGTGAAAAAAAGGACTTCGCTCCGTGTGTGCGCTGCTGATAGGCTGACAGATTGCACCTCCCCACTGTAAATGCGGGAAAGAGAAAAAAAAAATGGAGATCTTCATTGTTCCTGCAGAGATCCATCCCCTGCCCCTCCCCCCACCCTGCTGTACACTCAAACTGCGTATTAATATTAATTTTCATCATTACTGAGAAAAAATCCAGTTATGATTTTGGTGCACGAACAGTTATCGAACATAACCTCGAACAGCCGAATTTTTCTCAAATTGTTCGTGTTCGCCGAACGGCTCGAACACCGCCCAAAACAGCTCGAATTTGAGATTGGCGAACAGTTCGAGTAGAACAACGCTCATCTCTAGTTCTGACCTGAGCAGAGCTCACCTAGTGACAGGACACCACTCCTGAGCTCAGTGCAGCTCCGGGCCCCGGTCGCCGGCTCATTCTCCCCGGCTCCTCTGCATCAGCGGTCAGAGGATTACAGCCGGGGACATCTCCAGAAAGCTGAGTATAAGGATTTTAGTGTTTTATTCTTATTTTTACACATCGACACTGCCGGAGCAGACACTACTACTACCAACATTGTCTCTTGCTCGTGCCTGCTGATCACAGCGCGAGCAAGGGCAGTGTTTGGCACCTCGTGCTTGGGAACATCGCAAACTGTACATTGATTCCCAGGCGCTGGTACGTGTGATCCTGATGCGGCACATGGTTGAAACACGTGTGACACGCACGGACACACAGACATGGATATCTCCGGTACCATTTTTTCCGGTACCAGAAATATATAGACGAAACCGCCCTTAGGGTGATTTTATTTGTAGTAGTTTTAGAAAAAATGCATCTTTTTGTCTGGTTCTTCCTGGTGTATGCAAAAAATACTGTAGCCAGATATTAACTGAAACAGAGTAATCAAATGCACTACAGATAGCGATAATTTTTGTCTGGCACTTTTACTAATTATTTGTGTTTCTTGAGGCTTTTTGTTACACGCACGCCGCTAAGTTCAGATAGGGTCGAGACAGGTTACACGAATTCTTTCGCATCCTGGGGGAACTGTTACGCAGGGCGACCATAGACCATGTGCTGCAGCTTCTCTCAGGCACACAGGGGTATTAACCCTCAGGCACAGACACGTGGGTTGTTTCACTTGCTGACCAGACACAAGAGTCCTCATAAATGGTAGAAGAGTAGCATTTAATAAGAAGCCGCACAGCCAGTGCAAGTTAAGTCTTATGAGCAACAGGCTCCAGTGACAAACAGTACAGTTTCCTTAGCAGCACAGCAGTTCACAGTCTTCCCAGTAGTACAGGACAGCACAGTTCTAATGCAAAGGCACATTAATGAACGCCGCATTCTTTACAGCACAGTGAGATGGAGGAGGGGAGGGTTTGCTGAGGGAAATGATCCCTGTGACACCATTTCTTCCAGTCCTTATCTTTCTGCCTGTCAATACTCTGCACAGCTAGTTCAGGGACTCTACCTGACCTGTGCTTAGCTTCACTCCTGACTTGAATCCTTTTCACTTGCAGGGGCGCTTCTGTGAGATACAGAACACACACACAACCTTTCTCTTCGGCTCCAGCCAGATAGTAAACAACATCCCTATAGCCCCCTGGGGGTCTGCTAAAACACTCCCCTTCTCCTGTGACTGTGTTAACCTCTCTAGTTGCTGGATTCTTCTGGAGCACATCATTTCCTGTCTCATGTGCTTGTGTTACTACTGCATGTCACATTTTATTTTCTTCAAAATGAAGCATGCTTGTGGTGTGTGTGGCATTTATTTCATGTGCTTTGATCTAAGTGTCTCAAGAGAACTATAAAACCAAAGTCATATTGGAGATTGTAATTGTCTGTATGACTCGTGTATTGTGCTTGTTGCAGGTAGTCGTCAGTATATGGTGCTTACTGCTCGGGTACACCCAGGTGAGAGCAATGCCAGCTGGGTGATGAAGGGAACATTGGAATTTCTTACCAGCAGTGACCCTATTGCACAGATCCTCAGAGAAATGTTCATTTTCAAGATTGTTCCAATGCTGAACCCAGATGGCGTCATCAATGGAAAGTAAGGAGAAAGCCTCGATATATTCTTGCATATAATCTGTGTGTTACTCTTTCTTTATGTATTACATTGCGGAATTCATCCTATAATGAAACAACTCAATTAGATCTACTATAGTGCTATCTATTAGCATAAAGTGGTGAGAACATAAAATGATCACCTTCCATTGAAAAATGTATTTTATTGTATACATTTTGTAAGCTGCAGGCAGGTAGATTGGTGGATGGTAGTTATGTGCAACCTCATCCGAGAGTGACTATAGAACCTGGGTGGAATGGTCACTCCTGTGCAACATTCCAGGTTTTTTTGGACCTACTAAGCTAAGGCTCCATGTAGAGTCCTAGAGTTGATTATGGCTATGTTCCCACGATGAGTATTTGATACATTTTTAATGTTGCATATGTAGCACCCCGAGGGCTCGGCTGCTACAGGAGTATTGCACCTCGAACCAGAGGTGTGGTATTCCACTCCCGGGTAAGGATGGAGTGTGGAACAGGGCTCAGTTAGCTGCATACACCACACACACCCCATTTCCGGGGGACAGATCAACGGTACTCCCACCAGATAGATATGCAGGTACGACAGCGTCTGTCCCTGGCTGGAGTGGGGAGGGGGGAGGAATATCCCAGTGGTGTAGGAGCAGAGAGGGGAGGGACTCTGGGTATAGGTAGGAGCCCATTGGGTGCTGGTCACCTGGGCTCGGGTGTCAGAAGGGAGGTATATAAGGTGGGCACCATCTTAGATCGGTGTGCAGTCCGGTTAGTTCAGTTCAGAGAGGAGCTCAGCCAGAGAGGGCTGACAGGGAGCTGTGGCTCAGTCCGGGCCCAGTTCCAGAGGCAGGCCTGAAGTGGAGGCCTGAGGCAGAGAGAGAGAGAAAAGGAAGAAGAAGAAGGAACCGAAACACAAGGAAAGGCCCAGAGACGCAAGCAAAGAGGGAACCCTAAGATCCCACGAGATAACGGGTGAAGGGTTGGCAGAGCAGGGTACCGGATCCCAAACTGGTGGAGGCCAATTATCCTTAGCCAGGAACCGGAGGTCGTGGTCAAGTCTTGGCGCGACCCCTCACCATATCCACCAGGAAGGCACGCCATATAGGGTCAGGGAAACCGGAGAGAGGTTTGACCAACAGAAGGCCCGAGGAAGCTGGACAAAGGTGGGTCCCTGGTGGGGACAGCCAGTAGAGAGGAAGAGAAGGGAGCCCTGGACCACGCTCTGAAATTGCCTGGGAGTTGGCCGAGTCCCGCACCTGGTGGGCGCAGCACGGCTCGGGTGGTCACTCTCGGCCAGGGGTGATCTGAACCAAAATCGTGAGTAAAGATTTGGAAACTGCAACACACATCTCTGGGGTTCCTTGTCGCACCAGCACCATCAGTACTGGGACACTCGCACCATCACTCCCATCATTATCCACACTAGCTGCCCTGAGGCAATACTCCTCCCGTGGGGAGTCATCCCATACTAAGCTGCACGAACAACATCAGCCTCAGCGGTCTGCAGTGCAGCGGCGGTCCCCACTGACCGCAATCCACGGGTGGTGTAGTCGAACACTATAACAGCTTATACTAAATTCCGCCACTTAGTTTGACACCCTGGGCACGGACCGGGTCACCGCCACGAGGACTACTAACCCCGACAGATCCGGCTCCGGGTATTCCCCGCGTGCGCAACGTTTCCCGAACATGGCCCAGGGGGTGCGTCACATATATTTGATAAAATGCAAGTAACCCATTTTATTTAATGGGTGCGGAAAATCTACAATATTAAAGCTCAACGTGGTAACATAGCTTAACAGGGAAAGTTTCCTGTTAAAGCCTCCTTCAGACATCCAGATTTTGTTCACTTATGAAAAAAAAAGTGGTTTGATCCGAGTTTCATCAGTTTATCAGTTTTTACAAACATGTCCTATTCCTTTGAAGTGATAATCACAAACAGCACACGGACTGCACACTGATGAAACCCGTGTGTGGTCCATGATTTTCAAGGACCAATAGACTTGCATTGCTACTTTTCATCTGTAATGCCAGTAAAAAAGGACATGTCTCTGCGATTTTTTGACTGATGCATGGTCTTCAAAAAAACACAGACATGTGTACCTATAATGGTTGCTTTTTGTCTATGTATGCAAAATAACACAGGCATATAGATTATAATCCTGTACATGTTGTGTCCATGAAAATCATGGACAAGAAACGTTCATGAAACATGGATGAGTGAATGAGGTCAAAGTGTATGTTCATTGTGGATCATTTTCCAGTACTTTTTTTCAGTGGCTCTGCACATAAAAATGCCAGAAAAAAATCATTCACTGAGACATGTAGATCAGAAGAGCAGACTGTCAGTCATTACATGTCTCACACTGGTAATACCCTATTTAAAATAAGCTCTGGAGGCAGATTCTCGGGGAGGTCTATGTCCCACCAATAAATTTTAACAGCTCATTTACATTTTAAGAAAAACGTGGATTTCTCTGGAATAAGACATCAGATTGCAGATATCAAAGTATTATTTTATTCAGCTGCCTATGACTTGCATGCCCATATAGATGGCTTAGGAGGCTTGATCGTACTGACAGATTCCCTTTAAACACTTCAAGCTTTCAAAGACACCAAGCGTTTAAAAAATGTGGCAACATTTCTCCCTGTGGAGAATGACATGCAAAAAGAAAAAGGAAAGGGCGCATGTGTAGACTCACAGGGCTTTTTATATAAATTGAAAAGTGCCAGTGCACTCACCTGTGATGGTTGTGTACGTCTACACAACCAAGATTAAGCGTGTGATTAATGAGGCTCCGGGTCGCCTCTCTCTATTTATAATACCATCTTGTCGGTGTTTGCATCGCAACTCCGTGCTCCTCGAAGGGTCACGCGATCCTGCCAGACCGGATACCACGTAACCGCAGGTCCTCAGTTGTTTATCCCGGTGGCTGGATAACCGCAGGTCCTCAAACATCCAAATATGCCAGGCTGCTCCTGCTGCTTTGGCTCCGTATGGAGATATTTCACATGTAAACAATGGTGCAGCGGTCTCAGGGAGCGCCAAAGGAATACTGGACAATTTAATAGATGATAGCCGACCTTTATTCTTTCTCCAATACCACTGTCACAACGCGTGGTCTAAGCCGGTCTAAGCCATCTTCATCAGGTGATTTTTTTTTACCCCACCTGATGAAGACGGCTTAGACCGTCGAAACGCATTGTGGCAGTGGTATTGGAGGAAGAATAGTCACAAATCATATTCACGGAGTGACTAAAGCTTAACGCCCGAGAACGCTGAAGATAATATATGCTTGCCCGATCATGCTCGTAAATCTCGAGCAACGAGCCTGCTTGACCATCACTAGTAAGGAGGCTTGTAGGCAGTGCAATGCTCCTCTGGAAATTAAATATGCAAATTGTCTCTTCGGAGAGGAATAGTGCACTCTAGTGCCACCTATTGGAAGTAGAAATCCTAAAAGTCAATATTGACTCTTTAATGAGCATTGTCAGATCTCATGCTTTGCACTAAGGAGGGGCAACATCTCAAAATACATGTCTGCAAATTGAGATTCTGGTTTGGCTTTTATACTAAGTCATGCAACAAGGATCATTAAAGGGTCTATATTACCTTTTAAGATTGCTACTAGTAGGTGGAACTAGAGGTCAAATCCTCTCTGAAGAGACAATTTGCATACAAGAAATGACCTGCACATACAGGATTTCAGGTAGAAAATCACTTATTATACAATAAAAGTTAATAAGAAGGCTATAAAGAAGCCTGGAAAACATTGTGGTATCTTTTTGAGCATTTTGTAAGTGTTGCGGCCTCAAAAAACACAAATGTTTTATTTAAGCCATCTCTGTGGTTTGGGTGTCTGGTAGTTCACACCTCAATATGGTGCAATGCCTCTTCCCGAATGTTGCTGGGAGCTCTAGGAGAATGCAGAAGGGTCTTACTCTTCTACAAGGGATCGACTTGGGAAAACTCCTGCCTACGTTCTGTACACAACATTCACAAGAGACGAAGTTGAAACACTTAACAGGTTTATTTTTTCAAGATAAATGGTGACGATTGCAAAGGGGATAATTAGGAACAGCAAACAGAAAATATTATACAATCTACTATACAGATGCGAGATATACTTCGCAATAAACGTGAATTTTATAAATGATGCTTCCCATTTAAATTACAACAGGTACGTGCCTAACTAATATCACTTAACCTACAAATAGCTGCAGCTATGCAAACAATATAATCCAATGTTGGGACTGGTTGCCGCAGATGTTGGAGCACTTACAGGAACCATTGATGTACATAATATAATGAAAGCAAAATCCCCCTCCACTGCTGGTCCTGTTATAACTCCTCATGCATTGAATTACAAGTCCCAGCAATGCTCTCTTGTGAATGGAACTGCAAGATCCAGCAATGCTCCCTTATGAATGGAACCACAAGTTCCCAGCAATAGCTACTCAGTCCTTGATGTTGCAGGTCTGTAATCAAACAGGGTTCCAGCCAGGGCTTCCAGGAATGGCAGGCATGATTCTTCTGTGTGGGAAGTAAGGTGAGGGTGAGCAACTCCTAGATGCCTGGCTGGTCTTTGGTTGTTGAGCAACTCCAGGGCTCATTCGCCTCTCACACGGAGCAGCAGAACTATCCGTACGCACCCTGTGCTGGATCATCGCTCTCACTCTCCCATAATGATCGAAAAATACCAGGTTCTCCAATGCAGTTATCTCCTCCCCTCTTCTCCAGCATGCTCAGACCATCGGTCCTGTCCTCTGCTGCTGCTCCTCTTCCAGATTGCCAAGGCCATGCAGCTAAGGAAGGATTAAAGGGGTATTCCCATCTCCAAGATCCTATCCCAATATGTAGTAGGGGTAATAACAATAATATTAGCAAATATCTCCAATTTGAAATGTACTATATTTTTTCTGATTCTCTATCTCTCTTTCCGCATGTGCAGGCATTGCAGGACCTTAGGTATCCATGGTTATGACCACTAGCAACTAGCTAACTAACTGTGACTTTATCAGTGGACGTAACAATGGATACCTAAGGTCCTGCAATGCCTGCACATGAGGAAAGAGACATAGCGAATCAAAAAATATACTATATTTCTAATTGGAGGTATTTGCTAATAGTATTATTACACCTACTACATATTGGGATAGGATCTTGGAAATGGGAATACCCCTTTAATGTTTATTACTGAGAAACATTGACCAAAAATAGGAGAAAAGGAACAGTACTTATATAAAACTTCTGTTTATTTCATGTGTTAAAAACAGGGATATCCATGATTAAAAAATATAAAGTGATTCTTATGCGATTCTGGCATTACTGCCCTTAGTCATAGAATATAAAACGGAAGTTTTATTCAAGTACCAATCCTTTTTTCCTGTTTTGGCTCATTGCACACTCCTGGTCAGCAGCATGGAGGAGAGGTACTTGCTACTGATGTAGCGACAAGGCCCGGTTAGGCTTTTCATGTTCTTGTACATTTTTTCTACTGAGAAACACTGTCTGTTCCTAGCTGCCTCAGTTTCTATACACCATGCTCCCCCTAAAGGCGTTACAATTGCTAAACAGATTTAAAATAATATGTAAAAAAAAAAGAAAAACACCCCCCAAAAAACTGAAAAAAATTAAAACCACAGATGGAAAAAAACGTTAACAAAACACTTCAGGAAATGATCAAAATTGCTCAGGATTACAAAACACCATGAAAACACCAGCAATAAGGAGCAATTCCTTAAGCTTCTTCACATTGAAAAATTTATGTTTTTGACTGCAGAAAAAAGACGCAGTGTGAACATATCCTAAGGCTATGAGCTTTTGGTGCGTTTTTGATGCTGCATTTTTTTTTTATCAGATGTTTTTTATTGATTTTTAGTAAGAAAAAACACCAACAAGACAAACATTAGAGGAACGCGCAGTCCTCTTCCCCCACAACATTAATAAACACTACACACAAATTGTTTGTTTCTTTGTTCTACAAGCATAGATAGATGACTCGCTTAATACCCTTTCGACTATAGAGATATATCTGATTCTGATGCTGTAGAAGCAAACAATGTTTCTTAAGAGTATTAAGTTTCTTTTTCCTTTTGCAATTCTATAGGGAAGCGAAGGCGAAATCTTTGCAGCTCCCTAGATGCCAGAGCTATCAATCCATAGACCCCATAACTTATCAAATTTAGAGATAGCATCTCTTTTTAGATATATACCTTTTAACAAATTTATTAGTCAGTTAACTTTATAAATAAATTCTGATATCATAGGTTCCTTATCTGCTATCCATTTTTGGGCTATTCATTTTCTTGCCATATATAACATACGTACCACCGCAATTTTGCTGTGTTCATCAGTAGTCAGATCTTCAACATATCCTAGTATACATACTAGTGGTGAAAGTTCTACATTAATTGAATAAACCCTATATATTTTTATTGTGTTAAAAATGCAGCGTTTTACAGTTCCAGCAAAAGTGGATGGAAATATAAATAGAAATCTTATGCCCGCTGTGCTTTTTTTTTCACTCAGCATAAAGTGACCTGCGGGGCGTGTTTCAAATCCACAGTATGTTAGGCCACGTGCACACGTTGAGTATTTGGTGAGTTTTTTACTTCAGTATTTGCATGTCAAAACCAAGAGTGCAGAAATACTGCTTTTGTTGCTACTATACTTTTACTCTAAGGGTATGTATCCACGATCAAGAAATGCTGCGGGTGTGACGCTGCGTGTCTATGCAGCGTCAAACCCGCAGCGGTCAGATGTTACAGCATAGTGGATGGGATTTCTAGAAATTCCATGTCCACTATGTGTCTCCGTGCACCTGCAGATCACCCGTGGAAACTGACATGTGGCGCTTCTGTCTAGACCGCAGCATATCAATTTCTCTTGCGGAGTCGCTAGTTTCCACAACAGAAATTTGACCACTAGAAAGTATTGAATGCAGTAAATCCACATGGTTCAGTAAACCCATGCGGATTTTCTTGCATTCAATAGAATACGTCCAAATCACTGCTATATCTGGATCGTTGGCACATATCCTTACTGTTCCACTCCTGGTTTTGGTTTACAAATATTAAGGTAAAAAACTCACCAAATGCAAATGCTTAACTTTTGCACGTGGCCTTAATTTCTCTTGCTGGTATGATGAGTTTTCAGTGCACGTTTTTTCCATAGATTTGCATTACATGAGGAAATTCAGCAGGTAAAAAGACACACATGCGTTTTAGTGGGTTTCCGCAGCGGAAATGCATCAAAAACGCATGTAATCTGCACCAAAGTATATCCATAAAGTTTTGTCTAAGCCAACTACCAGGAAGTATCAAAAACAAAGCAGCTTTATTTAAAGCATGACACACAAAGAGACAAAAAAACAAACCCGCAGCATCAAAAACACAATGACAACGCATGTAAAAAAAAAACACAAAAATGCAATGAAAAAACTCAAGTAATCTAATTTAAATAATAGATGCAAAAATGGTGCAGAAATTCTGCAGCATCAAAAAGTCACCAAAAGCTCATCATGGGAACGTAGCCTTAGGCCATGTGCACACAATGAGGATTTGGTGCGTTTTTTGTGCGTTTTTTTCCGTGCGGAAATGCAGCAGAAATGCATTGCACATCTTATCCCATGACTTCCTATGACATTTTGCAAGTTCTGTGCACATGGTCAGGATTTTTTCTGCGCAGATTTTAGTTGCGGAAAAAAATGCAGCATGGCCATTTCTTGTGCGTTTCCGCATGCGGATTTGCCT
Organism: Phyllobates terribilis; assembly: GCF_046119375.1. Lineage (NCBI taxonomy): Eukaryota > Metazoa > Chordata > Amphibia > Anura > Dendrobatidae > Phyllobates > Phyllobates terribilis. The sequence goes on along the minus strand of NW_027362771.1, from coordinate 451,702,641 downwards.
ATACAATGCATTGGAAAAACACATGGCAAATCCGCAAGTAAAACGCTTAAAAAACGCGTAAAAAATGCTTCAAAAACACGTGTAAAATCCGCATGCGTTTTTTCTGCCAAGGACATGCAGAAATGCTCTGGAAAATTTCCGCTTCATCTCTGCATCGTGGGCACATAGCCTTAGGGTATGTGCCCACGCTGCGGAAATGAAGCAGAAATTTTCTGCTTCATTTGTGCATGTCCTCTCCCGGATAAACGCATGCGGAATTCCGCACGCGTTTATCGTGCGTTTATCGCGCGTTTTCCACATGCGGAATTGCCTTGCGTTTTTTTATTGCACTGCAAAGGCAATTCCGCTTGCGGAAACGCAAAATTAATGAACATGCTGCGAATTTTTCCCCGCAGCAAAAACGCTGCGGAAAAATACGCAGCATGGGCATTGAACTTGCGTAATTACATTGAGGACCATGGGGGGCAGATAACATAGCGTTTCACAAGCGTTTCCGCTGTGGAAATTCCGCAGCATATCCGTTTGAAAAACGCTACGTGGGCACATACCCTTAGAGTATTTACACACGGTGTCTTTTAAACACTGGCATACCCGTATTATTTTTGAAGCAGAAGATACTTCAGTAAAATGCCTTTTTTTCCTGAAATGTGTCTTTTGATGTCTCCTAGAGTCCTTTGCAGTTGCTTTGCCACCAACCTTTTTTCTTTTTTTTAAATTTCATATATAACAGTGCTGAATGAATCTGAAAGCCTTAAAAAGTTAAAAGAATTTACAAAAGATGAAACGTGTGCGTTTGTTTTTCCAAATATTTTTGCAGCATTTCTTTGTCTTTTTTGGTGCAGATTACATGTGTGATTTGTTTGCAGTACACGTTTGATTAAGTTAGTTTTATTAATTAAAGACATAACAAAAAATGCTGCAAAAACACAGCAAAACCCGTTTTCTGCATTTTTGCAGCATTTTGCCACTTTTTCATTATTTTCTATAAGTGAAAAAACGCTTAAAAAATTCTATAATAAGCAACATGCTGCAGATTTAAAAAACACTCTCGCTTTTCCCCATCCAGTCCTTGGTGCAAGTTTTTACTGCCAATTCACATCAGCATCTGCATTCTGGAGAATAAGTATTTTTGTAAAATTAGAATTGAGTTTGAATAAATTCTCCCATCTCTAAGATCTAGAGAAGGTGGAAAGTTGAGTTCTGCTGGAAAGAACAAGCCCCTGCTAGACAAGGACTTATTTGATGTGACCTCTAAAGGGTGAGGTATATGCCTCCCAAAGGAATCAGGAGTGTCAGATGAGTGTTATACACCTCTGTGTGCACCTCGCCATAAGTCCTACTACAGGGCGGTTGTTGTAATATTTGTAAAGTAGCGAACGCTACCACTCATCATGAATTTGATGAGCAGTGGTTTCCATGCCCCTGTCGAGCCACAGCTCCACTCACATCCTCGGAGCAGGGAGAAACTGGTGTCAAGATGCCAATAGTCGCAAACAATTTTAACGCAACTTCAAGTTGCATTTAAATTTTTGAACCTTTCAAAGCTTTTACACGAGAATTCTGTCGTGAAAGCTTTGATGAATTGGCCCTAAATGTTTATAATGCTAACACTCAAGAGTCACTAGTACCGATTCATAAAAGCAATTTAGGCAGAATTTTGGCATACATTGCTTTGAAAAGTCACAACATTTTCGCACAACTAGAAGCGGTTCAAAAAGTTTGCCATTTTTGGCATTTTCACGCCAGTTTTTCATTTTTAGTGGAGCTATGGTCGGATGAAGTGTGGCAGGGATGTGACGCCACAGCTCGTCTAATTCATGCCGAGCTGTGGCATTCCTTACACCAGAATTCTTACTCAGTCAGAGACTAGAGTAAGAGTCAGAACTCATAAGATGCTCCAGATTCTTGAAGAAGCGTGCATCTCTTATGCTGCATGCTCGCTTCTTCAAGCGTTTTTAATGCGGAATTTCCGCAGCGTAAACACTTTAAAAACGCTTGGTAATCCGTGCCCCATGGTCCCCAATGAAAATCCGCATGTTCTGTGCACATGCTGCAGAATTTTCCGCAGCGGATTTTCCTTATGGAAAAAAATGCAGCATGTCCACTATTTGTGCGTTTCCGCATGTAGATTTGAGGTCATAATGCATTTGTAAAATCCTCATGTAAAAACGCTGCAAAAACGCTTAAAAAATGTGTGTAAAATCCGCAAGCGTTTTTACTGCCAAGGACATGCAGAAACACTGCTGAAATGTTCTGCTTCAATTCTGCATTGTGGGCACATAGCCTTAATGACTGGAGCCTCTAAATTCAGCACGTCCTCTCTTCAAGACCGGCAAGAAAAGTTTGTAAATAGGCCCTTTTAACAAACTAAAAGTTCCTCTACCATAAGGGATAGTAGTAATTTTCTAGCCTTATAAAATATAGTTACGTTAGTTTTATTTATCTACATTTTAAGCAGAATTATCACCGTGAACATGGCGAGAACACAATGTACCGTCACTTTGTTTCCTCACAGTCTTGTGTAATATACAGCGGGAAGCACGGTATAAATTACAAAGGGAATTTACTTTTGGGCTGACACCAGTTGAACAATGATAGTTTCTCCTGTGGAGAAGCCATTAGAAATTCCGCTCCTCTCTTTAATTGATCCCTGTGTAAGAGACAGTTTGATCTTTCAGCATTACCTTCTGGAAACACAAGCAGCCTTGCATCAATTTCTATGTCTTGAATTTGGGCTATTAATTAAACACGTATAAACCTGGATTTCTCTTCCTATAAACATCAATAATTGATGCTGTATAATGATATGAATCTTCTGCCAGAAGAAGACATATTTTAAGTGTTCCTTTCCCAGATGCATCACATTAAAAAAAGATTCGGCAATGTTAAATTCTGTGATTGTACTCAGGGCAGTGCTTGAAATGTTCCCTACTTCAACACTTTTTTTTTTTTAGAAAATAAATTATTTTATCTGAAGTGGTCGTGCATTCATTTTATGCATGGCTGTAATTATGTGACAAATTGAAACAGATGAGAAGGTGGCATTTGAGTATTGCTGTGAGTTTCAGATGAGGTCTTTTAAAAGTCATTCATTACTTACCCATACAAAAAAGTCATATAGAAAATCATGCTAGTAATTGAATGACAGGATTTCAAAGCTCTGTGTGGTAGAATTGTAAAAAAGGGTTTTTAAAGGGAACCTGACAGCTTATTCATTCTGCCACAACCAGAGACAACATGCATCAGAGACCAGCTCCATTAGTACAGACAGGCATGTTTTACTTGAAAAGCTGTGCTAATTGGGAGAAAACATACTTTTAAAATCTCGTTGGGGATGATGTCGCTAGAATGACTAGTCCAAGGGGCAACTTCCGGGTGACCCTGCTTCCCTAGACCGACAGGTCTTTTCCTATACATGTGTCAATACAGAGAGACCTGTCAGTTAAGGAGAGCAGGAGACCATCATCTTCGAATAGTCCTCCAAGTCGCATCAATCCCAGGCGGTTTTTACCTTCAGGGGGCCATCAGATGGCTGTATAAATTGGACAGAGATTGGAACGCAGTGCACAGACTGGCCGGCGGCTCACCCTACCTAAGCGTGACATTTTCTTGTATTTCTATGCAGCTATTTTGGGTCAAGAGAGCCGCTGGCCAGTGCTTGCTCTGCATATCAATCTTGGTCCGATTTATATCGCCTTCTGACTGCACCCTTATTTGCTTCAGAGTTTCAGTGCAAAACATGCACGACTGCAATAACAGAGCCAGTCTCTGATTAATTTTGCATGTGGTTCTGGAAGCATGAATCAGCTGCCAGTTTTCCTTTAAAAAATCTTAAACCTTTTTCCTACATCACTTGCTGATCATGGGTTTACAACTACAGGTATCCCATCGATCAAAAGAACAAAGGGGTTGAGGTCCCTTTAACATTTTCTTTGCACAATACTGATCCTATTTAGATACTATGAAGTGTTAAAACGTAAAGGCATTTTCCAGGCTAAGTAAAATATACCTATGGGTGATATCTGTTAGATCAGTGTGGCACTCCCACCAATCACAGAATCGGGAACTTGTGTCCATCCTTTTTGATCCTGGTTCTCACTTGGTATTCTTGAAGTTGAATGGAGAGCATGTGCCATATTGTTCATTTCAAGCCCATGACACCCAAGATAGCCAAGTGCAGAACAGAGTTTTGCTATCTTTGCCAGTATCAAAAAGTTCAGTTGAGCGGCAGTGAGCATGTATGACATTAGTAATTGAATTTTTCAAATGCAGGGGTCAGAAGACAATAGAAAATAACAATCATATAGTTGAGAACTTTATAGCATGACCACTCCATGTCACGTGGCCTTCAGACCAAACTCTAGCTATCATTGCATCCAGGAGAATAGCTCGCTGAAGTGGATAGGTCTTCATTCCACTCTCAGTTTCTCAATTCCAGCAACCATATGGATTTGCATAAGAAAAAATCACTGTCTCGGTGAGAGTGATAGTGAATAGGAGATCTGATCTAGCTTTGATAAAAGCAGGTGTTTATTCAAACAATGTGTTTTGGAGGGGATCTGGCTCAGGGCATCAAGTACCTGATGAAGGAGCCAGATCCCCTCTGAAATGCATTGTTTGAATAAACATCTGCTTTTATCCAAGCTACAGGTGCATCTCACAAAATTAGAACATCATCAAAAAATTAATTTATTTCAGTTCTTCAATACAAAAAGTGAAACTCATATATTATATAGAGTCATTACAAACAGAGTGATCTATTTCAAGTGTTTATTTCTGTTAATGTTGATGATTATGGCTTACAGCCAATGAAAACACAAAAGTCATTATATCAGTAAATTAAAATAAGTAACAAAAAACACCTGCAAAGGCTTCCTAAGATTTTAAAAAGGTCTCTTAGTCTGTTTCAGTAGGCTCCATAATCATGGGGAAGACTGCTGACTTGACAGATGTCCAGAAGGCAGTCATTGACACTAAGAAAATGCAAAGTAAATGTTGAATTTCTTTGGGAAATCAAGGTCCCAGAGTCTGGAGGAAGAGCGGAGAGGCACACAATCCAAGCTGCTTGAGGTCTATTGTGAAGTTTCCACAATCAGTGATGGTTTGGGGAGCCATGTCATCTGCTGGTGTAGGTCCACTGTGTTTTATCAAGACCAAAGTCAGCGCAGCTGTCTACCAGGAAATTTTAGAGCACTTCATGCTTCCCTCTGCCGACAAGCTTTTTGGAGATGAAAATTTCATGCTCCAGCAGGACTTGGCACCTGTTCACACTGCCAAAAGTATCAATACCTGGTTTAAACACAACAGTATCACTGTGCTTGATTGGCCAGCAAACTCGCCTGACCTTAACCCTTTGATTTACTTGGAGTTATATACTGTTGTTTAAGTGTTCCCTTTATTTTTTTGAGCAGTGTATGAGTTTCACTTTTCGTATTGAAGAACTGAAATAAATTAACTTTTTGATGATATTCTAATTTAGTGAGATGCACCTGTATATCAGATCTCCTATTCACTGGCAGTGCTCACCGAGACCGCAAATTTTTCCTATTCAAATTCATCCTGAGACCTGACGGCACTTCCAGAACTTTGTGTTAGTAGCTGCAGCCTTTGGGAGTTTGATCAAACACACTTTCATCTGTGTTGTGCCTGCTGCACAACACCTTAAGATGAGTTCATATACTCACCTTCCTTATTCACATGTTGGTATCACACTTAGGAGTGCTCTCCTCATGCTTTCTCAGCAACCATATGGAGATCTTGTGGGCATGAAGAGACTTTCAAGAGGGAACGTTACACCAGTCCTACTCTCGAGATTATGATGTAGGATGGCATAATGTATTGTAGCCGGATCCTTCTATTTCTAATTCCAGGTACACTCATAGCTTGGTGTTAGATTACTTTCGAGGTGGAATCCGTATTATACCATTTCTGCAAAGTGTCACAGTAAAAATTTTCAGCACAACGCAAAACTGCATGTTTCTTGTGTTACAACGAGCAGCTTGTATGGCCTACGTGTGCTACCATTCAACCACATCAGGGATGTTATTTGTTGTCAATTGCAAAGGGAGCTGCCAACATTGGATCTTGATGATTTGTGTCCTCAAGTGCATTCAGAGTGGCAAAACATTTTTCAAACAACTATTAATAACCTAATTGATAGCAGCCAGGGCTTGTAAGGGTGTGTATTTTTGTGCGTGACGCTCATCATTCTTGATACTGAATAAATCAAGATAATGTGAAAATGTTGTTTCCATTTTATTATGATTTGCATGTCATTAATATAACTATTCATCCTGTGATTTCAATAATTCCACATTTTTTTTAATTCTTTGTGTTGTAATTTCAATGTTAAGAAGTAGAAGTATATTTGTACTGAATCTCTGCAAGCAGCAGTGGCTAGAGCTATATCCACAGATGTTAATAACCAGGCACTCCCCACCTAGTGTGCGAGGAACATAAATGTAGCCTGCTGAATGATATCCCAGCCGTTAGCTACATTATTTATTAGCTATACTTCAAAACAGCCTCTTTTATGAGTTATTAGTTTCATATTTCCACTGTCAATATTTCCTTGTTGGCTACAAAAAATAGCATTTATCCTGCCTCTCTAGAACATCATCTGTGTATTCTGGTGCTCTCAAACTTCTAGTTACATCTCTGCCCTGGAGCCCAGTGATGGCAAAAAAAACAGGAGACATTTCTCTAATCGGTTATGATTTTTGATGCTTCCAATATTCAAAATATGATGGATGCCTTGGAGTAATCATACATATATAAGGAACATGTTTAAAGCGAGGTGTGCATAGCGAGTTGCAGGCAACTACCATGGGTTTGTGGTGAGATGGTGCTGGGAGCTAAACTACTTGCTGTTATCAACACTTCCTTGAGTTGCCACTAAATGGAGAGCTTAAATATAGATTTCTACAGCTTCAACAGTAACTCTAGAAATTATTGGGCAGTTAGCTCCCCCTAGTGGTTACTGAATGCAACCAGAAATTAAAGAGAATCTGTCAGGATTTTGTTTTGCAATCTGATAGCATCATGACGTAGGGACAGAGACCCCGGTAACAGTGATTTATCACTTCATTTACTGGGTGCAGCAATTATGATAGAGTCACAGTTTTCTCAGGTGTAGATCTAGGAGAGCTCAGATAATGATCTATGTATAACCCTCCCACACCACAGATTTCTGTGTACATTGTATAGTGACAGAGAGCTGCTAAATCTCCTAATCAGTGCTAGGGGGGCAGGTTTTGACTACCATGCAGGTACAAAGTTGTCATGTAATGATAATCTCCTGCTGATATATTGTTAATTGTATTGAAACAGCAACACACAGCCCAGTAAGTGACACATCACTGTAATCTGGGACTCTGCTCCTACATTATTGTGGACTCAGTTTACATAGCAAAAACCTGCTGACAGATTCCCTTTAATATGTTAGACTGTCCTTCTAACTACTTTATCTTTCTATACTACTATGAAATGAAGCACACAAAAAGTTTGGAACTTAAACCACAAAGGGCAGTAAATTTAACGAAGATATAATGCTGTACATTGTTTCTAAGATACCAAATTCTTTCTCACTCCAGCTCTCGCACCACTGTACAGCAGCTAACTCAATGGCCCCAGCCTGGGGGTTACTGTTAAAGGTAATCTGTCACCCTCGTGGACGTACCTAAGCTATTAATAAGTAACAAAACTTTTTTAACATTTTATTGTAATGAAGGCACTGTTCATGGTCACCTGGCAGCTCCAAGGATGGCTACAGCACACAACCTTGGGTCTATCTATTCTGTTCTCAAAATCTCAGGGGTTGCGCAGGCATTCACCCGTAACCCCTTTGCAGGGATCCACACTTGGACATACCTATGTTATTAATATGGGCATATAGGTTCTAGAATACGTAAAATAGTCGTACCTGTATGACTCTTATCTGCGGTCTTGTTCTTCAGAAATCATCTTTTAATTCTGCCTTCTTTCAGGCTCTGGGGCGTGCGATGCCTGGAAGGAAACTCTTCATCTGGTCTTAATTTGCATGCTTGTTGCCTCCCTTTAGCGTCGCAGGACCCTGTGACATATAGTGATTGCCTGCAGAGAACAAACGAGAAGCCAATGCCGAAAAAAGAGCTGATAAGTAATGTGGAATATCACAATTGCAGGACGCAGGCACGAGACAACCACTAGACGTCACAGGGCCCTGTGATGCTGATGGGAGGCGACAGGCACTCAAATGAAGACTGAAGGCCGAGTTTCCTTCCAGGCACCGCACACCCCAGAGCCTTTTGTCATTTTGAAAGACACCATTTATTTTGCCACATTGTGTACTTGAAAACAGGAATAAAAATCCAAGTGAGATGAAATTGCAAAAAAAGTGCAATTCCACAATGGTTTTGGTTTTTTTTATTTGCCATGTTCAATATATGGTAAAACTGACCTAGCAATATAATTTCCCAGGTCAGTACGAGTACGCAGATACCAAACATGTATAGTTCTTTTTTTTATTTAAGTGGTGAAAAAAAAATTAGACATTTGTCAAAATTTTTTTTCCCACACCGTAACGTTCTCATTTTTCGGGATCTGGGGCTGTGTGAGGGCTTATTCCGAGTTGACATTTTAACTGATAGCATTTTAGGGTAGATATCCCTTTTATATCTCTTTATTACAATTTCTTGCATGAATAACATGCAGCTGATATCTATACTGTTGCATAGTATGTCCACTTTAAATGAGCATAGGTCAACGCAAACAACATAGGGGCTCTATGACAATGGTGTATCGTGTCACGTCAGTAGGTTTAAGATATGTCACATTTTTAACTGTGTGAATAATTTGTAAATCATTGTCCTATAAATGTTGCAACCCTTTATCATGGCAATAGGGGTGCAGAAGTAAGGACTTCTTTTATATAGTGGTAATATTATAAATGGCACTAGGTGCGTAGAGGCACTGTAATATAATTTACATTAGGACCAAAAGCTAAAAGTATGCTTCTGTGTAACGCTATATGTAGCCAGTTCTACCAATTTTAAAGGGAACCATTCAGCTGATTCATGCTGTCATGGCTCAGTTTGTGGATTTTATCCTGTGACCTCTTACTCCTTGGTCAGTTCTCCTGTCTGCTGAGCTATTGCCCTTTTCTTCCCTGTCCTTTTGCTGATGGTTCCTATTACTTTATTTTTAATTTCTGTGTTTGCTCATCTTCAGATGTTTCCTATTATCCCGCCTTGTTTGCCCTATCACATTCTGGGTTGGGCTATATATAAATATATTCTTCCTTCACTACACTTCCTTGCTGGCTATACTTCTAAGTGAATGAGTGCTAAGGAGTTCCAGCTTTTCATCAAAGGGATCTACTCTGTTAGGCAAACAGTGTGTATTTTTGCCGTGTGTTTGTTTTTGTCTGCCTTCACAGTACCTTTCCTTTCTCCTCAGTTAAGTTAGTGAGAGATTATTCTTGTTTCATTTATTATTCTCCTTAATTCTCCTTATTTCCCTTTGTGCACGCGCTTTAAGTTTCCTCACCCTGATTCCTTGTATCCCTCTGCACACTTTCCCTCTCCTGTTTAGATTTGCACAGCGGCCTCCCCTCTGATTCCTGAGGAGGTAGGAGAAAGCCCTCGGCGGCCTTTTAAGGAGCCAGGTCTGAGGTGGTGTTTTTAGTTGTGCGTCTATGGATTGTCTAGTCTGTGTCTGTGTTGTTGGCATTATTATTCCTGTTACCCTTGTATGAGTGAATTATGTGCATAACACATGCCCAACCCATTTTTTTTCAAGTGTAACATGAAGTCCAGACTTATCCTCTCATTATATTTTCAGGGAAAGATTTCTTCTCTAAATTGAAAAAAATACAAAATAATGTACCAAGAAAATATTCAAAATTCTCGGTAACATACTGTAAGTTTTTCCTAAATACTAAAAGCAAATGTAGATTTTTAATTCTGTAGCTGCTTGAAGACACTTATACTAATTAAACATTTTGTTCTGATTACATTTCTGCAGACATGAGATGCTTGATTAAAACCTTGCTTGACATCCTCTGTTTGTCAAAGGAATAGTGATATTTCTTTTTTTTTGCTGCTTTAAGGATTTCTTTCAGCACCTGCTTCCATGATTAAGGTGAAGCTATAGACACATATATTACAGATTTTAATATTCAAAAATTACAATTTTGAACAGGGAACTTTTCGGATATTATGGCTGACTTTACCTTTATGCAAACACAGCCATTGTACAGAATTGTTCTCACCCCCCCCCCCCTGAAAGCCGTAGTCAGAGAGGGTCCCACCCCACAGATGGAGAGAAAACCTAGAGCAAGTAAAAAACACCCACTTCCTCCTACAATGGTTTCTTCTTCATGCCTCATGGCTTGGTTTGACCAGTTATCTCATGTCTCATGCCTCTGGGCTGGGCCTATTGCCTCATGTCTCTGGGCCCATGCTTCATGTCTCTTGGCTTGGCTTCATGCTTCTGGGCTCAATGCCTTGTGTCTTGGCTCAGAAAAAAGTTTTTGTATCAAGATTGCTGCTATTCCTTATGATCTTATGTGGCACAATCAGACAATAAAGAGGGACCTAACCCATCTAAAACCTTCAATTTAAGCAATTTAAGCAAATCTGTTATCTATCCCATGTCCATTAAATATTTTTCTTTTAAAGGAGATAGAAGAAAGCATTAAATTCTGCCTCCTAGTTTAGATAAGCAAACTGGCACAAAATCTGGCAAGAGCAGTTGAAGCTTAGTTTATGCTTCTAGTTTGAAGTTGGGGAACTGTCAGTCTTCCTCTAATTCTTGTGAGAAGAGTCACCAATTGATGGATTAAAGCATCTTCCTCTCAGTCAATCACTTCCATGAAGGTTATGCTCAGCTAGATGAATACATTTAAAGGCACAGTCAGACTGCCGCATCGCAATGCTCAGACTGACCCGTGACTCTCCTGACCCAAGCATGACAGCATGTATTTCTATATACAGTGGATACGGAAAGTATTCAGACCCCTTTTAAATTTTTCACTCTTTGTTTCATTGCAGCCATTTGGTAAATCCTAAAAAGTTCATTTTTTTTCTCATTAAAGTCACTCTGCACCCCATCTTGACTGAAAAAAACAAGAAATGTAGACATTTTTGCAAATTTATTAAAAAAGAAAAACTGAAATATCGCATGGTCATAAGTTTTCAGACCCTTTGCTCAGACACTCATATTTAAGTCACATGCTATCCATTTCCTTGTGATCCTCCTTGATATGGTTCTACTCCTTCATTGGAGTTCAGCTGTGTTTAATTAAACTGATAGGACTTGATTTGGAAAGGCACACACCTGTCTATATAAGACCTCACAGCTCACAGTGCATGTCAGACCAAATGAGAATCATGAGCTCAAAGGAACTGCCCAAGCCGCTCAGAGACAGAATTGTGGCAAGGCACAAATCTGGCCTAGGTTACAAAAGAATTTCTACATTACTCAAGGTTCCTAAGAGCACAGTGGCCTCCATAATCCTTAAATGGAAGAAGTTTGGGACCACCAGAAGTCTTCCTAAACCTAGCTGTCCAGCCAAACTGAGCAATCATGGGAGAAGAGCCTTTGTGAGAGAGGTAAAGAAGAACCCCAAGATCACTGTGGCTGAGCTCCAGAGATGCAGTAGGGAGATGGGAGAAAGTTCCACAAAGTCAACCATCACTGCTGCCCTCCACCAGTCGGGCCTTTATGGCACAGTGGCCTGACGGAAGCCTCTCCTCAGTGCAAGACATATGAAAGCCCGCATAGTTTGCACAAAAACACATGAAGGACTCCCAGACTATGAGTAATAAGATTCTGTGGTTTGATGATACGAAGATAAAACTTTTTGGTGATAATTCTAAGCGGTATGTGTGGAGAAAACGAGGCACTGCTCGTCACTTGCCCAATACTATCCCAACAGTGAAACATTGTGGTGGCAGCATCATGCTATGGGGGTGTTTTTCAGCTGCAGGGACAGGATGACTGGTTGCAATTGAAGGAAACATGAATGTGGCCAAGTACAGAGATATCCTGGATGAAAACCTCTTCCAGAGTGCTCTGGACTTCAGACTTGGCCGAAGGTTCACCTTCCAACAAGACAATGACCCTAAGCACACAGCTAAAATAACAAATGAGTGGCTTCAGAACAACTCTGTGACCATTCTTGACTGGCCCAGCCAGAGCCCTAACCTAAACCCGATTGAGCATCTCTGGAGAGACCTGAAAATGTTTGTCCACCAACGTTCCCCATCCAACCTGACGCAACTGGAGAGGATCTGCAAGGAAGAATGGCAGAGGATCCCCAAATCCAAGTGTGAAAAACTTTTTGCATCATTCTCAAGAAGATTCATGGCTGTACTAGCTCAAAAGGGTGCTTCTACTCAATACTGAGCAAAGGGTCTGAATACTTATGACCATGTGATATTTCAGTTTTTCTTTTTTAATAAATTTGCAAAAATTTCTACATTTCTGTTTTTTTCAGTCAAGATAGGGTGCAGAGTGTACTTTAATGAGAAAAAAAAATTACCAAATGGCTGCAATGAAACAGAGTGAAAAATTTAAAGGGGTCTGAATACTTTCCGTACCTACTGTATCTACATTTGCGATACAATCGTCGTGTGTTTTATACGGCCGTCTGACTGGGCCTTAAGAAAGACTAAGGTACGACTGTTTTGATTGAGTTACACATACACAACATGATAAATCTGAGGTGCTTTTTTCAGGTACATAGAGCTATGACACCATGACACCCTTGTATTAGGAGGACAATTTGAGTCTTATCTTAGGTCTAAGGGGTAGAGTTTCTCCTTATGGAGAGTGACACACCAGCTCTGGCACGTCAAGGTACGGAGGCTTATTCGCCATGTAATGCTCCTCTGGGGAATTTAATATGCAAATTGCCTCTTTAGAGAAAAAGAGGACTTGTACTCTATAGTGCCACCTATTGGAAGTAGCCATCCTACAAGTCACAATCAACCCTTTAACGAGTCGTGCAATATGACTTAGGATAAAAGCCAAATCAGAATCTCAATTTGCAGACACGGTGTTTCGTGCTGTTGGCCCTCGTCAGTGCAAAGTATGAGAACTGATTTGGCTAGGTGTATCCTAAGTCATATTGCACGACTCGTTAAAGGGTTGATTGTGACTTGTAGGATTGCTACTTCCAATAGGTGGCGCTATAGAGTACAAGTCCTCTTTTTCTCTGAAGAGGCAGTCTTATCTTATAAATGTTTGTATAACAGAGCTAATGTTGTACATAATGTAATTTGTCCATTTTATTTTCTTATCAGTTCTTTAGCTTTCTACTGAAATTATTAATGTGTTACACCCATGGCGCATGTGGATTTGTGGACCCACTGTGCCACAGAGCTGGGTCTGCCTAAGTAGGGGAGTAGCTAAGCTCCAGATGGTGGAGACATACAGGTAGCCGACAGGTACCACTCCTAGGCAGATGCCGGTACAGCAGCAGCTGACCTCAGGGGTCAGGTTAGCTGACACAGACTAGGGCTGTGTGACTAATAGGTTCAGTTCAGGATCACTGCAGAATGGTTACTGACATGGAGATTTAGATAGGGAAACATTCAGATACTGGCCTCACCAGGACCAAGGGACTTTGGGAACAGGACTGGCCGCACCTAGACCAGTGGACAATATTCAGACATTGGCCGCACTAGGACCAGGGGACTTCGGGGACAGGACTGGCCTCACCATGACCACGGGACAATGTTCAGTCATTGGCCGCACCAGGACCAGGTTCCTGAAGTTCCACGACTGGCCACACTAGGACCAGGGGACAATTTTCAGGCCTGTCTGCATTGGGACCAAGAACCATCGGGAACAGGACTGACCGCACCAGGACCAGGGAACAATGTTTTGGCACTGGCCACACACGGACCAGGGATTCAGGTTCAGGGCCTGGCCATACCGGGAACAGGGATCCGGGTTTAGGCACTGGCCACACTTGGATCAGAGGACCTAACAACTCACTAATAGGGGAGACTTCATAGTAATAAAAGCTGTTGCACCGGCGACTCCCTAAAGGAGAAGGGAGTTTTTTATACAAGATGCCTCCCATCCTGCAGGTGTACTCAGATACTAAATGCCTTTCAGCTATTCGCTGGGGGAATTTTACTATGTGCATGTGCTGCCCCTTTAAAAACGGGGGCGTGCACATGCACATTAGGTGTGCTGCCAGGCAGTGCAGCATGCACAAGCAGGAGACTTGCCAGCAGAAGGGTACCATGCTGTGGGGCCGGAGCAGTGAGTATGCCAGTGTCCCTGCATGGAGGGGGATCGGAAACCAGGCAGGGGAGCTGGCAATATTGTTACATAATGGTCCTTCAGTTGGATTATCCAATTCTTTTGCAAGAAAAAATGATGGCCAAGCATTTGGTTTTATCACCTAATCCTCAAGATGGTATTGTGTTAAAACATTTGTATGAGATCTATTAAAACATAAGCTATAAACTGAAACAATTGCCTCTGAATATGTTAGTAGGTATCTCTTGCCATTTTCTATTGGCTTTTGAATACTTTCTGTATACTTAGCTTTAGTATGCTTACCAATTGTAGTATGGTTTTCTACTGTTGCTCTCTGCCTTAGAGACAAAATTTTATGACTTAAGTGGTCCAACTTTGGTAGAACTCTAGATGCTTTCAGTACTTCTAGGCTTTTGTTCTAAGACCTAATTTGGAATGCCAGAGTTCCCAGTCTTCCCATGGACATGGATCTTGTAGAATGACTGCATCACAGGAATTCTCTTACCATTTTGTACCTTGCTTAGTAGGTTCACTGTGTGAACATGTTCCTACACATTGCACTTATGCCAATTTATGCTGTGGCTCATTTTCTTTTGACAGTGAGTGGAATCAAATGAGGAACCTCTAACTATGATATGCCCATGCCATAAAAGGACATATAAACTGGAGTTGTCTTCCTGAAACATCCTTTCAAGAGGACCTGTTACAAAGTCAAAAGTGGCTGTTCTTTTCTGTTATTTTATCCTTGCTGCTATTGAGTATTCAGTTTTTGATTAGAATTTTTTTTTAATCCACCATTAGGTTCCAGAGATTTAGGCCCTTTTAGTTTGATATCAAGTGGGTGATACTCACAAGACTCACCGGGGTCATGTTGTTAGACCGCTCTGCATTATTACTCTATGAGGCTGTGTGCCCACGATGCGTTTTTCAAGCATTTTTGCCGCGGAATTTCCGCAGCGAAAATGCTTAAAAAACGCTTGCTAATACGTGCTCCATAGTCCCCAAAGATAATCCGCATGTGCTGTGCACATGCTGCAGAAATTTCCGCTGCGGATTATCATTGAGGAAAAATACGCGGCATGTCCATTAATTTTTCTGTCACGCAGCGTAATTCCCATTGACTTGCATTGAATCGCATAATATCCGCATGTGCACATGCTGATATTAAGTGATTCAATGTGCGGATGGTACCTGGGTCTGGAGAATAGGAGACTCTCCTCCAGACTCGGGTACCATAGAACCTGTTAAAAAAAGAATTTAAAATAAAAAATAAAGATTATACTTACCTTCTGATGGCCCCCGGTCTCCTCAGCGATGCGTCCGGTCTCTTGTACGGCTCGCGATGGTCTAAAAGGATCTTCAATGACGTCATTTAGTAGTGTGACAGGTCACGCAACCGCTGACGTCGGCAGTCGCATGACCTGTCACATGACTAAATGACGTCATGAAAGGTCCTTTCACACCTCTTCGAGCCATACAAGAGACCGGACGCAGCAGAGAATAGACAGGGGGCCATCAGAAGGTAAGCATAATCTTTATTTTTTACTTTTTACCATTTTTATTCTTTTTTTTAACTATTAACTTGGTCACACTATATAAATCCATGCCGGTTGCATGGATTTATATAGTGTGACCAAGTTGTCAAGCACTGTTCCAAGTGATGCTAAAATCGCTTGGAAAAGCGCTTGATAACCCGCATGCTGATATGCATGCAAAAACGCTTGACAAACGCTTCTATCTGGCAGGAAAAACGCATGTAAAATCCGCATGCGTTTTTACTGCCAGGGAGATGCGGAAAAAATCTGCAGCATTTCTGCATCGTGGGTACTTAGCCTGACTCTATGATTATTACTGTATTACTCTATGATTTGTAACCATCATATCGATTAGCACTAATTAAAAAGTTACATATCTCTACAACTGTATAGCAGATTAAAAAAAAATGTGGCATACTCTAGATCAGCAAGAATAAAATAAGAGCAAATTCTGGCAACTTTTCATCTGCTGACAGGTTCTATTTAAGGGCAAGCACATGGCCATATGTACGGATTTGTAGTATAACACCAAATTAAATCCATTGGTCCATACTGTGCTTTGGGCTCCTTGAAGTAACATGTTTTTTTTTTCTGAATGGCTGTCAAAGCATACTGTAAAATCAGGATTCCTTAAATGTCTGTAAAGTGTCTATGGCTCCATACAAGAAAACAAAGGTACTCCGCGTGCAGCCAGAGCATTAGTGATGGGCAAGCACTAAAATGCTCGGGTCGAACACATTGGAATACTCGGGTGCTTGACCCGCGCAACGAGCCCAATGTTAGTCTATGGCAAACTCGAGCATTTTTTAGGTGGCTACCCCAGGCGGTCTGCAGAGGGCCTAAAAATTGCCCAAATCGATGGAAACAGTGCTCAAATGACAAGGGAACAGCATGGGGAAGACCCCTGGAAGCATTTCTGACTCCAAGGTCACTTCTGTCAACAACGTTGTCAGAGGTATTACGCCACTTTTACGGAGTCACAATAAAACATACAAAAGCGAAACCAAAATGGATTTTCATGGGAAATATGTTAAGGAACATCCTTTCCAGGGTAATGACTTGTATATAAAGCAAAATAAATAACCAAAAACAAAAATACTACTCCACACCTTGGGCTATATTTACACTTAGCGTTTTTGATGTGTTATTGTACTTTTACATTGCTTTAAACCGTGACAAATGCATTCACCAGGAAATGTAATTTTAACATTTTACAACCATATCTGGCCATGTGGTGTGTGAGATATCATCAGACGCATCATGTTTCATTTATGAAGCAGGGACTCTGAAAGTCACAAAGCCTATTTTTATAGGGCCATCAGGGGGCCTTTACTATTCTTAAAGGGCCAGCAGTCAGCCCTCACTATTCTTAGAGAGCCATCAGCCGGCTTAGTTTTATTGTTCCCATTACTAAAGAGTGGGTCTCCTATACTGTTATTGCGTATGCAGTGAGTGGCAGGGCTGCCCAAAATTTGGATGCACCCCAATACCACTTTGAATATTTGGATGCACCCCAATACCCCTTTGAAGAGACTTAGAGGAGGGCCTTCTAAAAACAATGTTCCCATTATTAGGAAGTGGGTCTCCCATTGTGTTTCCGAAGCAGTGAATGCAAGGGTTGCCAAAAATTTGAAGGCACTCCAATGCCCCTTAGAAGAGACGTGGAGGTCAGAGGTCCTCCTGAAAACAATGTTCCCATTATTAGGAAGTGGGTCTCCCATTGTGTTTGCCTCTGCAGTGAATGCAAGGGTTGCCAAAAATTTGGAGGCACTCCAATGCCCCTTGGAAAAAATGTGGAGGTCAGAGGGCCTCCTGGAAACAATTTTACCTTTAATAGGAAGTGAGTCTCCTATTGTGTTTGCCTATGCAGTGAATGCAAGGGTTGCCAAAAATTTGGAGGCACTCCAATGCCCCTTTGGAAGAAATATGGAGGTCAGAGGGCCTCCTGAAAACAATGTTCCCTTTATTAGGAAGTGAGTCTCCCATTGTGTTTGCCTCTGCAGTGAATGCAATGGTTGCCAAAAATTTGGAGGCACGCCAATGCCCCTTAGAAGATATGTAGAGGGCCTCATGAAAAAATGTTCCCATTATTAGGAAGTGGGTCTCCCATAGTGTTGGCCTATGCAGTGAATGTAAGGGCTGCCAAAAATTGGGAGGCACTCCAATGCCCCTTGGAAGAGACGTGGAGGAGGACCTCTTAAAAAATGTTCCCATTAGAAAGGAGTGGGTCTCCTATACTTCTGATGCCCATGCACTAAGTGTATGGGCTGACAAACATTTGCCCCTGTGGGGTGTACATGAACATACTGTATAAAAAAAATTTTATACGGGCATCATAAACACCCTTTAAAAAAATTATGTAGGTGTTGCATCACGGACCACGGTCACCCTGGTGATATGGTGGTGGAGGATGAGGATGAGGAGAAGGAGGAGGACAAGAGCAAATAGCCCAAATCAGGAAGCATATACCCATGTTTGGGTGTGAAGAGGTGCATGGGAATACACCTCCCAAAATAAGACACTGGATTTGAGTTTATGTTACGCTGCTATCACTCGGTGGTGTTGAGAAGTCTGGTCCAATCCAGCCCTTGTTCATTTTTATAAGAGTCAGCTCGTCAGCATTTTCAGTTGACAGGCGGATACGCTTATCAGTTATAATTCCACCAGCAGCACTAAAAACCCGCTCTGATAAAACGCTAGCGGCAGGGCAGGCCAGGACCTCCAAGACGTAGAGAGCCAGTTCATTCCACGTATCCAGCTTGGATGCAAAATAGTTATAAGGCACAGAGGAATCACGAAGGACTTTGGTATGGTCGGCAAGGTACTCCCTCAGCATCTTCCCAAACTTTGCACTCCTTGTGAGAGTACCCTGCGCCTCAGGGCCTGTGCGATGGGAGGGGCTGAGAAAATTGTCCCAGAACGTTGACAGTGTTCCCCTGCCTCTGCTGGATTGAAGTTGTGTCTCTCTTTCCTGTACTCCTTGGTTATCAAACGAACTGTGACCTCTGCCGCTAGCGTTTTCAGATGGGAATTTTTTTAGTAGTTCCGCAACAAGGGCCTTCTGGTACTGCCCCATTTTGGTAGACCTGTTCGCCTCAGGAATAAGAGATATAAAGTTCTCCTTGTAGCGTGGGTCTAGAAGTGTCACCAACCAGTAACGACTGTCAATCAAAATTTTGAGAACACGAGGGTCATGGGAAAGGCAGTGTAACGTAAACTCAGCCATACGTGCCAGACTGCTAACAGGCAAGACTTCCGTGTCCTCACCAAGAGGACGACTGACCATGCTCTCCTCATCCTCCTCCTCCTCTCTGTCCTCTGGCCATCCACGCTGAACAAACAATATGACAGTTGTGCAGGTACGTAGTATCGTCTTTAGCCAGGAAACTAGCTTCTGTTCTTCCTCCTCCTCTTCCTCATTGTCACCCCATCTACGTTGGGATGAGATGAGGCTGGGCTGTGTGTAATCTCCCTATATAGTTCCTTGTTCCATCTCATCGTGCTACTCCTGCAATGTATCCTCTTTGATTGTGAGCAGAGAGCGTTTCAGAAGACAGAGAATCGGGATGGTGATGCTAATTATGGCATCATCGCCACTCACCATCGTGGTGGAGTCCTCAAAGTTTTGGAGGATTGTACATATGTCTGACATCCATGTCCACTCCTGAGGTCTTATGTGTGGAACCTGAACTGAATACCGATGGCCTTGTTGATGCTGGTACTCAACAACTGCCCTCTTCTGCTCACAAATCCTTCCCAACATCTGCACTGTATAATTCCAATGCGTTGGGACATCACACACCAGTTTGTGAGCCGGAAGCTGCAAATGCTGCTGAAACACGGCAAGGGCGACGGAAGCTGTAGGTGACTTTCTAAAATGGGCACACAGGCGGCGTACTTTAACAAGCAGATCCGGCAGCTATGGATAGGATTTGAGAAACCGCTGAACCACGAGGTTAAGCACATGGGCCAGGCATGGTACATGTGTGAGCTCGCCTCGCCCCAGAGCCGCCACCAGGTTCTGGCCATTGTCACACATGACCATGCCTGGCTGTAGGTTCAGCGGTGTTAGCCACAGATTTGCCTGCTCTTTGAGAGCTGTCCACAACTCTTCAGCATTGTGTGGTTTGTCACCTAAGCATATTAGCTTCAGCACAGCTTGTTGTCGTTTGGCTGAGGCAGTGCTGCAGTGCTTCCAGCTTGTGACTGATGTGGTCTTTTCGGAGATGGAGGCTGAAGAGGAGGAGGCTGAGGAGGATGAGGTGCAGGAGCTGTAGACTGTGGGGGCAAACCTGATTGTCCTAGGGCCCGCAATCCTTGGTGTCGGTAGGACGTGTTCCGTCCCAAGGTCCGACTGGGTCCCGGCTTCCACTATGTTAACCCAGTGTGCCATCAGCGAGATGTGCTGTCCCTGCCCACAAGCATTTGTCCAACTGTCCGTGGGTAGGTGGACTTTCCCAGTAACTGCATTGTTGAGAGCATGTGTAATGTTTTAGGACACATGATTGTGTAATGCAGGGATGGTACACCGGGAGAAATAGTGGTGGCTGGGGACCGAGTACCGAGGGACGGCCACCGCCATCAGGTTGCGGAATGCTTCCATCTACACAAGCCTAAAAGGCAACATTTCGAGCACAAGCAGTCGTGAAATGTGGGAATTTAGTAGTGGGGCGTTGGCTGTGTATTTGCGCTTGCGTTCCATAGACTGGGGTATAGACAACTGAATGCTGCGCTGGGACAAGGACATGGACTGTTCCTGGACCCTGGGGTTCAGCGCACAAAGTCGGGTGCTTTGCTGCCATATGCCTGATCATGCTGGTGGTGGTCAGGCTGGTAGTTTTGCCACCCCTGCTGATGCTGGCCTGGCAGGTGGTGCAAATGGGCTTTTTGGGGTTATCAGCAGAGTTTTTAAAAAACAACCTGACTCGGGACGACTTAACAGTTGTACTGGCAACTACCATCATGTTGGTGTTACGGGGAACGGTTGCCCGCCTTCTGTCTGCGGCAACCACACTGCTTCTTCCTGCCTGTTGGGGTGCTCTGCCTCCCTCCCCCTGTGTGCTGCTGTCCTCGCTCTGCATGTCCTTCTGCCAGGTTGGGTCAGTCACTATATCATCCACCACCTCGTCTTCCACTTCCACTTCCGCACCCTGGTCCTCCTCCTGACTTTCTGGCAATTGTGTCTCATCATTGTCCACCTCTTGTGACACTTTCCCACCATCACCTTCGTGTGTGTGATCTTCAAGTGGACCGGGCTAGAGGCCCGAATCTATAAATGGAAAAGTGAACAGCTCTTCGGAGTGTCCAAGTGTGGGATCAGTTGTCTTCAGGCACTCAGCATGGTGGGAGGAAGGAGGATCAGGGTGAGGAATATGCAGCCCAGACTCACGGCTACTGAGACTTGACCGTGTGTAAGATAGGGTGGTGGTGGTAGTGGCAAAGTGACTGGAAGCATTATCCGCTATCCAACCAACAACCTTTTGACACTGCTCTAGGTTCAATAGTGGTGTGCTGTGGTCCCCTAGGAATTGGGACAGGAAGGTCAGACAAGAGGAAGTGGGTGTTTGTTGTGGCACAATTTCTGCTTGCCCACGGCCTCGGCCTCTGCATGCTCCATCACTATCACCATCACATCCAGTTCCCCGTCCCTTGCCACGCGTCTTGCATATTTTAAATGGAGGACAATGTCTTCCATGCTCACTACAAATGGCTGAACTTGGAGCGAAGTTATATGTAATCTGTGTGACGGAGAAACCACAGTTTTAAATACCTGGCCTGTAGGTAACTATTTTGAACGGCAAACCTGTGTCAAGAACTTTGCTGACACACTGAAATAAAAATTTGAATGGAGGCCAAAAGTGGCAGTATTTTCAGTGCAATTATATGTGATCCGTGAGACCGACAAACCACAGTTTTAAATAGCTGGATTTTTGGCGCTGTAATATGGAAAGGACCTGGCTGTGTTCTCCAGTGCCAACAAGATAATGGCGCAGAAAAACGATGTTCTCTGGATTGATTTTTAATCAAATAATGAGGATTAAGATCCCCAAAAAATATTCCTGGCCCCTGAGACCTTGGCCTTTGGTCTAGAAATATTTAACAGCAGCAGAAGGCTGAACTGGAATGGAGCCTCTTGTGCTTTATGCACTGCAGTCTGCTATATACACTGCCTGCCTGTCTATATACACTGCCTACCTGATATCTCTGCAGATGGATTAGTCCTCAGAAGGACTGTTTGTTGAGATGGATATGTGTAATATACTTCTGTTCTACCTACACTACCTAATACACAACCAAATCTCTCCCTAGCTCAGCAGCAGCTCTCCCTACGCTGCCTGATTGCGGAGTAGACTGATGAGCACAGCGGCAACAGGTCTGATATAGACCTGATGACGCTGTGCGGCCAGCCAATCACTGTAATGCCACAACCAACATGGCTGCAGCATTACAGTGAGTGGCAGGCAATCCCTGCATGTTGATTGGCGCTTTAAAGAGCGCCAAACATGCAGGGAGAGGACCCGAGCATCTGCCCGAGCATCTCACAAGTACTCGGCGATCTCCGAGCATCTCAAGTACTTAGATGCTCGGGCGAGTACCGAGTACTTGCGAGTATGCTCGCTTATCACTACAGAGCATGCATAGACCTAATGTGTGAAGTTATGTAATTGTGCACAATAAATCAAAAAGTAGTAGCCAATGTTGTCTTGTAAAAAATGTTTGAGCATTACAGACAAGTTTAATGATTTGAAAATTTAGCAATTGAATATTTCATCATAATATTACATTTTCACTGCTCACCTTTGGCTAACAGTGCTTAATAAGGTAAGCTAAAAATCCATTCTGAAGGTAAAAAGAAAGGAATAAAAGTCTTCCACTATAACCTACTGAGCTGAAAGCCTTTTAGATATCAAAGAAAATAAAAAGCCCATTTGATTCCATTTGCTCACAAAGCATTTTCAGAAGTAGTTTATAACAATATTCACTATTCATAAAATTGAAATGGCATTAGAACGAAGGCTATTGTCTTGGGTCATATATCAATATGTTACTGCATATCATAAACCAGAGAATTCTGCTATCACTTTAGAAGCTGGGTATCCCTGGAGTTCTTGGTGACATTTCAAGTTTTATGCTGCTATTCAGCCTCTCATAAGAATTAAAATGCTCTTCTTCTAGGGAACATATCTGCAAATTTATAGCTATAGTGTAAAAACAAATACATAGAAAAGGCATATCTGCAACATCAGGTCTTCGTAAGATGAGCAGGAGATTTCATTTTATTCTTCATAGCAATTATATCCATCAAGGTTAACAGCTTTTAAAGGTTTTAACCTGACATTTTGAAATATGGGGAGTTAATTGTGTGCATGTGTCATAGAATGGTAGAGTTGGAGGGGACCTCCTGGGTCATCTGGTCCAACCCCCTGCTCAAAGCAGGATTCTCTAATTCTCTAAATCATCTCAGATAGATGTCTGTCCAGCCTCTGTTTGAAGACGTCCATTGAAGGGGAACTCACCACCTCTCGTGGCCGCCTGTTCCACTCATTGATCACCCTAACTGTCAAAAAGTTTTTTTCTAATATCTAATCTGTGTCTCCTCCCATTCAGTTTCATCCCATTGTTTCTAGTCTTTCTTCGTGCAATGAGAATTATAAGGCTTCTTAGAATAAAACATCAATGTCCTATCCTTAGGATAGGCCTTCTGTGTTTGATCGATGAGAGTCCGAGACTCAATAATGCTGCTGATAATCTGAAAAAAGGGTCTAGAGGATACTGTATATTATTATTATTATTATTATTATTATTATTATTATTAATAATAATAATTATTTTCGGAGTACCATTGATTTTATGGTGCCGTAGATGAGAGAGGATTACATACAAGATACAAATATAAATTACAGTAGAGAAACTAACAATGACAGACTGGTACAGAGGGGAGAGGTGGCAGGGGGTTATTGCAGGCTACTTGAAGAGATGGGTTTTCAAGTTCCGTCTGAAAGTTCAGAAACCAGCAGATAATCAGACGTGTTGGGGCACAGAATTCCAGAGTATGAGGGATGCTCGGAAGAAGCCTTGGAGGCGATTGGGTGAGGAATGTATAAGTATGAAGGAGGAAAAGTCTTGAGAGGACTGGAGATTACACGTTGGGAGGTAACAGAAGATTAGTTTGGCTTACATGTTGGAAGGTAAAGGGAGATTAGTCATTCATTAATGTCAATGTAATGTGAATGCATGAAACTACATATTTTGGACATGTGTAACTATTTTTTTGATATTTGTATTGCTGGTTTCATTACACTTACTTTGAAATGATGGACAGTCTGAAGACCAGTAAACCTTAAAAGCTGGGCTAACAGAAACCTGTTAGGCACCCCATCATCATTTTATTTTGGCCCATAAATTCATGACATCATATGCCAACTGAATAAGTGGTGCTAGTTATGGTATGTGTTTAGTATAAAAAAAACTGAGTTCAATGTGAGGTTAAGGAAACAGTGACTGTGAAGGAAGTAGAGCACAATAGGGCAAATATTCAAAGTAGTAGTAGCAGTAGTAGTCGTAGTGCGCCATTTATTCCATGCGGTTTACATGTAAAAAGGGTTATACATAGCAACAAGTACAAGAATCTTGAACAAAAATGAGTCACCGATTGGTACAGGAGGAGAGAGGACCCCACCCACGAGAGCTCACAGTCTACAAATAATATATTTTTTCTCTCCTTGGGTGGTTGTATGAAGACACAACCACTGTAAAGGTTTAAATAGCGAGCTGCCACTGTCCCATGGATGGTGGAAAATCTGCTAGAAGGAAGTTAACAAAACAGGATAAGAACACGTTTAAAAAATCGGTGTGCTGCTGGAAAGAAGTGTCTTGCTGCGGTATTCTTTGAAGGTTCTTTATTATCCACTACGCATTTCAATGCCTTACTTGCATCTTTATCACTTGATAAAAATAGCAGTATAGCATTGAAACGCGTAGTGGATAATAAAGAGTTGTCAAAGAATGCCGCAGCAAGAGACTTCTTTCCAGCAGCGCACCCATTTTTTAAACGTCTTTTTATCCCGTTTTGGTAACATGTGAGGTAATGCTTACACAAAATAAATTAGGTAAAAAAAATTACTGGCAATTTTGTTTTTCAGCCCTAAATATATATTATATTTTATATTAGAATTTGAGCAATTTCAGACTAGACACATTTTATAGTTTATCTTGTATTGTATTTGTACTGTTTTTCACAGGGGTAGAATTTTTTTTTTCTCTGTACAAGACATATCAATGTGCATTTATATAGCTTGGGAATAGGATATTGCATTTCACAAGACTATTTTCTGATATTGTATAAAGCAAATGAAATTATACCAATGAGAGATGAATTGGGAATGTTGTAATTTAAAACGGCTTTGCTCCTATTGAGGTAGAACAACAGATAAAATGCATATCATTGCAAAATCAATGCTAAGAATATTTGTCTAGTTTATCTATCTCAGTACTTCATTTTTCTAGACATATAACTCTTAACTTTTGTCAGGAAATCTTTACTTAGTAAAAAATGGTTTAAGATGTTCCATATTAATAATAGTGTAAAGATATGGTATCATAAAAGTTTATTGACTAATTTTCTGGAAGTCGTTTTCTGATTCCGTTGCAGATGAATTGTAGATTTAGCAATGGAATGTCATACCGAGCATCTGATTAGAGTAAGACTCTGATATCTTTTATTTGCAGAAACCCATATGTTTATGCAGTATAGTATTAAATCACCAGAAAATCAACTCCTTTCTAGTCTAATGCAGAAAATTCAACATAGTCCATGCTTAAAATGGGGCTTAACGATGATACAAACAGATGTTTGCCTATCCCCATCTAACTATCTCATTCAGCACTCAGAAAAGATAACAATTATATTCCAAAAATCTGAAGGACCAGAATCTTATTTATTTAGGAAAAAATAGCTTTTATTTCATCTTTAAAAATACATAGCAACATTTTGGGCTTATCCAGCCCGTGTAAAACCAATATGAATGAAGAGATAAAATACAGCTGTATTTTTACGAATGAAATAGAAGCTAAGTTTTTCCTGGGGAAGTAAGATTTTGGTTCCTTGGAGTCTTGGAATACAATTGTCTGCTTGGCTCATATGGTCATTGAGTTGCATACTAATGACTCCAATGGCCTTTTGAGACCTTTAGGGATGGTACACCACTCACAAGGTCTCGTAGCAATAAGGGGGAGATGCAGCTTGTATGCATTGAGGTACAGGAGTTATATAGTGTGGCAATATTGCAGAATGTATTTTGAGTAGAGAAAAGGGGTAATACAAGCTTATCACTAGTGATGAGCGAACGTGCTCACCACTGCTCGGTACTCGCCCGAGCATCAAGGTGCTCGACAAGCTCGGAGCTCGATGAGTATTTCTGGGTTGCTTGGGCGGGAACTTGGTTCCCCACCCTGCATGTTTGGCGCTCTTTAGAGAGCCAATGAACATGCAGGGATTGCCTGCCACACACTGTAGTGCCGTAGCCATGTTGGTTGTGGCATTACAGTGATTGGCTGGCCGCACAGCATCATCAGGTCTATATAATACCTGGCATTGCTATGCTCATCACAGTCTACCCCGGAAACAGACAGAGTAGGGAGAGGTGCTGCTGAGTCTGGGAGAGATTTGCTTGTTTATAGTTAGTATAGGTATTCCACAACATATATATATATATATATATCCATCTGAACTAACAGTCCTTCTGAGGACTAATCCAGCTGCATATATTCAGTGGTGATATCAGGAGCTAGGCAGGTTGCAGTGCATATAGTGCAAGAGGGTCCATTGAACGTCCTGTCTGCTGCTGCTGCTGTAATAATCTATATAATTGTCTTATCCCGTCTGTCTGTCTGTCTGTCTAGGAAATCCCGCGTCGCTGATTGGTCCGGCCACGGCCAATCAGCGACGCGGCATTTCACAAAAAGATGGCGGCCGTTAGCGGCTGATCTGCTGCATGGAGGTGAGCGGCGATGCAGCCGGGAGATGAAGCCGGCTGCTCGCAGCATACGTCCCCCGACCGGAGGCGCCGCTGACCCCCATGCGGCTACTGTCGGGAGATCAACGGCTAAGGCCGCTTATCTCCGGATGGTAAAAGTGACGCCCCTCCCCTCTCCTCCCCTCCTCTACTCTCTCCTCCCCTACTCTCCTTCCCTCTCCTCCCCCCCCCCGCTCGCTCACGCTCGCTCAGGACCCCGGCACCCGGCGCCATACTTACCCCTCCCCGTGCCTGCGCCGAAGCTCCTGTGTCTTCCACTGCTGCTGTGTGACGTGTCAGGTCAGAGGGCGCGGTGACGTCTTTACACCGCGCTCTCTCCTGACCGGTCACAGCGCACAGCGGGAACATGCGGGCTACGCTGGAGTCCAGAGGAGCAGCTGACAAGTGAGGTGAGTATTGGATTTTTTTTATTTTTTTTTTTTAATTGTATGGAGCCATAGGGCATTAAATGGTGGGGTGGGGAAGTGTGACATCGTGGAGTGGCCATTATAAGGGAAGGGGGATGTGACATCCTCCATGGGGCACTGTGGGGGGATGTGACATCCTGCATGGGGTATTATATAGGGGGGAAGGGGGGATGTGACATCCTGCATCGGGCATTATAAGGGAGGGGGGGATGTCACATCCTGCATGGGGCACTATGGGTGGGATGTGAGATCCTGCATGGGGTTTTATAAGGGAGGGGGGGGATGTCACATCCTGCATGGGGCACTATGGGGGGGATGTGACATCCTGCATGGGGTATTATAAGGGAGGGGGGGATGTCACATCCAGCATGGGGCATTATAACGGACGGGGGATGTGACATTCTGCATGGCGCATTATATGGAGGGGGGGAGTCACATCCTGCATGGGGCATATTCTAGAATACCCAATGCGTTAGAATCGGGCAACCATCTAGTTACAGATATTTGTAGATATAGCCCCAGATATCAGGGGCCAGGGCATATTTTTTTATCTTAATCATGGTTATTTGCTTAAAAAGCAATCCAGAATACACCATTTTTCAGCTCCATTTGCTTGTTAGCACTGCAGAATACAGCCAGATCTTTTCCATATTACAGCATTAAAAAAACAGAAATTTGAACTGAAAATGGAAAATATTGGCCTCCATTTCCATTTTGTTGCAGTGTGTTGGTGAAATTGTGCCACAACAAACACCTACAGCTTGTCACCCGACCTTTCTGTCCCAATTACTAAAGGAACGCAATATACCACTATTGAACCCAGAGCAGTGTCAAAAGGTTGGATAGCAGATAATGCTTCCTGTCACTTTGCCACCACTACCCTGTCTTCCACATGGTCAAGTCTCAGTAGCTGTGAGTCTGGAAAGAAAATATGCCTCACTCTGATCCTCCTTCCTCTCACCACGCCGAGTGCCCGGAGACAACTGATCCCATATTTCAATACTCAGAAGAGTTGTTCACTTTTCCATTTGTAGATTCTAGCCTCTCGCCCGGCCAGCTTCAAGCGAGTCAAGAGGAGAAAGATTGTAGAGGTGCCAAAATACTGGAGCAGCCACGGTCACATGAAGGCAATGGTGCAAAAGTGCAATTACTGTCACAAGAGGTGGATGATGATGATGATGAGACACAATTGCCAGAAAGTCAGGAGGAGGACCTTGGTGCAGAAGTGGAAGTGGAAGACGAGATGGTGGATGATATAGTAACTGACCCAACCTGGAAGGAGGACATACAGAGCGAGGACAGCAGCACACAGGGGGAGGGAAGCGTAGCACCACAACAGGCAGGAAGAAGCAGTGTGGTGTCCGCAGACAGAAGGCGGGAAAAAGTTCCTCGTAACGCCAACATGATGGAAGTTGCCAGTACAACTGTTAGGTCTTCCCGAGTCTGGTTATTTTTTAAAGACTGCAGATAACCCCAAAAAGGCCATTTTCACCACCTGCCAGGCCAGCATCAGCAGGGGTAGCAAAACTAGCAGCCTGACCACAACTAGCATGATCAGGCACATGGCAGCAAAGCACCCGACTAAGTGGGCCGAACCCCAGGATCCAGAAGCAGTGTCTGCAGGTGACACCACTGCTTCTTCCGCTGTTGTGCATGCACGCCAATCCCCTGTCAATGGTGCATGCCAAGATGCCTCCCACCCTGCACGTGTTGCTGCACAGTCTCAACTAGCACCATCAGCAAGCACGTCCTTGTCCCAGCGCAACGTTCAGTTGTCCCTACCACAGTCCTTGGAGCGCAAGCGCAAATACACAGCCAACACCCCACAAGCCACAAAGCTAAATTCACACAGTTTGCGACCGCTTGCGCTCAAAATGTTGCCTTTTAGGCTTGTGGAGACGGAAGCTTTATGCAACCTGATGGCGGTCATCCCTCGGTACTCGGTCCCCAGCCGCCACTATATCTCCCGGTGTGCCATCCCCGCATTCCACGAGCATGTGTCCAACAACATTAGCCGTGCCCTCAACAATGCAGTTACTGGGAAAGTCTACTAACCACGGACACGTGTACAAGTGCTTGTGGGCAGGGATGGTACATCTCGCTGATGGCACATTGGGTTAATATAGTGGAAGCTGGGACCCAGTCGGACCTTGGGATGGAACACATCCTCCCGACGCCTAGGATTGAGGGCCCTGGGTCAATCCTGCCTCCACATTCTAAAGCTCCTGCACCTCCTCCTCTTTCTCTTCAGTCTCCATCTCCGAAATGACCACATCAGTCTAAAGCTGGAATCACTGCCTCGGCCAAGCAGCAACAGGCTGTGCTGAAGCTAATATGCTTAGGTGACAAACCACACAACGCTGAAGAGTTGTGGACAGCTCTGAAAAAGAAGGCAAATCTCTGGCTGACACCGCTGACCCTACAGCCAGGAATAGTTGTGCGTGACAATGGCCAGAACCTGGTGGCGGCTCTGAGGCGAGGCGAGCTCACACACGTACCATGCCTGGCCCATGTGTTAACCTCGTGGTTCAGAGGTTTCTCAAAATCTACCCGGATCTGCTGGATCTGCTTGTCAAAGTACGCCGCGTGCATGCCCATTTTAGAGAGTCAGCTACAGCTTCCACCGCCCTTGCCATGCTTCAGCAGTGTTTTCAGCTTCCAGCTCACCGACTGATCTGCGATGTTCCCACGCGTTGGAACTCTACATTGCAGATGTTGGGAAGGATTTGTGAGCAGAAGAGGGCAGTTGTTTACTACCAGCATCAGCAAGGCCATCGGAATTCAGGTCAGACTCCACACATAAAACCTCAGGAGTGGACATGGATGTCAGACATCTGTACCATCCTCCAAAACATTGAGGACTCCACCAAGATGGTGAGCGACAATGACATAATTAGCATCACCATCCCGCCTCTCTGTCTTCTGAAACGCTCTCTGCTCACAATTAAAGAGGATGCATTACAGGCTGAGCATGATGAGATGGAGTAAGGAACCATACAGGGTGATTACACACAACCCAGCCTCATCTCATCCCAACGTGGATTTGGTGACAATGAGGAAGAGGAGGAGGAGGAGGAAGAACAGGAGCTAATTTCCTGCGCTATATATGGTACTACCTGCACAACTGTCATACCGTCTGTTCAGCATGGATGGCCTGAGGACAGGGAGGGAGAGGAGTAGAAGGAGAGCATGGTCAGTCATCCTCTTGGAGAGGACATGGAAGTCTTGCCTGTTAGCCGTCTGGCACACATGGCTGAGTTTATGTTACGCTGCCTTCCCCGTGACCATCGCGTTGTATAAAATTTTGGGTGACAGTCATTACTGGTTGGTGACTCTTCTAGACCCACATGCTACAAGGAAAACTTTCTGTCTCTTATTCCCTTGCAAGACAGGCCTAATAAAATGGTGCAGTACAATATGGCCCTTGTTGCGGAATTATTTAAAAAACACCCATCTGAAAACGCTGGAGGCAGAGGTCACAGTTTGTTGGACAACCATGGAGTACAGGCGAGAGAGACACAAATGCAATCCAGCAGAGGCAGGGGAACACTGTCAAAGTTCTGGGACAGTTTTCTCAGACTCTTCCATTGCACAGACCCTGAGGCGCGGGGTCATCTCAAAAGGAGGGAAACGTTTCGGAAGATGGTGAGGGAGTACCTTGTCGACTGTACCAATGTCCTCCATGATTCCTCTGTCCCTTATAATTATTGGGTATCCAAGCTTGACACGTGGCATGAACTGGCTCTCTACACCTTGGAGGTCCTCCTCCTTCTCATCCTCATCCTCCACATCCTCCTCCATATCACCACCATATCTATCATATCACCATATCTACGTCTCTTGCATGGGGCATTGGAGTTCCTCCAAATTTTTGGCAGCCCTTGCAGTCACTGCATAGGCAATAACAGTATATGAGACCCACTGTTTAATAATGGGAATAACAAAGCATAGCCGCCTGATGGCCCTATAAAAATAGTGTTTGTGCCTTTCAGAGTCCCTTTTTCATAAATGAAACAGGATGTGTCTGATGATGTTTCACACACCACATGGCCAGATAAGGTTGTCAAATGTTAAAATTACATTTCCTGGTGAATGCATTTGTCACGGTTGAAAGCACTGCAAAAGTGAAAAAACGCATCAAAACGCTACTTGAGAACATAGCACAAGGTGTCGAGGAGCATTTTTGTTTTTGGTTATTTATTTTGCCTTATATACAAGTCATTACCCTGGAAAGGATGTTCCTTAACATATTTCCCAGGAAAATCATTTTGGTTTCTTTTTTTTATGTTTTATTGTGAGTCCGTAAAAGTAGTGTGACCTGGGAGTCAGAAATGCATCCAGTGGTCTTCCCCATGCTGTTCCCATGTCATTTGAGCACTGTTCCCATCGATTTGGACAATTTTTAGGCCCTCTGCAGACCGCTGTGGGGGAACCGCCAGAAAAATGCTCGAGTTTCCAATAGACTTACATTGGGCTCATTACTCAGACCGAGCACTCGAGCATTCCAGTTTTCTCGACCCGAGCAATGAGTACTCGAGCATTTTAGTGCTCACTCATCACTACTTATCACGAATAGTAATTTGCTTGCATCCGACCTGTTTCCATTTCCATATGACATTTGTTAAATGCCAAATGCCTACATTCAGAATACTTTTAGCGCAACATGAATTGACCCACTTTGTTTAAAGGTAAACTTTAAAGCACCACTCCAGTGCATTTTTTTTAGGGCTGGAGTGATGCTTTAAACCTAAGGTCCCTGTTCCTACTCTTATACTCACCCTCTGGCTTCTTCACCTTTTTTTGTTGCCACTCCGGTCCTGCGATGCCATCTGGTGACTGTAGCTTCTGCCTGGCTTGAAGTCAAAAGCTACTTAACAAGCTCTCAATGCAAGTTTATGAGAGCCAGAACAAGGCTCTCATATGTTTAGATTGAGTTGTGACCACCAGCTCGCTCCATGAAACAGTGGAGCAGACTTTCCAGAGACCGACGGGAGCGGAGGATATAACAAATAAAGGCACTGGAAGGTGAGTATAAGACAGGGTGCAAGGAATTTCAATTTGAAGTTCCACTCCAGTGGTAAAATAAAAAAACTGCTAGAGTGGTGCTTTAAATATACCGAGCTGTGCTCCCCATGTCTCTCCTTTTTTAGACTCTACGTGTAGAACTTGCAAAGTAGGCACTCTGTCTAGATTCACATTGTCAAAGGGGAAATGAGATAATACCAATCTAAAATATGAACTGATCTTTAGGCTCCTCTATCTTATGTGAGTCCCTAATGATCAGTGACATCATTATATTGCTTTTTTTAAATATTGCATGCTTAGTAGCATGAAGAAGGCTTTGAAACAGTTCAGAAAGTAGGTGAAGTCCTTTAACAGAAAACATCCAGCATGAGGGAGGTGTGGAAACTGACAGTTAGGCTGTGTGCCCACTATGAGTTTTCCAAGCGTTTATGCTGCGGAATTTCCACAGCATAAACGCTTGGGAAATGCTTGGTAATCCGCCCCCCTTGGTCCCCAATGACAAGCTGCAATGTCAATGCCCATGCTGCTGATTTTTCCGCAGCATTTATGGTGCGCTCAAAAATCCGCAACATGTCCATTAATTTTGCGGACACGCAGCGTAATCGCCGTCATTGACTTGCATTGAAACGCATAATATCCGTGTCAGTACATTTGTACACACGGATATTATGCGTTTCTATGTGCGGATGGTACCCAAGTCTGGAGGAGAGGAGACTCTCATCCAGACCTGGGTACCATAGAAACTGTAATAAAAAGAATTTAAAATAAAAAATAAAGTTTATACTCACCTTCCGTTGTCCTCCGGGTGTTTTGTCTGCTCCGTCCGGTCTCTTGCAATGCTCGCGCTGTTGTGAAGGACCAGCCATAACATCACTGAGTCATGTGACCCATCACATGGCTCAATGACGTCACCACAGATCCTTCACAACAGCACGAGCCGCCCAACACACCGGACGCAGTGGAGAAAACACCGGGAGGACAACGGAAGGTGAGTATAAACTTTATTTTTTTATTTTTTACCATTCTTATTCTTTTTTTTTAACTAACGTGCTCACACTACTATAAATCCATGCCGGTTGCATAGATTTATATAGTGTGACCAAGTTCTCAAGCACTTTTCCAAGTGATGCTAAAATCGCTTGGAAAAGCGCTTGATAACCCGCATGCAGAAATGCATGCAAAGACCCTTGACAAACGCTTCTACCTGGCGGGAAAAACGCATGTAAAAAACGCATGCTTTTTTCCTGCCAGGGAGAAGCGTAAAAAATATGCAGCATTTCTGCATCGTGGGCACATAGCCTTAGAAATGACCTGTGAGATGGATCCACTAACATGCAAGACAAGGTGAACACATGGACTAAGCAGCAGCAAGGATATGGACAACAGACTATGCTAGATGGCAAACAAGAATAGCAGGATATATTGGATGCCACAGGGCCCGGAATATATGCAAACTCAGACGAGAAGATGAAGGGTTAAATAGAAGGTCTGAACTAGAATGTAGATGCAGTTTGAAGAAACCTCAGGAATTAACAAAAATGAAATGTGATGTAATGTGAACAGTCTTTAAATAAGACTTTAATGCACACAGCAGAAAATGTGTTAATCAGCAGGTCTGATGTTTAGTATATACAAATTGTAGAAACCACAGGAGTTTACCAAGATGTTTGCAGCTGAAGCAACTGGATGGAGGCAACCTTAAAGACAGAGGACAATTCAGACACCAAATGTGTGTCTAATTCGACCTTAAATGGCCTTGGATGATTATTTCAGTGAGGTAAACCAAGCATCTTATATGTCTATGAGACTGTTGAGTTTGAGGGAGGAGACTTGTAACTGATCCCTGCATTCAGTCCCTGCACGCGACTCACATGAGCGAATGCAACCTTTGACTATGCACAGTCACAAGCTTTACCTAATCAGCCCACACATGCCCTGCCCACAACCTCTTCAAAGCTCAATGCCAATGTAAGAGGTGGTCATATTGCCCATATTTCCCCCTTGAAGAACAAGTGTGTTATCATAATGTATAATGTGAATTGTGCTATACATTAGTGGTGTTAATGATGTGTGTTGTTCGACAGTAAGGAAAGTGAGAGTTAATGTTTCGGACTAGCCCGAAGTGGAGGGGTTAGGCTGGAGGAACAGGGACAGTTTCCTGTCAGGATATCAGAAAGGGCCCAGTGTGCATAGAAATAAGGCAAAGGTTTGAGGTAAGCAGTGCCACATGACGTGGGTGTCCTTAACAAGAGAGGAGACAGACAGAGGATAGCGAGATCCTAACAGAAAGCAGGAGAGAGCAGTGACCAAAATAACAAAGTGATTGACTGGAGACAGGTCCTGGGAGAGGACGCCTAGCAGTAGGGCCCAGAGTTTATAATCCCAGAAGGTAAAAGGCCTACATGGGACATAGTATGTAAGACGAAGAGAGTACCATGAGCGGGAGTTCAAGAGCATCAGGGATAGAGAAGATAAATAGTGTGCAGCCTAAATAAGCACAGAAGTTCTGGAAATATTATCTGGAGGTAGCACCTCAACACTTCTGTGCTGTGTAATATATATTCAGTGCTTATTTAGGCTACACACTCCAACTGACAGGACCTATGGACTCAGATCATGTGACCGCGATGACATCATTACTGGTCTTTCTGCATTTCTATGTTGTTGCCTGCTTATGATTGGTTAGTGTCATAAAGGAGGCA
This sequence comes from Phyllobates terribilis, assembly GCF_046119375.1. Classification (NCBI taxonomy): domain Eukaryota; kingdom Metazoa; phylum Chordata; class Amphibia; order Anura; family Dendrobatidae; genus Phyllobates; species Phyllobates terribilis. The sequence continues at coordinate 451,667,680 of NW_027362771.1, read as the reverse complement.
GAAGTACATGCCCCCAGTAAAAAATATTGGATGACACTCACTTGCACTTAACTAAATTTAACTCATGCGGTGACAAATAATTGATTGCTAATATCTCCGCAACGGACAGGCAAGATAAAAGAACAGCAAAACGTTTTATTTCACTCTGCAGCCACTGTTACATTGTGTGACTAGTTCAACATGAAATTTTTTGGCGAGAGGTCTTTTTCAGGAATATATCAATTCTAACACAAAACACCGCCGGAGCAAGATTTGCAGCTTGTACATAGATTACTTAAGAGCCGTGTTTCCAAATGCGATACCGCAGTGCACCAAAAATATACAACAGCAATCTGCTTTGATTATTGCATTTTTGCAACTTTTTTTTCTTTCTTTGCTGCATTTTCTTTATTTTTAAATACTGTTTTGGTGCTAATTTAATGCAACATTTTTTAAAATGTAATTAAAAAATGCGATTCCATTCTTTTTTTTTTTTTACATGCATTAATTCAAGCTCTCCATATAGGTCTTTGAGGAAAAAATACATCACAAATGTACAGTTCAACAGGGAATGAGTTTTCATAAAATTACGTCTACTTTAATTTTACAATATTTGTCATTTTTTGCTCTATTTCAGTTGATGTAAGAGTAACATTGTTACTGTATACAATTGTCTCAAATTGAGTACAAATATCTACTGTATGTAATTAGATGTAGGCAAAAAGACGAACACAAGCCACACATAAGTATTCACTTTAATGCAACTGTCATTACTGTAATATATCCTTCACTTGACAACTGCTTGGGCTTTATAGGTTTTGTGGTCCAGGACCCACGTTCTGTTTTCAATTTATTTTAACTGATCCACCATTTATTTCCATTGACTACAATCATGTGTCGAGAATGTCACATTTCATTCCTAAATCTATTAAAACTGTGCTGGAACATCTTGTAATTCCTTCCTGATATCCTCCCCTAACCTAGCTGGGTTAACTTAATGTGAGACATATTTAAAATGATAAAAAAAAAAGATCAGCATTTAATAAAACTCAAACGAACTGTAACTTCGAAATTATAGCTTGCTGTATTAAAAAAATAAAAAAAAAATTGATGCATTGGGGCGGTCCAGAAAGCGACAGTGACATATGGAGACGGTCCTGTTAGTAGGATTGAGGCTGTTCTGTGATAAATGACACAATCTGTCATAGAACATCTGTTATCTATCATCTTGGCTGCCTTTTAATACATCGGAAGAGCAGAAAAAATCTACAAGAACTGCACAGTCAGAAGACAAATACAGAGATGACCTGTTGGCCTTAAACTGCAGAGAGCGATAAATTGGCTTGCATTTTGGAGAGGCTTTGCTAATTTCTAATGAAAAAGACTTTCTGCACAGACCTCTTGCACCCACTTTTCAGTTTTACAATCATAGTAATTAGACGTGGCTTCCCACATGAAAACAGAGAGTAATTAGATGCGAGCCTTACACAAAGTACAGAAAAAATTGCCTTTGTGACTTGACATTTAGCATAGACCCCACACACTTGGAGCAGGGACATGAATCCTATTATGCTACATAATTTGACCTTCACAAAAAATACATTCAAAGTCTTTAGTGGGATTTTAAAATGATCTGGCGGTCACATGTCACATACATTCCCAAAAGAAATAAAGTAGTGGAGAAAAGAAGCTGGGATGAAATATTGACTTTCTTCGTAAATTTTACACTTTCGCTTCCAAAAAAGTATCCCTTAAATCACTTTCACGCTAATCTGTTCGGGCTCATTCATTGCAAGAGGATCAGTTTATAATCCCAATAACACAAGAACATCTTTATATGTTTAAGACAAGACAGGTATTGTGTTACATTTAGATCTACTTGAAGTTGGGAAAATATAGATTGTAATACTTAAACAGTTTATACAGTGGGGAAAAAAAGTATTTTGTCAGCCACCAATTGTGCAAATTCTCCCACTTATAAAGATGAGAGAGGCCTGTAATTGACATCATAGGTAGACCTCAACTATGAGAGACAAAATGAGAAAACAAATCCTGAAAATCACATTGTCTGATTTGGAAAGAAATTTTTTTTTCAAATTTTGGTGGAAAATAAGTATTTGGTCAATTACAAACAAGCAAGATTTCTGGCTCTCACAGACCTGTAACTTCTTCTTTAAGCGGCTCCTCTGTCCTCCACTCATTACCTGTAGTACTGGCACCTGTTTGAACTTGTTAGCAGTATAAAAGACACCTGTCCGCAACTTCAAACAGTCACACTTCAAACTCCACTATGGTGAACTGAAGACCAAAGAGCTGTCGAAGGACACCAGAAACAAAATTGTAGCCCTGCACCAGGCTGGGAAGACTGAATCTGCAATAGGCAAGCAGCTTGGTGTGAAGAAATCAACTGTGGGAGCAATAATTAGAAAATGGAAGACATACAAGATCACTGATAATCTCTCTCGATCTTGGGCTCCACACAAGATCTCACCCCGTGGGGTCAAAATGATCTCAAGAACGGTAAGCAAAAATCCCAGAACCACATGGGGGGACCTAGTGAATAACCTGCAGAGAACTGGGACCAATGTTATACAGGCTACCATTAGTAACACACTTCGCCGCCAGGGACTCAGATCCTGCAGTGCCAGATGTGTCCCCCTGCTTAAGCCATTACATGTCCGGGCCCGTCTGAAGTTTGCTAGAGAGCATTTGGATGATCCAGAAGAGTATTGGGAGAATGTCATATGGTCAGATGAAACCAAAGTAGAACTGTTTGGTAGAAACACAACTCGTCGTTTTTGGAGGAGAAAGAATGCTAAGTTACATCCAAAGAACACCATACCTACTTTGAAGCATTCGGTGGCAACATCATGCTTTGAGGCTGTTTCTCTACCAAGGGACCAGGATGACTGATCCGTGTACATGAAAGAATGAATGGGGCTATGTATTGTGAGATTTTGAGTGCAAACCTCCTTCCATCAGCAAGGGCATTGAAGATGAAGCGTGGCTGGGTCTTTCAGCATGACAATTATTCTAAGCACACCCCCAGGGCAACGAAGGAGTGGCTTCGTAAGAAGCATTTCAAGGTCCTAGAGTGGCCTTGCCAGTCTCCAGTTCTAAACCCTAGATCTTAGTTAAAAAGCTGAAAGTCCGTGTTGCCCAGCGACAGCCCCAAAATATCATTGCTCTAGAGGAGATCTGCATGGAGGAATGGGCCAACATACCAGCAACAGTGTGTGAAGACTTACAGAAAATGTTTGACCTCTGTCATTGCCAAGAAAGGATATATAACAAAGTATTGAGATGAACTTTTGTAATTGACCAAATACTTGCACCAAAATTTGAAAAAAAATTCTTTCCAAATCAGACAATGTGATTTTCAGGATTTGTTTTCTCATTTTGTCTCTCATAGTTGAGGTCTACCTATGATGTCAATTACAGACCTCGCTCATCTTATAAGTGGGAGAACTTGCACAATTGGTGGCTGACTAAATACTTTTTTCCCCACTGTAAGTGGTATCTTTAAAATGGAAATAGATGAAAGGTTTTTTTAAGCATCATCCCTTTCAAAAGGTTTACGAACTATCCACATCGTAAATAATAAAAAAATTATCATGAATAGGGTGACCAAAAGTTCTTGTGAATGTAGCAGTAATGTAGATATGCAAGCATCATTTCCATAGATATTGCAAGGAGTCATGGTTGCACTTGTTCATTGCCACTTATTTCACACAGGGGACTTTGAGACTTCCTTTCTCATGACCAGTGGGGTCCCAGTTGTCGAATCTCCAGCAATCATCTATATATGATTAATTCTGTTGATAAATTGTATTTTATTTTTTTTATATTACTTGCTTGTATAGGACCCTCATGCTCCACTTCACTTTACAGACATTACCATTGCTGACAACATTGAGGCTCACAATCTAAATTATGTGGGAGGAAACTGGGGTACCCAGAAGAAACCCATGCAAGCATGGGGAGAATATACAAACTCCGTGCAGATGTTTTTCTTGGTGGGATTTCCAGCACTGCAAAGCTACAGTGCTAACCATTGAGCCACCATACTGCCCTCTACTATATGGTGTTTATTAGATAACCCATTTAACTATATTAAGATGAATAATACCAGTGCATTTATAGTGAAGGTTGACTGTTTCAGAATATAACTTTTTAAATACCAAACTAGGGATCCTGAGCAGATAGAAACAATCGCTATTACTCTGAAGAACCTGGCACGTCTATGCATTACACAACAGCCATTGATTTCCAGCAGAATTGTGTAGTGTTTCACTGCAATGGTGCAATATGAAGTTTGAACCCTTGTTGAGAATTTCGAGCTTCGATTACATGTGACTGCTTATAATAGGAAGACTTAAGGAGAAAATACTGTCCAATGATTATTAATAGTATATTAAATCATTTTTCTCCATTTACCTCCCATTACATGTCATCTAAATTGCACCTGGTTATCTGCAAGTAAAAATATTATTTGGCATCATGCACATAGCTCAGAAATAGAGGTGAGTGAAGATATTCTAGTGGAATTGAATTCTACTTGAATTTTACATAAATCTACATCTGCCAAAATGCAGATTCTTTTTGTAATTTGCTTTTCCACGAATTAAACAAAATGGTGGCAATTGTCCGCCATTTTTCTGAACTATAAGAGTCCCTCAAAATGTAAAACAAAAATAAAAAACAAATTAACCTATGGTTTAAAATTCGCGCTAACGGTAGTGAATGAATGAAATCGGGAGAATAAATAGCTAAAATGTTCTTTATTGATACAAGTGCTTAAACATTTTTTTTACTAAAATGCTTAAAATAGTACAATATAAAGAATTAGCAAAATGAATAAATAGATAAATAAATAAATATGGTTATTGATTAATTGATAGAACGGGTTTGCATCGGGTCTTGAGATAGTCGATACTTGGGAGGCAGAAGGGTGGACCTGGTGGGAGAGGAACCGTGTTAGGGTATAGTAATACGGTACTTTAGGTATCGATTCTTTGGTAGGTTGGTTTTATTTGGGTTACCTGTTATGATCGATATGTTTCTTCTTGTAGCAACTGCGAAGGCCTTTTGGCGGTGGGCTGTATAGTGTCAGTAGGAGATGTTGGTAGATACCTGAGGTGCAGGACAAAATTCGTTAGAACTTAAGAGTGATTGACCAAAGATTACTAGTGAAAGTTGTACTTTACCTGCTATTGGTATGACAATCAGCAGGCAACAAGAGCAACGATGTGCGCATGTGTTTCTTGGACCGTGATCCACAGGAAGCCAGCTATTGAGGTGGACTGGTCCGAGATAATTTTTTTAAATATGGTCGAGGTCCTAGGGATGTAGAGAAAATAGGTTTAATGTTGTAGGTACTCGGTTCTGGGGTGATACGGTAGGGTTTAGACTTACCCTGAGGTGGACCTGTTCTGTTTTAGGTGTAATAGTTATAGTTGTCCTTTTAAGAGATGCAGCAGGATGCTCTGGCTTGTCCCTGTCCCTGTAAGAGAGGTGCAGCAGGATGCTACTGGCAGTACTGGTGGTGTTGCGCCTATGGTGTACCCTATGTCCTGCTTAGAAATTAGGGAGGGTTAGGGTCTGTGGTATTGTTAGATTGGTCCGCAGTTTCTGTGTTTATTTACCTTGTTATTTGCCTTATTTCATTTATTGATGGCACAAGTGGATGGGTGGCACAAAAGGACAGGTGCAGCAGGTTTTCCGGCGGCAGGGAGGGTGCAGCAGGAGGCTCTGGCTGAGTAGTTGGTTAGTCAGGCGACTATTGTCCTGTAATAGGATGCTCTGGTGCAGCAGGAGGCTCTGGCTGCAAGGTGGGTGTAGCAGGAGGCTTTGACTGGGTAGTCAGTCGGTCAGGCAGTGATATGTCCTGCCATAGGATGCTCTGGTGCAGCAGGAGGCTCTGGCTGCAAGGTGGATATAGCAGGGGGCTCTGGCTGGGTAGTCAGATAATGGTATCACGATGCTGTGGTGTAGCAGGAGGCTATGGTTGCAAGGTGGGTATAGGACAGACCGCATTGTCTGTGAGTCTGCCAAGGATAGAACGGTGCAGGTTTAGGTGTGTCTATTCCTGGCAGTTTACGTGTTGTAGCAGGCGGTGGGGGCCGAGGCCCGAGGGTACTTACAGTCTGCAGTCCCGCGGTGATGTCAGGAGGTGATGGAGCCCGGAGCGAGAGTGGAGTCCCGGCCGGTGACTGCCGCAGCTCGCGTGCTTCCGGGTAGGCAGAGCGGAGAGGGTGGGAGGAGGAGAAAAGCGCGCTTTCGCTTGAAAGCACGCGAGAGGGGCAGAGTGATGCGCTGTCACGTGGTAAGCGGCGTGCACTCAGTACAGAGGCCTGTGGGCGCCTTCTCAGCTGGGTCAGCAATATGCCAACGCGATTCGACAGCTACGACTGTCTTCACCCTGATGACAGCCGTAGCTGTCGAAATGCGTTGGATTATCGCTGACCCAGCTGAGAAGGCGCCCACAGGCCTCCATACTGAGTGCACGCCGCTTACCACGTGACAGCGCGTCACTCTGCCCCTCTCGCGTGCTTTCAAGCGAAAGCGCGCCTTTCTCATCCTCCCTCCCTCTCCCGCTCTGCCTACCCGGGAGCACGCGAGCTGCGGCAATCACCGGCCGGGACTCCGCTCTCGCTCCGGGCTCCATCACCTCCTGACATCAACGCGGGACTGCAGACTGTAAGTACCCTCGGGCCTCGGCCCCCACCGCCTGCTACAACACGTAAACTGCCAGCAATAGACACACCTAAACCTGCACCGTTCTATCCTTGGCAGACTCACAGACAATGCGGTCTGTCCTATACCCACCTTGCAACCATAGCCTCCTGCTACACCACAGCATCGTGATACCATTATCTGACTACCCAGCCAGAGCCCCCTGCTATATCCACCTTGCAGCCAAAGCCTCCTGTTGCACCAGAGCATCCTATGGCAGGACATATCACTGCCTGACCGACTGACTACCCAGTCAGAGCCTCCTGCTACACCCACCTTGCAGCCAGAGCCTCCTGCTGCACCAGAGCATCTTATTACAGGACAATTGACGCCTGACTAACCAACTACTCAGCCAGAGCCTCCTGCTGCACCCTCCCTGCGGCCGGAAAACCTGCTGCACCTGTCCTTTTGTGCCACCCGTCCACTTGTGCCACCAATAAATGAAATAAGGCAAATAGCAAGGTAAATAAACACAGAAACTGTGGACCAATCTAACAATACCACAGACCCTAACCCTCCCTAATTTCTAAGCAGGACATAGGGTACACCATAGGCGCAACACCGCCAGTACCGCCAGAAGCATCCTGCTGCACCTCTCTTACAGGGAGAGGGACAAGCCAGAGCCTCCTGCTGCATCTCTTAAAAGGACAACTATAACTATTACACCTAAAACAGAACAGGTCCACCTCAGGGTAAGTCTAAACCCTACCGTATCACCCCAGAACCGAGTACCTACAACATTAAACCTATTTTCTCTACATCCCTAGGACCTCGACCATATTTAAAAAAATTATCTCGGACCAGTCCACCTCAATAGCTGGCTTCCTGTGGATCACGGTCCAAGAAACACATCCGCACGTCGTTGCTCTTGTTGCCTGCTGATTGTCATACCAATAGCAGGTAAAGTACAACTTTCACTAGTAATCTTTGGTCAATCACTCTTAAGTTCTAACGAATTTTGTCCTGCACCTCAGGTATCTACCAACATCTCCTACTGACACTATACAGCCCACCGCCAAAAGGCCTTCGCAGTTGCTACAAGAAGAAACATATCGATCATAACAGGTAACCCAAATAAAACCAACTTACCAAAGAATTGATACCTAAAGTACCGTATTACTATACCCTAACACGGTTCCTCTCCCACCAGGTCCACCCTTCTGCCTCCCAAGTATCGACTACCTCAAGACCCGATGGAAACCCGTTCTATCAATTAATCAATAACCATATTTATTTATTTATCTATTTATTCATTTTACTAATTCTTTATATTGTACTATTTTAAGCATTTTAGGAAAAAAAAATTTTAAGCACTTGTATCAATAAAGAACATTTTAGATATTTATTCTCCCGATTTCATTCATTCACTACCGTTAGCGCGAATTTTAAACCATAGGTTAATTTATTTAGTATATCTACTACGGACACTCAGTGGTTCCCTGTCCAAAAAATTTGCTGCCATTGATAGTGAGTAGCCTAATAGCGCCTCTCACACCTACAAAAATAAAAAACACCCTTATTTTCACCTCTTTGGTTTATCTGCTCCTCTCTGCATATGCCATAATTTTTGTGAGCCCATGTGCTGATCCTTCCCGGGTCTAGAAAACCCAGAAGCCTCTACCTACATACCGTGCCTCAGGAATTTCAGCACTGCTGACACCAATCCAAAGATGCATCGAGAACCAGACGGGTGAGAGGGAAAAGCGGAGGGTCCAGCAAGGTGAGCAATGAGGTGAATATAAGGATTTTATTAGGCTCTGAGAGACTCCATAGCATAATTAGGGACATTACATTTGTAGATAATAACTTAGCTGCAAATCAAATTTCTCGGGAAAAAACGTGTAAACAGTCGAATTCAAATTTTGCCTGATATGTTTGTCTCTATTCAGAATGGATCCGAAATAATATGGATCTTTGATATGTCTATGATTTTAGTGCATAGGACCTTTATCGGACTTCTGTGTGTCTCAGATTTTTTATGGAAGCATACAGTTATCTTTTTTTTACTTCATACGAGTTCATATTAGTTGTATTTACATTAAATTTTAAGTTAAATTTACATCATGTCAAAATTGGACATTTAATTTAATTTATAAAGGTAGAACGAACTTTACTAAAGCATAAAATTATAATATGGAAAATGCTGAAACTAGAAAAATATGTATAACCAGAGATGGAAACATCTGTTGATAAATTACAGTACTGTTGATGAGATTTGCCAAATTCAATAAAGGATGAAGCTAAAACCTCTCCTCGAAATGTATACTTCACTTAATGTACATAAATAAAGTACTTTAAATGTTTTTCAATTATAAGTTACATTATACGGCCTTGCAATGAACTGTACATAAAATACCCCTGGGAATACTGTATTCTGAAAGCAATGAGCATTTTGTTTGATAAGCCAATTATCTTTACTATTCCCCTCTTATTCCACAAAAAGTCTAGACTTTTTGTTTAGTCTTTTCAAACAAAAAAACTGTAGTTTCTCTGAAGTTGTAGATATGTTGAGTTCACATTAAATGACTTAATGACTTGGGATGTTTTGGCTGTACTAGGAGCATTTGGGAGAGTCTCTGTAATCCATAAAATGCTTTAGGAGATGCATCACAATTAAGCTTCAGAGGAAGTTAAATTTTAGCATAACTAAATAGTATGGTGGTAGAAATTTCCCTAGCTGCCACTGACCTAATTTATAATGGAAATGTGTCAAGAAAGCCTTTTGCTTACCAAATAGTGGAAATAAAATTTGAATATAAAGCATCACTACAGAGTTATAGACCTAATTTCAATAAACTATATTTCCATATAGTATTTTGGGACTGTGAAATTTAAAGGGAAATACATCTTGTCTATATAAAGTAACATAAATAATAAATTATATAAACTGTTTCATTGTTTCTACATGTCAAAACACTCCCCTAGGACAAAACAGGCATGATTATATAAGTGAAACAAACTGTGTGCACAATAGTGATGAGCGAGAATGTTTTGTTAACCCTTTCACCGAGTATGCTCGGGCGAACACCGAGTAGTTATAGCTGCTCGGTGATATGTTTGAATCACTCCCGTGTGCATTTTTTGCGACTCTTTGGCAGCTTTAATACATGTGAGGAATATCTATTTCTTACACATTCCTCACATGTATTAAAGCTGTCAAACAGTTGCAAATCATGCACACGGGAGTGATTCGAACATAACACCGAGCAGCTGTAAATACTCAGTGCTCGCCCGAGCATACTCGCCGAAAGGGTTTACAGAACATACTCGCTCATCACTACTCATCACCAAGGAGATCGCATGTAGTGATGCCCAAATATTTGAACAGCCACGGTCACACGAAGGCGACGGTGGGAAAGTGTCACAAGAGGTGGACGGTGATGAGAAACCATTGCCAGAAAGTCAGGAGGAGGACCAGGGTGCTGAAGTGGAAGACAAGGTGGTGGATGATGTAGTGACTGACCCAACCTGGCAGGAGGACATGCAGAGCGAGGAGAGCAGCACACAGGGGGAGGGAGGCAGAGCACCCCAACAGGCAGGAAGAAGCAGTGTGGTGGCCACAGACAGAAGGAAGGCAAGCGTTCCCCGTAGCACCAATGCAAAGGAAGTTGCCAGGACAACTATTAGGTCTTCCCGAGTCTGTTTTTTTTTTAAAGACTCTGCCGATAACTTCAAAAAGGCCATTTGCACCACCTGCCAGTCCAGCATCAGCTGGGGTGGCAAAACGACCAGCCTGACCACCACGAGCATGATCAGGCACATGGCAGCAAAGCACCCGACTTGTGGGCCGACCCCCAGGGTCCAGGAATAGGGTCTGTGGGTGGCACCATTGCTTCTTCCGCTGTCGTACATGCAAGCCAATCCCCTGTCCATGGTGCATGCAAAGATGCCTCCTGCCCTGCACCTATCGTTGCACACTCTCAAGTAGCAGCATCAGGAAGCACGTCCACATCCTTGTCCCAGCGCAGCATTCCGTTGTCCCTACCCCAGTCCTTGGATTGCAAGTGCAAATACGCAGCCAACGCCCCACAGGCCACACTACTAAATTTTCACAAGTCACGACTGCTTGCGCTCGAAATGTTGCCTTTTAGGCTCGTGGAGATGGTAGCATTCCGCAACCTGATGGTGGCGGCCGTCCCTTGGTACTTGGTCCCCAGCCGCCACTATTTCTCCCGGTGTGCCGTCCCCGCATTACACAAGCACATGTCCCAAAACATTAGCCGTGCCCTCAAAAACTCAGTAACCGGGAAAGTCCACCTAACCACGGACACGTGGACAAGTGCTTGTGGGCAGGGATGGTACATCTCGCTGACAGCACACTGGGTTAACATAGTGGAAGTCGGGACCCAGTCGGACCTTGGGACGGAACACGTCCTCCTGACGCCAAGGATTGCTGGCTCTAGGTCAATCAGGGTTGCCCCCACAGTCCACAGCTCCTGCACCTCATCCTCCTCAGCCTCCCCCTCCTCTTCAGCCTCCATCTCCAAAATGACCACATCAGTCACAAGCTGGAAACACTGCAGCACTGCCTCGGCCAAGCAGCAACAGGCTGTGCTGAAGCTAATATGCGTAGGTGACAAACCGCACAATGACGAAGAGTTGTGGACAGCTCTGAAAGAGCAGGTAGATCTGTGGCTGACACTGCTGAACCCACAGTCAGGCATGGTCATGTGTGACAATGGCCGGAACCTGGTGGCGGCTCTGAGGCAAGGCGAGCTCACACACGTATCATGCTTGGCCTATGTGCTTAACCTCGTGGTTCAGCGGTTTCTCAAATCCTTCCCGGAGCTGCTGGATCTGCTTGTTAAAGTACGCCGCCTGTGTGCCCATTTTAGAAAGACACCTACAGCTTCTGCCACCCTTATCGTGTTTCAGCAGCGTTTGCAGCTACCGGCAGATGTTGGGAAGGATTTGTGATCAGAAGAGGGCAGTTGTTGAGGACCAGCATCAACAATGCCGTCCGTATTCAGATCAGACTCCACACATAAGACCTCAGGAGTGGACATGGATGTCAGACATATGTACCATCTTCCAAAACTTTGAGGACTCCACCAAGATGGTGAGCGGCTATGACGCCATAATTAGCGTCACCATCCCGCTTCTCTGTTTTTTGAAATGCTCTCTGCTCACAATCAAAGAGGATGCATTGCAGGCAGAGCACGATGAGATGGAGCAAGGAACCATACAGGGTGATTACACAGCCCAGCCTCATCTCATCCCAATGTGGAATGGGTGACAATGAGGAAGATGAGGAGGAGGAAGGACAGGAGCTAGTTTCATGAACTATAGACGGTACTACCTGCACAGCTGTCATATCGTCTGTTCAGTGTGGATGGCCAGAGGACAGAGAGGAGGAGGAGGAGAGCATGGTCAGTCATCCTCTTGGTGAGGACACGGAAGTCTTGCCTGTTAGTAGTCTGGCACGCATGCCTGAGTTTATGTTACGCTGCCTTACCCATGACCCTCGCTTTCTCAAAATTTTGGGTGACAGTCATTACTGGTTGGTGACACTTCTAGACCCACGCTACAAGGAGAACTTTATATCTCTTATTCCTGGGACTGGTCTACAAAAATGGAGCAGTACTAGAAGGCCCTTGTTGCGGAACTATTAAAAAAATTCCCATCTGAAAACACTGGCGGCAGAGGGCACACTTCGTTGGACAACCAAGGAGAACAGGCGACAGAGACACAACTTCAATCCAGCAGAGGCAGGGGAACACTGTCAAAGTTCTGGGAGAGTTTTCTCAGACCCTCCCATCGCACAGGCCCTGAGGGTACTCTCACAAGAAGTGCAAAGTTTGGGAAGATGCTGAGAGAGTACCTTGCCGACCGTACCAACGTCCTCCGTGATTCCTCTGTGCCTTATAATAATTGGGTATCCAAGCAGATACGTGGAATGAACTTGCTCTCTACACCTTGGAGGTCCTGGCCTGCCCTGCCGCCAGCGTTTTATGAGAGCGGGTTTTTAGTGTCACTGGTGGAATTATAACTGATAAGCGCATCCGCCTGTCAACTGAAAATGCTGACAGGATGACTCTTATAAAAATAAACAAGGGCTGGATTGGGCCAGACTTCTCAACACCACCGAATGATAGCAGCGTAACATAAACTCAAATCCAGTGTCTTTTCTTGGGAGGTGTATTCCCATGCACTTTTTCACACCCTGAATTTTTAGTATTTGCTCTTGTCCTCCTCCTTCTCCTCATCCTCCACCACCATATCACCAGGGTGACCGTGGTCCGTGATGCAACACCCACATAATTTTTTTAAAGGATGTTTATTAGTGATGAGCGAGCACTAAAATGCTCGGGTGCTCGAAGCTTGGGTCAAGCACATTGGAATACTCGGGTGCTCGACCCGAGCAACGAGCTCAATGTAAGTCTATGGGAAACTCGAGCATTTTTCTGGTGGTCTCCCCCGGCGGTCTGCAGAAGGTCAAAAATCAGTCGTACACTGCACAAGAAGAAAGCCATTTCTCAAAGATATCCATAAAAAGTCTTGTTTGAAGTTTGCCACAAGCCACCTGGGAGACGCACCAAACATGTGGAATAAGGTGCTCTGGTCAGATGAAACCAAAATAAAACTTTTCGGCCACAATGCAAAACGATATGTTTGGCGTAAAAGCAACACAGCTCATCACCCTCAAAACACCATCCCCACTGTCAAACATGGTGGTGGCAGCATCATGGTTTGGGCCTGATTTCTTCAGCAGGGACAGGGAAGATGGTTAAAATTGATGGGAAGATGGACGGAGCCAAATACAGGACCATTCTAGAAGAAAACCTGTTGGAGTCTGCAGAAGACCTGAGACTGGGACGGAGATTTATCTTCCAACAAGACTATGATCCCAAACATAAAGCAAAATCTACAATTGAATGGTTCAAAAATAAACTTATCCAGGTGTTAGAATGGCCAAGTCAAAGTCCAGACTTGAATCCAATTGAGAATCTGTGTAAAGAGCTGAAAACTGCTGTTCACAAACGCCCTCCATCCAACCTCAATGAGCTCGAGCTATTTTGCAAGGAAGAATGGGCAAGAATTTCAGCTTCTCGATGTGAAAAATTGATAGAGACATACCCCAATTGACTTATAGCTGTAATCGCAGCAAAAGGTGGCGCTACAAAGTATTACAGTAACTCAAGTGGCCGAATAATATTGCATGCCCCACTTTTCAGTTTTTAATTTGTTAAAAAAGTTAAAAATATCCAATAAATTTCGTTCAACTTCACGATTGTGTCCCACTTGTTAATTCTTCCCCAAAAAATTAGAATTTTATATCTTTATGTTTGAAGCCAGAAATGTGGCAAAAGGTAGAAAAGTTCAAGGGGGCCAAATACTTTCACAATGCACTGTAACTTTTGTATTTTTCGGCTGATGGAGCTGTTTGCTGGCTTGTTTTTTTTCGGGACAAGATGACGTTTTCAGCGGTACCATTTTTATTTATATTCGTCTTTTTGATCGCATGTTATTCCATTTTTTGTTAGGCGGCATGATGATAAAGCATGTTTTTTTGCTTCGTTTTTTTTTACCGTGTTCAATAAAAGGGTTAACTAGTGGGACAGTTTTATAGGTCAGGTCGTTCCTGATACGGCGATACCAAATATGTGTCCTTTTATTGTTTTTTGTTTTTTTTTCATAATAAAATTTATTGATGGGTACATTATATTTTTATTTTTGGTTGATTATTAATTTTTTTTTATATATTTTTACAACATTTATTTTTTCATTTTTTAATACTTTTTTTTTTACTTTTATTCTTTGTCCCACTATGGGACTTTCCCTTTTTTTATTCTGATCGCCTTTATAGCATAGGGATGGAGCACCATCCCTTTGCTATACAGACTGTCAGCGCTGCAGATGCAGAAGATACTTTGGTCATGCACTGCGCATGACAAAAGTATCTTCTTGCTTTCTGGTGACATGGATGTTGTCATGGATGTTGTCATGATGACATTGGGTCGCCATGGCAACATCTGGGAAGACAGCGTTGGACGCCGGCAGGAGAGGTGAGTATCGCGATCACCTCCCCTTGCCACCGCAATGCTGCGATCGACTTCGATTGCAGCATTGCGGGGGTTATTGTGCCGGCAGCGGTGCGGGACTGCTCCCTGCACATAGCACCGGGTGTCAACTGTGACAATCAGCTGACCCCCGGCGGCGATAGCGCCCACACAGCTTGTGAGCGGGCACGATCGCCATGATGTACTAATACGTACCTGGCTCTTAAGTCCCAGGGCACAGGTACTTATTCGTACGTCTTGGGCTTTTAAGGAGTTAATAGTGATGAGCGAGCACTAAAATGCTCGGGTACTCGTTGCTCGGGTCAAGCAAATTGGAATGCTCGAGTGCTCGGTCTGAGTAACGAGCCCCATGTAAGTCTATGGGAAACTGGAGCATATTTCAGGCAGCTCCCGCCGGCGGTCTGCAGAGGGACCAAAAATTGCCCAAATCGACAGGAACAGTGCTCAAATGACATGGAAACAGCATGGGGAAGACCCCTGGAAGCATTTCTGACGCCCAGGTCACTGCTGTCAAGAACGTTGTCAGGTATTACGTCACTTTTACGGACGCACAATAAAACATGCAAAAACGAAACCATAATGGATTTTACTGGGAAATATGTTAAAGAACATCCTTTCCAGGGTAATGACTTGTATATAAGGCAAAATAAATAACCAAAATCAAAAATGCTCCTCCACACCTTGGGCTATGTTCACACGTAGTGATTTTGATTTGTTTTTGCACTTTTGCATTGCTTTCAACCGTGACAAATGCATTCACCGGGAAATGTAATTTTAATATTTTACAACCTTATCTGGCCATGTGGTGTGTGACACATCATCAGAGACATCCTGTTTCATTTATGATGGAGGGACACAAAGCCTATTTTTATAGGGCCATCAGGCGAAGCTTACTATTCATAGCCAGCAGCCGGCTATGCTTTGTTGTTCCTATTATTAAAGAGTGGGTCTCCTATACTGTTATTGCATATGCAGTGACTGCATGGGCTGCCAAAAATTTGGAGGTACTCCAATGCCCCTTGCAAGAGACGTAGCGGTCAGAGAGACTCCTAAAAACAATGTTCCCATTATTAGGAAGTGTGACTCACATAGTGTTTGCCTATGCAGTGAAGCAACGGCTGCCAAAAATTTGGAGGAACTCCAATGCCCCTTACAAGAGACATACATATTTTTGATATGGTACATATGGTGGTGATATGGTGGAGGAGGGTGAGGATGTGGAGAAGGAGGAGGACAAGAGCAAATAGACAAAATCAGGAAACGTATACCCATGTCTGGGTGTGAAGACAGAGGTGCAAGGGAACAGAGTTAGACCTCCCAAAAAAAGACACTGTATTTGAGTTTGTTATGCTGCTGTCATTTGGTGGTGTTGTGAAGTCTAACCCAATCCAGCCCTTGTTCATTTTTATAAGAGTCAGCCTGTCAGCATTTTCAATTGACAGGCGAATGCGCCTATCGGTTATAATTCCACTGGCGGCACTAAAAATACGCTCTGACAAAACACTAGCGGCAGGGCAGGCCAGGACCTCCAAGGCATAGAGAGCCAGATCATGCCACGTGTCCAGCTTGGATATCCAATAATTATAAGGCACAGAGGAATTACGGAGGACGTTGGTACGGTCGGGAAGGTACTCCCTCACCATCTTCCGAAATTTTGCACTCCTAGAGAGAGTATCCCCCGCCTCAGGGCCTGTGCGATGGGAAGCTCTAAGAAAACTGTCCCAGGACTTTGACAGTGTTCCAATGCCTCTGCTGGATTGCATTTGTGGCTCTCTCGCCTGTACTCCTTGGTTGTCCAACGAACTGTGACATCTGCTGCCAGCGTTTTCAGATGGGAATTTTTTTTACAAATTCCGCAACAAGGGCCTTCTCATACTGCCCCATTTTATTAGACATGTCCTGCAAAGGAATAAGAGACATAAAGTTCTCCCTGTAGTGTGGGTCTAGAAGAGTCACCAACCAGTAATGACTGTCACCCATAATTTGGACAACGCGAGGGTCACGGGAAAGGCATAGTAACATAAACACAGCCATGTGTGCCAGACTGCAAAGAGGCAAGACTTCCATGTCCTCACCAAGAGGATGACTGACCATGCTCTCCTCATCATCCTCTTGCTCCTCCTCCCTGTCCTCAGACCATCAACACTGAACAGACGAACAGACTGTATAGCAGTTGTGCAGGTAGTACCGTCTATAGCACTGGAAACTAGCTCCAGTTCTTCCTCCTCCTCATTATCACCAAATCCACATTGAGATGAAATGAGGCTGGGCTGTTTGTAATCACCCTGTATGGTTCCTTGCTCCATCTCATCGTACTCCGCCTGCAATGCATCCTCTTTAATTGAGAGCAGAGAGCATTTCAGAAGACAGAGAAGCGGGATGGTGACGCTAATTATGGCGTCATCGCCGCTCACCATCTTGGTGGAGTCCTCAAAGTTTTGGAGGATGGTAGAGATGTCTGACATCCATATCCACTCCTGAGGTTTTATGTGTGGAGACTGACCTGAATACCGACGGCCTTGTTGATGCAGGTAGTCAACAACTGCCCTCTTCTGCTCACAAATCCTTTCCAAAATCTCCAATATAGAGTTCCAACGCATAGGAACATCACACACCAGTCGGTAAGCCAGAAGCTGCAAACGCTGTGTTACGCTCACGTCCGGACTGACTGGCGCGAGCGTGGTTAGTGATCCCACTGGACCATGAACCGAGGAGTGCCTGGAGGGGCGTGACTAAGTATCAACTCGGTCTGACCAAGGTGTCACGGCGGCTCAGTCGACTCTGTGAACCAGGGAGGAACCGAGCAGAGGGACCAGGTGCTACTCCAGGTCAGACCCCGGTCACAGCTGTTGACCCACATCAGGGAATGCAGGAACAGGCAGGTTAGGCTGGCATATTGACAAGTGGGTACTGGCAGGCACGGCTGGTATGCAGACAGGTGGGTACTGACAGGCATGGCTGGTATGCAGACAGTTGGATACTGGCTGGTAAGAACGCAGGCAAGATAGGGACCAGTACAGACTGGGATACAGGAACAGAGCCGCAAGTGCGGCAGACAAGCAGAGCAGAGCAAAACCTGCAGGTTCGGTAAACAAGCAGAGAAGAGCAAAACCCGCAGGTGCGGTAGACAAGCAGAGCTGAGCAAAACCCGCAGGTGCAGTGAACAAGCAGAGCAGAGCAAAACCCGCAAGTGCGGTAGACAAGGAGAGCAAAAAAAACCCCGCAAGTGCGGTAGACAAGTAGACCAGAGCAAAACTGGCAGGTGCGGTAGACAAGCAGAGCAGAGCAAAACCCGCATGTCTGTAGACATGCAGAGCAGAGCAAAACCTGCAGGTGCGGTAGACAAGCAGAGCAGAGCAAAACCTGCAGGTGCACTAGACAAGCAGAGAAGAGCAAAACCCGCAGGTGTGGTAGACAAGCAGAGCAGAGCAAAACCCGCAAGTGCGGTAGACAAGCAAGGCAGAGCAAAACCCACAGGTGCGGTAGACAAGCAGAACAGAGCAAAAGCCGCAGGTGCGGTGGACAAGCAGAGCAGAGCAAAAGCCGCAGGTGTAGTAGACAAGCAGAGCAGAGCAAAACCCGCAAGTGCAGTAGACAAGCAAAGCAGAGCGAAACCCGCAGGTGCGGTAGACAAGCAGAGCAGATATGCACAAGGTACTTACAATGAATTAGCAAGTGGACACTAAACTCACTAACAGAAGTACAAAGACAATGAGTTGGAGTTAGGTGCAGGTTCAGACACTGCAGGAAAAGGAAAGATACGAACATAGAGACAAACAAGTAACGGGCTAGGACACTGTTCAGACAGGAACTGAACCAGGAACAAGATACAGGAATGAGCCTGGGAACTCAGCCCCCAGGGTGGCGGAAGAAGACTACAAGTCACAGATACAGGCAACAATCCTGGGTATACAGCCCCCAGGGTGGCGGAACAGACTAGAAGTCACAGATAGAGGTAACAGGTCTGGGTATACAGCCCCCAGGGTGGCGGAAACAGACAAGATACAGAACAGGACCTGTCAACTCAGTTGCACAGAACACACTGAAAGAAAGTGTTGCTCAGGCAACTCCTACTGGGTGGAGGGGATTTAACCCCTTTACCCCCGAGGGTGGTTTGCACGTTAATGACCAGGCCAATTTTTACAATTCTGACCACCGTCACTTTATGAGGTAATTACTCTGGAACGCTTCAACGGATCCCCCTGATTCTGAGATTGTTTTTTCGTGACATATTGTACTTCATGATTGTGGTAAAATTTCTTCGATATCACTTGTGTTTATTTGTGAAAAAAACGGAAATTTGGTGAAAATTTTGAAAATTTTGCAATTTTCAAAATTTAAATTTTTATTCCCTTAAATCAGAGAGATATGTCACAGAAAAGAGTTAATAAATCACATTTCCCACATGTCTACTTTACATCAGCACAATTTTGGAACCAAAATTTTTTTTTGTTAGGGAGCTATAAGGGTTAAAAGCTGACCAGCGATTTCTCATTTTTCCAACAAAATTTACAAAACCATTTTTTTAAGGACCACATCACATTTGAAGTCACTTCGAGAGGTCTTTATGACAGAAAATACCCAAAAGTGACACCATTCTAAAAACTGCACCCCTCAAGGTGCTCAAAACCGCATTCAAGAACTTAATTAACCTTTCAGGTGCTTCACAGGAATTTTTGGAATGTGGAAGAAAAAAATGAACATTTAACTTTTTTCACAAAAATGTTACTTTAGACACAATTTTTTTTATTTTCACAGGGGTAACAAGAATGGACACCTAATTTTGTTGTGCAATTTCCCCTGGGCACGCAGATACCCCATATGTGGGGAAAAAACACTGTTTGTGCGCACGGCAGGGCTCGGAAGGGAAGGAGCGCCATTTGACCTTTTGATTGTAAATCTTGCTTGAATAATTAGCGAACGCCATGTTGCGTTTGGAGATCCCCTGTGTGCCCAAACATTGGAGCTCCCACACAAGTGACCCCATTATGGAAACTAGACCCCCCAAGGCACCTATCTAGATGCATAGTGAGCACTTGGAACCCCCAGGTGCTTCACAAATTGATTTGTAAAAATGAAAAAGTTTTTTTTTTTTCACTTTTTCATTTTTGCGAATCAATTTGTGAAGCACCTAGGGGTTCCAAGTGCTCACTATGCATCTAGATAGGTGCCTTGGGGGGTCTAGTTTCCAAAATTGGGTCACTTGTGGGGGAGTTCCAATGTTTAGGCACGCAGGGGCTCTCCAAACGCAACATGGTATCCGCTAACAAATTGTCGGCTCAAATTGTTAGGGGACACCATGTTGCGTTTGGAGAACCCATGTGTGCCCAAACATTGGAGCTCCCCGACAAGTGACCCCATTTTGGAAACTAAACCCCCAAGGCACCTATCTAGATGCACAGTGAGCACTTGGAACCCCCAGGTGCTTCACAAATTGATTCATAAAAATGAAAAAGTGTTTTTTTTTTCACTTTTTCATTTTTACGAATCAATTTGTGAAGCACCTGGGGGTTCCAAGTGCTCACTATGCATCTAGATAGGTGCCTTGGGGGGTCTAGTTTCCAAAATTGGGTCACTTGTGGGGGAGTTCCAATGTTTAGGCACGCAGGGGCTCTCCAAACGCAACATGGCGTCCGCTAACAATTTGAGCCGATTTTCCATTCAATTTGTTAGCGGACACCATGTCGCGTTTGGAGAGCCCCTGATGTGCCTAAACAGTGGAGCTCCCCCACAAGTGACACCATTTTGGAAACTATACCCCTCAAGGATTTCATTAAGGTGTATAGTGAACATTTTGAACCCAGAGGTACGACACAGAATTTGATAACATTAGGTCATCATATTGAATAAGTTGTCATTAGTCTTGAGTGCAAGTGCTCGCTACTTGAGTTTGCTTCCGGTACTCAGGTATGCACCATGTGCAGCGTGTGCTCGAGTGACATGCTCGAGTCCCTGCTCCGCATGTTTCACGGTTATTAGACACCCCAAAAAAACCATGCGGGGATCGCTCGTGCATGGCAGGCAATCCCCGCAAAGTTTTTTTGGCCGGAAAGCATATGGGGTGGAGACTCGAGCATGTCACTCAAATACCCACGATACTCAATGCATACCAGAGCACCCAATGCAAACTCAAGTAGCGAGCACTTGCGCTCAGCACTAGTCGCCATATCGTCATCATTTTTTCTTACTTTTGAAAAAAATCACAACCCCATCACAACCCTAACCCCAAACCCAGACCTAACCCTAGCCCAACCCTAACCTGAGAGTTTATTTTTTACGCCGTTCCTCATGCGGTATAAGTGATTAGACGACTTTATTCTTCGGGTCGGTGTGATTAGAGCAATACCAGAATCATATGGGGTTTTTATGACTGACAGCTGTCACACACTAAAAGACGCATTTTTTGTAAAATCTAGTTTTTGCATCACCATATTTTGAGAGCTATAATTTTTCCAGATTTTGGCCGACAGTCATGTGACGGCTCGTTTTTTGCGGGATGAGTTGACGTTGTTATTGGTGCCATTTTCAGGCACGTTACATTTTTTGATCGCTTTCTGTTCCGATTTTTGTGAGGCAGAATAAACAAAAAACAACAATTCAGGAATTGTTTTTTTTATTCTGTTCCGCGTGTGGTAAAATTGATAAGGCAGCTTTATTCTTTGGGTCAGTACGTTTACAGCGGTACCACATTTATATTGTTTTTCTATGTTTTGCACTTTTACATAATAAAAGCAATTTTATAGAAAAAAATATTTTTTAGCATAGCTTTATTCTGAGAGCTATAACTTTTTTATTTTTCGGCTGATGGAGCTGTATGGTGGCTTGCTTTTTGCGGGACGAGATGACGTTTTCAGCGGTACCATTTTTATTTATATTTGTCCTTTTGATCGCGTGTTATTCCATTTTTTGTTTGGCGGTATGGTGATAAAGCATTGTTTTTTGCTTCGTTTTTTTTTTTTACCGTGTTCACTGAAGGGGTTAACTAGTGGGACAGTTTTATAGGTCAGGTTGTTCCGGACGCGGCGATACCAAATATGTGTACTTTTATTTTTTTTATTTTTTTTATAATAATATTTATTGATGGGTACATTATATTTTTATTTTTGGTGGATTATATATATACTTTTTTTAAAATATTTTTTTATTTTTTTCTATTTATTTTTTCACTTTCTGATAGTTTTTATACTTTATTACTTTGTTCCTCTATGGGACTTTCAGTTTTTTTTCTCTGATCGCCTGCATGGCACAGGAATGCAGCACCATCCCTGTGCCATGCAGGCTGTCAGCGCTGGACAGGGAGAAGATAGTTTGGAGATGCACTGCGCATGTCCAAAAAAATCTTCCTGCTGTCTGGTGACCCGGATGTTGTCATGACGACATCGGGTCATCATGGCAACATCCTGGAAGCCGTGGCAGACATCGCTGGATGCCGGAAGAGGAGGTGAGTATCGGCGATCACCTCCCCTTGCCACCGCAATGCTGTGATCGACTTCGATCGCAGCATTGCGGGAGTTAATGTGCTGGGAGCGGTGCGGGACCGCTCCCTGCACATAGCACTGGGTGTCAGCTGTGACAATCAGCTGACACCCGGCGGCGATCGAGCCCGCACAGCCTGTGTGCGGGCGAAATCGCCAGGGCGTACTAATAAGTATCAGGTCCATAAGGCCCAGGGCACAGATACGTACTAATACGCCCTTGGTCGTAAAGGGGTTAAGTATCTAGTGACTCACAACAATAGGCTGGGGACGCATTCGGAGTGCAAACACAGTAACTATAAGAATCAGGCAGTAACCGCGCCACCGCCCTAAGCAATCAGACAAGAGACATGCACACAGCAGGTACTGGAGCAAAGTCTGCAGCCTAAACTGATAAGTAAGATGGTGGTTTTGCATGGTGGGAGGTGGTAAACCATGCCAGCATGCCGCCAGGGATGTTACACGCTGCTGAAGCATGGCAAGAGCAGTGGAAGCTGTAGCTGATTTTCTAAAATGGGCACACAGGCGGCGCACTTTGACAAGCAGATCCGACAGATCCGGTAGGTTCTGAGAAACCACTGAACCATGAGGTTAAGCACATGGGCCAGGCATGGTACGTTTGTGAGCTTGCCTCGCCTCACAGCTGCCACCAGGTTCCGGCCATTGTCACACGCGACCATGCCTGGCTGTAGATTCAGCGGTTTCAGCCAAAAATCTGCCTGCTCTTTCAGAGCTGTCCACAGCTCTTCAGCATTGTGTTGTTTGTCACCTAAGCATATTAGCTTCAGCACAGCCTGTTGCCGCTTGACCGAGGCAGTGCTGCAGTGCTGCAGTGCTTCCAGCTTGAGACTGATGTGGTCATTTTGGAGATGGATGCTGAAGAGGAGGAGGAGGTTCAGGAGCTGTAGAATGTGGGGGTAACCCTGATTGACCCAGGCCCCGCAATCCTCGGCATCGGGAGGACGTGTTCCATCCCAAGGTCCAACTGGGTCCTGGCTTCCACTATGTTAATCTAGTGTGCCATCAGCAATATGTGCCATCCTTGCCCACAAGCACTTGTCCACGTGTCCGTGGTTAGGTGGACTTTTCCAGTAACTGCATTGTTGAGGGCACGGCTAATGTTGTGGGACACATGCTTGTGTAATGCGGGAATGGCACACCGGGAGGAATTGTGGCGGCTGGGAACCGAGTACCGAGGGACGGCCGCTGCTATCAGGTTGCGGAAAGCTTCCGTCTCAATGAGCTTAAAAGGCAACATTTTCAGCGCAAGCATTCGCGAAATGTGTGAATTTAGTAGTGTGGCCTGTGAGGCGTTAACTGCATATTTGTGCTTGCGCTCCAAGGACTGGGGTAGGAACAACTGAACGCTGCGCTGGGACAAGGACGTGGACGTGCTTGCTGATGGTGCTAGTTGAGAGTGTTCAATGACAGGTGCAGGGCGGGAGGCATCTTGGCTAGAGATGAGCGGTGTTCGACTAGAACTGTTCGCCAATCTCAAATTCGAGCTGTTTTGGGCGGTGTTCAAGTTGTTCGACGAACCCGAACGATTTGCAAAAAATTCGGCTGTTCGAGGTTATGTTCGATAACTGTTCGTGCACCAAAAGCGTGTCCTGCATGTCTGGCGCTATTTAGAGCACCAATCATGCAGGGATTGTCTGCCACTCACTGTAATGCCACAGCCATGGTGGTTGTGGCATTAGAGTGATTGCCCAAATCGATGGGAACTGTGCTCACAGTGAAACATGAAAAGCCGGCAATTCAGCAGCGGCATACACCGGTACCCGACAATTTAGAACCGAAAGAATAGAGCTTCACACATAGATTAGATAGATAGAAACATGTCAGTCACATATATAAGAAGTACGGTGACAGTGTTGATTACTGTACTTGTCATTTAGTGTAAAGGATTTATAAAAAAAAATATTAGTGTTTTCATGCACCGTCTCTTTAAAAAAGCCGGCTGCAATTCAGCAGCGGTACCCGACAATTTAGAATGGAAGGAATAGAGCATCACACATAGATTAGATAGATAGAAAGATGTCAGTCACATATATAAGAAGTACAGTGACAGTGTTGATTACTGTACTTGCCATTTAGTGTAAAGGATTTATTAAAAAAAATATTAGTGTTTTCATGCACCGTCTCTTTAAAAAAGCCGGCCGGCAATTCAGCAGCGGTACCCGACAATTTAGAATGGAAGGAATAGAGCATCACACATAGATTAGATAGATAGAAACATGTCAGTCACATATATATGAAGTACAGTGACAGTGTTGATTACTGTACTTGTCATTTAGTGTTAAAATAAAGGATTTATTTAAAAAAAAATTAGCGTGGGGTTCCCCTTAATTTTAGGCTCTAGCGGAGGTTAAGCAGACGGCTGGGGCAGATGTTTGAAGCCTGGGAAGGGGGTAATACCCATGGAACTTCCAAGGCTACTAATATCAGCCCCCAGCTGAATGCCTAGCCTTTACTAGCTATTAAAATGGGGGACCCCCCAAAAAATTGACGTGGGGTCCCCCCTATTTTAATAGCTAGCAAAGGCTAGGCAGACAGCTGGGGGCTGATATTAATAGCCCAGGAAGGGTGCCATGAATATTGGCCCCCTCCCAGGCTAGAAACACCAGCCGTCAGCCGCCCCAGAAATGGCACATCCATAGGATGCGCCAATTCTGTCACTTAGCCTCGCTCTTCCCACTGCCCTGTAGCGGTGGCAGTGGGGTAATAGGGCTGGGGTTGATGTCAGCTTATAATGCCAGCTGACATCAAGCCCAGGTTAGTAATGGAGAGGCGTCTATAAGACACCCCCATTACTAACCCCATAGTCAAAGATAAAAAAAACACAAACACCCAGAATAAAGTCCTTTAATTGAAATAAAGACACAATTCTTTATTGTTCTAAATTAAACCATACTTACCGTCACGCCCATTCCAGCTGAAGCCAACGATCCCCTGCAATAAAAGAAAAATAATAAAGCAACATCATCCTTACCTTTCCATGGTTCCCACGACAGCTTCAGCTCTGCTACATCGAGATGACAGGCTGGACCGCAGCAGAACGCTGCCATCCAGCCTGTCATCCCGCGGACACTGAGAAGTGCAGGCATGCTTGCGCTCCTCAGCGTCTCTCTGTGACGGCATCCAGATGAGCCGAGGTCATGTCCAATGAACTCGGCTCACCTCATGCACGTCACTGACAGCGTGGGAAAATTCTCATGCTGAAGTGCGGAGTGCAGGAGAATTCTCCCACGCTGTAAGTGACGTGCATGAGGTGAGCAGTGATCATTGGACATGGTCACTTACAGCGTGGGAAAATTCTCCTGCACTCAGCGCTTCAGCGTGAGAATTCTCCCACGCTGAAGCGCTGAGTGCAGGAGAATTTTCCCACGCTGTCAGTGACGTGCATGAGGTGAGCAGAGATCATTGGACATGAACTCACCTCATGCACATCACTGACAGCGTGGGAAAATTCTCACGCTGAAGCGCTGTCAGTGACGTGCATGAGGTGAGTTCATGTCCAATGATCACTGCTCACCTCATCCTATGGATGCGCCATTTCTGGGGCGGCTGACGGCTGGTGTTTCTAGCCTGGGAGGGGGCCAATATTCATGGCACCCTTCCTGGGCTATTAATATCAGCCCCCAGCTGTCTGCCTAGCCTTTGCTAGCTATTAACATAGGGGGGACCCCACGTCATTTTTTTTGAGGGGTCCCCCATTTTAATAGCTAGTAAAGGCTAGGTATTCAGCTGGGGGCTGATATTAGTAGCCTGGGAAGCTCCGTGGGTATTACCCCCTTCCCAGGCTTCAAACCTCTGCCCCAGCCCTCTGCTTAACCTCCGCTAGAGACTAAAATTACGGGGAACCCCACGCCAATTTTTATTTTAATAAATCCTTTATTTTAACACTAAATGACAAGTACAGTAACCAACACTGTCGCTGTACTTATTATAAATGTGACTGACATGTTTCTATCTATCTAATCTATGTGTGAAGCTCTATTCTTTCTGTTCTAAATTGTCGGGTACAGATGCTGAATTGCCGGCCGGCTTTTTTAAAGAGACTGTGCATGAAAACACTATTATTTTTTTTACTAAATCCTTTACACTAAATGACAAGTGCAGTAACCAACACTGTCACTGTACTTATTATATATGTGACTGACATGTTTCTATCTATCTAATCTATGTGTGAAGCTCTATTCTTTCTGTTCTAAATTGTCGGGTACCGCTGCTGAATTGCCGGCCGGCTTTTTTAAAGAGACGGTGCATGAAAACACTAATATTTTTTTTACTAAATCCTTTACACTAAATGACAAGTGCAGTAACCAACACTGTCACTGTGCTTCTTATATGTGTGACTGACATGTTTCTATCTATCTAATCTATGTGTGATGCTCTATTCCTTCTTATCTAAATTGTCGGGTACCGGTGTATGCCGCTGCTGAATTTGCCGGCCTGCTTTTTTAAAGAGAGTGTCTTCTGAGCAGTTTGTCAGCTTTTGGACACCTTTGCAGGTGTTTTCTATGTGTTTCTATGTGTTTTTGTTTGCCTGCCATTGGTTTTAACGGTGTTCGACGGTGTTCTAAGGTGTTCGACGAACAGTTCGACGAACAGTTCCTCGAGCATCCCGGTGTTCGACGAACCGAACCGAACCCGAACACTACGGGGGTGGCTCAACACTAATCTTGGCATGCGCCATGGACAGGGGATTGGCATGCACTCACAACAGCGGAACAAGCAGTGGTGTCATCCGCAGACACTGTTGCTGGACCCTGGGGTTCGGCCCACTTAGTCGGGTGCTTTGCTGCCATGTGCCTAATTATGCTGGTGGTGGTTATGCTGCTAGTTTTTCTACCCCTACTGATGCTGGCCTAGCAGGTGGTGCACATTGCCTATTTTCTGGTTATTAGCAGTGTCTTTTAAAAACAACCAGACTCGGGAAGACCTAACAGTTGTACTGGCAACTTCCGTCATGTTGATGTTACGGGTAACGGTTGCCCACCTTCTGTCTGTGGCCACCACACTGCTTGTTCTTTCCTGTTGTGGTGCTACGCCTCCTTCCCCCTGCGTGCTGCTGTCCTCGCTTTGCATGTCACCTTGCCAGGTTGGGTCAGTGACTTCATCGTCCACCACCTCATCTTCCACTTTCGCACCCTCGTTCTCCTCCTGACTTTCTGGCAATTGTGTCTCATCATCATCCACCTCTTGTGACAGTTTCCCACCGTCGCCTTTGTGTGACCGAGGCTGCTCAAATATTTGGCCATCGCTACATGCAATCTCCTCTTGCCCCTCTTCAAGTGGACCAAGCGAGAGGCCCGAATCTATAAATGGAAAAGTGAACAGCTCTTCGGAGTGTCCAAGTGTGGGATCAGTTGTCTCCAGGCACTCGGCATGGTGGGAGGAAGGAGGATCAAGGTGAGGAATATATAGTCCAGACTCACAGCTACTGAGACTTGACCATGTGGAAGACAGGGTGTTGGTGGTGGTGGCTAAGTGACTGGAAGCATTATCTGCTATCCAACCAATAATTTTTTCACACTGCTCTGTGTTCAATAGTGGTGTTCTGCGGTCCCCTATTAAATGGGACAGGAAGGTCGAGCGAGAAGATGGAGTGTTTGTTGTGGCACAATTTCAGCTTGCCCATGGCATCGGCCTCGTCCTCTGCATGCACCATCATCACCATCCCGTCCACTTCCCCGTCCCTTGCCATTCGCCTTGCCCATTTTAAATGGAGGACAATATTTTCAACGTTTACTACAAATGGCTGGATTTGAACCGCAGTGATATGTGATACATGTGACAGAAAACCAGTTTTAAATAGCTGGCCAGTAGGATACTATTTTTCACAGCGACCTGGTGTCAATAGCTGAAAAATAGTGTTCTCTGGATTGCTTTTTAACAAAATAATCAAGATTAAGATCAAAAAAATAATTATCCCTGGCCCCTTATACCTGGGGCTATTTGTAGAAATATCTGTAACAGTAGCAGCAGACAGAACTGGAATGGAGCCTCTTGTACTGTATTATACACTGCAGTCTGCCACATACACTGCCTGCCTAGCTCTGATATATATATATATATATATATATATATATATATGTTTTGGAATACCTAGACTAACAGGACGTTCATTGGACCCTCTTGCTATATGCACTGCAGTCTGCCACATACACTGCCTGCCTGCCTAACTCCTGCTATCACCTTCACCACTGAAAATATGCAGCTGGATTAGTCCTCAGAAGGACTGTTAGTTCAAATGGATATATATATATATATATATATATATATACATATATATATATATATATATATACAGTGGTGGCCAAAAGTATTGGCACCCCTGCAATTCTGTCAGATAATACTCAGTTTCTTCCTGAAAATGATTGCAATCACAAATTCTTTGGTATTATTATCTTCATTTAATTTGTCTTCAATGAAAAAACACAAAAAGAATTGTCCTAAAGCCAAATTGGATATAATTCCGCACCAAACCTAAAAAAGGGGGTGGACAAAAGTATTGGCACTGTTTGAAAAATCATGTGATGCTTCTCTAATTCGTGTAATTAACAGCACCTGTAACTTACCTGTGGTACCTAACAGGTGTTGGCAATAACTAAATCACACTTGCAGCCAGTTAACATGGATTAAAGTTGACTCAACCTCTGTCCTGTGTCCTTGTGTGTACCACATTGAGCATGGAGAAAAGAAAGAAGACCAAAGAACTGTCTGAGGACTTGAGAAACCAAATTGTGAGGAAGCATGAGCAATCTCAAGGCTACAAGTCCATCTCCAAAGACCTGAATGTTCCTGTGTCTTCCGTGCGCAGTGTCATCCAGAAGTTTAAAACCCATGGCACTGTGGCTAACCTCCCTAGATGTGGACGGAAAAGAAAAATTGACGAGAGATTTCAATGCAAGATTGTGCAGATGGTGGATAAAGAACCTTGACTAACATCCAAACAAGTTCAAGCTGCCCTGCTGTCCGAGGGTACAACAGTGTCAACCCGTACTATCCGTCGGCGTCTGAACAAAAAGGGACTGTGTGGTAGGATACCCAGGAAGACCCCACTTCTTACCCCGAGACATAAAAAAGCCAGGCTGGAGTTTGCCAAAACTTACCTGAAAAAGCCTAAAATGTTTTGGAAGAATGTTCTCTGGTCAGATGAGACAAAAGTAGAGCTTTTTGGGAAAAAGCATCAACATAGAGTGTACAAGAAAAAAAAAGAGGCATTCAAAGAAAAGAACACGGTCCCTACAGTCAAACATGGCGGAGGTTCCCTGATGTTTTGGGGTTGCTTTGCTGCCTCTGGCACTGGACTGCTTGACCGTGTGCATGGCATTATGAAGTCTGAAGACTACCAACAAATTTTGCAGCAGAATGTAGGGCCCAGTGTGAGAAAGCTGGGTCTCCCTCACAGGTCATGGGTCTTCAAGCAGGACAATGACCCAAAACACACTTCCAAAAGCACTATAAAATGGTTTGAGAGAAAGCACTGGAGACTTCTAAGGTGGCCAGCAATGAGTCCAGACCTGAATCCCATAGAACACCTGTGGAGAGATCTCAAAATGGCAGTTTGGAGAAGGCACCCTTCAAATATCAGGGACCTGGAGCAGTTTGCCAAAGAAGAATGGTCTACAATTCCAGCAGAGCATTGTAAGAAACTCATTGATGGTTACCGGAAGCGGTTGTTCGCAGTTATTTTGACTAAAGGTTACGCAACCAAGTATTAGGCTGAGGGTGCAAATACTTTTGTCTGGCCCATTTTTGGAGTTTTGTGTGAAATGATCAATGATTTGATTTTTGCTTCATTCTCTTTTGTGTTTTTTCCTTGCAAGCAAATTAAATGAAGATAATAAGACCAAAGAATTTGTGATTGCAATCATTTTCAGGAAGAAACTGGCAACCCCTGCATGTTCTTTGGCTCTCTAAAGAGCGCCAAACATGCAGGGAGGGGACTCTAGCTCCCGCCCGAGCAACCAGGAAATACACGCCGAGTGCTGAGCATCTCGAGCAGTGAGATGCTCGGGCGAGCACCGAGCAGTGGCGAGCACGTTCGCTCATCACTAGTCTTTAAAGCTTTTCCATGTAATGGAGCATTGTCCTGCATAAAAATTAGGATTTTCTTGATAGATGCAGACTTTTTCCTGTATAACTGGTTGAAGAAAGTGTCTTCTAAAAACTAGTAGTAGGTTTTGACGTTAAATTTGAGTCCATCTTCAACAGAAAAATGTCAAACTAGTTCATCTTTTATAATACCAGACCATAGCAGTACCTCACTTCCTCTTTGCTGGCATCTGAGTTGAAGTGGAGGTCTGTTGCCATTACTGATCCAGCCAGGGGCCAATTCATCTGAGTCGCTCTCATCTTATCTTTCCATAAAACCTTTTATAAAGTCTATCTTCAGATATTTCTTGGCCCAGACATGCCGTTTCAACTTATGTGTCTTGTTCAGTGGTGGTTGGATTTGAGACTTCCTTACTTTGGCCATGTCTCTAAGCACTGAACACCTGGTTCTTCTGGGCCTCCAGGGAAGTACAGTTCTGGAATATGACAGCACTGGAAGATAATGGTCAACTGGTTGCTTCATATTTGTGCATCTTTTTTTCTCAACATGATTTTGCGATCCTGTTGACTAATTGCAACAAAACTTTTGATGGTTCTGTGATCACACCCCAATATTCTAGCTCTTTCATGGGCGCTGTATTCCTCTGTAAGACTTTTAACAATTTTTTACTTTTCAATCAGTTAAATGTCTTTTTGCCCCATTTTGTCTGATGGAACACGCTGGCTAATAATTCTGCACACCTTGATAAAGAGTGTTGATATCCTTAGTCCGCACCCTCCCTCATTAAGCAAATACACATCACCTGATTTGCTTCATTCAATGAGCATTCAAGTTTATACAGCTCGTAGTTGGAAAATCTGCATAAAAATGATGATATGGTCAAAATACTCACTTGCCTAATAATTGTGCACACAGTGTGCACAAATTTATCATTTTCTATAGTCTTTTTTTTTTTTTTCGAAGAGAGTCCAAATATTCTTTGCACACATTAAAAGGAAGATGTCAGTTGTTTCATGCTGCCTGAATCATGATCGGCTCCCTTACTACAAAACTTGTATTGCTTGTTTTATTCTGACATGCTATAGTATTTCAGTGAAAACATACTGTAGTTTTAAAATGCACTAAAAATAGTGGGAATAATCATCTGGGCAGACCCCGTCAGCTTTCTTCCCCCCTGTGTTAGCTTACGTTTCTGTCCATTTTTGTTTACAGGTAGATTATTCAATTGAACTAAGTTGAGCATAGATAAGCCATTCAGATGACTTTCTCCCCATTTTTAGCTTGTTTTTAACTGCTTAACGATTTATGCAAACATGATATGCCATTCCACTGACTCTGATGTGGGGTCAGTGCCAGCAGATGATGGCTGACTTACTTAGCCATTATCTGCCTCTAACAGCATAGCTCCGTCCATGGCTGTTAACCTGTGAAATGTCATAAATATATAACAGCGGCATTGACAATGCGCTGGCAGGGCAGTGGTTCTCGCTGTTCTTTGCGCCCATCTGTGCACCCATGACTTAATCACGGAGTGCTGATGGGTTGCCATGATGGCCAGAGGTCTCTTGAAGTCCCCCGTGCCTGTCATGACAGTACTCCTGTGAAAAACAGCCCGTGGTTGGCGTTCATAGGAGCCTGTGATTTTTGCTATATATATAGCAATGCTGGTGCATTGTCTGATCGCTTGCGCTATAAACAGCAATCGCAGTTTCAAGCCCCCTAAGAGGACAGTGAAAAGTAAAAAAAAAAAAAGTTTTAAAAAATATGAAAAAAATAAACGTTCAAATCACCCCCTTTTTATCCTATTAAAATGAAAGAAATAAAAAAATAAAAATATTTGGTATTGCTGAGTTCCTAAAAGATCGATCTATCAAAATATAAAACGGTGTAACGAGCAAAAAATGAAAACACCAGAATTGCGTTTTTTCAGATGCCGCAACAACACAAAAAAATGTAATAAGAAGCAATCAAAATATTGTTTCTAATCCAAAATTATATTAATAAAAACATCGGCTTGGGGTGCAAAAAAAAAACCCTCACACAGCTCAATATCCCGAAAATTGAAAACGTTACGGCTCTCAGACCACAATATTACAAGCACATTTTATTTTTTTACAAATTTTTTTATTTTTTTCACCACTGAAATGAAACAAAAACTATGCATGTTTGGTATCTCACCTGGAGAATCATATTTTACAGGTCTTTTTTTTTTTTACCTTAAAATGAATGTTGTAAATAAAAAACCCTAGAAACCATTGCAGAATTGCGTTTTTTTTACTATTTCACCAAACTTCAATTTTTTTTTCACTTTCCAGTACAACACATGATAAAATGTATGGTGTAAAACGCCATACCAGGGCCCTTTACTACTGTGTCAGAGGCTGCTTAGACCATAGGGCACTATCCCAAAAAAACAATCTGACAAGCTAAGTAATGTGTATATGCTTATTGTCAGCAAAACAAAGCTAAATATGAATAGATGACACTGTTCTTCTCGTTAGGTGTCAGTGATGAGCAAGCACTAAAATTCTCGGATACTAGTTTCGAGTATCAAGTATAATATGGGTCAATGGGAAATCAAACCTTTTTACCGGCAGACCCTACAAGGAGGTTTTGGGGTCAGTGAAAA
Source organism: Phyllobates terribilis (assembly GCF_046119375.1). Lineage (NCBI taxonomy): Eukaryota > Metazoa > Chordata > Amphibia > Anura > Dendrobatidae > Phyllobates > Phyllobates terribilis. The sequence continues at coordinate 451,634,776 of NW_027362771.1, read as the reverse complement.
TGTTGAAATGGATGGGAAAAGTGCTGAACGGAAGAACAGCATGGGGAAGAACCCTGGAAGGATCTTTGGCTTCCAGATCTCTGCAGAGAAAAATGATGTCACACTTTTACTCCACTTTAAGGGCTGACAATAAAACATTCAAAATCGAAGAGAAATCGGAGTTTACACGAAGAATTTTTTTGAAGAAACATCCTTTCCTGTATAATGACTTGTATATAGGGCAACATTTAAAAAAGAATTAAAAAAAATAATTTAATTGAACCATAATTTAAATTCTTATTTAAAAAATTGGAAATTTCAGTGTAATTTATGAAGGAAGCAAGAAATGCCAAAAATTAGATGGAAGAGTGACTCAGTTACACTCTATATTAGACATAAAGGAGGGCCTTATACATATTCTGTTCAAATTGTCATGCACTGCTACTCTTAGACTAATAAAGGCTATGTACTAAGTGAAAAGCCTGCCAAAAATTACAAGCAGGGTCATCCATACACCCTGGAAAGCACCTAATGTTGTACCTCATTCAAATATTGTGAAAAAAAGTGTAGTTTTGGTACTCCTACACTCATAAAAGCTTTGCACACAGTGCACATCCAGAAAAATATTATTAAGTGTGTCGTCCATAGGCCCTTAAGGGCAACAAATGGAGGGTTTCATTCAAATATTGAAGATTAAAAATACTTTAAGTGCTGCTGTCATCTGGTGGTGTGGAAAAGTCAGGGCAAATCCAGGCTTTGTTCATTTTTATCACAGTGAGTCTGTCAGCATTTTCTGTTAACAGGCGACAGTGCCTGTCTGTTATTACCTCCTTTGCTGCACTAAAAACCCACTCAGACAAGACACTAGCAGCAGGGCAGCACAACACATCTAAGGCAGAAAGAAAACTCATGCCAGGGGTCCAGCTTTGAGAACCAAGGTCGCAGAGGAATAAGGGAGTATGCTGGTTTGGTCGGCAAGGTATTGCTTGACCATCTTTAAACACTTTTCCCTCCTTGTCAAAAATACCCAGTCACCAGGCCCTGGACGCTGGGAGGATGTCATTAAATTGGCCCAGGCCTTTGACAGTGTACCCCTGCCTCTGCTGTACCTGATGTGTGTTTCCATCTCCTCTCCTCCTTGGTTGGGCAAGGAAGCTTGCCCCCTGATGCTAGCATTGTCTAATGGGATTTTTTTAAACATAATTTTCACAATGGCCTTCTGGTATAGCACCATTTTAGTAGACCTCTCCTCCTCAGGAAGGATAGATGCAAGGTTCTCCTTGTAGCATGGATCTAGCAGGCTGAACAACTGAACATCTAGTACTCAGCCAACACTTCCCTGTCTCCACCTTGATGGCTACTACTCTCTTCCTCATCATTCCCCTTCTCAGTTAATCCATGTAGGAGGGACGGGACAAAGCTTGTCTTGATATTAGCCTCTGTTGCGTTTTTCTTCCTCCTCCTCAGTCTACACCTCCTCATTGTTACCCAATCCGCGCTGAACAGATGAGATGAGGCTGAGCTGGGTAGTATCTCCCTGTCTCATGTCTTCCTTGATCTCCACTTTGTCCGCATAGAAAGCTTCATGTTTAATTGTGAGCAGCGACTATTTAAGTAGGCACAGAAGTGGGATCATTGCTCTTATTATGGCATTATCACTGCTCACCATATTTGTGGAGTCCTCAAAGTCTTTGTGAACCACACAAATGTTAGACATCCATGCCCACTCTTCAGTTGTTATGTGCGGAGGCTGACCAGAATACTGACAGGCGTGTTGGAGTTGATATTCAACAACTGGTTTCTGCTGCTCATAAAGCCTTGTGTGGAGTGTGGAGTTCCAGAGCGCGGTCATGTCGCACACCAGTCGATAAGCTGACACTTGCATGCTCTGCTGCAGCACAGACAGAGCAGTGGCAGCTGTAGCTGACTTGGAAATGGGCGCTGATGCGGCATACCTTGACCAGAAGCTTTGGTAAATCTGGGTAGGTTTTCAGAAACCATTGAACAACCAAGTTGAGCACGTGGGCCAAGCATGGTACATTTATCAGCTTGCCAAACTTCACAGCTGCCACCAGGTTATCATACATGCTTGGTTGTAGGTTCAGCGGCGAGAACCACGGATCTCTCTAGTCTGTTATTCCATTCAATAACTCTGCGGCGGTGCGCGGTTTGTCTCAGAGACAAATTAGCTTCAGCAGAGCCTGTTGCCGCTTTGCTAAGGCAGTGCTGCAGAGCTTCCAGCTGATGTGGACCATGTGCTCTGAGGTAAAAAAATATGAAATGGAAATTGAGGTGGAGCAGGAGGGGATCCAGGAACTGGTGTAGGAGGTGGAGGAAACCCTGATAGAAGTAGGGCCAGCAATCCTTGGCATCAGTAGCTTATGTGCTGTGACAGAGTGGGACTCGGCCTTGGCCTCCACAATGCCCACCCTTGCAAAAATAAAAAAATTTGGGTTTAAATTAAAATTTCTGTTTAGGCACATCAGGCACTCTACAAATGTGATATGACACCTGCAGACCATTCTATCAAAGTCCAAAATGTCACTCCTTCTTTTTTGAGCCCTGCTATGTGCCCAAACAATAGTTTTCCCCCACATACTGCGTATCTGTGTGCCCAGGAGGAATTGCACAACAAATTTTAGGGTCCATTTCTCCTGTTACCCCTTTGAAAATAAAAAAATTGGGTCTAAAAAACATTTTTGTGGGAAAAATAGGATTTTTTTATTTTTATGGTTCCATGTTTTAAACTTCTGTGAAGCACCTGGGGGTTCAAGGTTCTCACCACACATCTAGATAAGCTCCCTGAGGGGTCTAGTTTCCAAAATGGTGTCACTTGTGGGGGGGGGGGTTCTACTGTTTAGGCACATCAGGGGCTCTCAAAACGCAACATGACCTCCGCTAATTTATCAAGCAAATTTTACATTCAAAAAGTCAAATGCGCTCCTTGACTTCCGAGCCATGCTGTGCACCCAAGCAGTTGTTTTCCCCCACATATTCGGTATCAGTGGTGCTCAGGAGTAATTCCATAACAAATTTTGGGGTCCATTTTTTCCTGTTACCCTTCCAAAAGTAAAAAAAAATTGGGTCTAAAGTAAAATTGTTGTGAAAATGTTAAATGTTTATTGTTTTTTTCCACATTCCAAAAATTCTTGTGAAGCACCTGAAGGGTTAATAAACTTTTTGAATGAGGTTTTGAGCACCTTGAGGGGTGCAGTTTTTAGAATGGTGTTACTTTTGGGTATTTTCTCTCATAAAGGCCCCTCAAAGTCACTTCAAATGTGATGTGGGCCCTAAAAAAATGGTTTTGTAAATTTTGTTGGAAAAATTAGAAATCTCTAGTCAACCTTTATAACTTCCTAAACAAAAAAATTGTGGTTCGAAAATTGTGCTGATGTAAAGTAGACATGTGGGAAATATTATTTAATAACTATTTTGTGTGACATATCTCTCATTTAAGGGCTTGAAATTTCAAAGTTTGAAAATTGCTAAATTTTCAAAAGTTTTGCCAACTTTCTGATTTTTTCACAAATAAACGACAGTCATATCAAATAAATTTTACTAATATTATGAAGTAAAATATGTCATGAGAGAACAGTCTCAGAATCAGTGGGATCAGTTGAAGCGTTCCAGAGTTATTTCTTCATAAAGTGACACTGGTAAGATTGTAAAAATTGGCCTGGTCACAACGTGCAAACAGCCTTCGGGGGTAAAGGGGTTAAACACAAAGCCATTTTACAATCAATCTGTGAATATTATTACTTGCAGCCACCTAATTTTAATATTGATAAAGTATTTATTCTTCTTTCTTCAAATTCATATATTTTTTTTCTTTTACAAGTTTGTTCTCAAACTCCTAGTTGTAGGAATATGGAGAAGAGCGCCGGGACAGAAGAAATGACCTTTTCTGTGCAGTATGTGGCAAAATGATACCCAGCTGATCTCATTCTTATTTCAATTTACAGTTCTCTTAATCACTACCTAAACCCCATACTCAAAAGTTGTTCCCCACAGACTCGCATATGAAAAATAAGATGTCTTGTTGTGACTTCTTTTTACTTGCAATTACCAGCGATGCATACATACCATACAAATTTCATCAATGATCAAACCTTTGTGCAATGGCCATTTCTATTCAAGCAACAAAGTGTACTGCTAAAAATATAGGATGCTTATTAGTGATGAGCGAGTATGTTCTGTTAACCCTTTCGCCGAGTATGCTCGGGTCGAGCACCGAGTAGTTACGGCTGCTAGGTGTTATGTTAGAATCACTCCCGTGTGCATGATTTGCCACTGTTTGACAGCTTTAATACATGTGAGGAATGTGTAAGAAATAAACATTCCTCACATGTATTAAAGCTGTCAAACACGCAAATCATGCACACATAACACCGAGCAACTGTAAATACTCGGTGCTCGCCCAAGCATTCTCGGCGAAAGGGTTAACAAAACATACTTGCTCATCACCAGTGATGAGCGAGCACTAAAATGTTTGTGTACTCGTTGCACGGGTCGAGCAAATTGGAATGCTCGAGTGCTCGGTCCGAGTAACGAGCCCAATGTAAGTCTATGGGAAACTCAAGCATCTTTCCGGCGGCTCCCCCTGGCGGTCTGCAGAGGGCCTGAAAATTGCCCAAATTGACAGGAACAGTGCTCAAATGACATGCGAACAGCATGGGGAAGACCCCTGGAAGCATTTATGACTCCTAAGTCACTGCTGTCAACAACGTTGTCAGAGGTATTACGCCACTTTTACGAACGCACAATAAAACATGCAGAAACGAAACCATAATGGATTTTTCTGGGAAATATGTTAAAGAACATCCTTTCCAGGTTAATGACTTGTATATAAGGCAAAATAAGTAACCAAAAATGCTCCTCCACACCTTAAGCTATGTTCACACGTAGTGTTTTTGATGCATTTTTGCACTTTTGCATTGCTTTCAGCCAAGACAAATGCATTCACTGGGAAATGTCATTTTAACATTTTACAACCTTATCTGGCCATGTTGTGTGTGACACAACATCAGGCACATCCTGTTTCATTTATGATGGAGGGACTCTGAAAGTCACAAAGATTATTTTTATAGGGCCATCAGGCAGCCCTTACTATTCTTAAAGGGCCTGCAGTCGGCCCTCGCTATTGCTAGAGAGCCATCAGCCGGCTATGCTGTGTTGTTCCCATTATTAACGAGTCGGTCTCCTATACTGTTATTGTATATGCAGTGACTGCAAGGGCTACCAAAGGTTTGGAGGAACTCCAATGCCCCTTGCAAGAGACATAGAAGTCATAGAGCCTCCTAAAAACATTGTTCCCATTATTATGAAGTGGGTCTCCTATAGTGTTTTCCTATGAAGTGAAGCAACGGCTACGAAAAATTTGGAGGATCTCCAATGCCCCTTGCAAGAGACGTAGAGGTCAGAGAGTCTACTAAAAACAAAGTTCCCATTATTAGAAAGTGGGTCTCCCATAGAGATGTGGAGGTCAGTGAGCCTCCTAAAAACAATGTTCCAATTATTAGGAAGTGGGTCTCCCATAGTGTTTGCCTATGCAGTGAATCAACGGCTGCCAAAAACTTGGAGGAACTCCAATGCCCTTACAAGAGACGTAGAGGTCAGATAGCCTCCTAAAAACAATGTTCCCATTATTAGGAAGTGGGTCTCCTATAGTGTTTTCCTATGAAGTGAAGCAACGGCTACGAAAAATTTGGAGGATCTCCAATGCCCCTTGCAAGAGACGTAGAGGTCAGAGAGTCTCCTAAAAACAAAGTTCCCATTATTAGAAAGTGGGTCTCCCATAGAGATGTGGAGGTCAGTGAGCCTCCTAAAAACAATGATCCAATTATTAGGAAGTGGGTCTCCCATAGTGTTTGCCTATGCAGTGAATCAACGGCTGCCAAAAACTTGGAGGAACTCCAATGCCCCTTGCAAGAGACGTAGAGGTCTGATAGCCTCCTTAAAACAATGTTCCCATTATTAGGAAGTGGGTCTTCCATAGTATTTGCCTATGCAGTGAAGCAACGGCTGCCAAAAATTTGGAGGAACTCCAATGCCTCTTGCAAGGGACGTAGATATGTTGATATGGTACATATGGTGGTGATATGGTGGTGGAGGATGAGGATGCGGAGAAGGAGGAGGACAAGAGCAAATAGACCAAATCAGGAAGCATATACCCATGTCTGCGTGTGAAGACAGAGGTGCATGGGAATCGAGTTAGACCTCCCAAAAAAAAGACACTGTATTTGAGTTTATGTTATGCTGCTATCAATCGGTGGTGTTGAGAAGTCTGGCACAATCCAGCCTTTGTTCATTTTTATAAGAGTCAGCCTGACAGAATTTTCAGTTGACAGGTGAATGCGCATGTCGGTTATAATTCCACCGGCAGCATAAAAACCCGCTCTGATAAAACTCTAGCGGCAGGGCAGGCCAGGACCTCCAAGGCATAGAGAGCCAGTTCAAGCCCCGTGTCCAGCTTGGATACCCAATAATTATAAGGCACAGAGGGATTACGGAGGACATTGGTATGGTAGGCAAGGTACTCCCTCACTATCTTCCCATACTTTGCACTCCTTGTGAGAGTACCCCACGCCTCTGGCCCTGTGCGATGGGAGGGTCTGAGAAAACTGTCCCAGAACATTGACAGCGTTCACCTGCCTCTGCTGGATTACATTTGTGGCTCTCTCGTCTGTACTACTTGGTTGTCCAACGAACTGTGACCTCTGCTGCCAGCATTTTCAGATGGGAATTTTTTCACTAATTCCACAACAAGGGCCTTCTCGTACTGCCCCATTTTATTAGGCCTGTCTTGCAAAGGATTAAGAGACATAAAATTCTCCCTGTAGCGTGGGTCTAGAAGCATCACCAACCAGTAATCACTGTCACCCCAAATTTGGACAACGCGAGGGTCATGGGAAAGCCATCGTAACATAAACTCAGCCATGTGTGCCAGACTGCAAAGAGGCAAGACTTCCGTGTCCTCACCAAGAGGATGAATGACCATGCTCTCCTCCTCATCCACCTTCTCTTCCTCCTCCTCCCTGTCCTCAGGCCATCCACGCTGAACAGACGGTATGACAGTTGTGCAGGTAGTACCATCTATAGCGCAGGAAACTAGCTCCTGTTCTTCCTCCTCTTCTTCCTCATTGTCACCCAATCCATGTTGGGCTGAGATGAGGCTGGGCTATATGTAATCACCCTGTATGGTTCCTTGCTCCATCTCATTGTTCTCCGCCTGCAATGCATCCTCTTTAATTGAGAGCAGAGAGCATTTCAGAAGACAGAGAAGCAGAATTGAGACGCTAATTATGGCTTCATCGCCACTTATCATCCTGGTGAAGTCCTCAAAGTTTTGGAGTATGAGGTTTTATGTATTTATGCATGGAGTCTGACCTGAATACCAATGGACTTGTTGATGCAGGTAGTCAACAACTGCCCTTTTCTGCTCACAAATCCTTCCCAACATCTGCAATGTAGAGTTCAAACACGTGGGGACATCACACACCAGTCAGTGAGCCGGAAGCTGCAAACGTTGCTGAAGCATGGCAAAAGCAGCGGAAGCTGTAGCGGACTTTCTAAAATGGGCACACAGGCGGCGTACTTTGACAAGCTGATCCTGGTAGGTTTTGAGAAACCTCTGAAACATGAGGTTAAGCACATGGGCCAGGCATGGTACCTGTGTGAGCTCGCCTTGCCTCAGAGCCACCACCAGGTTCCGGCCATTGTCACACACGACCATGCCTGGCTGTAGGTTCAGCAGTGTCAGTCACAGATCTGCCTGCTCTTTCAGAGCTCTCCACAACTCTTCAGCGTTGTGTGGTTTGTCGCCTAAGCATATTAGCTTCAGCAAAGCCTGTTGCCGCTTGGCCGAGGCAGTGCTGCAGTGCTTCAAGCTTGCGACTGATGTGGTCATTTCGGAGTTGGATGCTGAACAGGAGGAGGAGGTGCAGGAGCTGTAGAATGTAGGGACAACCCTGATTGACCCAGGGCCCGCAGTCCTCAGCGTCGGGAGGACTTGTTCCGTCCCAAGGTCCGACTGGGTCCCGGCTTCCACTTTGTAACTGCATTGTTGAGGGCATGGCTAATGTTGTGGGACATGTGCTTGTGTAATGCGGGGACAGTACACCAAGAGAAATAGTAGCGACTTGGGACCGATAACCGAGGCACAGCTGCAGCCATCAGGTTGCGGAAAGCTTCTGTCTCCACGAACCTAAAAGGCAACATTTCAAGCGCAAACATTCACGAAATGTGTGAATTTAGTAGCGTGGCCTGTGGGGCGTTAGCTTGCGTTCCAAGGATTGGGGTAGGGACAACTGAACGCTGCACTGGGACAAGGACGTGGACGTGCTTGCTGATGGTGCTAGTTGAGAGTGTTAAACAACAAGTGCAGGGCGGGAGGCATCTTTTCATGCACCACGGATAGGGGATTGACGTGCACGCACAACAGCAGAACAAGCAGTGGTGTCACCCACAGACACTGTTGCTGGACTCTGGGGTCCGGCCTACTTAGTCTGCCTTATCATGCTGGTGGTGGTCAGGTTGCTTGTTATGCTTCCACTTCCTCACCCTGGTCCCCCTCTTGACTTTCTGGCAATTGTGTCTCATCATTATCCACCTCTTGTGACAGTTTCCCACTGTCTCCTTCATGTGACCGTGGCTGCTCAAATATTTGGGCATCTCTATATGCAATCTACTCTTGCCCCGCTTCAATTGGACCGGGCGAGAAGCCTGAATCTATAAATGGAAAAATGAGCAGTTCTGCGGAGTGTCCAAGTGTGTGATCAGTTGTCTCCGGGTACTCGGCATGATGGGAGGAAGGAGGATCAGGGTGAGGCAAACCACAGTTTTAAATAGCTGGCCTGTAGGTTACTATTTTTCACAGCGACCTGGTGTCAATAACTTCACTGACACACTGCAACAAAATTTAAATGGAGGCTAATATTTTCCACATTCACTACAAATTTCTGGATTTTTATCTCTGTAATATGGAAAGAATCTGACTGTAGTCTGCTGTGGCAACAAGCAAATGGAGCAGAAAACTGTGTTCTCTGGATTGCTTTTTAACCAAATAATCAGGATTAAGATAAAAAAAATAATTATCTGTGGCCCCTGATACCTGGGGCTATTTGTAGAAATATCTGTAACAGCAGCAGCAGCAGACAGAACTGGAATGGAGCCTCTTGTGCTGTATTATACACTGCAGTCTACCACATATACTGCCTGCCTGCCTAATTCCTGCTATCACCACTGATTATATGCAGCTGGATTATTCCTCAGAAGGACTGCTAGTTCAGATGGATATTATAGATATATGTTGTGGAATACCTATACTAACTCTAAACAAGAAAATCTCTCCCTGACGCAGCAGCACCTCTCCCTTCTCTGTCTGATTCTGGGGTAGACTGTGACGAGCATGATGGTGCCCGGTCTTATATACACCTGATGATGCTGTGCGGCCAGCCAATCACTGTAATGCCACAGCCAACTAGGCTACGTCATTACAATGTATGGCAGGCAATCCCTGCATGTTCATTGGCTCTCTAAAGAGAGCCAAATATTCAGGGAGGGGACCTGAGCTTCGGCCCGAGTAACCAGGAAATACTCGCAGAACGCAGAGCAACTCGAGCAGTGAGATGCTCGGGCGAGTACCAAGCAGTGGCGAGCACGTTTGCTCATCACTAATGCTTATCATACTACAATTAAAAAAATAAGTGTATACAAGCAATGGGCAGGAACCCAGACATCAGGCATAGGTTGAATCCCTACTGTTGTTGGTGGTGGCCATGCCTGGTGCTAGCACACTGATGCAGTGGTAAGCACTTAGAGATGAGTAAACCTTTCAAGGTTTGGTTCATTTCTGCTCTGCGAACTTCCCAATGTTCGCCGAACTGTTCGTCGACCAGGTCATTGAACATATCCGAATCCCATTGCATTCAATGGGAGGCAAAACCAAACGCATAAACCGCACCTTAAAATATGCCCAAAACAGCTCAAATTAGGACACTATGAAAAGTGGCATCAATTGACCCACAGTATAAATTTTATAATGGTACAGCAGAGGTCTGCCATGGGCCAAGCATGAGATATCATGTTCTGGGCCAGCATTTACAGCTTTGAATTTAACTTCAAATTAAGACAATGTGAGTGAGAGATCGTTGTAGGTCTGCTGTGGTGGGAGCCCTGAACATGTAGCAGCTCAAGTTGCTTTTTTGCCCAGCCACACTCAGGTGGCACAAATATAAGTTTGTAGACTACTATTGCTAGAAAAATGTAAGTATAGTAACACAGGTAGTTTACTGAAAGTAAGTGCATGTCTGCTGGTTTGGGAGCCCTACTTCTAAAGGCAACACAGATGAAGGAGACCCAACTTGTAGTCTCCACAGTTCAAAACATTATTGTCATACACCACAAAACAGGCATCAATTTCACTACAGTAGAAATAGTATAATGGGGACTGACGCCCCTTCCACTACAGCCAACTCACCAGATGGAGACCCAGCCAGGAGTCTCCACATTTCAAAAAATTATTGGTAACATCAGCAGCAGCAAAAGCTGGCACAGAAGTCACAACAAAAATGTCAATGCAGCACATAAAAAACTACACCATTGCCTAGTTTACACAGTCTGCGATTGGGCTGCAAAAGTCCTTAGAGATCCATGAATTGTTCATCTTTATAAAAGTTAGACGGTCTACACTTTCAGGGGACAGCCAGATGCGCTTATCAGTCAGGACACCACCAGCAGTGCTGAAGACACGTTCTGAGAGAACGCTGGCTGCCCGGCATGATAAAACCTCCAAGGCTTGACATGCGAGCTCAGGCCACTCTTCCATTCTTAAAGTCCAAAATGGAAAAGGGTCTAAACCCTCCCTGATGGTATTGATATGGAGCTCGAGATACTCCTCCACCATCCTCTCCAGTCGTTCACTATGTGTCAGACTCGCACTCTGTTGTGCTCGTGCACTAGCTGGTCTAAAAAATGTGTGAAATGACTCACAGAAATTGCTTCTGACATTTACGCTGCTGGTGCTGCTAATGTTTTTGCATTGACGAAATTGACGTTCCTGGGGTTGGAAGTCTAGAGCGGCAATGCACACTGGGTGCCTCACTGGTGTCTTGGGCAAATCCTCTCTTAAGGTTGTCTAAAAGTGTGCTTCGATACTCCAGCATGCACAGGTCCCTTTCCAGGGCGAGAGGCATCTGGCAAAATGTACTCTTGTACTGTGGATCTAACAGAGTGGCAACCCAGTAGTCAGCACTATTTAAAATTTTAAAAATACGGGGGATCATGTTGCAGATAGTGCAGCAAAAAGGCGCTCATATGTTGGGCTCTTCCATGAGGTCCAAGCCCATGTTGTGTTGGTGGCTAGGTAATACTAATGCTTGCTTCCTCCGTCCCCTCCCATCAACCACAGACATTAGAGAGGGGATCATTATCCTCTTGATTATTGCTCGCCCATCACCTCTTCCTCCTCCATTTGTTCCTTGGCTCCTGCTCCTTTGCTAACAGTTTGTCTGGTACCACCAGGCCCCCTCAATCGCTGTAATCCACAGTTGGAGGAGGCCGAAGCAGTGGAGTAACTGTTAAATACAGTTCCAAGACGTGTGGAGCAGCCCCTTCCCCGCCTGCCCCCACAGCCACCACTCACCCAGTGCCCAGTCAACAAGATGGAACACCCCTGGCCATGCTTACTCGTCCAGGTGACTGTGGTGAAATGCACCCTGGCAGACATAGATTTAGTCAAGGAATGGGTGATGTTGTCTGCGACATGCTAGTGTAGCTCAGCCACAGCTTTTTTATAGAAAGAAAGGCGACTGGGCAACTGGTACTGGGGGACAGCGATGGTCATCAGCTTTCAGAAACCGTCTGTATCCACCATGCAGAAAAGCAGCATTTCCGTGGCAAACAGATTGGAGATGGTGGAGTTCAACCTCTTAACTCTGGCATGTGTAGGATGAAGCAATCTTTTACGCAACCACAACTGCAGGACCAAGGGCTGGCTGCTGTTCTTACAGAGGGAGGAGTAGGGTGAACACGACCAGCTGCTGGACCGTGAGTGAGGTGCAGGCAGAGATGTTACAGTGGATTAAGAAAGATGTGTTGTACTCGGTGAAACAAAAACAGCAGGCATCTCCACTTCCGTTACAGCTGATGGGATCTCACTCACCCTCACTGGAGCGGGTAAACAAGTGGAGGTTCTGTGGCCGGAGACCTGTGTGAGAACACTTGACACGGTGATGGAGGAGGAAGAAGCAGCAGATGCAGTTGATGGTGCTTCCGATGGTTGGTGAGGCCCATTGGTCTTCATTTTACCGCAGTGAGATTCCCAGACTAACGTATGCAGATCGTGCATGTGTCGGTTTATGCATGTAGTAGTCAAACTATTGCTATTTTTGCCTCCACTGAGTCATTTTTGGCAAAGTTGGCAGATAATGTGAGTTAGGTCATCCTTTGATGTCTCAAAAAAGGCTTAGGATAGGCAACCATAGCCGCCCCTGCGAGCTCCAGACCCGAGACCGCTGCTGGCCACAGTCCCAGTTGTGGCTGAGGATGCAGTGCTTGTCGTGGTTGCATCACTCCGTGTCTGTGCGGTAGGCCGCAACGTAACCTCCTTGTCTCCCTCATCCTCCTCTGCTGAGCTGCTCAGCTGCATGCCTATGGATTCACACCAAGTGGGATCTATAACCTCATCATCATCCTCTCTGTTCTCCCACTCATAGCCCTGAGAGTCACCCTCCTCCTCTTCCTGCCCTGACAGCATAGTACAGTCCACGTGTGACTCAGGTATCTGAGTCTCATCAGGATCACCTCCACCCCCGGGGGTTAATGTCTGGTGATGAGGGTCAGGATTCTGCTTGGTCCCTACTTCGTCCTGCCCAGGATCCAACAGAAAAAAATTTTGGGCATTGGTGCAGATGCTTTCCTCCTCTTGAGGCTGTGAATATTTGGAGTAGACCTCTTATGCCCATGGCATAGAATGTTTGGACAGCTTTGCAGTCTCACCCACCTGTGGTTTCCCTACAGTCTGTACCACGGTTGGAGATTTGTGATGTGGGGGGAAACAAGAGTAATTGGTGTGCCAACTCTGAAGACTGTACTGTGTGTAATGCTGAGGTGGACGAAGAGGAGGAGAGGCTACTTGATGCAGCGCTTGCCATTCACTGGAGCACATGCTCTTTCTGGCCCTCCTCTACAAGGCGTACCACTGTGCGAATGCCAAAGAAAGGAAGTAGTGTAGCCCATCCAGTAACACAAGTTGTCAGTTGTCTTTGGATAGGACCAGACGGCTTTGGTTCAGTAGAGCTTTCACTAACATTACCACCTACCCCTCGTACACCTTGAACTTCAAGCCTATTCCCCCTTCCCACTCATGCTGGATGTACCCTTCCCTGCTTTTATACACCTGTTTAACAAATCTATGCCCAGGCCTGTGAGTCACCTGTTACTAAATTACCAATCAGTATTTATTTGCTCAGATAGTGTGGCTTGCTTATTAGCAACAAAAAAATCAAGTTTCTCCTGTGGAGCCCTGGATACAGCAGAATCTCAGTGCAAAAGAATTACAAGCTGAGATGTCGCACGCTTTATGTAGCATGGTAGGAACAGAAAAAATTAGAGTTTCAAAGATGTACTCCTGCCTGGAGCACAATATCAGCACAACAGAATTATATGCTGACATGTAGCCTGGTGTCTCTGTCTGGACCACTCTATCTGACTTACAAGTAACCACCTAGCTAACTATCTCACTCTCTCACTATCTAGTAGCAGCAGCAGGAGCAACCTCTCTGTGTTGGTAAACTGACAAGATGGCGCTAAAACAACAAGTCTGCTCTGTATATGGAGAGGAACATGTGACTTCAGCAGCCAATGACACAAGCCCTTGTGTCTGGACATTGTGGATGGTTCATGCGCCCTGATTGGCTTGCCGGAATCTCCACAAATTAAGTTAAGAAAAAAAAATTAAGATTAACAGTCTGCCGCTACTCAGACCTGCCCCCTGCCTGCCCTCATCAAGCACATCCCCCCTGCTCATCATACAGCACCACTATCCTAGCCAAAGTCATAAAAACAACACTAGAGGAAACGCGATCATTTACCGCACTTTGTCTGAATTTTGCTGATTTTGAGTAAAATTGCTCGGGAGTTCGATCACGATTCCAAATGTGTAATGTTAATGGCGAATTTGAAAAAAAAAAAACTTTTTCCGAACACGTTTGCTCATCTCTAGTAGGCACATGGTTATATATGTGCGGAGTAACACTATAAATTACTGTTTCCTCGAGGTTGGATGGTCAATGTCATACTCCATGATGAAATGTAGAGAGGAACAGGACAGGTAGCAGTGATGCAAAACAGTCAGAACTTTAGTTAAAGCAGCAGATTTATAACAAGAGACGGCAGCACATAACCTTGTCAGTCACACTTCTGGTTATCACGGAGGGACATCTCGTATGGACAGTTAACAGAAGCAGCGACAGAAATGCTGAGAATGAGCGGGGACTGCTAAGTAGTAAGTTCCTTCCAAAGCAGGTCTTAAGCATTATATTAGACGCTGGAGTCCAAAACTGCCCCTCTTGCTCTCTTCTTCCACTGTATAGAGCTTCAAAACTTCAGTGGGCCTCTAAATCCCAGTTACTTTTTATTTATGGTGTGTGTATATATATATATCTACTATATAATTGGCTTATCCCGTCTGTCTGTCCGTCCAGGAAATCCCACGTCCCGGATTGGTCCGGCCGCGGCCAATCACCGACGCAGGATTTCAGAACAAGTCGGGAGATAGCAGGGCTGACTCCGCCCATGTGATCATGTGACTCACCAACTGCCCATGACGTACTGAACATGTTTTGTCTGTCACAGTGTGTGATGTACTTCTGTCACGTTTAATGAATACGTTCTGTCAGTCACAGTGCGACATAGTTCAGTCACATTTACTTAACACGGTCAGTCAGAGTGTGATGTACTTCTGTCACGTTCAGTGAACACGTTCTGTCAGTCACACTGTGACGTACTTCTGTCACGTTTCATTCACCGTGGTAGGCGGAACAGGAGACCCCTGGCTGCAGCCGCAAATAGTTGTGATGTAAGCGGAAGCAAGAGCCGGCTGCAGGCGGGAGAATTACGTGCTGGCTGTGCGTGGTCAGCGATGTTGTCACAAGCAGTATTGACAACATGACGTAATTACAAAATTCATTAGGGGCCCCGGGGGGATACATTGGGGGGTTAATTTAAAGTAGTGCACAACCCATTTAAACACTGCTTCGCTGCTTAGTCTCGCCCGGTCGGCCGCATACATATTCTAGAATACCCGATGCGTTAGAATTGGGCCACCATCTAGTATATATATAGTATGGCATGGCTCCTATGTTTTCTATGGGGGACTTTATTCTGAACTTCATCTGCATCTACGGCCCATGAATGCATCTGGGTATTTGGTCAGGAAATCTTCCACTTCTTTAGATCTTTTCTGCTGTGTTAGCCATTGGAACAGAGAAGAGCTACCACACTCATGTCCTTGCTATGGCTGCTCTCCCTGCTACTTTCTCTGTAAACTAGCAGCTAGGATTGCAGCCCTTTGTAAACTAAGCTCCTTCCACTTAATGGGGTTGTCCAGCCTTAGGCTACAAGTCTGCAGTCACGCTATGTGACTGCACACTTGTGAATCCTCACATCATGTGCACTGTACGCTAGTCTAGTCTAGTCATAACTATGTCTAGTCTAGTATAGCATGGCTCCTATGTTTTCTATGGGCGACTTACTTCTGTCCATGAATGCATTTGTGGCCTTGGTCAAGAAATCTTACACTACTTTGGATCTTTTCTGCTATGTCAGCCATTGGAACAGAGAAGAGCTACCACCCTCATATCCTTGCTATGGCTGCTACTTTCTCTCTAAGGCCACGGCCCCACTATCAGTATTTGGTCAGTATTCGGTCAGTATTTTTTCTCAGGAGTGGGAGACAAAACCAGGTGAGGAACAATCAGAGAAAAGGTATAATAGAAACTAGTGCACCAATTCTGTATTTATCACCCACTCCTGGTTTTGTCTCCCACTTCTGAGAAAAAATACTGACCGAATACTGACCAAATACTGATAGTGGGGCTGTGGCCTAAACTAGCAGCTAGGATTGCAGCTCTTTGTAAACTAAGCTCCTTCCACTTAACGGGGTTTTCCAGCCTTAGGCTACAAGTCTGAAATCATGCTATGTGACTGCAGGCTTGTGAATCCTCACATATGCACTGTACGCTAGTCTAGTCTAGTTAGAACTTTGTCTAGTCTAGTTAGAATATGGCCGGGAGTATGTATAGCACATACTTGTAGTTACTTGACTGCCATCTCCAAGTGCCACCATCAGTGAATCTTCACAGTGTACAGTGTGTTCAATGTGAGATCACAAGTCTGCAGTCACATAAAGTGACTGCAGACTTGTAGCCAAAGGCTGGACAACCCCTTATACTATTTCCTAACAGCCGGCTAAGTGGGGAGGTTTACCCTAAGTTTTATGCACGCACATGGCACACGTGGATCGTGGACCCACTATGCCATGGGGCTGGGTTTACCTAGGAGGGGCATGGCTAAGTGGCTGCCTAGTGTTTGCTAAAGCTGCTGATGGACTTGTAGACTTAGACTTGAGCTGCGAGTCGCCGCCAGGTACCCCTCCTATGCAGTCCCTGGTACTGCAGCTGTTGATCCCAGAGGTCAGGATTGCAGATACGGACTGGAGGGTGCCTTTTACACAAGATGCCTCCTAAGCTATTGGCTGGGGGCATTTTCAAAGTACGCACGCTGCCCCTTTCAGGACAGGGAAGTACTCTCACTAGGTGCACTGTCAGGAAGTTTGTGTGTCGTGGACAGGAGCAGGACACGAAATGGGAGACGGGGAGCACACTGCGCGGCCTGGGCGGTGAGTATGTTGGCGTTCCTGCATGGAGGGGAAAGAGGAATCATGCAGGAGCACCGGCATTAGTGTTACTGCAAGGCGCATTTCATGTACAAATAACACAATTAAGACATTAAAGTAATCCCCATCTTTCTACTATTAAATACACAGGTCTCTCATATATAGTCCATAGTCTGGCATAGGGCAGACTGTGCAGAATCTGTAACGTTATATGAGACACGCAATCCCTAATTGTCTTCTGTTGGGGAAAACATAAATATATTAAATGAGTTTTCATGTAAGGTAAGTTGTTTATTCCCCTAAATGAAATATTGTTAGCATGTCAATTCATACCAATTGACAATCTTAGAGAGGCCATACATTAGAGATAGCTGTTTCCAAATAGGTGCTTGGCCAACAATTATTTCTCCCAATCCACCCTTCCCTGTACACATGCTCACTCAGCCAGAGGCCCCATTCATACGTCCTCATTTTACTGGTATTGGAAAAATCAGTATTGGTGTTATCAGGGTTGCGTGTCCGCGTGAAATACTTGTGGTATGTGTGTGTCATCCATGTGCCGTCTGTGTGCTGTTCGTTTTACATGTACAGAAATAAATTGCAGAATAGAAATTACAGATGTTTAGGTGTTAAATATGTGCAACTATAGATATACTAGATGGTGGCCCGATTCGAACGCATCGGGTATTCTAGAATAGGTATGTGGCCGACGGGGCGCAATTAGCAGAGCGGCGTTTAAATTTGGCGCCCAAATCGCTGATTGGTCGCGTTCGGCAACCGCGACCAATCAGCAAAGCGATGTTTAAATTTGGCGGCAATATCGGTGATTGGTCGCGGGCGGCGTCCACGACCAATCTGCGAACCGTGTTAGTGAGGACTGGAGAGCGTGTTTAAATTTGGCACCAAAATCGCTGATTAGTCGCGACCATTCAGCAGAGCGGTGTTTAAATTTGGCGCCAATACTGCTGATTGGTCGCGGCCTCCGACCGCGACCAATCAGCAGAGCGATGCAGAGCGGGGTTTAAATTTGGCCCCAAAGTCACTGATTAGTCGCGTCTGACGGCCGCGACCAATCAGCGATTTTGGCGCAAAATTTAAACAACGCTCTGCTGATTGGTCGCGGCCGTCAGACGCGACTAATCAGCAACTTTGGGGCCAAATTTAAACCCCGCTCTGCATCGCTCTGCTGATTGGTCGCGGTCGCTGGCCTCGACCAATCAGCAGAGCGGTGTTTAAACTTGGCGCCAAAATCGCTGACTGGTCGCGGGCGGCGGCCGCGACCAATCAGCCAACCGTGTTAGTGAGGAATGGAGAGCGTGTTTAAATTTGGCACCAAAATCGCTGATTAGTCGTGACCGCGACCAATCATCAAAGAGGTGTTTAAATTTGGCGACAATACTGCTGATTGGTCGCGGCCGGCGACCGCGACGAATCAGCAGAGCGATGCAGAGTGGTGTTTAAATTTGGCGCCAAAATCGCTGATTAGTCACCAATCAGCAGAGCGTTGTTTAAATTTGGCGCCAATACTGCTGATTGATCTCGGCCAGCGACCGCGATCAATCAGCAGAGCGTTGTTTAAATTTGGCGCCAATCTCGCTGATTGGACGTGTCTGGCGTCCGCAACCAATCAGCAGAGCGTTGTTTAAATTTGGCGCCAAGCTCGCTGATTGGTCGCGGCTGGCGTACGCGACCAATTAGCACAGCAGTGATTAAATGTGGCGGCAAAATCGGTGATTGGTCGCGGCCGCTATTTAATTGTGGCGCCCAAATCGGTGATTGGTCGCGGGCAGCGGCCGCGACCAATCAGCATCGCGGTGTTTAACTTTAGCGCCAAGATCACTGATTGGTCGCGTGCGGAGAGCGCGACCAATCAGCGAATCGTATTGGTGTGGAGCGGGGAGCGGAATCGTATTAGTGAGGACCGGGGAGCGCCGCTGTCTGTGCGGGTACTTCTGCTGCGAGAACCCGGGATATGAGCGACTGCTCGCAGCAGAAGTATCCCGACCCGCACGCCGCTCCCCGGTCCTCCCTTCACACCCTAGCCGCTGATGTCCCCACAGTATCCGCATGGTGTTACAAAGGTCCTGACATTTGTGTTAAAAATCACTGATTGGACGCAGGCGCTGACCGCGACCAATCACCGATTTTGGCGCCAAATTTAAATATCGGCCGCGACCAATCACCGATCTTGGCTCCACATTTAAACACCGCTGTGCTGATTGGTCGTCGACGCTGGGCGCGACCAATCACCGATTTTGGCGCCACATTTAAATAGCGTCCGCGACCAATCAGTACAGCAGTGTTTAAATGTGGAGCCAAGATGGGTGATTGGTCGTGGCCGATATTTAAATTTGGTGCCCAAGTCGGTGATTGGTCGCGGCCAGCGCCAGCGACAAATCAGCGATTTTTAACACAAATGTCCGGACCTTAGCAACTCCATGCGGATACTGTGGGGACATCAGCGGCTAGGGTGTCAAGGGAGGACCGGGGAGCGGCGCTGCGGGTCCGGATACTTATGCTGCGAACGCCGGCTCATGTCCCTGGTTCTCGCAGAGGAAGTATCCGCACAGGCAGCGCCGCTCCCCGGTCCTCCCTTCACACCCTAGCCGCTGATGTCCCCACAGTATTCGCATGGTGTTACAAAGGTCCGGACATTTGTGTTAAAAATCGCTGATTGGTCGCTGGCGCTGCCCGCGACCAATCACCAATTTGGGCGCCAAATTTAAATATCGGACGCGACCAATCACCGATCTTGGCACCAGATTTAAACACCGCTGTGCTGATTGGTCGCGGCCGATATTTAAATTTGGCGCCCAAATCGGTGATTGGTCGCGGGCAGCGCCAGCGACCAATCAGCGATTTTTAACACAAATGTCCGGATCTTTGTAACACCATGCGGATACTGTGGGGACATCAGCGGCTAGGGTATGAAGGGAGGACCGGGGAGCGGCGCTGCAGGTCGGGATACTTCTGCTGCGAGCAGTCGCTCATGTCCCGGGTTCTCGCAGTGGAAGTAGCCGCACAGGCAGCGGCGCTCCCCGGTCCTCACTAATACGATTCCGCTCCCCGCTCCTCACCAATACGATTCGCTGATTGGTCGCGCTCTCCGCACGCGACCAATCGGTGATCTTGGCGCTAAAGTTAAACACCGCTCTGCTGATTGGTTGCGGCCGCTGCCCGCGACCAATCACCGATTTGGGCGTCAAATTTAAATATCGGCCGCGACCAATCAGTACAGTGGTGTTTAAATGTGGAGCCAAGATCGGTGATTGGTTGCGGCCGATATTTTAATTTGGCTCCCAAATCGGTGATTGGTCGCGGGCACCGCCAGCGACCAATCAGCGAATTTTAACACAAATGTCCGGATCTTTGTAACACCATGCGGATACTGTGGGGACATCAGCGGCTAGGGTGTGAAGGGAGGACCGGGGAGCGGCGCTGCGGGTCGGGATACTTCTGCTGCGAGCGCCCGCTCATGTCCCGGGTTCTCGCAGCGGAAGTATCCGCACAGGCAGCGCCGCTGACATCCATGCGGCTAGGGCGTGAAGGGAGGACCGGGGAGCGGCGCTGCGGGTCCAATTGGTCGCGGGCGCTATTTAAATGTGCCGCACAAATCGTTGATTGGTCGCGGACTTGGCCCGCGACCAATCACTGATCTTGCGGCCAAAGTTAAACACTACTGTGCTGATTGGTCGCGGACACTGCCCGTGACCAATCACCGATTTGGGCGCCAAATTTAAATATCGGCCGCGACCAATCACCGATCTTGGCGCCAAATTTAAACACCGCTGTGCTGATTGTTCGCGGCCGATATTTAAATGTGGCGCCCAAATCCGTGATTGGTCGCGGGCAGCGTCGGCGACCAATCAGCACAGCGGTGTTTAAGTTTTGCGCTAAGATCAGTGATTGGTCGGGTCTGAAGACCGCGACCAATCATCGAATCGTCTTGGTGAGGACCGGGGTGCGGCGCTGCCTGTGCGGGTACTAACACTGTGAGAACCCGGGACATGAGCAGGCGCTCGCAGCAGAAGTATCTCGACCCGCAGCGCCGCTCCCCGGTCCTCCCTTCCGCATGGAGGTCAGTGGTCCTTCCGCTGATACCGGCTGGGAGATGAGCGTCTCGCGCCGCTCATCTCCCGGCTGCATCTCCGTCCCGCAGATGGGTCCGGCGGTCGGGGTCCTTCTGCTGGTACCGGCCGGGAGATGAGCGCCTCGCGGCGCTCATCTCCCGTCTGCTTCGCCGCTCAGCTCTGTCCCGCAGATGAGCCGCTAACGGCCGCCATCTTTTTTCAGAAATCTCGCGGCGCTGATTGTCCGCTGCCGGACCAATGAGCGACGCGGAATTTCCTGGACAGACAGACAGACAGACAGACAAATAGACAGACAGACAGACAGACAGACGGGATAAGACAATTATATATATAGATAGCTAGATAAATATCCATGAGATATATAATTAGTGCCTTGCGTGTGTTGGGTACTGTACATGTAATAACTTTAAGCTAATAAATAAATAAATGAAAAAAATGACGTTGGGTCCCCTTCATTTTTGATAACCAGCAAAGGTAAAGTAGGTATACCATTCTTCTACCACATGTAGTAGTGAAAACTAAAAGCTGCAATTGTTAGTACTTTCCAGAATAAAACCTCATGTATTTATTACACTTTCTGTAGAATTACCTTCATTTTCAGATTCTTTTTTTAATAAGCAATGTAGCAATATGAATAGCTCTTTTTGCTATGTGTACTAATATTCTTCACTATATTAAATGTATGCAGTACCTAGTTTTATTTTAGTATTGTTTATTCCAAGGATTGCCTAAAAAACAAGAAGCATGAGAACATTTTGTAGCTTAAAAATCCTGAATGCATCATATTGTATTGCTGCTTATTCATAATGTCATGAGAAGTTGGGATATTTTCTATCTAGTTTTTAAATATAAATATCCCTCAATATTCATCTTATTTTCCTGTGGCTGTTACAATGCACAGTGAGCGGTGATATTCTAGAAACATCAAGCTCTCTGCATTCCTTTAGAGTTTATGACTTACAGTGCCCAAGGCGCCATTATCACATCAGCCATCAGTCACAAGTTATGATGGGTCCTGTCTCGACATTTAACTGTAATGGACAGGAGATTTTAAAATAAGTTTATCCTCCCAGCTACGGCCTTAAATTTTCTTTATAACTATTTACTTTATGCCTTTCTGTGTCTAGTTTTATTTATTCCCCTATAGATGTGTCTTGAGAATGGCTGTAAGATAGGCAATTTATATGAAATATTTGTGTAGTTTGTATTGGATAAAAATATTTCTTTAATATATATTACAGAGGTTTATACACATATTAATATCTGTTTAAATGATGACTTTATTGTAAAGCAATGCATAGGTCTCGTGCACTCAGCATAGTCATATGCAATACTTACTACAGAGGCATATTCATTCCATGCTACTCAGGCATAGGTACTCCATTCTACACAAGTGTAGGCATTTCATGCCACAGAGGTATATGCAGTCTGTGCTACATACAGTGGGTACGGAAAATATTCAGACCCCTTTAAATTTTTCACTCTTTGTTTCATTGCAGCCATTTGGTAAATTCTAACAAGTTAATTTTTTTTCTCATTAAAGTACACTCTGCACCCCATCTTGACTGAAAAAAAACAGAAATGTAGACATTTTTGCAAATTTATTAAAAAAGAATAAACTGAAATATCATATGGTCATAAGTATTCAGACCCTTTGCTCAGACACTCATATTTAAGTCACATGCTGTCCATTTCCTTGTGATCCTCCTTGAGATGGTTCTACTCCTTCATTGGAGTCCAGCTGTGTTTAATTAAACTGATAGGACTTGATTTGGAAAGGCACACACCTGTCTATATAAGACCTCACAGCTCACAGTGCATGTCAGACCAAATGAGAATCATGAGCTCAAAGGAACTGCCCAAGGCTCTCAGAGACAGAATTGTGGCAAGGCACAGATCTGGCCAAGGTTACAAAAGAATTTCTGCATTATTCAAGGTTCCTAAGAGTACAGTGGCCTCCATAATCCTTAAATGGAAGAAATTTGGGACCACCAGAAGTCTTCCTAGACCTGGCCATCCAGTCAAAGTGAGCAATCGTGAGAGAAGAGCCTTGGTAAGAGAGGTAAAGAAGAACCCCAAGATCACTGTGGCTGAGCTCCAGCTATGCAGTAGGGAGATGGGAGAAAGTTCCACGAAGTCAACTATTACTGCAGCCCTCCACCTTTATGGCAGAGTGGCCCGATGGAAGCCTCTCCTCAGTGCAAGATTTGAAAGGCTGCATAGAGTTTGCTCAAAAACACATGAAGGACTCCCAGACTATGAGAAATAAGATTCTCTGGTTTGATGAGACGAAGATATAGCTTTTTGGTGATAATTCTAAGCGGTATGTGTGGAGAAAATCAGGCACTGCTCATTAGTGTTGAGCCATCCCCGTAGTGTTCGGGTTCGGTTCGGTTCGTCGAACACCGGGATGTTCGAGGAACTGTTAGTCGAACTGTTCGTCGAACACCTTAGAACACCGTCGAACACCGTTAAAACCAATGGCAGGCAAACAAAAACACATAGAAACACATAGAAAACACCTTCAAAGGTGTCCAAAAGCTGACAAACTGCTCAGAAGACGCTCTCTTTAAAAAAGCCGGCCGGCAATTCAACAGCGGCATACACCGGTACCCGACAATTTAGACAAGAAGGAATAGAGCATCACACATAGATTAGATAGATAGAAACATGTCAGTCACACATATAAGAAGCACAGTGACAGTGTTGCTTACTGTACTTGTCATTTAGTGTAAAGGATTTATTTAAAAAAATAATAGTGTTTTCATGCACCGTCTCTTTAAAAAAGCCGGCCGGCAATTCAGCCTCGGTACCCGACAATTTAGAACAGAAAGATAGAGCATCACACATAGATTAGATAGGTAGAAACATGTCAGTCACATATATAAG
The DNA here is from genome assembly GCF_046119375.1 of Phyllobates terribilis. Classification (NCBI taxonomy): domain Eukaryota; kingdom Metazoa; phylum Chordata; class Amphibia; order Anura; family Dendrobatidae; genus Phyllobates; species Phyllobates terribilis. The sequence goes on along the minus strand of NW_027362771.1, from coordinate 451,610,923 downwards.
AAGTACAGTGATAGTGTTGATCACTGTACTTGTCATTTAGTGTTAAAATAAAGGATTTATTAAAAAAAAAATTGGCGTGGGGTTCCCCGTAATTTTAGTCTCTAGCGGAGGTTAAGCAGACGGCTGGGGCAGATGTTTGAAGCCTGGGAGGGGGGTAATACCCATGGAGCTTCCCAGGCTACTAATATCAGCCCCCAGCTGAATACCTAGCCTTTACTAGCTATTAAAATGGGGGACCCCCCCAAAAAAATGACGTGGGGTCCCCCCTATTTAAATAGCTAGCAAAGGCTAAGCAGACAGCTGGGGGCTGATATTAATAGCCCAGGAAGGGTGCCATGAATATTGGCCCCCTCCCAGGCTAGAAACACCAGCCGTCAGCTGTCCCAGAAATGGCGCATCCGTAGGATGCTCCAAATCTGGCACTTAGCCTCGCTCTTCCCACTGGCCTGTAGCGGTGGCAGTGGGGTAATAGGGCTGGGGTTGATGTCAGCTTATAATGCCAGCTGACATCAAGCCCAGGTTAGTAATGGAGAGGCGTCTATAAGACACCCCCATTACTAACCCCATAGTCAAAGTTAAAAGAAAACACAAACACCCAGAATAAAGTCCTTTAATTGAAATAAACACACAATTCTTTATTGTTCTAAATTAAACCATACTTACCATCACGCCCATTCCAGCTGAAGCCAACGATCTCCTGCAATAAAAGTAAAATAATAAACCAACATCATCCTTACCTTTCCATGGTTCCCACGACAGCTTCAGCTCTGCTACATCGAGATGACAGGCTGGACCGCAGCAGAACGCTGCCATCCAGCCTGTCATCCCGCAGACACTGAGAAGCGCAGGCTTGTTTGCGCTCCTCAGTGTCTGGCTGTGACGGCATAAAGATGAGCCGAGGTCATGTCCAATGAGCTCGGCTCACCTCATGCACGTCACTGACAGCGTGGGAGAATTCTCACGCTGAAGCGCTGAGTGCAGGAGAATTTTCCCACGCTGTCAGTGACGTGCATGAGGCTGATATTTAAATTTGGCGCACAAATCGGTGATTGGTCGCGGGCAGCGTCCGCGACCAATCAGCACAGTAGTGTTTAACTTTGGCGGCAAGATCAGTGATTGGTCGCGGTCAAGACGGCGACCAATCACCGATTTGTGCGGCACATTTAAATAGCGGCCGCGACCAATTGGATGTCAGCGCCGCTCCCCGGTCCTCCCTTCACACCCTAGCCGCTGATGTCCCCACAGTATCCGCATGGTGTTACAAAGGTCCGGACATTTGTGTTAAAAATCGCTGATTGGTCGCTGGCGCTGCCCGCGACCAATCACCGATTTGGGCGCCAAATTTAAATATCAGCCGCGACCAATCACCCATCTTGGCTCCACATTTAAACACCGCTGTACTAATTGGTCGCGGACGCTATTTAAATGTGGCGCCAAAATCGGTGATTGGTCGCGCCCAGCGTCGTCGACCAATCAGCACAGCGGTGTTTAAATGTGGAGCCAAGATCAGTGATTGGTTGCGGCCGATGTTTAAATTTGGCGCCCAAATCGGTGATTGGTCGCGGGCAGCGCCAGCGACCAATCAGCGATTTTTAACACAAATGTCCGGATCTTTGTAACACCATGCGGATACTGTGGGGAGATCAGCGGCTAGGGTGTCAAGGGAGGACCGGGGAGCGGAGCTGCATGTCGGGATAGATCTGCTGCGAGCAGTCGCTCATCTCCCGGCTTCTCGCAGCGGAAGTATCCGACCAGGCAGCGGCGCTCCCCGGTCCTCACCAATACGATTCGCTGATTGGTCGCGCTCTCCGCACGCGACCAATCAGTGATCTTGGAGCTAAAGTTAAACACCGCTCTGCTGATTGGTCGCGGAAACTGCCCACGACCAATCACCGATTTGGGCGCCACATTTAAATAGCGGCCGCGACCAATCAGTGAGATTGACGCCAAATTTAAACAACGCTCTGCTGATTGGTCGCGGACTCCAGCCGCGACCAATCAGCAAGATTGGCACCAAATTTAAACCCCGCTCTGCTAATTGGTCGCGGATGCCGGCCGCGACTAATCAACATTATTGGCGCCAAATTTAAACACCGCTCTGCTGATTGATCGCGGTCGCCGTCCGTAACCAATCAGCAGTATTGGCGCCAAATTTAAACTCTGCTCGGCTGATTGGTCACAGTTGCCGGCCGCGACCAATCAGCAGTATTGGCGCCAAATTTAAACCCCGCTCTGCTGATGGGTCACGGTTGCCGGCCGCAACCAATCAGCGATTTTGGCGCCAAATTGAAACACCGCTCTGCTGATTGGTCGCGGCCGGCGATTGCGACCAATCACCGTTATTGGCGCCAAATTTAAACACCGCTTTGCTGATTGGTCGCAACCGCAACCAATCAGCATTATTGGCGCAAAATTTAAACACCGCTTTGCTGATTGGTCGCGACCGCGACCAATCAGCATTATTGGCGCAAAATTTAAACCCCGCTCTGCTGATTGGTCGCGGCCGGCGGTTGCGACTAATCAGCGATATAGTCGCCAAATTTCAACACCGCTTTGCTGACCGCCATGAATTTCTAGTAAAGTATTTAAAAAAAACACAACACCAAGAATAAAGTCCTTTAAATGAAATAAACACACAATTCTTTATTGTTCTAAATTAAACCATACTTACCGTCACGCCCATTCCAGCTGAAGCCAATGTCTTCTGCAATAAAAGTAAAATAATAAAGCAACCTCATCCTTACCTTTCCATGGTTCCCACGACAGCTTCAGCTCTGCTACATCGAGATGACAGGCTGGACCGCAGCAGAACGCTGCCATCCAGCCTGTCATCCCGCAGACACTGAGAAGGGCAGGCATGCTTGCGCTCCTCAGTGTCTCGCTGTGACGGCATAAAGATGAGACAAGTTCATGTCCAATGATCTCAGCTCACCTCATGCACGTCACTGACAGCGTGGGAAAATTCTCCTGCACTCAGCGCTACAGCGTGAGAATTCTCCCACGCTGTCAGTGACGTGCATGAGGTGAGCTGAGATCATTGGACATGAATGAGCTCACCTCATGCACGTCACTGACAGCGTGGGAAAATTCTCACCCTGTAGCGCTGAGTGCAGGAGAATTCTCCCACGCTGTCAGTGACGTGCATGAGGTGAGCTGAGTTCATTGGACATGAACTTGTCTCATCTTTATGCCGTTACAGCGAGACACTGAGGAGCGCAAGCATGCCTGCGCTTCTCAGTGTCCGCGGCATGGCAAGCTGGATGGCAGCGTTCTGCTGCGGTCCAGCCTGTCATCTCGATGTAGCAGAGCTGAAGCTGTCGTGGGAACCATGGAAAGGTAAGGATGATGTTGCTTTATTATTTTACTTTTATTCAGGAGATCGTTGGCTTCAGCTGGAATGGGCGTGGTGGTAAGTATAGTTTAATTTAGAACAATAAAGAATTGTGTCTTTATTTCAATTAAAGGAGTTTATTCTGGGTGTTTGTGTTTTCTTTTAACTTTGACTATGGGATTAGTAATGGGGGTGTCTTATAGACGCCTCTCCATTACTAACCTGGGCTTGATGTCAGCTGGCATTATAAGCTGACATCAACCCCAGCCCTATTACCCCACTGCCACCGCTACAGGGCAGTGGGAAGAGCGAGGCTAAGTGCCAGAATTAGCGCATCCTATGGATGCGCCAGTTCTGGGGCGGCTGACGGCTGGTGTTTCTAGCCTGGGAGGGGGCCAATATTCATGGCACCCTTCCTGGGCTATTAATATCAGCCCCCAGCTGTCTGCCTAGCCTTTGCTAGCTATTAAAATAGGGGGGACCCCATGTCATTTTTTTTGGGGGGGTCCCCCATTTTAATAGCTAGTAAAGGCTAGGTATTCAGCTGGGGGCTGATATTAGTAGCCTGGGAAGCTCCATGGGTATTACCCCCCTCCCAGGCTTCAAATATCTGCCCCAGCCGTCTGCTTAACCTCCGCTAGAGCCTAAAATTATGGGGACCCCCACGCCAATTTTTTTTTAAATAAATCCTTTATTTTAACACTAAATGACAAGTACAGTAAGCAACACTGTCACTGTACTTCATATATATGTGACTGACATGTTTCTATCTATCTAATCTATGTGTGATTCTCTATTCCTTCTATTCTAAATTGTCGGGTACCGCTGCTGAATTGCCGGCCAGCTTTTTTAAAGAGACAGTGCATGAAAACACTATTATTTTTTTTAATAAATCCTTTACACTAAATGACAAGTACAGTAAGCAACACTGTCACTGTACTTCATATATGTGACTGACATGTTTCTATCTATCTAATCTATGTGTGATGCTCTATTCTTTCTGTTCTAAATTGTCGGGTACCGGTCTATGCCGCTGCTGAATTGCCGCTTTTCATGTTTCACTGTTGGCACTGTTCCCATCGATTTGGGCAATCACTGTAATGCCACAACCACCATGGCTGTGGCATTACAGTGAGTGGCAGACAATCCCTGCATGATTGGTGCTCTAAATAGCGCCAGACATGCAGGACACGCTTTTGGTGCACGAACAGTTATCGAACATAACCTCGAACAGCCGAATTTTTTGCAAATCGTTCGGGTTCGTCGAACAACTCGAACACCGCCCAAAACAGCTCGAATTTGAGATTGGCGAACAGTTCTAGTCAAACACCGCTCATCTCTACTGCTCATCACCTGCCCAATACTATCCCAACAGTGAAACATGGTTGTGGAAGCATCATGCTATGGGTGTTTTTCAGCTGCAGGGACAGGACGACTGGTTGCAATTGAAGGAAACATGAATACTGCCAAGTACAGAGATATCCTGGATGGAAACCTCTTCCAGAGTGCTCTGGACTTCAGAATTGGCAAAAGGTTCACCTTCCAACAAGACAATGACACTAAGCACACAGCTAAAATAACAAAGGAGTGGCTTCAGAACAACTCTGTGACCATTCTTGACTTGCCCAGGCAGAGCCCTGACCTAAACCCAATTGAGCATCTCTGGAGAGACCTGAAAATGGCTGTCCACCAACGTTCACCATCCAACTAGACGGAATTGGAGAGGATCTGCAAGGAAGAATGGCAGAGGATCCCCAAATACAGGTGTGAAAAACTTGTTGCATCATTCTCAAGAAGACTCATGGCTGTACTAGCTCAAAATGGTGCTTCTACGCAATACTGAGCAAAGGGTCTGAATACTTATGACCAGTGTTGAGCGATACCTTCCGATATCGGGAAATATCGGATCGGATTGGATCGGACCGATACCCAAAAAATATCGGATATCGCCTATTCCGATACCGGAAACCAATGCAAGTCAATGGGACACAAATATCAGAATGAAAATAAACCCTTTCTTTCCTTGTAGGTTAATTCTACATGAAGGAAAACAACTAAGAATAATGTAGAATGTATTGGGGGAGGTGGAGGAGACATTAAAGGCATAGAGGTTTAGCCCAATCAAATGGAATAGCAGGAATTAATATTTTTTTAAGACGTTTGGAGTTACAAAGATATTGACTATGTTAAGCTTTTTTATATTTGGTCAGATATTTATGTTTCACTACTTCCATGCTCTTCACCTTTTTTACTTCTCCCACACTTTCTCCTTCATCATCCTCAGCAGCAGCATCTTTTTCATCAACTTCTTCTTCACCTTATTCATCTTCTTCTTCTTCACCTTCTTCCTATTATTCTTTTTTTTTACATTCTTCATATTCTTCTTATTCAACTATTATTCTTCTTCATATTCTACTTCTTCATCTTCTTCATATTTTTCTTCTTCATCATATTCTTATTTGTGACAGGCATTCCTGTAGTTGTTATCTATAAAAGTTTGAAGATTACACCTTCCGTTCTGCCTGTCACAAAAGATTTACAACAGGATTTGTCTGCGTTCAGTTTGGCCTGCAGCAGCAGGTAATTTCCAGGGGCACCACGAGGAGGAACGGACTCAACCCCATACACTGCTTAGTCTTCTTCTGCTTATAATTTAGATAATATCTTTTGCTCTGATTTTTAGTCTTATGCTTAATGTTCTTCTGCTTTTTGTTCTGCAGCTTCTTGTTCTTCTGCTTCTTGGTCTTCTGTCTCTTGTTCTTCTGTATCTTGGTGGTTGTCTTCTTGTTCTTTGTCCTCTTGGTCATCTTCTTCAGGGTCATCTTCTTGGTCTTCTTTGGGGTGGTCTTCAGGGTCGTCGTCTTCAGGGTCATCGTCTTCGGGGTCCTCATCTTCTTCGGGGTGGTCTTCAGGGTCGTCGTCTTCAGGGTCATCATCTTCGGGGTCCTCGTCTTCTTTGGGGTGGTCTTCAGGGTCGTCGTCTTTGGGGTCCTCGTCTTCGGGGTGGTCTTCAGGGTCGTCGTCTTCAGGGTCCTCTTCTTCGGGGTCCTCGTCTTCTTCGGGGTGATCTTCAGGGTCGTCGTCTTCAGGGTCGTCATCTTTGGGGTCCTTGCTTTCTTTGGGGTGATCTTCAGGGTCGTCGTCTTCAGGGCCGTCTTCTTCGGGGTCCTCGTCTTCTTCGGGGTGGTCTTCAGGGTCGTCGTCTTCGGGGTCCTCGTCTTCTTCGGGGTGGTCTTCAGGGTCATCGTTTTCAGGGTCGTCATAAGGGAGATCCAGAGTGATTACCAAAAACCATTTAAAAAAACTTGAACTTGGAAATGTAGCAGAAGGTACAAGAAGGCTGAGGAACTGCCGAGAACCAGCTGACGGTACTGGAACCCGGATGGGTAGCAGAAGGTACAAGAGCCAATGGAACTACCGAGGACCAGCTGATGGTACTGGAACTCGGTTACTAAGCAGTAGGTACCTGTGCCAGAAAGCACTACCAAGGACCAGCAGACATTGGTGGAACTCGGATACCAAGAAGGAGGCACCTAAGCCAAAGGCACTGCCGAGAACCAGCTGACGGTACTGGAACCCGGATGGGTAGCAGAAGGTACACATGAAAATAAAAGTTGCAAGGCCGTGAACCGACCGGAGTTACCGAAACCCACAGTCCTACAGGGGGTGCTTGTCCTATTGGCACTATGGAACTAGCCTTCATTGCCAGATCCTGCAGCCCACATAGGAGTCACCTAAACTGCAGGCACCATAGAGTCGGCTAACCCGACCGCAACACGACAAGACAACGTATTGGAGGCAAAGTGACGTTGACACTACCCGGAAACAGCTGGCGTGCTGGAGCCAGGCTGGCAGGAGGGAGTACCCATGCCAAAGACCCTGCTGGGAAACAGCTGGCGGTGCTGGAACCCAAGGTAAATGCTAAAAACAGAGTGGAGTCAGAGGCCTAATTGGAGCAAGTTTAAAATCAGTAGTAGTGCGAATGTGGACAGAGCAGGAGAAATTGCCAGGCACACAGCAGGGGATCAGCTGACGTTACTGAATACCCAAATAACACTGGAGCAAGTGTTGACTGTGCAGACCGCACTTCTGAGCAGCAACTGGCGGTGTTGGAGCCCAGGGTAAATACTGAAAACAGAGAGGAGCCAGACAGAGGCCTAATTGGAGCAAGTTTAAAATCAGTAGTAATGTGAATGTGGACAGAGCAGGAGAAATTGCCGGGCACACAGCAGGGGATCAGCTGACGTTACTGAACCCCAATAACACTGGAGCAAGTGTTGACTGTGCAGACGGCACTTCTGAGCAGCAACTGGCGGTGTTGGAGTCCAGGGTAAATACTGAAAACAGAGAGGAGCCAGACAGAGGCCTAATTGGAGCAAGTTTAAAATCAGTAGTAGTGTGAATGTGGACAGAGCAGGAGAAATTGCCGGGCACACAGCAGGGGATCAGATGACGTTACTAAACCACAATAACACTGAAACAAGTGTTGACTGTGCAGACTGCACTTCTGAGCAGCAACTGGCGGTGTTGGAGCCTAGGGTAAATACTAAAAACAGAGTGGAGCCAGAGGCCTAATTGGAGCAAGTTTAAAATCAGTAGTAGTGTGAATGTGGACAGAGCAGGAGAAATTGCCGGGCACACAGCAGGGGATCAGCTGACTTTACCGAACCCCAATAACACTGGAGCAAGTGTTGACTGTGCAGACGGCACTTCTGAACAGCAACTGGCGGTGTTGGAGCCCAGGGATTACAGTTCAGGTGGTAGATACATGAACACAACAGGAGACCTGGATACTGTTGCCAACCAATTATTTAATCTGGAAGAGGACTGGCAAATTCATGCGAGATCCAGGCCTTGTTCCTTTTCAGAAAAGTAAGCCGGTCAACGTTATCGGAGGATAGTCGGATGCGACGGTCTGTTAGTACACCACCTGCGGCACTAAAGACGCGTTCCGATAATACACTAGCAGCAGGGCAAGCCAGCACCTCCAATGCATACTGGCTAAGCTCTAGCCATGTATCCAGCTTAGAGACCCAAAACTTGAAGGGAGAAGAGCAGTCTGGGAGTACACTGAGAGGGCAAGACATGTAGTCTGTCACCATCTGACGGAAACGTTGCCTGCTGCTGACTGGAGCCGTCTGTGATGGTGTAGACATTTGAGCTGCTTTGTAAAGCACTAGCAGCACTGCTCTCGGGTGGAATGGAGAACATGATGGAATGCACCAGTGTGTCTTGGTACTCCCGCATTTTACGCTCCCGGTTCAACGGTGTTATGAGGCTTTGTAAGTTGTCCCGGTAGCGAGGATCTAGGAGGGTGGACACCCAATAATCAGCCGTGTTGAGAATGTGGGCGATGTGGCGGTCGTTTCTCAGGCACTGCAGCATGAAATCAACCATGTGCTGCAGACTGCCAACTGGCCAAGAAACGCTGTCCCCTAATTGAGGCGTGATTTCTTCCTGCTCTGCATCACCCCACCCTCGCTCTAGATACTGACTACTAGAGCATTGTGTACCTCCCTCCTCTGGACAGATGTCTTCCTCCTCCATTGACTCCTCCTCATCCTCCTCACAAAGTGTCCCCTGCCTAGACCTTTGTGAGGAACCACGTTGCGCAGACTGTACAGAAGCAGATGGCATTTGTGACTCCTCATCCTCCAACCTCTTCCAAAACCTCCTCCCTTAAGGCCCCGTCACACTAAGCGATGCAGCAGCGATCCCGACAACGGTATGACCTGTCAGGGATCGTTGCTGCGTCGCTAATACATCGCTGGTGAGCTGTCAAGCAGGCAGGCTCACCAGCGATCAGGGGAGCAGCGATATCATGGAAAGAATCGTTCCACGATGTCCTGCTCCCGGTTACCAGCCTGCTGCTGAAGCAGGAGCAGGCTGGTAACCATGATAAACATCGGGTTACTAAGTGCGCGTGTGCCCCTAGTAACCCGCTGTTTACCATGGATACCACTCTGCTACCGTGCGCGGGAGGTTACCGTTCACCTTAGCAGAGTCGTATCCATGATAATCATCGGGTTACTAGGGGCATACGCGCACTTAGTAACCCGATGTTTATCATGGATACGACTCTGCTAAGGTGAGCGGTAACCTCCCGCGCACCATAGCAGAGTGGTATCCATGGTAAACAGCTGGTTACTAAGTGCGCGCGTGCCCCTAGTAACCCGATGTTTACCATGGATACCAGCCTGATCGTTGGTCCCGCTGGTCACACACAGCGATGAGTGCCGGCCAGCAGGAGGCCAATGACCAAAAAATGGTCCAGGACACTTTGCAGCGATCAGCGACCTCACAGCAGGGGCCTGATCGTTGCAAAGTGTCACACATAGCGACATCGCTGGTGAGGTCGCTGTTGCGTCACCGAAACCATGACTCAGCAGCGATCTCGCTAGCGATATCGCTATGTGAGACGGGGGCTTTAGTGCTTGCAGTGTTTTTTCAAGCAGGCAGATAAGGGGGATAGTCATGATGACTAGTGCATCATCTGCACTCGCCATCCGTGTGGAATAATCGAAGGCACGCAAAACGTGGCAGATGTCCTTCATAGAGTCCCACTCAGTGGTGGTGAAGTGTGAACGGCGCGCAGTGCGACTTTTTTGCGTCTGCTGCAGCTGGTACTCCATTACTGCTGCCTGCTGCTCACACAACCTCTCCAATATATGTAACGTTGAATTACACCTGGTGGGTAGGTCACATATGATGCGATGTTCTGGAAGGTGTAATCGGCGCTGCAGAGCTGCAATGCCTGATCTTGCGATGCTGGAACGCCGCAAGTGAGCGCACTCTATGCGGACCTTGTGCAGCAGTGCATCAAGATCCGGATAGTCCCTCAAAAAACTCTGCATGACCAAGTTGAGCACATGTGCCAGACATGGGATGTGAGTGAGGTTGCCTAGGCCCAGAGCTGCCACCAGATTTCGGCCATTGTCACACACTACCATGCCTGGCTGGAGATTCGCTGGCACAAACCACACGTTGCTCTGCTGCTTGATGGCATTCCAGAGCTCCTGCGCTGTGGCTTCGATTCCCCAAATAAATTAATTTCAATACGGCGTGTTGACGTTTGGCCATGGCTGTGCTCATATCAGTCGTAACAGGTAACCGTTCACGGGTTGATGTGGAGGAAGACCGTGATGGCTCCTGCAGCGCTGATTCAGAGGAACTGGAGTATGAAGAGGAGTCAATGTGTACAGACTGGATCCCTGCAATCCTTGGAGTTGGCAGAACATGTACAGCGCCACTCTCAAGATCTGTACCCGGCTCCACAACATTTACCCAATGGGCAGTGAGGGAAAGGTATCGTCCCTGTCCATGCTTACTGGTCCACGCATCAGTAGTCAGGTGGACCTTGCTACTGACGGCGTTTTGTAGCGCATGTTTAATTTTTCCCTCCACATGCTATTGCAGGGCAGGGGCGGCTTGCCTGCTGAAATAAAAGTGGCTGGGCATGTTGTATTGTGGGACTGTCAATGCCATCAAGTTACGGAAGGAGTCAGTCTCCACCAGCCTGAATGATAGCATTTCAAGGGCCAGTAGTTTTGCAATGCCAGCATTCAGAGCCTGTGATCGGGGGTGGTTTGCTGAGTATGGGCGCCTTTTCTCCCATGACTGTGCTAACGATGGCTGTAGACTGGCCTGGGAGTGTGAGGATGACAGGGAACGTGGTGCTGTGGGTGGAATGACACTGTGTCTCTGTACAACAGTGCCAGAGGTTCTTCCATGGCGATCCTGTGAGGAAGCCGAACCAGCTGTGTGTGAGCTGGAAGAAGAGGCTACAACACGAGCTGAAGAGATGGTAGGTGGCGCTGTAGATTGGCCTAGGTCTTCAGTGTGTCTTTGTAACTCCACCACGTGCTTGGTCTGCACATGTTTCCACATATTTGTGGTATTGAGGTTGCTGAAACTTTTCCCTCTTTTCACTTTCTGATTACACAGCTTGCATTTGACAAAGCAAATGTCATCTGCAACTGTGTCAAAAAAGGACCAGGCACTACAAGTCTTGGGAGCGCCCGTTTTGGGTTTTGGAAGAGGCATGCTCCTAATGGGTGCCGAAGTGGAGGCTACAGGCAACCAAGTCTGCCCCCTACGTCTCCCTCCTTTTTGGGCCGTTCGGGGGATCTCTTCTTCAGAGCTGCTCCCACCACCTTCCTGTACCTCACGCCATGATGGGTCAAGGACCTCATCATCTACACTACCCTCTTCAAACAACTGCTTCTCCTGTGTAGTTTTGAGAGCACAGTACGCACCAGAAAGTGGCACCTGAGTCTCATCATCAGATGCGCACTGAGGTGTGCTGACCATAGGCACTGGCCCGCCTGCCTCTTCAGTTTCAGAGAGACAAAGCGGTTGCCCATCACTGCATACTACCTCTTCTTCAAATTCTAGAATTCTGCTTGGCTGGCCCCCTCTTTCAAAGCCAAGAGATTCAGAGAACAGAAGTAGAGATGGCTCCTGTCCAGGGCTCTCTGACTGCCTCGGCAATTTGGCAGGTGGTGAAGAGACAGATGGGTGCTCTTCAGTGCTGAGGACCTGAGAGGATCTGGAACTAATTGAAGTCGATGCGTTTGCTGCCATCCATCCGACAACGGCTTCAATTTGGTCCTCTCGCAACAGTGGGGTATGGCGAGCTCCTACAAAGCTGCACATAAAGGACTGTTCCCTGGTAAAACTGGGGGATGCTGAGTCACTGGTGCCTGCAGCAGGCACAGAATCCCCAGGTCCTCTCCCTGCAGGCACAGAATCCCCACGTCCTCTCCCTGCAGAAACTCCACGACCACGACCACATGCCTTACTCCCTGCCTTCTTCATCTTGGTAGACTGATAAAGATAGGCAGAAAAGTACTAAGGGCTTAGTGTGCTTATTCCTGAACAGCTGCTAACAGGTATAAGAAACACTAATTTTATAAAGTGTGGACTAGACTTTAATATGAGCTAATGTGGCCTACACAACTGTAAAGTGGAGTGTTTGGTGAACTTTATTTACGTTTTTTTTCCACAAAAAGACACTGGATGTGCCTAAAGATGTAAAACCGATAGCATCACAAACTTTTTGTAGCTATTACAATCCAGGAAGGTAACCTACAATGAAAAGATGAGGCTACAAAAATTAGGCTAATACTAATCTGGCTGGGGCTGCAGGGCACAAGGCTGCCGAAAGGCTCCTCTATCTATTCCTATACAGTATGTTTGGAAGCAATCTAGCTGGATACGGATGGAACCACACTAATAGGAGAAATCAGGAAAAATGAGCAGTACTAATGCAAAAAAGCAAAATGTATGAGGCATTGACGCACGCTGAGCGGACTACAACCGGATGTGGCTGCAGAAGACACTACATCGTGAGCTGCACTCACACACAGAGACCTCGCAGACAGTCGTGAACAGTGCAGAGAACAGTGCACTAGCGCTGCAAGGCATAAGAAAGCTTTATAAAGTAGCACAATAAAGCAAATAGGTAGCTAATACTGTCCCTCAGAACAGCAGCGTCCTGTCCCTACCTGAATTCACAGCAGAGTGAACCCAAAATGGTGGCGGCGGCTTTTATAGTGCATCATGACATCATTTCAGCAGCCAATCACAGCCATGCCATTAGTTAACATGCCTAACATGCCTAACAGGATGTGCCCACACTTCTTAGGATCCTCACTGGCTGAATAAAATGAAACTGGCTCATTGCATTATGGGAACTTCCAATTCCGGTATTCGATAATCTAAAAGTATCGGAACTCAGTATCGGAACTCCGATACCGCGAATATCGGTCGATACCCGATATTTCAGTATCGGAATGCTCAACACTACTTATGACCATGTGATATTTCAGTTTTTCTTTTTTAATAAATTTGCAAAAATTTCTACATTTCTGTTTTTTTCCAGTCAAGATGGGGTGCAGAGTGTACTTTAATGAGAAAAAAAATGAACTTTTTAGAATTTACCAAATGGCTGCAATGAAACAAAGAGTGAAAAATTTAAAGGGGTCTGAATACTTTCCGTACCCACTGTAGGTGTAGGCATTTCATGGTACACACATGTAGACATTTTGTGCTGCGGAGTTGGCATTCTGCATTACAGAGCTTAGGCATTCCATTCTATATAGATGTAGACATTCCATGGTACACTGTCGTAGGCAAAGGAAGTTATAGGCAGATAAGCTACAGGCCATGATAGCATGTGTAGGCTTCTCCCAGTAGTATAAGCCATGTGCAACATTGCATTATCGTGTTGAAAAATGGCTCCTGGAATACATTGTAGAAATGACTATCTCACTGGTCCCACCACCAAATCAATGTAACATTGAGTTGTTAGTATACCTGTAATGAAGGCTAAAGTGGTCTGGCTACTGTACATTATGACACTCCAAATAATACTCCCTGGAGTATGACCGGTGTGACATTCCCTTATGAAGGCCAACTCTTCATGGAATTGTTCATGGAATTGTTGAAGTGTTCTCAAGGCCAATATCTGGCAATCATTGCATCCAAAACAAAAGTATGACTCATTTTTGATGAGGATAGACCTACATTTCATCCTCCATTCCCATCTTGCTGTTCACCATGACAGCCTTTAAAAGCAGTGGAGTGAGGTCCATGAACATCTGGCTCTTAGCCCAATGTCATGCAAATGCCTTCTGATGGTCTGTTTGAACACTGTTTAATGCCTTAGGCTTTGTAGATGATGTCTAATTTGACTTGAAGTACAGAATGAATCAATCAAGGACCCAGTAATATGGCCTTTTCTCTAAAGTGTTCCAGGAGCCATCTTTCAAAAAAAACACCAGCCCACATGTATCTCATACTACCATGGCCTGCAGGATCACCAGACTTTTGTCCCCCCCCCCCCACATCTAGAACTTCATTGGCTGGCAATTACAAAAGGCTCAGAGAGCAGTGGATCTTGATTATCTGTGTTTCCAAGTGCATTCAGCATGGCAGAATATTCCTCAGACAACCATTAACCTCTTCAAACAAATGGATGTAACTTTATGCCAAGATTGCAGGAAAATTCCGGCAATTTGACATACAGTTACATCTGATGTATGGAGGTCACTCGACCCCCCTCCCTGAAGTGAAACATCATCAGTGACGCTCATTTCAGGGGCAAGGTTAGTCTCACTGTCTCAGCGCACTGTGCAATGTGCACAATTGCAGCGCGCCCTGTGTTCCCAGCTCATATCGGTAATAACGAACTGGCACAAAATAGGAAAGCGCACTGTTAGAGCTCGGAGTCAGAATACCTTGTGGCCTGCAGAGACCAGTGCCATCACTTGTGTGGGCGGCACTGGTCTCTGCATGCCAGATACCCTGACACCACGCTCTGACACCGCAATCTGACAGTACACTCTCCTCTGTGCTGCCGGCTCATTACTACTGATCTGAGCTGTCAACACAGAACGCGCTGTGAAAGTGGACATTGCACAGTATGCAACAACACAGCATGGACTAGCCCAGCCCCTGAAGCGAGTGTCACTGATGAAACGTGTTTTCGGGGAGGGAACAGGAGTTGAGACAGTGAACTCAGCCTCTGCCCATTGATGACACTTTGTTTGATTATTCCAGCAGGCACTGGGATTCTGAAATGAACCTTCATCACCCAGGAATTAGGGAAAAAAATACAATATCAATTAAATAGTGTAGTTAGGGAACCATAGGGAATTTTTCATGTAATCATATTAGAAATTAGTTTAGATTACAACACTAAATATGAATTAAATGAAAAAGGCCTTGGCCTTCAGACCACCCTTTTAAAGTTAACATGGCATTTATACAGCACAGTTAACTCTGCAAAAAATAAAATGTAAAAATGATTCCAGATTTATTGTTTTTTGTCCATGCCTACTTCCAAAGAAAAGTGAATTAAACGGTAATCAAAAAATTATATGTACCAAAAAGTGATACCAATAAGAACTACAACTTATCCTAAAAATACACATCTTTATATAAATCCATCTACGGAAAAATAAAAAAGTTGTGGATGTCAAACTATTATGAACAAAGCAAATAAAGTACGGTAATTGTGGATTAGTGGAGCAGTGGGTGCTCTGGTTAGAAAGAACGCATGGACCAGGGCTCATCCCATTGAGCACCCGTACTCTTTCCAGTGGGCAGAATACTACTCAGACAACATAGAGTGAGGGTAACACAGTGTGGCAATACTTTATTGAACCACCAACAGACAATAACATATAATATAGTCCCAACAAATACTCAAGATGGTGAAAATGACAGTGTCTCGCCCTTCTGCTGGCTCGCCGGAAATTGGAACATATGCAACTTGGGGGCTTACAGGGCCAACTACCCCAACAAGTAGCACACCCCTTTTGGTGGGCACCCACAGAGAGGAAGTAGTGGCAAGCTTAGGAAGCTGACAGAGTCCATTGAGGTATGTGGCCAGGTGACCTGATTGTCTCAACCTGGGTTCTCCAAATGTCTCCGTAGGTTCAGTGATCGGCAGTGAATCAAATCTGTATTCCTTTGGTTGGAGCCATGGTGCCTTGGCTGTCCTCTAGAGTCTCTCTGTAGAGGGATAGAGGTCTCTTTTTATAACCACAGCTGTCCTTCAGGCCATTATCCTCAGTTTTGGGGGAGTGAGGTGGAGTTCATCTCTCATTGAGTGTTTAATTGACCTTCATATTTTGTCCTTCAATTCAATTTTTATTGCAGAACAATAAGCTGCAAAGACTGATGCAATAGATAGTCAGCAGGTATTCACCAAATGAACAAGCATTGATTGTTCAATTAACCTGTGCATTTGTTCCTCAAGGACAGCAGAACAATAATCTGCAAGGACTGATACAATAGATAGTCAACAACCATTCAACAAATTAACAAAGATCAATTCAACCTACAACAAGAGTCAACCTTCAGTCTCATATGAGTAATAGCTCATGTCCCTGGGCCTACTGAATAATATGTCTGGCAAAATTGAGAATAAATGCGGTGTCATCACAGTAATTTTTTGAACAAAAGTTGCAAAACATAGAAAACCTATGATATTTTTCAAATTATAAGGCGTACTTTTTCCCCAAAAAGTTTTGGGGTAAATGAGAGTGCATCTTAGAATCCGAATGAAGCTTATCGGGGGGAAAGAGCGGCTGTGGTGCAGCAGGATCCCATGAGGCAGAGTCGCTGCTGCAGGAAGCTGGCTGAGGCAGGAGTGGGATGATGCTGCAGGCACCGGGCTGGGAGGAGGGGATGTTTGGCGGTGTGAGGCCCCCTGGCTTTCACAAAATGTCTGGAGTCTCCGCACTTCCCATCTTTTTCAATGCGCTGGACTTTGGGTAAGTGGCCGCCAGAGGCGGCACATTCACAGACTGAGATCTCGGCTGAGTATTGAGGACCCAATGTTATTCATATGCACTATTGCTTTTACTTATTTACTTACAGCAGGGTATATACTTATTTTGTTTTTGTCTTAGGTTTTGTCTGTTTAATGGCCAATTTGAACATGCTCCTAGTTTGCATGCATACTAACTTATTTGAGTTCATTCTTTTCAGTTTACTTTGTATAAAAAGTTAATAAAAATTTCATAAGTTATATGTACTTCATAACGATGGCATTGACATAAAAACACATCCAGACAAAAAAGCAATCATATGAACTATGGTTTGGCACTCATACTCAATACTGAATAGATCAAAATGCTTTAAAAATGTAGTTTCCATTTTTTTTTCAACTTTTGCATATCATTAACACATGTATCGATCCATTTACAACTTTTCCTTCTTGGTGTTGTATTTTGAATGGTGGAGAGTGTGTGAGTGTGTGTATGTGTATACACATATATACAGTTGTGCTCAAAAGTTTACATACCCCGGCAGAATTTTTCCTTTCATGGCCTCTTTTCAGAGAATATGAATGATAGCAAAAACGTTTTCTCCACTCATGGTTATTGGTTGGGTGAAGCCATTTATTGTCAAACTACTGTGTTTTCTCTTTTTAAATCTTAATGACAACCAAAAACATCCAAATGACCCTGATCAAAAGTTCACATACCTCATTTCTTAATATCGTGTATTGCCCCCTCTAACTTCAATGACAGCTTGAAGTCTTTTGTGGTAGTTGTGGATGAGGTTCTTTAATTTCTCAAATGGTAAAGCTGCCCATTCTTTTTGGCAAAAAGCCTCCAGTTTCTGTAAATTCTTGGGCTGTCTAGCATGAGCTGTGCGCTTGAGATCTCCCCAGAGTGGCTCAATGATATTGAGGCCAGGAGACTGAGATAGCTACTCCAGAACCTTCACTTTGTTCTGCTGTAGCCAATGACAGGTCGACTTGGCCTCATGTTTTGGATCGTTTTCATGTTGGAATGTCCAAGTACATCCCACGCGCAGCTTCTTGGCTGATGAGTGCAAATTTGCCTCCAGTATTGGCTGATAACGTGCTGCATTCATCTTTCCTTCAACTTTTACCAAGTTTCCTGTGCCTTTGTAGCTCACACTTCCCAAAAACATCAGTGATCCACCTCCGTGCTTTACTGTATGAATGGTGTTCCTTTCATCATAGGCCTTTTTGACCTCTCTCCAAATGTAACATTTACGTTTGTGGCCAAAAAGTTCAATTTTGATCTCATAACTCCAAATTACCTTGTACCAGAAGTTTTGAGGCTTGTCTCTGTGCTGTTTGGCATATTGTAGGTGAGATACTTTGTGGCATTTGCGCAGTAATGGTTTTCTTCTGGTGACTCGACCATGCAGCCAATTTTTCTTCAAGTGCATCCTTATTGTGCATCTTGAAACAGCCACACCGCTAGTTTTCAGAGTGTCCAGAATTTCAGCTGATGTTATTTGTGGGTTTTTCTTTGCATCCCGAACAGTTCTCCTGTTGGTCTACATGACCGTGGTTTGGCTTTTACAGAGCCTCTGATTTTGCATTTGTTAATCACAGATTGAATGGTGCCTACTGGCATTATCAATTCCTTGGATATTTTTTGTATCCTTTTCCTGTGTTATACAGTTCAACTACCTTTCCCCGTAGATCCTTTGTCAATTCTTTTGCTTTCCCCATGACTCACAATCCAGAAATGTCAGTGGCTGGAAGAAAGATGCAAGAGTCTGTCTGGATCCCAGAAACTCACAGTATGCATGGCACCCCTCATTCCTATCTTGGTATGCATGGCACCCCTCATCCCCATCCTGGGAAATGCATGGCACCCCTCATCCCCAATCCTGGAATGCATGGCACCCTTCACCCCCAATCTTGGTATGCATGGCACCCCTCACCCCCAATATTGGTATGCATGGCACCGCTCACCCCAATCCTGGTATGCATGGCACCCCTCACCCCCAATCCTGGTATGCGTAGCACCCCTCACCCCCAATCCTGGTATGCATGGCACCCCTCATCCCTCATCCTGGTATGCATGGCTCCCTCATACCCAATCCTGGTATGCATAGGCCCCTCACCCCCATCCTGGTATGCATGGCACTCCTCATCCCTATCCTGGTATGCATAGTACGCCATCCCTCATCCCTATCCTGGTATGTATGGTACCCCTCATCCTGGTATGGATGGTACCCTTCATCCCTATCCTGGTATGCATGGCACCCCATCCCTCATCCTGGTATGCAGCATTGTCCCCCTCATCCCTATCCTGGTATACATGGTACCCCTCATCCCTATCCTGGTATGCATGGCCCCTCATCTGAATTTTGTTATGCACGGCCTCCCACATCCCTATCCTGGTATGCATGGTACCCCTCATTCCTATCCTGGTATGCATAGCACCCCTCATCCCTATCCTGGTATGCATGGCCCCCTCATCCCCAATCCTTGTATGCATGGCACCTCTCATCCCAATTCTGGTATGTATGGCCTCCTAATCCCAGAAACCTGGTATGCATGGCAACCAATCCCTCCTCCTGGTATGCATGGCCCCCTCATCCCCAATCCTGGTATGTATGGCACCCCTCATCCCCAATCCTGGTATGCATGGCACCCCTCATCCCCAATCCTGGCATGCATGGCATCCCTCATCCCCAATCCTTGTATGAAAGGCCCCCCATCCCCAATCCTGGTATGCATGGCACACCTCACCCCAATCCTGGTATGCATGGCACACCTCATCCCCAATCCTTGTATGCATGGCACCCCTCATCCCAATTCTGGTATGTATGGCCTCCTAATCCCAGAAACCTGGTATGCATGGCAACCAATCCCTCCTCCTGGTATGCATGGCACCCCTCATCCCCAATCCTGGTATGTATGGCTCCCTCATCCCTATCCTGGTATGCTTGGCACCCCATCCCTTATCCTGGTATGCATGGCACCCCTTATCCCTATTCTGGTATGCATGATACCCCTCATCCCTATTCTGGTATGCATGGTACCCCTCTTCCTGGTATGCATGGTACCCCGCATTCTTATCCTGGTATGCATGGTCCCCTCACACCCTAATCCTGGTATGCATGGTCCTCTAACCCCCCAATCCTGGTATGTGTGATACCCCTCATCCTCGTATTCATGGCACCCTATTCATCATGCTGGTATGCATGGTCCCCTCACCCCGCAATCCTGGTATGCTTGGTACCCCTCATCCCCCAATCCTGGTATGTATGGTACCCCTCATCCCCCAATCCTGGTTTGTGTGGCCCCCTCACCCCCCAATCCTGGTATGTATGGCACTCCTCATCCCTTTCACGCTGCAAAGCAGTCATCAAAGCAAAAGGTAGCTACTTTGAAGAACCTGGAATATAAGACATATTTTCAGTTGTTTCACACTTTTTTGTTACGTATATAATTCCACATGTGTTAATTCATAGTTTTGATGCCTTCAGCGTGAATGTACAATTTTCATAGTCATGAAAATACAGAAAAATCTTTAAATGAGAAGGTGTGTCCAAACTTTTGGTCTGTACTGTATATATATATATATTGTTATGGCAATTGTATACTTTAAATACAATTATTTCTATAATTTCTCTAGACTTGAATAAACATGGGTATCCTATCCTGCTTCCAGACAAGCTTTTATAAATATCTTGTGTGAAGCATAGATTTTTCTTCATACTAATAAAATATACATTATCATATGCAAGTCTTTGTATGAACTAGTCACTATACACTGGAGATTGTTACTAAAATGTTTATAGGTAAAGTAGTCATAAAACATGGGTGAGCAGAAGAAAATAATTGAACTCATTATCCAAAAACAATTTAAAATCTGCCCATTTTTTTATTACTTTTCTTACTGGAGTTTGTGCTTCATGTAAAGAAATTGTTACCACTTTCTGCTTTTTATTACTTAATAACAGTTTTAATTAAAGCAACATTGGTGACTTCAACCTAAAGAAGACTTGGCGAATAAAAAAAAAGTTTCATTAAATCGTAGCAGACAAAGCCATTTCTAGCCTGTTGCTTCATCTTTATTATCAGTAATAGATCTTTCTTTTCTTCACCCTTGACTGCAGTTCACAATGGCTTGAACTGTGTTTGTTTATATCTGGTGTGATAAGAGGAACAGTAAATAAAAGAGTAGTCACCACCATTTTATTGTTATTAAGACAAGTGCTGTTAAAGGGCTTTTCCATCCTTCTAAAAAAACAAACCAGTAGCTGTGTTAAAATAGCAAAAAAAGTACAGAGTCTACACCCATACTGGCTGTTCCTTGGTTCACTGCCTGTCTTAACTTGTGTCATTAAATTAGTGGTTTAGTGATCAATGCCCACTGTCATAAAGTCCATTAGGTTAACACAGATTTCAAAGAATATACTAAAAAATTTGAGATATGCAAATATTTTCGAGCATGATATTCAGAATAAATCTCTGAATTAAAAAAGACCCATATCAATTAATCTAGTACATAGCAATTAAATATATATATATATTCTTCCTGGGAACTCAGTTTACTGATTTGGATTCAGTAAAAGGTGTAGTACCACAACAGGCAAGAAGAAGCAGTGGGGTGGCCACAGACACAAGGTGGGCTACTGTTCCCCAAAACACCAACATGAGGGAAGTTGCCAGTCCAACTGCTAGGTCTTCCCAAGTCTGGCTCTTTTTTAAAAATTGTTCAGTTTGCTCAAAAAAGGCCATTTGCAACATCTGCCATGCCAGCAGAGGCAGAGGCAGCAAAACTACCAGCCTGACCACCACCAGCATGATCAGGCACATGACAGCAAAGCACCCGACTAGTTGGGCCGAGCGCAAGGGTCCAGAAACAGTGTCTGCGGGTGACATCACTGCCTCTACCCCTGTTGTATATGCATGCCAAGCCTCCGTCCATGATGCAGGCAAAGATGCCTCCCACCCTGCACCTGTTGTTTCACACTTGCAACCATCACCATCAGCAACGTCCTTGTCCCAGCGCAGCGTTCAGTTGTCGCTACCCCAGTCTTTTGAACTCAAGTGCAAACACTCGGCCAACCACCCACCATTCACAACACTAAACTGCCACATTTCTAAACTGCTTTCATTGGAAATGTTGCCTTTTAGACTTGTGGAGACGGACGCTTTCCGCAACCTCATGGCAGCGGCTGTCCCTCGGTATTCAGTCCCCAGCCACCACTATTTCTACCTGTGTGCCATCCCCGCCTTATACAAGCCCACTGCAGAGTTGTTGAAAGCTGTAACAGAGCAAGCAGATCTGTGTTTGTCACCGCTGAACCTACAGCCAGGCATGGTTGTGTGTGACAATGGCCGGAACCTGGTAGTGGCTCTGAAGCTTGGCAATCTCGCACACATACCATGCCTGGCCCATGTGCTCAACCTAGTGGTTCAGCGGTTTCTCCAAACCTACCCGGATCTGCCTGAGCTGCTTGTGAAAGTACACCACGTGTGTGCCCATTTCAGCAAGTCAGCTACTGCTTCTACCACCCTCGCCATGCTTCAGCAGCATTTGCAGCTTTGAGCTCACCGACTGGTGTGCGATGTCACAACAGCTCCACCACGATGGTGAGCCGTGTTGATGCCATAATTAGCATCACCATCCCGCTTCTCTGTCTTCTGAAACTGTCTCTGCTCACAATTAAAGAGGAGACATTGCAGGCAGATCATGATGAGACTGAGCAAGGAACTATACAGGGTGATGCTACACAGCCCAGCCTCATCTCATCGCAACGCGGATTGGGTGATAATGAGGAGGAGGAAGAGGAGGAGGAACAGGAGCTGGTTTCCTGTGATACAGACGGTACTACCCACACAACATTCACATTGTCCGTTCAGCGTGGATGGCCTGAGGAGAGGGAGAATGAGGAGGAGGACCAGGAGGAGGATGAGGAGGAGACCATGGACAGTTGTCCTCTTGGTGGGGACAGGGAAGTCTTGGCTGTTGGCCGTCTGGCACACATGGGTAATTTTTTTTTCCGCTGTTCCCGTGACCCTCGCATTGTATTTTGAGCGACAGTAATTAATGGTTGGTCTCACTTCTAGACCCGCGCTACAAGGAGAACTTTCTATCTCTCCTTCCCATGGCGGAGAGGTCTAATAAAATGTTGCAATACCAGAAGGCCCTTGTTGAAGAATTATTAAAAAAAATCACAGCTGACGACAACGCTGGCGGCAGAGGTCACAGTTCCTTGGACAACCAAGGAGTACAGGCAAGGGAGACACAAACCAGATGCAGTAGAGGCTGGGTAACACTGTCAAAGGTCTGGGACAGTTTTCATAGCCCCTCTCAGCGCCCAGGTCATGACACATGGTGTATTCTGACAAGGAGGGAAAAGTTTTGGAACATGCTGAAGGAGTACCTTGCCGACCGCACCAACATCCTTTGTGATTCCTCTGTGCCTTAGAGCTATTGTGTATCCAAGCTGGACACGTGAAACGAACTGTCTCTCTACGCCTTGGAGGTCCAAGGGCCAGACATCTCGACACCACCGGATGATAACAGCGGAACATAAAGTCAAATACAGTGGTTATTTTTGGGGAGTCTATTCCAATGTACTTGTGAACATCCAGACATGGGTATACGCTTACTGATTTTGTCTATTTTATGTCACCCTCCTCCTTTTCCCTCTCATCCTCCACTACCATATCAACAGGGTGACCATCATGCAACACGCACATAATTTTTTTTTAAGGTTGTTTATGGTGCCCGTAGGTACTATTTTTTGAGGCCCACCTCAAACATTCTGTATGTTATACAGTATGTTCATGTATACATTATGTTCTTGTATACCCCCAGGGGTAAATGTTTTTCAGCCCATGCACTTAGTCCATGGGCATTACCAATATAGGAGACCCACTCCTTAATAATGGGAATAATTTTTTTAATGAGGCCCTCCTCTACGTCTCTTCATAGGGGCTATGGGAGTGCGTTCTAATTTTTGGCAACCTTTGCAGTCCCTGCATATGCAATAACAGTATAAAAGACCCACTCCTTTATAATGGGAATTTTTTTTAATGAGGCCCTCCTCTACGTCTCTTCAAAGGGGTATTGGAGTGCATCCTAATTTTTGGCAGCCCTTGCAGTCACTGTATACGCAATAACAGTATAGGAGACCTACTCCTTAATAATAGGAACAACAAAGCACAGCCGGCTGATGGCTCTCAAACAATAGTGAGGACTGAGAAAAAAATCGCAGCATGCTGTGATTTGCTGCTTATCTCAGACGATACTTGCCAATGCAAGTCAATGGGTGTGAGAAAAAAACAGACGGCATACAGACCATCCGTATTCCATCCTATTTTTACGGATATATTACCACTCTGTAGCATAGAACTTTGTAAATGATCCTGTAAATGATTGCAGAATAATAGTTGCAGAGGAAAAAAGCGTATTGCATACGGATGTCATATGGATGCTAGGTGTGAAAAATCGCATAACAATCGCATGGCACTCGCCCGTTTTTTCGGTCCAGAAATCGGACCGTTTTTTTTCTCACATATGGGTATGAGCCCTTAGATGAATTTACTGAAAGGTGTATTTTATAAAATGGGGCTACTTATGGGGGGTTTTCACTGTTCTGGCACCTCAAGTGCTCTGCCAATGTGACATGGCACCCTCAAGCCATTCCAGCAAAACCTAACTTTCAATATGGTGCTTCTTCCCTTCTGAGCTTTGCACTGTGACTCAAAAGTAGTTTTTGACCACATATTGGGTATTTGCATACTTGGGAAAAATTGCGTAAGAAATTGTACCATTCATTTTCTCCTATTATCCCTTTTTAAAATTAAAAACTTGGGGCCAAAACATTTTAGTGGAAAAAAATGGTAATTTGCCATTTACTCAGCCCATGTTATAGAATTCTGTGAATCGCCTAAGGGTTGAAAATGCTTGCTACACCACTAAATGCATTCCTCGAGAGGTGTAGTCTTCAAAATGGCATTACTTTTGGGAGTTTCTGCTGTTTTGGCATGTCAGGGTCTATTCAAATGTGACATTGTATTGGCAATCTATTTCAGCCAAAATTTCGCTCCAGATTTCAATTAACGCTCCTTCCCTTCAAAGCCCTGCTGTGTGCCCAAAGATGAGTTTTTCACCACATATGGAGTATAAATGTACTCAAGAGAAATTGCTCATCAAATTGTATGGTCCATTTTCTCCTGTTACCCTTCTGAAAATAAAAAATTTGAAGCTAAAGCCACCTTTTTGCAAAAAAATTTATTTTTTCATTTCCATGACTTAATGTTATAAAATTCTGTGAACCACATGTGGATGCAAGGTGCTCACCATACCTTTTGATAATTTTCTTGAGGGGTGTAGTTTCCAAAATGGGTTCACTTGTGGGGGGCTTCCGCTCTTTAGGTACATCAGCGGCTCTGCATACGTGAAATGGCGTCTATCTATTCCAGTGATTTTTGCGCTCCAAAAGTCAAATAGTGCGCCTTACATTCCGAGCCCTATCGTGCGCCTAAACAGTAGTTTTTCACCAGATATGGGGTATCAGTGTTTTCACAAGAAAATTCACAACAAATTGTATTGTCTATTTTTTCCTGCTACCTTTTTGAATATGAAAACTTTGGGGCACAATCATTTTTGAGGGAAAAAGTGCAATTTTTATTTTTTCCTTTCACATTGATCTAATTCCTTTGAAGCAGCTAAAGGGTTAATAAACTTCTTGAATGTGGTTTTGAGCACTTTAAGGAGTACAGTTTTTAAAACCATGTCACTCTTGGGTATTTTCTGTCACATAGGCTCCTCAAAATTACTTCAAATGAGATGTGGTCCCTAAAAAATTGGTTTTGTAAATTTTGTTGGAAAAATGAGGTCTAAGGGGTAACGTTTCTCCTTGTGGAGAGTGACATACCGGCTCTGGCGTGTCAAGGTAAGGAGGCTTATTTCCCGCGCAATGCTCCTCTGGGAACTTTAATATGCAAATTGTCTCTTCAGGGAAAAAGAGGGCTTGAACTCTATAGCACCACCTATTGGAAGCAGCAATCCTACAAGTCACAATCAACCCTTTAACGAATCGTGCAATATGACTTAGGATAAAAGCCAAATCAGAATCTCAATTTGCAGACACGGTGTTTCGGGCTGTTGGCCCTCGTCAGTGCAAAGTATGAGAACTGATTTGGCTAGATGAGTGGCTCTGGACTGAGGTCTAAGGGGTTTCTCCTTGTGGAGAGTGACATACCGCCTTTGGCATGTCAAGGTAATGAGGCTTATTCGTTGGAAAAATGAAAAATTTCTGATTAATTTTAACCTTTTTAACTCCCTAACAAAAAAATTATGTTAAACTTATGCTGTTGTAAATCAGACTTCTAGTATATGTTATTTATTATCTATTTCATGTGGTATAATTATTTGGTTTAAGGACATAAAAATTAAAATTTAAAAAATTGTGAAATTTTCACATTTTTTGATAAATTTTTAATACTTACATAAACACAAATTATATCAACCAAAATTTAATACTAGCATGAAGTATAATGTGTCATGGAGAAATAACCTCAGAATCACTAGGATATGTTGAAGCGTTCCAGAGATATTACCACATAAAGTGACACTGGTCAGAATTATAAAATTTAATCTGGTCAGGAAGGTGAAAACAGGCTTGGTGGTTGAAGGGGTTAAAAAACACTGCAGTGCTCAAATTCAGTCAGGAAAAAAACCCTGAAATCTCATACCTTTTTGCTGGTACTGTAAAACATACAGCAGCTTGTTTTCTGTAGAAAGAACACTTTGCTGGACTTGAAATAAGGGGCCTCTCACTATTAATCGCCCCTGATCCAGTAATTCCTAAATTCTAACTGTCTTTTTCTGCATCACCCTGCATTCACAGATTACAACTACCTACTGCCCTCCGACACACTCTGTGGTGGCTTTTCCTTGATGTTGTTTTTTGCTGTCACAGGTATAATACACAGAGAGGAGAAGCCAAGCACATAATGGGAACCAAAAAACTTTACATCAGTATGACTATGATGGTTACCCCTTTACTAGTGATGAGCATGCACTAAAATGCTCGGGTGCTCATTGCTTGGGTCGAGCAAATCGTAATGCTTGGGTGCTCAACCCGAGCAACAAGCCCAATGTAAGTCAATGGGAAACTAGAGCATTTTTCTGGCGGTCCGCCCCGGAGGTCTGTAGGGGGCCTAAGAATTGCCCAAATCGATGGAAACATTGCTCAAATGACATGGGAAGAGCATGGGGAAGACCACTGGAAGCATCTCTGACTACAAGGTCACTGCTGTGAACAATGTTGTCCAAGTATTATGCCACTTTTACGGACTCACAATAAAACATACAAAAACGAAACCAAAATGGATTTTCCGGGAAAAAATGTTAAGGAACATTCTTTCCAGGGTAATGACTTGCATATAAGGCAAAATAAATAACCCTCCAAAAAAAATGCTCCTCTAAACCTTGGGCTATGTTCACATGTAGCATTCTTGATGCATTTTTGCACTTTTGCAATTGTTTTCAAAGGTGAAAAATACATTCACCGGTAAATGTCATTTTAACATTTTACTACCTTATCTGGCCATGTGGTATGTGAAACATGATCAGACACATCCTGTTTCATTTCATTTATGAAGGAGGGACTCTGAAAGTCACAAAGCCTATTTTTATAGCTCCATCAGGCGGCCCTTGATATTCTTTAAAGGCCAGCAGTCGGCCCTCACTATTGTTAGAGGGACAACAGCTGGCTATACTTTGTTGTTTCCATTATTAAGAAGCGCGTTCCCTATACTGTTATAGCGTATGCAGTGACTGCAAGACCTGCCCAAAATTTAGAAAAACCCCAATACCCCTATGAGGAGACGGAGGAGGGCCTCAGTTTAAAAAATGTTCCCATTATAAAGGAGCGGGTCTCCTATACTGTTTTTGCGTATGTAGTGACTGCAAGACATGCCCAAAATTTGAAAAAACCCAACAAAAATTGTTACCATTGTTAAGGAGGGGGTCTTCTATACTGGTAATGCTCATGCACTAAGTGCATGGGTTGAAAAACATTTACCTCTGGGGGGTATACATGAACATATGGTGTAACATAAAGAGTGTTAGAAGTAGGCCTCTAAAGAAATTCCCTATGGGCATCATAAACAGCCTTAAAAAAATTAGGTGGGTTTGCATCACCGTCACTCAGGTGATTTGATGGAGTAGGATGAGGAGAAGGAGGAGGACAAAAGAAAATAGTCAAAATCAGGAAGCGTATACCCATGTCTGGGTGTGAAGAGGTGCATGGGAATAGACTTCCCCCCAAAAAAACACTGGATTTGACTTCATGTTCCGCTGCTATCATCCGATGGTGTTGAGAAGTCTGGCCCAATCCAGCCCTTGTTAAATATTATAAGAGTCAGACTGTAAGCATTTTCAGTTGACAGGAGGATGCGCCTATCAGTTATAATTCCCCCTGCGGCACTAAAAAGCCACTCTGACAAAACGCTAAAAGCTGGCAGGCCAGCACCTCCAAAGTGTAGAGAGCCAGTTCTTGCCACGTGTCCAGCTTGGATAACCAATAATTATAAGTCACAGAGGAATTATGGAGGATGTTGGTACGGTCGACAAGGTACTCCTTCAGCATCTTCCAAAACATTTCCCTCCTTGTCAGAGTAACCCGCGCCTCAGGGCTTGTGCGCTGGGAAGGTCTGAGAAAACTGTCCCACACCTTTGACAGTAATACCCTGCCTCTGCTGCATAATATTTCTGTCTTCCTTGAATGTACTTCTTGGTTGTCCAAGGAACTGTGACCTCTGCCGCCAGCATTTTCAGATAGGATTTTTTTTAATAATTCTGCAACAAAGGTCTTCTGGTACTGCAACATTTTAGTAGACATCTCCGCTGTGGGAAGGAGACATACAAAATTCTCCTTGTAGCGTGGGTCTAAATGTGTTACCAACCAAAATGCGTGCAACGCGAGGGTCATGGGAAAGAGAGAGGAACATAAAGTCAGCCATGTGAGCCAAACTCGTAGCAGCCAAGTCTTCCCTGTCCTAACCAAGAGGACAACTGTCCATACTCTTCTCCTCATCCTCCTCCTCATTCTCCCTTTCCTCAGGCCATCCACGCTGAACAGATGGTATGACAGTTGTGTGGGTAGTACTGTCTGCAGTGTAGGAAACCAGCTCCTGTTCCTCTTCCTCCTCCTCATTATCACCCAATCCGCATTGGGATTAGATGAGGCTGTATGGTATCATCCTTTATGGTTCCTTACTCCATCTCATCGTGCTGCGCCTGCAATGCCTCCTCTTTAATTGTGAGCAGCGAGCATTTCAGAAGACAGAGAAGCGGGATGGTGACGCTAATTATGGCATCATCGTCGCTCACCATCTTGGTGGAGTTCTCAAATTTTGGAGGATGACACAGATGTCTAACATCCACGCCCACTCATTAGATTTTATGTGCAGTGGCTGACCTGAATAATGACAGGCATATTGAAGCTGGTATTCAACAAATGCCCTCGACTGCTCACAAATCCTTCCCAACATTAGCAATGTCGAGTTCCGCGTGGCGACATCGCACACCAGTCGGTGAGCTGGAAGCTGCTAATGCTGTGGAAGCATGGCGAGGGCAGAACAAGCTGTAGATGACTTTAGAAATTGGGCACACACTTGGCACATTTTGACAAGCAGCCTAACCACTAGGTTGAGCACATGGGCCAGGCATACACATGGTATGTGTGAGGTTGCCTAGCTTCAGAGCCGCCACCAGGTTCCCTAAAATTGTCACACACGACCATGCCTGGCTGTAGGTTCAGCGGTGACAGCCACAGATCTGCCTGCTCTGTTACAACTATTCTCTCAAAAATATCTGGCTGGCAGCACCACACATATGGGACGCACATCTCCAATCTCCAAGGAACCCCACTTGGCAAACAGCAAAAAGCAAAAATAGACAGCGTCTACTCCAGGGTGTTGATGAAATAAAGTTTGTCTTTTATTCCGCCATATAAAACACAACATTTCGACTCAAAGTAGTCTTTTTCAAAAACTTCGACTTATATGGTGGAATAAAAGACAAACTATATTTCATCAACACCCTGGAGTTGACACTGTCTATTTTTGCTTTTTGCTCTGTTACAGCTGTCAACAACTCTTCAGAGGTGTGTGATTTGTCCCCTAAGCATATTATCATCAGCAGTGCCTGTTGCCGCTAGGCCAAGGCAGTGCTGCATTGCTTCCAGCTTCCGACTGATGTGGCCATTTTGGAGATGGAGGCTGAGGATGAGTAGGAGGAGATGCAAGAGCTGTAGAATGTGGGGACAACCCTGTTTAACCCAGGGTCCGCAATCCTCAGTGTCTGAAAGACGTGTTCCGTCCCAGGGTCTGACTGGATCCCGGCTTCCACTATATTAACCCATTGTGCCATCAGCAAGATGTACCATCCCTAGCCACAAGCACTTGTCCACGTGTCCGTGGTTAGGTGGGCCTTCCCAGTAATTGCGCTGTTGAGGGCACGGATAATGTTGTGGGACACATGCTTATGTAATGCGTGGACAATACACTGGGAGAAATAGTGGCGGCTAGGGAATGAGTACCGAGGGACGGCCGTCGCCATCAGGGTGTGAAAAGATTCCGTCTCCACTAGCGTAAAAGGCAACATTTCAAGTGCAAGCATTCGAGAAATGTTTAGTAATGTGACCTGTGGGGCGTTGGCTGCGTATGTGTGCTTGCCGTCAAAGGACTGGGGTAGAGACAACTGAACGCTGCGCTGGGACAAGGATGTGGATGCTGACGGTGATGGTTGCAAGTGTGCAATGACAGGTGCAGGGCGGGAGGCGTCTTTGCCGGCGCCATAGACAGAGGATTGGCGTGTACCCACAACAGCGAAGCAGGCAGTGGTGTCACTGCCAGGGTCCAGAAACAGACACTGTTTCTGGACCCTGGCATTCAGTCCAACTAGTCAGGTGCTTTGCTGTCATGTGCGTGAGCATGCTGGTGGTGGTCAAGCTGGTAGTTTTGCTGCCCATGATGATGCTGGCATAGCAGAGGGTGCAAATGGCCTTTTTGGGGTTATCTGGACAGTCTTTAAAAAAGAGCCAGACTCTGGAAGACCTGACACCTCGTGTTGGTGTTTTGGGGAACAGTTGCCCACCTTGTGTCTGTGGCCACCCCACTGCTCCTTCCTGTCTGTTGTGGTTCTATACCGCCCTCTTCCTCTGTGCTGCTGTCCTCGCTATGCATGTCACCTTGCCAGGTTGGGTCAGTGACTTTATCGTCTACCACCTCATCTTCCACGTACGCACCTTGGTCCTCCTCCTGACTTGGTGGCAATTGTGTCTCATCATCATTATCCACCTCTTGCAACAGTTTTCCACCATCACCTTCGTGTGACCATGGCTACTTAAATATTTGGGCATCGCTACATGCGATCTCCTCTTGCCCCACTTGAAGCGGGCAGGGCGAGAGGCCCGAATCTATAAATGGAAAAGTGAACAGCTCTTCGGAGTGACAAGTGTGGGATCAGTTGTCTCTGAGCACTCGGTATGGTGGGAGGAAGGAGAATCAGGGTGAGGAGTATGGGGTCCACGGCCACTGAGACTTGACCATGTGGAAGACAAGGGTTGTGGTGGTGGCGGCGGCAAACTGACTGGAAGCATTATCTGCTATCCAACCAACAACCTTTTCACACTGATCTGGCTTAAAGAGTGGTGTTCCGCGGTCCCCTAGTAATTGGGACAGGAAGGTAGTTTGACATGATGTGGGTGTTTGTTGTGCTCCCTCAGTAGGCGCAGTTTCATCTAGCCCATGGCCTCAGCCTCTGCATTCACCATCACCATCACATCCACTTCCTTGTCCTTTGCCACGCGCCTTGCCCATTTGCCAAATGGAGTGTAATATTTGGCCCGCTCCACAAAATGTCTGTATTATTACTGCAGTAATATTGGATCACGTGTGATAACCATGATTTTAGGAAGTGGCCTTATAGACATGGTATTGGTCAGCGACCAAGCGTGAATAGGTTCAACAAAACACAGCTGGCTGTCTTTAAATGGAGTGTAATATTTGGCACGAGCCACAAAATGTCTATATTATTACCCAGTAATATGGGATCATGTCTGATGATGGAAAAGTTTCTCTGCTTCCACAATATAGCAATGCGAATAAAATAAAAAAAAATCTGGCTGTATTCTACTAACAAGCAAATGAAACAGTAAAATGGTGTACTGTATTGCTTTTTAAGCAAATAATCAGGATTGAGAGCAAAAAATAAATAACCCAGATATGTAGGGCTATGGATATCTGTAACAGAAGCAGCAGTAGACAGAACGTGCAATGGACCCTAATGTGCTGTATACAGTGTCCACAAACTCTGCCTGCCTAACTCCTGCTATCACCAGTAATATATGCAGCTGGATTAGTCCTCAGAAGGACTGTTAGTTTAGATGGATATATAGCTTGCTGTGGAATATCTATATCTAACTATTAACCCCTTTCTTGCCCATGGCATATTAGTACGTATGTGTGCCCTGGGCCTTATGGGCCTGATAGGTATTAATACGCCCTGGCAATTTCGCCCGCACACACCCGGTGCGGGCGAGATCGCCGCCGGGTGTCAGCTGATTGTTACAGCTGACACAATGTGTTATGTGCAGGGAGCGGTCCTGCACCGCTCCCGGCACATTAACCCCCGAAATGCTGCGATCGAAATCGATCGCAGTATTCCAGTGGCAAGAGGAGGTAAGCGTTATACTTACCTTCTCTGCCGGCGTCCAGCGGCATCTGAGTCCGGTCCCGGATGTTGCCATGGTGACCCGACGACATCATAACAACATCCGGGACACCATGAGGCAGGAATTTGCTTTGGTCATGGCAGTGCACGACCAAAGCAGCTTCTCCCTGTGCAGCGCTGACAGGCTGCATGGCATAGGGAGCTGCTGCTCTCTATGCCATGCTGCCGATCAGGCTGCAAAAAGTGAAAGTCCCATAGTGGGACAATGTGAACAAGTAATAAAAATGTCAGAAAGTGAAAAAAAAAATAAAAAAAAAATTGTAAAAATATTAAAAAAAAAGAAAAAATAAATAAATAAAAATATATTGTACCCATAAATAAATAATCTTATGAAAAAAAAAAATAAACCAATAAAAGTACACATATTTGGTATCGCCGCGTCCGGAACGACATGACCTATAAAACTGTCCTGCTAGTTAACCCCTTTAGTGAACACGATAAAAAATAAAAATAAAAAACGAAACATAAAACTATGTTTTATCATCATATCGCCAAACAAAAAATGGAATAAAACGCGAACAAATAGACGAATGTAAATAAAAATGGTACTACTGAAAGCGTCATCTTGTCCCGCAAAGAACAAGCTGCCATGCAGCTCCAACGGCCAAAAATTAAAAAAGTTATAGCTCTCAGAACAAAGCGATGCAAAAACAATTCTTTTTTCCATAAAATAGTTTTTATTGTGTAAAAGCGCCAAAATATAAAAAAAAATATAAATGTAGTACCGCTATAAACGTACTGACCCAAAGAATAAAGCTACCTTATTAATTTTACCACACGCAGAACGGCATAAAAAAACCCTCAAAAAACCAATTCCTGAATTGTTGGTTTTTGTTTATTCTGCCTTCTAAAAATCAGAATAGAAAGCGATCAAAAAATGTCACGTGCCCGAAAATGGTACCAATAAAAACGTCAACTTGTCCCACAATAAACAAGCTGCCACATGACTCTGTCAGCTAAAATATAGAAAAATTATAGCTCTCAAAATATAGCGATGTAA
The DNA here is from genome assembly GCF_046119375.1 of Phyllobates terribilis. NCBI lineage: Eukaryota > Metazoa > Chordata > Amphibia > Anura > Dendrobatidae > Phyllobates > Phyllobates terribilis. The sequence goes on along the minus strand of NW_027362771.1, from coordinate 451,577,535 downwards.
AAACTAGTCTGCAAAAAAATGCGTCTTTTAGTTTGTGACAGCTGTCAATCATAAAAAACCTCTATAAATCTGGTATCACTGTAATCGCACCAACCCGAAGAATAAAGTCATCTAATCACTTATACCGCACAAGGAATGGCGTAAAAAACAAACTTTAGGGTTAGGGTTGTGCTAGGGTTAGGGTTGTGCTAGGGTTAGGGTTGTGCTAGGGTTAGGGTTGTGCTAAGGTTTGGGTTAGGGTTGTGTTAGGGTTGCGGTTGGGCTAGGGTTAGGGTTGGGCTAGGGTTAGGGTTGGGCTAGGGTTTGGGTTGTGCTAGGGTTAGGGTTGTGCTAGGGTTTGGGTTAGGGTTGTGCTAGGGTTAGAGTTTGGCTAGGGTTAGGGTTGGCCTAGGGTTAGGGTTGTGCTAGGGTTAGGCTAGGGTTAGGGTTAGGCTAGGGTTAGGGTTAGGCTAGGGTTAGGCTAAGGTTAGGGTTAGGCTAGGGTTAGAGTTGGACAAGGGTTGGGCTAGGGTTAGGTTTGGGCTAAGGTTAGTGTTGGGGTTGGGATTTTTTCTGAAGTAAAGAAAAAAAAATGACGACGATATGGCGACTAATGTTGAGCGCAAGTTCTCGCTACTTGAGTTTGCATCGGGTGCTCTGGTATGCACCGAGTATAGTGGGTGCTCGAGTGACATGCTCGAGTCTCCGCGCCAAATGTTTTGCAGCTGTTATACAGGCAAAAAAAACCTTGCAGGGATTGCCTCCTGCCATGCACGAGTGATCCTCGCATGTTTTTTTTGGGGTGTGTAATAACCGTGAAACATGCTGGGTGGGGACTCGAGCATGTCACTCGAGCACCCGCGATACTTGGTGCATACCTGAGCACCCGATGCAAACTCAAATAGCGAGCACTTGCACTCAAGACTAATGACAACTTATTCAATATGATGACCTAATGTTATCAAATTCTGTGTCGTACCTCTGGGTTCAAAATGTTCACTATACCCCTTGATAAAATCCTTGAGAGGTATAGTTTCCAAAATGGGGTCACTTGTGGGGGGGTTTCCACTATTTAGGCACTTCAGGGGCTCTCCAAAGGCGACATGGCATCCACTCTCGATTCCAACCAATTTTGCGTTCAAAAAGTCACACAGTGCTTCTTCACTTCTGAACTCTGCCGTGCACCCAAACACTGTATTTTCCCCACATATAGGGTATTGGCGTACTCAGGAAAAATTGCACAACAGTATTTGGGGTCCATTTTCTCCTCTTACCCTTGTGAAAATAAAAAAATTGGGGCTAAAAGATAATTTTTGTGGAAAAAGTTTGATTTTTTTATTTTCACGGCTCCATGTTACAAACTTCTGTAAAACACTTGGGGGTTCAGGGTGCTCACCACACATCTAAGTAAGTTCCCTGAGGGGTCTAGTTTCCAAAATGGTGTCACTTGTGAGGGATTTCCACTGTTTAGGCAAATCAGGGGCTCTCCAAAAGCAACATGGCGTCCACTAATTATTCAAGCAAATTTTACATTCGCTCCTTCCCTTCTGAGCCCTGTTTTGGGTATTTCTGTCATAAAGGCCCTTCAAAGTCACTTTATATGTGATGTGGTCCCTAAAAAAAATGGTTTTGTAAATTTTGTTGTAAAAATGAGAAATCGCTGGTCAATTTTTTAACCCTTATAGCTCCCTACTAAAAAAAAATTTTGGCTCCAAAATTGTGCTGATGTAAAGTAGACATGTGGGAAATGTTATTTATTAACTATTTTGTGTAACATATGTCTCTGATTTAAGGGCATAAAAATTAAAATTTTGAAAATTGCGAAATTTTCAAAATTTTCGGAAAAATTTCTGATTTTTTCACAAATAAACGCAAGTGATATTGAAGAGATTTTACCACAATCATGAAGTACAATATTTCATGAAAAAATAATCTCAGAATCAGGGGGATCCGTTGAAGCGTTCGGGAGTAATTACCTCATAAAGTGACGGTGGTCAGAATTGTAAAAATTGGCCTGGTCATTAACGTGCAAACCACCCTCGGGGGTAAAGGGGTTACACTGCCAATTCTGTCCCTCATTCAGCAGCACCTCTCCCTACTCTGCCTGTTTTCGGGATATACTGTGATGAGCATAGGGCCACCAGGTCTTATAGAGACCCGATGACGCTATGCAGCCAGCCAATCACTGTAATGCCACAACCAACATGGCTACGGCATTACAGTGAGTGTCAGGCAATCCCTGCATGTTAATTGGCTGTCTAAAGAGTGCCAAACATGCAGGGCAAGGTCCCGAGCTCCCACCCGAGCATCCAGGAAATACTGGCCGAACATTTTGAGCAGTGAGATGCTCGGGCGAGTAACGAGCAGTGGTGAGCATGCTCACTCATCACTACCCCTTACATAATCGCCATGGTAATAAATGTACTTTCATGTGAAACCTTGTGCTTTACTGCAGATGTTCATGCTGAATGAGAAATTGACCAATTTGTACTCAATATTATATACAGTCAGTCATTAAATGCTTAATCCCTAAATTACCCTAGAACACAATACATCTTCTTTTTGTTTTAGCCACAGGTGTTCCCTGAATGGTGAAGATTTAAACAGAAAATGGTTAACCCCCAACTGCAACCTACAACCTACCATCTACCATGTGAAGGGTCTTTTATACTACCTGAAGAGCATTGGTAGAACGCCACTGGTGAGTCCACTATAAAAGCCATTTCGTCACTTAGGCCACGTGCCCAAGTTGAGTATTTGGTGAGTTTTTTTACCTCAATATTTGTAAGTAGTGTTGAGCGAGTTTGCTTGGCGAATCTTCTAAAGTTTCAAATTCGGCATGAATATGGCACATTCGGATTCGTGGTTGGAAAGGCAAGCAAAATTTGTTAAATTTGGAAATTGTTCAACGAATAAGCGTGGGAGTGCGAATATGGGGCAACCACAGCGTTTTGTACAGTTTTGCAAGCATAGTGCAAGTGTATGTTGAGTGGGGAGACGTGGTAGATGAGTGGGGGGGCTGTGGAGAGCTCAGAACAGGTCAGATCAGGGGGCGTGCTATATATATTTTTTTCAGTAGGTGGTAACTTTAAGTCAGGAAAGCCAATCAGAGCGCAGGAAGAATCCACACTGTCCAGACAAAGGTGCTTGTGCAATTGGCTGCTGAAATCACATGTCCTCCCTATATAAAAAGTGGCCATGTTCCCTCAGCGCCATTCTATCCATGTAACTGCTGGGGAGACAGATGCAGCTCAGTGTTCTCCTGTGTAATTACAGATATTAGCTAGCTAGATGGGTGCTTGTGTGGAAGTCAGAAAGTGTAGATAATTCCTGGCCTGTGTACCTGTGCAATCGGTGATGCAGCACATTGTTTGTTTTTTTGTGCAAGTGCTGACATTCTGACAGAAAGAGCAGGGCCCATGCCACAGAACTGCGTTGTGCACCGCTTGTATTGAGCTCCATGCATGAGTATACCTTCAATCTATTTTTGCACTTGCTAATGTGATCAAGCTAGCAAGCAAGCGCAGCCCACCTTTTCATTTTGTGGGGTTGAAATTCTGCTCTATGCAGAGTCTGCAGAGCTTCTGAGTACAAAAAACTTTTTTTTCTGTTGCTAATGTGATAGTGCAAGCTGTGACAGCCCAGTTTTTCCTTTTTTCCCTTTTTTTGGTGGGTGAAATGCTGCTGTATGCACCGTAAAACAAATATATATTTTTGGTTGGCAGGCAGAGTCCACAAAAGTTTTTTTTGCGACACAAACGTGATCCAGTCTGCTGAAAGCCAGATACTAATTTAGTGGCATTGAACTTCAGCAGTTTTCAGAGTAAAAAATACATTTTTTCTCTTGCTAGGCACAGTCCAAAAAATATTTTTCCGTGTGACAAACGTGCTTCACTGTGCTATAAGCCAGCTACTACGTCAGTGGCGGTCAAATTCAGCTGTACGCACAGTCAAACAAATATATATTTATTGTTGGTAGCGTTGAATTTCAGCTGGTTTCAGAGTACAAAAATACATTTTTTCTCTTGCTAGGCACAGTCCAAAAAATATTTTTTCGTGTGACAAACGTGATACACTGTGCTATAAGCCAGCTACTACGTCAATTGGCGGTCAAATCCAGTAGTATGTCTTCAATCATAGAGCTCTATAACTAAGGGCACATTAAGCGTCAGAAATGTGTCAGAGAGGTTCTTGTGCTACATCATCCTTGTATGGATTTTTAAAGATATGAATTAGGAATAAAGCTTGAAGATTTTTTATTATTGGATGTGCCTGTCCACCTATTTTTTGCATTTCAGAGAAAAATATATCTGGCTGGAGTCATACAATATGATTCATGTTGTGATAGGTTCCCATTAATGACCACTGTAAAGTCGTATTGATAGTTATTAAGGGGTTATTCTTGCATTCTAAAGTAACAGAAATTGTCCCAGGACTATCGTTATTCTTGCTGGTAAATGCTATCAGCTAGAAAATGTTGTGAAGAAATTATTGTAAAGTTAGTAGATTAAAAGGGTACACACTGTAGTTTTGTACTATATACCTGAAATTACTTTTAGCAACAAAAACTTCACAGCAAAGAATAGTTTTATTTATTTCTTTTGCATCTTAAAAAACATGGTTATGCCAGGAACTCCGCCATTCTGATTGCCTGCATGTTTTACGAGATTGTTTTGCACTTTCCTCCAGTCTTCCATGCTGTGCTGCCTGGCATGCTCTAACACATTCATTGAATTAGACTTAGTATAATTTTAGCATGGCCCTATATGTGAGCCGAGAGCAATCGCAAACGCCTAGTAGGTAGTAAGTGCCAGGAAAATATTCAAGTGATATGAGCCCAGCGCTACCTCTTCTCTGGGCATTTCTATTCTTAGGCACCTGCAGTGCCTGGCCTGAATCCATGGTAAATTGTCAATATTTGTAAATTAGTATGAAAAGTATGGATCTCTGTTCTTCCTGACTTAGGCCCGCCATTGTATGACAAGACGATGTAACTCTAATTTCTTACACCTCTAAAAACTCATTGATTTTAGCTCACCAGGAAAACCAATCACATTTTGTATCCACTGAAGGGAAGAATATATCTTGTAGATTCTGCTGAGATAGCTGTAGGTAGTGGTAATGGTATGATTTCTATACCAGTTCAGCAATAACGGTAAAACAATTAACAGTAGCTACAATAGAAACACTACAAAAAATACCTCCACTTTTTTACAACTAAGCATGAAAATATAATAATACTGTATATTACTGATAACCAGCATCCTGGATGCTTGTAATCTCATATAAAATCATATATGTTTCTTCCATTATGTCTGAAAAGTTATTTTTGAACGGCAGAAATGCATAACCTATTACAGTTCTCTACGTAGTCAAGTCGGTGAAAGAAAATCTAGAAATCAAATTAACCTTTTGCTCTTTTGTGAAAACATTTCCAAAATGTTTAGTGTTTTATTTTTGAACTCTTTCCCAACATATGGTGCAAGTGGGTAGCGGATGTATGGAGTGGGCTGGGGAGAACTCTGGCCAAATAAGTCTGTGCATTGTCCTGCACAATGCCCTGTGAAAGTGCCTTAGAAAATAGTGCCCACATTTTTCCCTCTAAAAAAGTAATAATGCCCCCTTGTGTGCCTGTTGACTGACATCACAAAACCCAGAGTGTTCTAATAACGATAATGTTTAAGTGGATAAAAACATTGGATAAAAAAAATGGATAAAACAGAATTCATCATCTTTCCACCATCTCACTCAACCCCCCCATCTGACCAATCTATCAAAGTGAAAGGCTGTCCACTCTCCCCAGTCCCGCAAGCTCGCTGCCTCGGGGTAACCCTGGACTCTAATCTCTCCAAGCCCTTTCCACTTCCTGCCGACTCCAACTCAAAAATATCTACCGGATCCGCACATTCCTCAACCACGAATCTGCAAAAACACTAATGCATGCCCTCATCATCTCCCGCCTCGATTACTGCAACCTCCTGCTCTGTGGCCTCCCTTCTAACACTCTCGCACCCCTCCAATCAATCCTAAACTCTGCTACCCGACTTATCTACCTGTCACCCCGCTATTCCCCAGCCTCTCCTCTCTGAATATCTTTCATTGCCCAGGGACTCTAGTTCAAAACCATAACCCTGGCATACAAAGCCTTCCACTACCTGTCTCCTCCATACATCTGTGACCAAGTCTCCAGGTACTTATCTGCACGCAATCTCCGATCCTCATAAGATCTCCTTCTCTGCTCCCCTCTTATCTCCTCATCCCACAATCGCATACAAGATTTCTCCCGTGTATCCCCCCTACTCTGGAAATCTCTACCCCACCATATCAGACTCTCGCCTACCATAGAAACCTTCAAAAGGAACCTGAAGATCCACCTCTTCCGACAAGCCTACAACCTGCAGTAACCACTGTTCCACCATAGCACTGCACGAACAGCTCTACCCCGACCTACTGTATCCCTTGTAGATTGTGAGTCCTCTCTTCTCCTGTACCAGTTGCCGTCGCATTTTTGTTCAAGATTATTGTAATTGCTTTTGCTATGTAGACCCCTTTTTTCACATGGAAAACGCCATGCAATAAATGGCGCTATAATAATAAAGAATAATAATATTAATAATAAAGTGCCCAGTAAACATTTATAATTGTTTCCTGAGTTCCCCTATGTACAGTTCCGCTATACACATTATGATTTCCCCTCATGTCCCCTATGCACAGTATGATGAGCACACAGTTCCCTGTACACAGTATGATGTCCCCTCAGCATCCCCATAACAGTATTATTGGCACATGTATAATCGATAATAAGTGCATTTTTTTCTATCACATATTCTTTAACATTCAGTTCCACCCAGCCCAGCCTATAACATATATACTGTATGTTCAAACATATCTATTTGTTGGGAAGCACTGTCGAAAACCATTGGTTCGGGCACAGAGACGTAGAGACACCAGGGGAGGGTACATCCTGTTTACAGGAGCGTGCCAAAAATGTCTATAGGATGTTGCACAGTGAGTGCTGCATAATTCATTCCGCGCCTTCCATTCATCGTAATAGATGAGACGGCCCCTTTAGATGTCTCGGTTAGTGATAAGCGGAAATGTTCGAAATCCGATCTCAAATGTTAAGTTCGACATGAATGTGGCACATTCGGATTCGTGATCGGAAAGGCAAACAATTAAATTATGGAAAATCGGTAACGTTTGGCGAATTTACATGGTTACGTGACTGCGGGGCAACTACTGCGTTTTTTGCAGTTTTGCTACCATAGTGCTTGCGTATAAGCCACCTAGTGCTTTTAGTGGTGGTGAAATTCATCTGTTTTCAGAGGAAAAAAGAGATATTTTCTGTTGCTAGTAACAGTCCACCAAAGATTTTTTTGTGTCGCAGACATGTTACGCTCTGCTATAAGCCACCTAGTGCTTTTAGTGGTGGTGAAATTCAACTGTTTTCAGAGTAAAAACTTTTTCTTTTTCTGCTGCTAGTCAGAGTCCACCAAAGATTTTTTTGTGTCACAAACTTGATACACTTTGCTAAAAGCCACATACTATTTTAGTGGCGGTGAAATTCAGCTATATGCAGAGCTTATGCAGCGTAAATAAATCTATTTTTACAGTGACTAACGTGATACAGCAGGCTAGATCTCAGTTTGAAACATCTTGAAGCATATATTCTATGTTATACAGACCTCATCCACTGTCAAAAAATACTTTTCTTGATTCCTAATGTTATACAGCTGGGGATATCTCAGTTTGAATTAGTTTGGAGTATATCTCGTATGTTATACAGGTCTCATCCACAATAAAAAAAATACTTTGTTCTGTTACTAATAGAGATGAGTGGTGTTCGACTAGAACTGTTAGCCAATCTCAAATTCGAGCTGTTTTGGGCGGTGTTCGAGTCGTTCGACGAACGCGAACGATTTGCAAAAAATTCGGCTGTTCGAGGTTATGTTCGATAACTGTTCGTGCACCAAAAGCGTGTCCTGCATGTCTGGCGCTATGTAGAGCACCAATCATGCAGGGATTGTCTGCCACTCACTGTAATGCCACAGCCATGGTGGTTGTGGCATTACAGTGGTTGCCCAAATCGATGGGAACAGTGCTCACAGTGAAACATGAAAAGCCGGCAATTCAGCAGTGGCATACACCGGTACACGACAATTTAGAACAGAAAGAATAGAGTATCACACATAGATTAGATAGATAGAAACATGTCAGTCACATATATAAGAAGTACAGTGACAGGGTTGGTTACTGTACTTGTCATTTAGTGTTAAAGGATTTAATAAAAAAAATAATAGTGTTTTCATGCACCGTCTCTTTAAAAAAGCCGGCCGGCAATTCAGCATCGGTACCTGACAATTTATAACAGAAAGAATAGAGCATCACACATAGATTAGATAGATAGAAACATGTCAGTCACATATATAAGAAGTACAGTGACAGTGTTGATTACTGTACTTGTCATTTAGTGTTAAAATAAAGGATTTAATAAAAAAAAAAATTGGCGTGGGGTTCCCCGTAATTTTAGTCTCTAGCGGAGGTTAAGCAGACGGCTGGGGCAGATGTTTGAAGCGTGGGAAGGGGGTAATACCCACGGAGCTTCCCAGGCTACTAATATCAGCCCCCAGCTGAATACCTAGCCTTTACTAGCAATTAAGATGGGGGACCCCCAAAAAAATGACGTGGGGTCCCCCCTATTTCAATAGCTAGCAAAGGCTAGGCAGACAGCTGGGGGCTGATATTAATAGCCCAGGAAGGGTGCCATGAATATTGGCCACCTCCCAGGCTAGAAACACCAGCCGTCAGCCGCCCCAGAAATGGCGCATCCATAGGATGCGCCAATTCTGGCACTTAGCCTCGCTCTTCCCACTGCCCTGTAGCGGTGGCAGTGGGATAATAGGGCTGGGGTTGATGTCAGCTTAAAATGCCAGCCGATATCAAGCCCAGGTTAGTAATGGAGAGGCGTCTATAAGACGCCCCCATTACTAACCCCATAGTCAAAGTTAAAAAAAAACACAAACACCCAGAATAAAGTCCTTTAATTGAAATAAACACACAATTCTTTATTATTCATTCCAGCTGAAGCCAATGTCTTCTGCAATAAAAGTAAAATAATAAAGCAACATCATCCTTACCTTTCCATGGTTCCCATGACAGCTCCAACTCTGCTACATTCACATGGCAGGCTGGATCGGGGGTGGCTCAACACTAGCTACTAATGTGATACAGTATTACTAATGTGATACAGTAGGGGACATCTCAGTTTGAAATTGTTCGTAGCATATCTCCTATGTTTTCAGGCCTCATCCACACTAAAAAATACTTTCTTCTGTTACTGACATCATACATTGGGGGACATCTCAGGGTGCCAAGAGAGGGTGGTTCACTGCGATCGAGTGGGGTTGGCGATACCAATTTTTTTTTTAGTGAAGATGTTAGTGAAGGCGAGGAACAAATGGAAGAGGAAGAGGTGATGAGCGAGCAATAGTCAGAACATGAAAACTATAATCATTCCCTCTCTGTAAGTGTTTGGCAGGTAGGGACGGAGGAAACAAGCATCAGAATTACCCAGCCACCAACACAGCATGGGCTTGAACCTCAGGAAAGAGGCCGACATATGAGTGCGTTCTTGCTGCGCTATCTGCAACATGATCCCCGTATAGTTATGATTCAAAATAGTGCTGATGACTGAGGTACCACTCTGTTAGATCAATGTTAAAAGAGTAAATTTTGCCAGATCCTTCCCGCCCTGGAAAGGGACCCGCAAATGCTGGAGCATCAAAACACACTTTTGCACAACCTTAACATAGGTTTTCCCCAACCAGCAGTGAGGCACACAGAGTTCATCGCAGCTCTACATTTCCCACCTCTGGCACGTCAATTTGTCAATGCCAAAATATTAGCAGCAGCAGTAGTGTAAGTGGCAGAAGCAATTTCTGTGAGTCCTTTCACACATTTTTTAGACCAGCTCGTGCACATACACAACAGAGTACAAGTCTGACACGCAGTGAAAAACTGGAGAGGATGGTGTAGTCCTGATTTAGTCTCCATCTGCTGGGTTGGCTGTAGTGGAAGAGATTTTGGTTCCTAATTCTACAATCTCTACTGTAGTGAAATTAATGCCACTTTGCTGGTGTCTGCCACTAATTCTTGGAAATGTGGAGAATCCTGATTGGGTCTACATTAGTGATGAGCGAGCACTAAAAAGCTCGGGTACTCATTGTTCGAGTCGAGCAAATTGGAATGCTCGAGTGCTCGGACCGAGTAACGAGCCCAATGTAAGTCTATGGAAAACTCGAGCATTTTTCCGGTGGCTCCTCCGGCGGTCTGCAGAGGGCCTAAAAATTGCCCAAATCAATGGGAGCAGTGCTCAAATGACATGGGAACAGCATGGGGAATACCCCTGGAAGCATTTCTGACTCCCAGGTCACTGCTGTCAACAACGTTGTCAGAGGTATTAGGCCACATTTACAGACTCACAATAAAACATACAAAAACAAAACCAAAATGGATTTTCCTGGGAAATATGTTAAGGAAAATCCTTTCCAGGGTAATGACTTGTATATAAGGCAAAATAAATATACAAAAACAAAAATGCTCCTCCATACCTTGGGCTATATTCACACGTAGCGTTTTTGATGTGTTTTCACTTTTACATTGCTTTCAAACAAGACAAATGCATTCACCAGGAAATGTCATTTTAACATTTTACAAACGTTTCTGGTCATGTGGTGTGTGACACATCATTAGACACATCCTGTTACATTTATGATGGAGGGACTCTGAAAGTCACAAAGACTATTTTCATAGGGACATCAGGCGGCCCTTACTATTCTTAAAGGGCCAGCAGTCGGCCCTCGCTATTGTTAGAGATCCATCAGCCTGCTATGCTTTGTTCTTCCCATTATTGAGTGGATCTGCTATACTGTTATTGCATATGCAGTGACTGCAATGGCTGCCAAAAATTTGGAGGAACCCCAATGCCCCTTGCAAGAGACGTAGAGGTCGTAGGACCTCCTGCAAAAAATGCTCTCATTATTAGGAAGTGGGTGTCCCATACTGTTTGCTATGCAGTGAAGCAACAGCTGCCAAAAATTTGGAGGAACTCCAAAGCCCCTTGCAAGAGACATAGATATATTGATATGGTACATATGGTGGTGATATGGTGTTGGAGGATGAGGATGCGGAGAAGGAGGAGGATAAGAGCAAATAAACAGAATCAGGAAGCGTATACCCATGTCTTGGTGTGAAGACAGAGGTGCATGGGAATAGAGTTAGACCTCCCAAAGAAAGACGCTGTATTTGATTTTAAGTTATGCTGCTATCATTCGGTGGTGTTCAGACGTCTGGCCCAATCCAGCCCTTATTTATTTTTATAAGAGTCAGCCTGTCCGCATTTTCAGTTAACAGGCGGATGCGCTTATCGGTTATAATTCCACCGGCGGCACTAAAAACCCACTCTGACAAAACGCTAGAGGCAGGGCAGGCTAGCACCTCCAAGGCGTAGAGAGCCAGTTCATGCCACATGTCCAGCTTGGATACCCAATAATTATAAGGCACAGAGGAATCACGGAGGACGGTCGGCAAGGTACTCCTTCACCATCTTCCATAACTTTTCATTCCTTGAGAAAGTACCTCGCGCATCAGGGCTTGTGCGATAGGGAGGTCTGAGAAAACTGTCCCAGATCTTTGACAGTGTTCCTCTGCTTCTGCTCGATTGCATTTGTGTCTCTCTCGCCTGTACTCCTTGGTTGTCCAATGAACTGTGACCTCTGATGCCAGCGTTTTCAGATGCCAGGCATGGTACGTGTGTGAGCTCGCCTCAGAGCCGCAACCAGGCTCTGGCCATTGTCACACACGACCATGCCTGGCTGTAGGTTCAGTGGTGTCAGCCACAGATCTGCCTGCTCTTTCAGAGCTGTCCACAACTCTTCAGCGTTGTGCGGTCTGTCACATAAGCATATTAGCTTCAGCACAACCTGCTGCCGCTTGACCAAGGCAGTGCTGCAGTGTTTTCAGATAGCGACTGATGAGGTCATTTCAGAGATGGAGGCTGAAAAGGAGGAGGAGGTGCAGGAGCTGTAGAATGTGCGGGCAAAACTGATTGACCCAGGGCTCGCAATCCTCGGCATCAGGAGGACATGTTCCAACCCAAGGTCCGACTGGGTCCCAGCATCCACTATATTATCCCAGTGTGCCGTCAGCGAGATATACCGTCCCTGCCCACAAGCACTTGTCCAAGTGTCCGTGGTAAGGTGGACTTTCCCAGTATCTGTGTTGTTGAGGGCACGTCTATTGTTGTGGGACACATGATCGTGTAATGCGGGGACGGCACACCGGGAGAAATAGTGGCAGCTGGGTACTGAGTACCGAGGGACAGCCACCACCATCAGGTTGCGGAAAGCTTACATCTCCACGAACCTAAAAGGCAACATTTAGAGCGCAAGCATTCGCAAAATGTGTGAATTTAGTAGTGTGGCCTGTGGGGCGTTGGCTGCATATTTGCGCTTGTATTCCAAGGACTGGGGTAGGGACAACTGAACGCTGCGCTGGGACAAGAATGTGGACGTGCTTGCTGATGGGTGCAGGTGCAAATGGCCTCTTTGGGGTTATCTGCAGAGTCTTTAAAAAATAACCAGACTCGGAAGACCTAACAGTTGTACTGGCAACTTCCGTCGTGTTGGTGTTACAAGGAAAGCTTTCCCACCTTGTGTCTGCGGCCACCACGCTGCTTCTTCCTGCTTGTTGTGATGCAACGCCTCCCTCCCCATGTGTTCTGCTGTCCTCGCTCTGTATGTCCCCCTGCCAGGTTGGGTCAGTTACTATATCATCCACCACCTCGTCTTCCACTACCGCACCCTGGTCCTCCTCCTGACTTTCTGGCAATTGTGTCTCATCATCATCATCATCATCCACCTCTTGCGACAGTAATTGCACTTTTCCACCGTCGCCTTTGTGTGACCATGGCTGCTTCAATATTTAGGCATCACTACATGTGTTCCCCTCTTGACTCGCTTGAAGATGGCCGGGCGAGAGGCCCAAATCTACAAATGGAAAAGTGAACAGCTCTTCTGAGTGTCCAAGTGAGGGATCAGTTGTCTCCGGGCACTCAACGTAGTGGGAGGAAGGAGGATCAGGGTGAGGAATATGCGATCCAGACTCATGGGTGATAGGTGATATGTCTGACGGAGAAACACGGTTTTAAATAGTAGGCCTGTAATTTACTAATATTATTCTACACAGAGACCTAGTTTGAATAGCTTGACCGACAAACTGCAACGTAGTGAAAATGGAAGACATGCATGATTTTTGAACAGTCTTATAGGTGATATGTCTGACAGAGAACCACGGTTTTAAATAGTAGGCCTGTAATTTACTAATATTATTCTACACAGAGACCTAGTGTGAGTACCTTGACCGACAAACTGCAACAAAATGAAAATGGAAGACATGCATGATTTTTGAACAGTCTTATAGGTGATACGTCTGACAGAGAACCACGGTTTTAAATAGCACGCCTGTAATTTACTAATATTATTTTACACAGAGACCTAGTGTGAATAACTTCACCGACAAACTGCAACAGAATGGAAAAGGAGGCCAATATTTTCCACGTTCAGTTAAATTTTCTGGATTTTTGTCGCTGAAATATGTAACAGATCTGGCTTTATTCTGCAGTGAGAACAAGCAAATGGAGCAGAAAAATGGTGTACTCTGGATTGCTTTTTAAGCAAATAACCAGGATTAAGATAAAAAAAAAATTGGCTTTCTATGTCTAGAAATATCTGTAATTATTACAGCAGCAGCAGCAGACAAGATATTCAATGAACCCTCTTGTGCTGTATCATACGTGCCTGGCTGCCTAGCACTTATTATATGCAGCTGGATTAGTCATAGAAGGACTGTTAGTTCAGATGGATATACAGTATATATATATGTTGTGGAATACCTATACTAACAGGACTTTCGATGGACCCTCTTGTGCTGTATCATGCACTGCAGTCTGCCACATTCACTGCCTGCCTAACTCCTGTTATCACCAATGAACATATGCAGCTGGATTAGTTGGATTAGTCCTCAGAAAGACTGTTAGTTCAGTCGGATATATATATATACAGTACAGACCAAAAGTTTGGACACACCTTCTCATTTAAAGATTTTTCTGTATTTTCATGACTATGAAAAATGTACATTCACACTGAAGGCATCAAAACTATGAATTAACACATGTGGAATTATATACTTAACAAAAAAGTGTGAAACAACTGAAAATATGTCTTATATTCTAGGTTCTTCAAAGTAGCCACCTTTTGCTTTGATGACTGCTTTGCACACTCTTGGCATTCTCTTGATGAGCTTCAAGAGGTAGTCACCGGAAATGGTCTTCCAACAATCTTGAAGGAGTTCCCAGAGATGCTTAGCACTTGTTGGCCCTTTTGCCTTCATTCTGCGGTCCAGCTCACCCCAAACCATCTCAATCGGGTTCAGGTCTGGTGACTGTGGAGGCCAGGTCATCTGGCGTAGCACCCCATCACTCTCCTTCTTGGTCAAATAGCCCTTACACATCCTGGAGGGGTGTTTGGGGTCATTGTCCTGTTGAAAAATAAATGATGGTCCAACTAAACGCAAACCGGATGGAATAGCTTGCCGCTGCAAGATGCTGCAGTAGCCATGCTGGTTCAGTATGCCTTCAATTTTGAATAAATCCCCAACAGAGTCACCAGCAAAGCACCCCCACACCATCATACCTTCTCCTCCATGTTTCACGGTGGGAACCAGGCATGTAGAGTCCATCCGTTCACCTTTTCTGTGTCGCACAAAGACACGGTGGTTGGAACCAAAGATCTCAAATTTGGACTCATCAGACCAAAGCACAGATTTCCACTGGTCTAATGTCCATTCCTTGTGTTCTTTAGCCCAAACAAGTCTCTTCTGCTTGTTGCCTGTCCTTAGCAGTGGTTTCCTAGCAGCTATTTTACCATGAAGGCCAGCTGCACAAAGTCTCCTCTTAACAGTTGTTGTAGAGATGTGTCTGCTGCTAGAACTCTGTGTGGCATTGACCTGGTCTCTAAACGGAGCTGCTGTTTACCTGCGATTTCTGAGGCTGGTGACTCGGATAAATTTATCCTCAGAAGCAGAGGTGACTCTTGGTCTTCCTTTCCTGTGGCGGTCCTCATGTGAGCCAGTTTCTTTGTAGCGCTTGATGGTTTTTGCAACTGCACTTTGGGACACTTTCAAAGTTTTCCCAAATTTTCGGACTGACTGACCTTCATTTCGTTTTTCTTTACTTAGCTGCTTTTATCTTGCCATAATACAAATTCTAATAGTCTATTCAGTAGGACTATCAGCTGTGTATCCACCTGACTTCTGCACAACACAACTGTTGGTCAGAACCCCATTTATAAAGCAAGAAATCCCACTTATTAAACCTGACAGGGCACACCTGTGAAGTGAAAACCATTTCCGGTGACTACCTCTTGAAGCTCATCAAGAGAATGCCAAGAGTGTGCAAAGCAGTCATCAAAGCAAAAGGTGGCTACTTTGAAAAACCTAGAATATAAGACATAATGTCAGTCGTTTCACACTTTTTTGTTAAGTATATAATTCCACATGTGTTAATTCATAGTTTTGATGCCTTCAGTGTGAATGTACAATTTTCAAAGTCATGAAAATACAGTAAAATCTTTAACTGAGAAGGTGTGTCCAAACTTTTGGTCTGTACTGTATGGTGTGGAATACCTATACTAACTATAAACAAGCAAATCTCTCCCTGACGCAGCCAATCACTGTAATGCCCACAACCAACATGGCTACGGCATTACAGTGCATGGCAGGCAATGCCTGCATGTTCATTGGCTCTTTATAGGGCGTCAAACATGCAGGGAGGGGACATGAATTCCCGCCCGACCAACCCGGGCATAGTGATGCTCGTGCGAGTACCGAGCATTGGCGAGCATGTTCGCTCATCACTAGTCTCCATCTAATGGGTTTGGCTGTAGTGGAAGAGGTTTCTGTCTCCATTAAACTACTTCTACTCTGGTGAAATTCATGCCACTTTGGTGGTGTTAGGCCTTAATTTAGGGAAATGTAAACACTTATGATGGAGTCTCCATCTACTTGGTTGGCTTTAGGGGAAGACTAGTGATGAGCAAGCATGCTCGCTACTGCTCAGTGCTCACCCAAGCATCTCATTTCTCATTTCTGGGGTTTGCTCTGCTGGAGCTCGGGTCCCCTCCCTGCATGTTTGGCGCTCTTTAGAGCCTAATCAACATGCAGGGATTGTCTGCCACACACTGTAATGCCGCAGCAATGTTGGTTGTGACATTACAGTGATTAGCTGGCCGCACAGCGTCATCAGGTCTATATCAGAGTTGGCGCCGACGTGCTCGTCAGTCTACTCCGCAATCAGGTAGTGTAGGAAGAGGTGCTGCTGAGCTAGGGAGAGATTTGTTTTTTATTAGTTAGTGTAAGTATTGCACAAGATTCTCTACAGATATCCATCTCAACTAACAGTCCTTCTGAGGACTAATCCAGCTGCAGAGATATCAGTGCTAGGCAGGCAGGCAGGATATATAGCAGACTGCAGTGCTTATAGCAAGAGGGTCCATTCCAGTTCTTTCTGCTGGTGCTTTTACACATATTATATTTGTAGAAATAGCCCCAGGTACCAGGGGCCAGGAATATATATATTTTTTATCTTAATCCTAATTATTTGCTTAAAAAGCAATCCAGAGAACACCGTTTTCTTGCGCCATTTGCTTGTTGGCACAGAATACAGCCAGGTCCTTTCCATATTACAACTCTAAATATCCAGCTATATAAAATTGTGGTTTGTGCGTCACATGAAACACATATAATTGCGCTGAAAGTATCGCCATTTCTGGTCTCCATTGAAATTTTGTTGCAGTGTGTCAGCGAACTTATTGACACGAGGTCGGCGCTGTTAAAAATATTTATAAACAGGCTAACTATTTAAAACTGTGGTTTCTCCGTCACATGGATCACATATAATTGCGCTGAAAATATTGCCATTTCTGGCCTCCATTCAAATTTTGTTGCAGTGTGTCAGTGAACTTATTGACACGAGGTTGGCGCTGTTAAAAATATTTACCTACAGGCCAGCTATTTAAAACTGTGGTTTGTCTGGCACACAGATCACATATAATTGCACTGAAAATTCTGCCATTTCTGGTCTCCATTAAAATTTTGTTTCAATGTGTCAGCAAAGTTATTGACATCAGTTTGCTGATAAAAATAGTTACCTACATGCCAGCTATTTAAAACTGTGGTTTGTCCGTCACACGGATCACATGTAATTGCGCTGAAAATGTTGCCATTTCTTGCCTCCATTGAAATTTTGTTGCAGTGTGTCAGCAAACTTATTAACACGAGGTTGGCGCTGTTAAAAATAATTACCTACAGGCCAGATATTTAAAACTGTGGTTTGTCTGTCATACGGATCACAAATAAATTCGTTCCAAATTCAGCCATTTATAGTGAGCGTGGAAGATATTGTCCTCCATTTAAAATGGGCAAGGCGCGTTTCAAGGGACAGGGAACAGGACGTGATAGTGATGATGATGGTGCATGCAGAGGCCAAGGCCGTGGGCAAGCTGAAATTGTGCCACAACAAACACCCACATCTTCTCGCTCGACCTTCCTGTCCCAATTAATAGGGGATTGCAGAACACCACTACTGAACACAGAGCAGTGTGAAAAGGTTATTGGTTGGATATCAGATAATGCTTCCAGTCACTTAGCCACCACCACCACCCTTTCTTCCACACGGTCAAGTCTCAGTAGCCGTGAGTCTGAACCACATATTCCTCACCCTCATCCTCCTTCCTCCCACCATGCTGAGTGCCCGGAGACAACTGATCCCACACTTGGACACTCCGAAGAGCTGTTCACTTTTCCATTTATAGAATCGGGTCTCTCGCCCGGTCCACTTGAAGCAGGGCAAGAGGAGATCGCATGTAGCGATGCCCAAATATTTGAGCAGCCACGGTCATACGAAGGCGACGGTGGGAAAGTGTCACAAGAGGTGGACAATGATGGCACACAATTGTCAGAAAGTCAGGAGGAGGACCAGGGTGTGAAAGTGGAAGAAAAGGGGGTGGATAATGTAGTAACTGACCCAACCTGGCAGGAGGACATGCAGAGCGAGGACAGCAGCACACTGGTGGAAGGAGGCAGAGCACTCTAACTGGCAGGAAGAAGCAGTGTGGTGGCCGCAGACAGAAGGCGGGCAATTGTTCCCCGTAACACCTACACGATGGAAGTTGCCAGTACAACTGTTACGTTTTCCCAAGTCTGGTTGTTTTCAAAGACTCTGCCGATAACCCCAAAAAGGTCATTTGCACCACCTGCCAGGACAGCATCAACAGGGGGAGAAAAACTAGCAGCCTGACCACCACTAGCATGATCATGCACATGGCAGCAAAGCTCCCGAATAAGTGGGCCAAACCCCAGGGTCCAGGAACAGTGTCTGTGGGTGACACCACTGCTTCTTCCGGTGTTGTGCGTGCAAGCCAATCCCCTGTCCATAGTGCATGCTAAGCTACCTCCTGCCCTGCACCTCTTGTTGCACACTCTCAACTAGCACCATCAGCAAGCATGTCAACGTCCCAGCGCAGCGTTCAGTTGGCCATAGCCCAGTCCTTGGAACGCAAATGCAAATACGTAGCCAACGCCCCACAGGCCTCATTTCTAAATTCCCACATTTCGCGACTGCTTGCGCTAGAAATGTTACCTTTTAGGCTCATGGAGACAGAAGCATTCCGTAATCTGGTGGCGGCGGCTGTCCCTCGGTACTCGGTCCCCAGCCACCACTATTTCTCCTCGTGTGCCTTCCTTGCATTATACAAGCCCACAATATTAGCCGTGCCTTCAACAATGCCGTTACAGGGAAAGTCCACCTAACCACGGACACATGGACAGGTGCTTGTCGGCAGGGACGGTACATCTCGCTGATGGCACACTGGGTTAACATAGTGGAAGCCCGGACCCAGTCAGACCTTGGGACGGAACACATCCTCCCGATGCCTAGGATTGTGGGCCCTAGGTTAATCATGGTTGCCCCCACAGTCTACAGCTCCTGCACCTCATCCTACTCAGCCTCCTCCTCGTCTTCAGCCTCCATCTATGAAATGACCACATCAGTCACAAGCTGGAAGCACTGCAGCACTGCCTCAGCCAAGCGGTAACAGGCTGTGCTGAAGCTAATATGCTTAGGTAACAAACCGCAGAATGCTGAAGAGTTTTGAACAGCTCTGAAAGAGCAGGCAGATCTGTGGCTGACACCGCTGAATTTACAGCCAGGCATGGTCATGTGTGACAATGGCTGGAACCTGATGGCGGCTCTGAGGTGAGGAGAGCTCACACATGTACCATGCCTGGCCCATGTGCTTAACCTCGTGGTTCAACGGTTTCTCAAAATCTACCCGGAACTTCCTGATCTGCTTGTCAAAGTACGCCTCCTGTGTGCCCATTTTAGAAAATCAGCTTCAGCTTTCGCTGCCCTTGCCGTGCTTCAGCAGTGTTTGCAGCTTCCGGCTCACCAACTGGTGTGTGATGTCCCCATGCGTTGGAACTCTACACTGCCGATGTTGGGAAGGATTTGTGAGCAGAAGAGGGCACTTGTTGACTACAAGCATCAACAAGGCCATCGGTATTCAGTTCAGACTCCACACATAAGACCCCAGGAGTGGATATGGATGTCAGACATCTGTACCATCCTCCAAAACTTTGAGGACTCCACCAAGATGGTGAGCGGTGATGACGCTATAATTAGCATCAACATCTCGCTCCTTTGTCTTCTGAAACGTTCTCTGCTCACAAAGAGGATGCATTGCAGGCGAAGCACGATGAGATGGAGCAAGGAACCATACAAGGTGATCACACACAGCCCAGCCTCATCTCATCGCAACGTGGATTGAGTGACAATGAGGAAGAGAAGGAGAAAGAGGAAGAACATAAGCTAGCGATATAGAAGGTACTACCTGCACAAATGTCATTCTGTCTGTTCAGCGTGGATGGCCTGAGGACAGGGAGGAAGAGGAGGAGGAGGAGGAGAGCATGGTCAGTCGTCCTCTTGGGTGAGGACATGGAAGTCTTGCCTTTTAGCAATCTGGCACGCATGGCTGAGTTTATGTTACGCTGCTTTTCCTGTGACCCTCGTGTTCTCTAAATTTTGGGTGACAGTCATTACTGGTTAGTGACATTTCTAGACCCACGCTACAAGGAGAACTTTATATCTCTTATTCTCAAGGCGGAGAGGTCTATAAAAATGGGGCAGTACCAGAGGGCCCTTGTTGCGGAACTATTAAAAAAATTTCCATCTGAAAACGCTGGCGGCAGAGGTAACAGTTCGTTGGACAACCAAGGATTACAGGCAAGAGAGACACAACTCCAATCCTGCAGAGGCAGGGGAACACTGTCAAAGTTGTGGGAGAGTTTTCTCAGCCCCTCCCATCGCACAGGCCCTGAGGCGCGGGGTACTCTCACAAGGAGTGTAAAGTTTGGGAAGATGCTGAGGGAGTACCTTGCCGACCGTACCAACGTCCTCCGTGATTCCTCTGTGCCTGATAATTATTGGGTATCCAAGCTGGACGTGTAAAATGAACTGGCCTTTTACACCTTTGAGGTCCTGGCCTGCCCTGCGGCTAGCGTTTTATCAGAGCGGGTTTTTAGTGCCGCTGGTGGAATTATAACTGATAAGTGCATCTGCCTGTCAACTAAAAATGCTGACAGGCTGACTCTTATAAAATTGAACAAGGGCTGGATTGGGCCAGACTTCTCAACACCACCCAATGATATCAGCGTAACATAAACTCAAATCCAGTGTCTATTTTTGGGAGGTGTATTCCCATGCACCTTTTCACACCCACACATGGGTATACTCTTCCTGATTTGGGCTATTTGCTCTTGTCCCCCTCCTTCTCCTCATCCTCATCCTCTACCACTATGTCACCAGGGTGACCGTGGCCCATGATGCAACACCCACATACTTTTTTTAAAGAGTGTTTATGATGCCTGTAAAAAAATTTTTTATACAGTGTGTTCATGTATACCCTCAGGGGTAAATGTTTGTCAGCCCATACATTTAGTTCATGGGCAATACAAGTATAGGAGACCCGCTTCTTTCAAATGTGAACATTTTTTTATGAGGCCCTCTACGTCTCTTCCAAGGGGCAGTGGAGTGCCTCCCAATTTTTTTTCAGCCCTTGCATTCACTGCATAGGCCAACACAATGGGAGACCCACTTTCTAACAATGGGAGCATTGTTTTCAGGAGGCCCTCTGCGTCTCTAACAAGGGGCATTGGAGTGCCTCCCAATTTTTGGCAGCCCTTGCATTCACTGCATAGGCCAACACTATGGGAGACTCACTTCTTAATATTGGGAACATTGTTGCTGGAGGCCCTCTGACCTTCACGTCTCTAGCAATGGGCATTGGAGTGCCTCCAAATTTTTGGCCACCCTTGCATTCACTGCATTGGCAAATACCATGGGCGACCCACATTGTTTTCAGGAGGCCCTCCTCTAAGTCTCTTCAAAGGGGTATTGGGGTGCATCCAAATTTTCAAAGGGGTATTGGGGTGCGTCCAAATTTTGGGCAGCCCTGCCACTCACTGCATACGCAATAACAGTATAGGAGACCCACTCTTTAGTAATGGTAACAACAAAGCATAGCCGGCTGATGGCTCTCTGAGAATAGTGAGTGCCGACTGCTGGCCCTTTAAGAATAGTAAAGGCCGCCTGATGGCCCTATAAAAATAGGCTTTGTGACTTACAGAGTCCCTCCTTCATAAATGAAACAGGATGTTTCTGATGATGTTTCACACACCACATGGCCAAATAAGGTTGTAAAATGTTAAAATGACATTTCCCGGTGAATTCATTTGTCACGGTTGAAAGGAATGTATAAGTGCAAAAACGCATCAAAAACGCTAAGTGTGAGCATAGCTCAAGGTGTGGAGGAATATTTTTGTTTTTGGTTATTTATTTTGCCTTATAGACAAGTCATTACCCTGGAAAGGGTTTCCCTTAACATATTTCCCAGGAAAATCCATTTTGGTTTTGTTTTTGTATGTTTTATTGTGAGTCCGTAAAAGTGGCGTAATACCTCTGACAACGTTGTTGACAGCAGTGACCTGGGAGTCAGAAATGCTTCCAGGGGTCTTCCCCATGATGTTCCCATGTCATTTAAGCAATGTTTCCATCGATTTGGGCAATTTTAGGCCCTCTGCAGACCGCCGGGGAATGCCTTCTTAAAAATGCTCGAGTTTTCCATAAACTTACATTGGGCTCGTTGCTCGGGTCGAGCACTCGAGCATTCCAATTTGCTCGACCTGAGCATCGAGCACCCGAGCATTTTAGTGCTCGCCCATCACTATTGAAGATATGTCGTTTCTAATTCTACAGTTTCTACTGTAGTGAAGTTGATGCTACTTTGCTGGTGTCTGCCACTAATTTTTTGAAATGTAGGGAATCCTGATTGGGTCTCCATCTATTAGGTTTGATTGTAGTAGAAGAGGCTTCTGTCTCCATTAAACTACTTCTACTCTTGTGAAATTGATGCCACTTTTCTAGTGTCTGCCATTAATTTTTGGAAATGTGGGGAATCCTGATTGGGTCTCCATATATTGGGTTTAACTGTGGGGAAGAGAATTCTGTCTTCATTAAACTACTTCTACTCGGGTGAAATTGATGCCACTTTGCTGGTGTCTGCCATTAATTTTTGGAAATGTGGGGAATCCTGATTGGGTCTCCATCTATTGGGTTTGGCTGTAGTGGAAGAGGTTTCTGTCTCCATTAAACTACTTCTACTCTGGTGAAATTGATGCCACTTTGCTGTTGTCTGCCACTAATTTTTGGAAATGGGGGGAATCCTGATTGGGTCTCCATATATTGGGTTTAGCTGTAGTGGAAGAGGTTTTTGTTTCTACTAAACTACTTCTACTCTGGTGAAATTGATGCCACTTTGCTGGTGTCTTCCACTAACTTTTGGAAATGTGGGGAATCCTGATTGGGTCTCCATCTATTGGGTTTGGCTGTAGTGGAAGAGGTTTCTGTCTCCATTAAACTACTCCTACTCTGGTGAAATTGATGCCACTTTGCTGGTGTCTGCCACTAATTTTTAGAAATGTGGGAAATCCTGATAGGGTCCCCATTTACTTGGTTTGCTATAGGGGAACAGTTGTCCTTCCTAATTCTACAATTTGTACAGCACTGAAATTGATGCCACTTTGTTGGTTTTAAGCCCTATTTTTTGGAACTGTGGAGAATCCTGATTGGATCTCTCCATCTATTGGATTGGCTGTAGTGGAAGAGTTTTCTATCTCCATTAAACTACTTCTACTTTAGTTAAATTGATGCCACTTTGTTGGTGTTACGCCCTAATTTAGGGAAATATGAGCACTCCTGGTTAGGTCTCCATCTCCTGGGTTTGTCATAGTGGAAGAGATTTTGGTCTCCATCTATTTGTATAGTTATACTGTAGTGAAATTAATTATTTGGTGCAGATATTGTTCTCCACAAATAGGGTACACAAGCATGATTACTGTGTTTTTCGGACCATAAGAACCACTTTTTCCCCCCAAATTTGGGAGGAAAATGGGGGATGCGTCTTATGGTCCAAACGTTGTGTACCTGCGGTTGTGGAGGAGCAGGATCGCAGGGCCTCCCACCTTCAAGAACCTGGCAGGGGTGGCGGCGGTGGCAGCAAAGAACAAGGAGGTGAGATGCTGTGAGTGTCTGGCTGGGGGCCGGTGCGGGTTTCCGGTGTGTGCGGCCATCT
This sequence comes from Phyllobates terribilis, assembly GCF_046119375.1. Classification (NCBI taxonomy): domain Eukaryota; kingdom Metazoa; phylum Chordata; class Amphibia; order Anura; family Dendrobatidae; genus Phyllobates; species Phyllobates terribilis. The sequence continues at coordinate 451,553,755 of NW_027362771.1, read as the reverse complement.
TCCTGAAGCTCTGATCAAGAGGAGAATGGCCGCCCGAGATGGCGCATGCACAGACTTGTAGCTCGGGTTGCTATTTTCCTGTAGATCACAGCTTCAGGAAGATGGCCGCGCACACCAGAAACCTGCTCCGCTCACCGGCCTCGGCCCGCAGCCTGACACTGGCCCGCATCCAGATACCGGAGCCGGTCCCGGGCCCTGGGCAGGCCTCAGCGGCACGCAGCCAGACACCAGTCCCGGCCCCCAGGCAAGCCCCAGTCGCCAAACATCGGCCCCGGACCCCAGCCAGGCACAGGCCCCCAGCCAGGCACTGGGCCTCAGCCAGTCCCCCAGCCCTCAGTCAGGCACTGGCCCTCAGCCAGGCCCTCAGCCAGGCCCCCAGGCCCTCAGCCAGGCCTCCAGCCCCCAACTAGGCACTGGGCCTCAGCCAGGCACTGGGCCTCAGCCAGGCCCCCAGCCAGGCAACACGCCCCAGTCATCTCTTCTGCTACAGCCGCCTGGTCCCTGAGGGAGGGAATGGAGGCCCCTGCAATCCTGCTCCACTGCAACTCCTCGCTGCTGGAGCACCGGATTCCTGAAGGACCCTGCCTCCTGTGACCCTCGCTCCACCGCCTCACAGGTAAAATACTGTACCTATTAAGACTATAAGATGGACCCCCTTATTCTAAAAATATTTTATTCTATATTCCACCCCAGAATTTGGGGTGCGTCTTATGGTCCGGTTTGTCTTATAGTCCGAAAAATACGGTAACTCAAAATTGGTTGTCAATAAACAACCATCTGCTGCCCCATCAAACACATCTGCTGCTTCTTCCTCCTCATCTGTTACCGTGGCAAGTATTGCCACACAGGTCTCCGACTGAAGAACCTATGGTTGTATACTCACTCCAGTCAGGCTGAGTGAGAGCCCTTCAGCTGTAACACAAGCTGACATTCCTGCTGTGTTTGTTTCACTGAGCACACCACATGTTGCTCAATCCACCGTAACAACTCCGTCTGCACCTCACTCAGGGTCTAGCAGTTTGTCCGTTTCACCGTACTCCGCCCTCTCTCAGCACTGTAGCCAGCCCCTCGGTCCCGCATTTGTCGGCACATAAAATATTGTTTACTCCTACACATGACAAAGCTAAGAGGTTGAACTCCACCATATCCAATCTGTAGGCCACAGAAATGGTGGTCTTAGGCCCAAATTTTTTTTAAATGTGAACAGTTTTGCTTGTGTCTCTATCTGCTGGGTTGGCTGTAGTAGAAGCGGTGTCGGTCCCCATTATACTACTTAAACTCTAGTGAAATTGATGCCACTTTGCAGGTGTCTGCCACTAATTTTTGGAAATGTGGAGAATCCTGATTGGGTCTGCATCTATTGGGTTTGGCTTTAGTGGAAGAGGTTTCTGTCTCCATTAAACTACTTCTACTCTTTTGAAATTGATGCCACTTTGGTGGTGCTAGGCCCTAATTTAGGGAAATGTAAACACTTCTGATTGAGTCTCCATCTACTGGGTTTGCTTTAGGGGAAGACGTGTCATTCCTAATTCTACAATTTCTACTGTACTGAAATTGATGCCACTTTGCTAGTGTCTGGCACTAATTTTTGCAAATGTGGGGAATCCTGATTGGGTCTCCATCTATTGGGTTGACTGTAGTGGAAGAGGTTTTTGTCTCAATTAAACTATTTCTACTCTGGTGAAATTGATGCCACTTTGGTGGGGCTAGGCCCTAATTTAGGGAAATGTAAATACTTCTGATTGAGTCTCCATCTACTGGGTTGGCTTTAGGAAAAGACGCGTCGTTCCTAATTCTACAATTTCTACTGTACTGAAATTTATGCCACTTTGCTGGTGTCTGCCACTAATTTTTGGAAATGTGGGGAATCCTGATTGTGTCTCCATTTATTGGGTTGCTTGTAGTGGAAGAGGTTTCTGTCTCCATTAAACTACTTCTACTCTGGTGAAATTGATGCCACTTTGGTGAGTTTAGACCAGTGTTTCCCAAACCCCATCCTCACGGCCCCCCACAGGTCATGTTTTCAGGATCTCCTTAGTATTACACAGGTGATTGAAGTATCATCAAGGCATCAGAATTCTCTCACCTGTGCAATGCTAAGGAGATCATGAAAACATGACCTGTGGGGGGCCATGAGGATGGGGTTTGGGAAACACTGGTTTAAACCCTAATTTTTTGAAATGTGGAGAATTCTGATTGGGTCTCTCCATCTATTGGGTTTGCTGTAGTGGAAGAGTTGTTGGTCACCATTAAACTAGTTCTACTGTTGTGAAATTAATTCTTTGGTGCAGATATTTTTGTCACAGGGGTGCACAAGATATAATCGAAACTGGTTTTCTTAGTACCGTGGTATATAAAGCAGGCTATATTTCATCTTTTAATTTTTCGCTGCTGATATTGTTCTCCATACAGGGATACACATTAGTAATGAGAGAGCACTAAATGTGCTCAACTTAGTGGTTCAGTGATTTCTCAAAACTTACCCAGAATTGCCAGAGCTGCTTGTGAAAGTACAACGCGTGCGTGCCCATTTCAGAAAGTCAGCTATAGCTTCCGCCAGCCTGGCAGTGCTTCAGCAGCATATGCATCTTTCAGCTCACCGACTGTTGTGCGATGTCAGTACACGTTGGAAATCAACGTTGCAGATGTTGGGAAGGATTTGCGAGCAGCAGAAGGCAGTTGTTGATTAGCAGCTTCAACACGCCCATTGGCATTCAGGTCAGCCTCCGCACATAAGAACTGATGAGTGGCAATGTCTGACATGTGTGGCATCCTCAAAAACTTTGAGGACTCCACCAAGATGGTGAGCGGCGATGACGCCATAATTAGGATCACCATCCCGCTTCTTTGTCTACTGAAACGCTTGGTGCTCACAGTTAAAGAGGAGGCATTGCAGGCGTAGCAAGGAACTATGCAGCCCTGCCTCATCTCATCTCAGTGTGGATTGGGTGATAATGAGGAGGAGGATGAGGAGGAGAACATGGACTGTCATCCTCTTGGGGAGGACAGGGAAGCCTCTTTCAGTCTGTGGGAAAGCTGTACGAGTTTCGCTTAATGACCTTCAGTGGCCTAAACCATGGCTTTGCTTATGCACATTATTTCTCTAAACTCATTGCAGATCAGTCCATTGTCCAACTCTCTAGTGATTAAATTCAAGACGTAAAGAAAGATCTTTGTTTGTGACTAAGCACCACCGAGAAATGTGAGCTGATGTTGGACGGGCTGCCATTGCTTATGCAATAAGCTGTATTAGAGGACTTCCTTGGAGAAATGACAGCCTTAGCAGTTACGGTTTCCCTCTATGCCAGTTCTTTCACCGAGCTAAAGAATATGGCTGTGGCGAAACACAACTCTCACCGAGAAGCAGTGTCAGACTGAAGTACATTGAGCTCACCAGAGGATTTCATTGTGAGGAACCACCTATCTCCCCCCACTAAAGAGCCCCAGAGCAGCTGCAAGGATTGCACTATGAACTCTCCTGAAGGAGAAGCCAGGACCCACCGGAGGATTCTCCGGTTCTCTGGTGGGCCCATCCAACCCTGCCGAGAAGCAACCCTGGCTAAGAAAAGTGTGTGGGAAGGTTCCTGGACACTCTATGGCTGCTTTTTTTGCTGTGGCCTGGCTCCAGTGAGATGTACCATCCCTAGCCACGTTCACTTGTCCACGTGTTTGTGGTTAGGCAGTCCTTCCCACTAAGTGCACTGGGAAGGGCATGGGTAATATTCTGGGACCTGTGCTTGTTGGAGGCAGGGACGACATCTGGAGAAATGGTGGCGGCTGGGGACCAAATATGGAGACCTGGCCGCCGCCACCATGAGGTTGTGAAAAGCTACAACCTCCACGAGCCCAAAAAGCAACATTTCAAGTGCAAGCAGCTGTCCAGAAATGGCAGTTTAGTATTGCGGCCTGTGGGTGGGTGGGTGGCTGGCTGGCTGCATACTTGTGCTTGCATTCCAAGTAATTGAAAACTAAGGAGTTGGATGGCCTCATCATCATCACAACCTGCAAGGTTTGCACGATGAACTCTCCTGAAGGAGAAGCCAGAGCCCAGTCCAACCATGCCGAGAAGCATCCCTGATTCCCGAACACTCTATGGCTGCATTACTGCGGACAGGTTCCAGCAATCCATAAGATTGCAATCTGTAAGATCCCTTCACTTGCTCTCATTTGCCCAGCGTATCCAATTCAAACTACTAACACTGACGTACAAAGCCATCCCTAACCTTTCTTCTCCATATATCTCTGAACTAATCTCCCGATATATTCCCTTCCGTTATCTCTTGTCCTCCCAAGACCTCCTTCTTTCCACTCTTATTTGTTCCTCACCCAATCACCTAGAATACTTCTACCAAATATCCTCCATCTGGAATTCTGTGCCTCAACAAGTCTGATTAGCCACCACATTCGGATCCTTCAGACACAACCTGAAAACCCATCTCTTCAAGACAGCCTAAACCCTGCGATTGTCTCGCTGCCACCTTACCTCAACACCACCGGAGGTAATGCAACTCCATGACCTACTGTCTCCTTTCCCACCTTCCTGTAGAATGTAAGGCCACAAGTGCAGGGTCTATTAGACTTAAGAAGCGATATAGCACCTTGGCAAAGGCCAGTTATGTTCTCCCTCTGATATCTAACAATAACACAATAACAAACAGGTCATGATGGAGAAACTTGCACCTACTGCCACTCAGTGTCTTCAGCTCCTTTGTGAGAAACTAATGTTTGCTCAGCCAGTCTACTAAATAAAATTCCTTAGGTACAGAAATTGTGGATGGCTTTGCTTTTGGTACTGGGTATTAATACCAAACCATGGTGTGCCATTCACTGGATATGCCTGGCTGGTTGGAGACAAGCTCATTCCCACAGAAAAGTACCAGCAAGCTAAGGAGATGGTGGCTTCTATCATCATGAAGGCATTTGCTCGTTGTCTAGTAGTCTGGCTTTTACACTAAAGATCCTCCTCATTTTTATAGTTTTAAGTGAACACACAGAGACCGTGTTTTCTGTTGCCGGGATAGTGGCTTAGAAATTGCTGTACCATCAGGTTGAGGATGTGAGCCATGCAAGACACGTGTCTGAGGTTGACCCGACGTAGAGCCACCACTGGGTTTGCACTGAAATCGCACACAGCCTTCTCTTGCTCCAGATTCAGTGGAGACAGCCATTGCTCAAACTCGGCCTGGAGAGCTATCCACCACTCTTCTGCTGTATGACTGCAATCTCCAAGGCATATTAATTTTAACACTTCCTGATGCGGTGAGACCTGGCTGCGCAGTACGGAGATGGGGGGATTCTCTGTTGGAATGTGTGTCTCAGTAAGACAAAGGTTGAGGGTGCAGGTGGAGGCCCTAGAGGAGGTAGAGGATGCAGAATCACTGGAGGAAGTGTTAGATACAGACGTTTGTCCTGCAAGCCTTGGGGATTCCACCAATTGCTGTGTAGTGACACCTTGGTGTCTAGTGGTTTAGTTTTCCATCCCCTGGTGTGTAGTGGTTTAGTTCTCCAACCCCTGTTGTCTTATTAGTTTAGTTCTCCAACCCCTATTTTCTATTAGTTTAGTTCCCCATGTTCGGGTGTGTATTTGTTTCATTCTCCAACCTTAGCTGTTTAGTAGTTTAGTTCTCCAACCCCTGTTGTATATTAGTTTAGTTCTTCATGTTCTGGTGTGTATTTATTTCTTTCTCAAACCCATCCATGCCCACCCCCAGGGTTTAAAACAAGGGTTTGGATTCTTCTCAGACCCTACTTCGTCCAGGCCCGGATCAACGGAAAAATTTTTTGGCCATCGCTACACATGCTTTCCCCCTGTTGAGTCTGTCAAGCTTTGGATCAGACCTCTGATGCCCCGGAATAGAATGTGTGAACAGCTCTGCAGACTCGCCCATCTGTGCTTCTCCACTGTCAGTTGGCTGGTTGGAGAGTTGTGATGTGGGTGAAAACAAGGGTAATTGGGGTGCCACCTCTGAGGACTGTACTGTGTGTGATGATAATGTAGAGGAAGAGCAGCAGAGGGCACTTGATGCAGCTCTTGTCTACTGGAGCACATGTTCTTCCTGCCGCTCATCTACAAGGTGTACCGCTGTGCGACTGCCAAAGAAATGGAGTGCAGTCCAGTAACAGAATTTTTCAAAATGCTGCACAATTGCTCACTGCAGCAAAACAAACTTACTTCTCATCTCTCTTATCATACGTGTCAAACTACTGGATCAACATGCCTATTTTGAACTGTCCTCCCACCTCTCCTCCTGCTCCCTCTTTGACCGCTTACAATCAGGCTTCTGACCTCACTATTCCACTGAAACTGCCCTGACTAAAGTCACGAACGACCTACTAACTGCCAAATCCAAGCCAGACTACTCTGTCTTCCTCCTCCTAGACTTGTCATCTGCCTTCAACACAGTAGACCATATCCTCTTACTACAGACTCTCATCTCTCGGCATCACAGACTTGGCCCTGTCTTGGATCTTTTCATACCTAACCGACAGTACATTCAGTGTCTCCCACTCACACACCACCTCCTCATCTCACCCCCTATGTGTCCATGTCCTCTAAGGTTCAGTTGTAGGACCTAGACTCTTCTCCATCTACACCTTCGGCCTGGGACAGCTCATGGTCTTACAACTTTCTGTATCACCTCTATGCTGATGACCCACAGATCTACCTCTCTGAACCTGATATCACCTCCTTACTAACCAGAATCCCACAATGTGTGTCCTATATTTCATCTTTCTTCTTTGCTAGATTTGTAAAAATTAACATGGATAAAACAGAATGCATAATCTTTCCACCATCTCATTCACCCACCCCCCAACTGACCTATCTATCAAAGTGAATGGCTGCCCACTCTCCCCAGTCCCGCAAGCTTGACTCTGATCTGTCCTTCAAACGTCAGATCCAAGTCCTTTCAACTTGCTGCTGACTCCAACTCCAAAGTACCTCGGGGATCCGCACATTCCTCAACCATGAATGTAGAAAAACACCAGTGCACACACTCATCATCTCCCGCCTCGACTATTACAAGCTCCTGCTCTGTGGCGTCCCTTCTAAAACTCTCGCACCCCTCCAATCTATCCTAAACTGTGCTGGCCAATTAATCCTCCTGCCACCCTGCTATTCCCAGGCTTCTTCCCTCTTTCAATCCCTGCGCTGGCTCCCTGTTGCTCAGAGACTCCAGTTGAAAAGCTTAACTTTGGCATACCAAGCCATCGAAAACCTGTCTCCTTCATACATGTGTGACCTAGTCTCCCTGTTCTAGTTACCTGCACGCAACTTCCCATCCTTCCAAGATCTCCTTTTCTACCTCCCTCTTATCTCTTCTTTTCATGATTGAATACAAGATTTTTCCCGTGCATCTCCGCTACTGTGTATTGCTGTACCCAAACACATGAGACTCTCGCCTACTGTGTAAACCTTGAAAAGAAAGCTGAAGATCCACTTCTTGTGACAAGCGTACAATCAGCATACCGCTGCATGACTAGCTGTACCCTGACCTACTGTATCCTCACCCATCCCTTGTAGATTGTTTGTGCTCCCTGGTGGGCAGGGTCTTCTCTCTTCTTGTACCAGTTGGTGACCCCTTTTGACATGTAACCCGCCACGGAATAAATGTCCCTGTAATAGTAATAATAATTATAGTACTTGTACTCTGGGTCAATTGATGGCACTTTCCAGGTGTCTACCCCTAATTTGATGTGTTTTGGCAGCTTTTGGGATGGTTTTAAGGTGTTGCGTATGCGTTTTTTGTGCCCTCATTGAATTCTATGGCGTTCGGTAACGTTCGAAGAACATTCGACAAGTAAATCGGCGAATATTGCAAATTCGGTGATCGTGATCCGAACTGAATAATGAAACATTCGCTCATCTCTAGTCTCGCTCTGTCAAACCAATCATAGTGCTGTGGATCATGATATCATATTTACATATCATTTTACGACCAGAGTCGTAACGTTTGGACCAATACGAGAAATTAATGGGAGTGGTCTACAACTGATTTGCTATAAATATAAATATTCCTGTTCTTTGTTATTTGATTATGCACTTCTTTCTTGGCTTGATAAAGGCCCTGCATGGCCAAAAGTCACTATTTTTCCTGTGTGTACAATGGTGACTATAAAACTTTTTTGGAAAAAGATTACCCAGTGCCTAGGACTCTTGGATTGCATGCAGTTTTCACAACCCAGTTTGTTACGGAGTGGTGCATGGGATATACCCTTTACAAAGATAATTACATGGAAGTATTATTCATACAACATACCTAATGTTAAAAAAAACAAAAAAAAAAACAAGCAATGTGAACTGAGGTACTAATCAGCTCAACAAAGGGGATGCCACACCCTTAATTTGCACAGAATGCAAACGACAAAAAACCAAGCAATGGGAACTGAGGTCTAAGATGGTACACATGCAAGAAATAGGAGCATTTTCACACTAGCAAAAAGAAGAAAAACCTACAAAAGACAAAAAATATATCTCATACCCTACCATCATTATTTATAAATGTAAAGCAAAGTTGCATATGACTTATAGGGTACTTAGTGAACTATTTTTGATCAAAAAAAGTATACAAGCCGTCCCACCAGCGACAAGGTGACCCTAAATTGGGACGGTACCTACACTGTCTATATTAAAAACCTTACTGTACAGTTATATGAAAAAGTTTGGGCACCCCTATTAATGTTAAGCTTAATGTTTTATAAAAATTGGTGTCTTTGCAACAGCTATTTCAGTTTGATATATGTAATAACTGTTGGACACAGTAATGTTTCTGCCTTGAAATGAGGTTTATTGTACTAACAGAAAATGTGCAATCTGCATTCAAACAAAATTTGACAGGTGCATAAGTATGGGCACCTCACCAGAAAAGTGACATTAATATTTAGTAGATACTCCTTTTGCAAAAATAACAGCCTCTAGTCGCTTCCTGTAGCTTTTAATGATTTCCTGGATCCTGGATGAAGGTATTTTTGACCATTCCTCTTTACAAAACAATTCCAGTTCAGTTAAGTTTGATGGTTGCCAAGCATGGACAGCCCTCTTCAAATGATCCTACAGATGTTCAATGATATTCAGGTCTGGGGACTGGGATGGCCATTCCAGAACATTGTAATTGTTCCTCTGCATGAATGCCTGAGTAGATTTGGAACGGTGTTTTGGATCATTGTCTTGCTGAAAGATCCATCCCCTGCGTAACTTCAACTTTGTCACTGATTCTTGAACATTATTGTCACGAATCTGCTGATACTGAGTGGAATCCATGCATCCCTCAACTTTAACAAGATTCCGGGTGCCGGCATTGGCCACACAGCCCCAAAGCATGATCGAACCTCCACCAAATTTTACTGTGGGTAGCAAGTGTTTTTCTTGGAATGCTGTGTTTTTTTGCCGCCATGCATAGCGCCTTTTTGTATGACCAAACAACTCAATCTTGGTTTCATCAGTCCACAGGACCTTCTTCCAAAAAGAAATTGGCTTCTCCAAATGTGCTTTTGCATACCTCAGCCGACTCTGTGTGTGGCGTGCTTGCAGAAACGGCTTCTTTCGCATCACTCTCCCATACAGCTTCTCCTTGTGCAAAGTGCGTTGTATAGTTGGCCGATGCACAGTGACACCATCTGCAGCAAGTTGATGCTGCAGTTCTCTGGAGGTGGTCTGAGGATTGTCCTTGACTGATCTCACCATTCTTCTTCTCTGCCTTTCTGATGTTTTTCTTGGCCTGCCACTTCTGGCTTTAACAAGAACTGTCCCTGTGTTCTTCCATTTCCTTACTATGTTCCTCACAGTGGAAACTGACAGGTTAAATCTCTGAGACAGCTTTTTGTATCCTTCCCCTGAACAACTATGTTGAATAATCTTTGTTTTCAGATCATTTGACAGTTGTTTTGAGGAGCCCATGATGCCACTCTTCAGAGGAGATTCAATCAGGAGAACAACTTGCAAGTGGCCACTTTAAGTAGCTTTTCTCATGATTGCATACACCAGGCTATGAAGTTCAAAGCTCAATGAGGTTACAAAACCAAAAAAAGTGCTTTAGTAAGTCAGTAAAAAGTAGGTAGGAGTATTTAAAACAAGAAAATGATAAGGGTGCCCATACTTATGCACCTGTCAAATTTAGTTTGAATACAGATTGCACATTTTCTGTTAGTACAATAAACCTCATTTCACGGCAGAAACATTGCTGTGTCCAACAGTTATTACATATATCAAACTGAAATAGCTGTTGCAAAAACACCAATTTTTATAAAACATTAAGCTTAAGATTAATAGGGGTGCCCAAACTTTTTCATGTAACTGTATATCAAAGTTGAAGTAATGCATATAAAAGGGTAGACAAATTGAACCGGGTCCCAACATCAGACCACCTAGGCCCGTGGTAAGCTACATATATACTAACCAGCTCAACAAAGGGGATGCCACACCCTTAATTTGCACAGAATGCAAACAAGACAAAAAACCAAGCAATGTGAACTGAGGTCTAATGTTAAATGTTAAAATTACATTTGTTTTTTCATTATTTTGGATTATCATTTTTAAGAAACCAAACACCTCCCCTTACTGTGTTTATAGAGAATTACCAGCCAGAACATGGAACAGACTGACTTGTATTCAGCTTTCTCTAGATAATTACTTCTTTCTTTTTATTCATGTCAGATTTTTTTTTCTGAATAAATTAATCAAAATGGTTACAGCACTTGGAGAACCTGCACTTATGCACAGAATCTAATTGAGATATTAATCTAGTAGATATCGCCATTCACTTCATGGGTCTTCTTTAATGACTCTATCTGTTATGTACTATACATAGTTTGTTAGTTTGTGATATTTTTAATGAAAAGGTAGATCACTTGCCTATCAGGTCACCCCTGCAGCTCTTACCTTCAGCAAAGGAACCCTTTACCCTTTAGCGACAGCGTATTAATCGATGGCTGGAGGGCATGAAAACAGGCAGCCTATAATTGAATAAAAGAGTAAAAAATGAATTGCTCAAAAGGAAAGAAAAACTGAAATATTCCATTGCGCTATTGTTTTCAATAAAAAAAGCATGATAAACATGAGGGAAGCACATAAAAGCTGGTGCGTTTAGTATTTAAATGTTATCTTCGTCTGCAGGTTTTCTGTGATTATCATGGCCATTCGCAAAGAAAGAATGTGTTTTTCTATGGATGCAGCATAAAGGAGACCTTGTGGCAAGCTGGATGTGTAGTGGATTCATCTGTCCTTTTGGAGGATGTTGGATACAGGGTATGTATACTTAAGTACCGTAATTACTTGAGCGTTGTATTTGTGCTCAGAAACACAATGGCCGGTAGTTTAAAGAGTGTATACCACAGGACAACATTTTTACTATATAATTAACATATACTGTAGAATTTTCATTTTTCAACAGCAGATTTGTTTTCTTTGAAATATTAGAATGTCTGCAATACACCATTCTATATTTCCTTCTAATTGTACTTATTTATCAGGAATTTTGCTTTGTTAAAGGGAATCTGTCACACGTTTTTTGCCACCTAATCTGAGAGCAAAATAATGTATAGACCCTGACTCCGGCAATGTGTCACTTACTGAGTTGCTAGCAGTAGTTTTGATAAAGTCACGGTTCTATCAACAGGGAATTATCCCTAGAGGACTAGTAAACCTGCTGCTGGTAATCCTCCATTTTCATGACTTCGATATAACCATGCCACCACTAATTGGCAGCTTTCTGCCTATGCACTATATATACAGAAAGCTGCCAATCAGTGATGTGGTTGGGGTTATACTGCATTTTGCAGTCAGAGAACTGGTAGACCTGGCAGCTGATAAAACAAAGATTTTTTGGAGATTGTGGCTAGCCATGACTGTGTAAGGACACGTGTCTTTTAGCACCTTATCCTTTCTCTACATAATCATCGGCATCGTTCACCTAATATGGGGAAAAACACTGCCAAAAAAATCAGAACTCTATCTATATCAAGAGCTCCTTCCCCTCACTGGGATATTGAGGCATTTATTATGCGCCCTCAGCTGCAGGACCGTGGATGCTCTCCCCAGACATCACTGGATCAAGCCATCCTTGTCACTCCTGTTCCAGCGATACAGAGCACCAGAGGGATCCCCACTCATACATCAGGACAGGGAACCCCACCCAGCTCCCATTAGTGAAAGGGGCCTCAGTCTCCCTTCACGGCCACATCATTAGAGGGATCCGCACTATTACAAGATGGCCTCTGCTCCTTAACCAGCGTCTCTCTTGCGACACTAAAAGTCAGAACATCACACCAGAGGGAATATCTTAGTAGGCAATAAGCTAAAGAGTCCCACTTGATCCTGCATGGGGACAGAACCCTCAGAGATCAGTGTTGATTCTGTCAAAGAGGCTCCCCGCACCACCGCAAGATGTCCACCACTCCCTGCCCGACTTCGGCTCCGATCCCATTACACCTAAGGAGAGGGGGGAGACAGCCCGGAAAGGTCCCCCTGCTAAGAGTAAGCAAAAACAGGCACGTGGTAGAGACTCTCTACCCTCCGCAATGACGCCAGTGGGGAGTGATACCCCTACATCTCCAGATGGCGACCCCCACATGAACAGAGTGGCTCAGGATTATCAGCCATGTGTGTGATGCTGAACACACGCATCTACCTACTCTTGACACTTTATATAGAGAAGCCACATTTCCCATAAAGGTAGGAGACCCCCCCACCCTTGCAGTTCTCCTCTTCAAGGGCCACATGCAATAAAATGTCACTGTTACTAGTTAGCATCAAACACACTACTGGGTCTCACTCCTCTGACCTGGGACTGTCCCCACACTCCAGTCTTCCAACAAGGCCACCTACTGCACAGTCCCAAATATCTCTTATCAGGGGAGTTAATCCATCTAGCTCATCCCATTCTACGAAATAGGAGGACTTCACTTGGCTTGCTCCTCACCTTGGTCCCCAGCACCACTCTCCAGCAAGAGGGTCCACAAGCTCTTCTTGGAATGACTCACCCCCCACTTCCCTCCACATCATCCACAATGTTCCCAGAAACCTGCTGAATTGACCACATTAATGTCCCTTCAGCTCCTTTGCAGCCAGTCTATATTATATCTTCATTTGAGGGGTTACCATTGGCACAGCCTGTATTGCAATTTCACCCTGCCCTGCAGAATCAGCTTCATTTTGGAGGTACTCTACCCCTTACTTCCTCTCAGTTGGACAACAACAGACCAACATTCCTAGCAGACCTAATGTTACTCCTGTAATCCATCCCTATCAAAAAATACATCTCGGCCCTAGCCAACCAAATAGTACCCAAATGTAAAAAAGAATTTGTTCAGTTCAGGTCTGATCTTTCTACATGCACCACCAGAGTGTCTGTACTATCCGAGTCACAGGAGTCTAATGTCTCCAAATTGCAAACTGTACAAAATACGGTGAAAATGCACTCTCTGCAACTCCAGTCAAAGCAACGGAACTTAGAAGACTTGGAGAATAGGTACAGGAGAAACAGCCTCTGTATTAGAGGTCTGCCAGAATTAATCAGCACCTCAGACATTCATTCTGTTCTACTATCAATCTTCAACATTCTCCTTGGACGAGGCTCAGGAGCATCAATAGAAATCGACATACCGCACAGAGCTTTCGATCCAACGGACCTAGAGGATCCCCGTCTCCAGGATATAATCTGCCATATTCACTTCTATTCCATCAAGGAATCTATCCTCCAAGCAGCATGGGAAAAGCAGAATCTTACCTACAACAATTGGCCAATTCAAATTATGCCAGATTTCTCCTGCTATAACCAGGCCCAACGATCTGCACTTAAACCATTACTGGACACTCTTAGAAACAGAGACATTACCTTCCACTGGGGTTTCCCCTTCTCCTTAACAGTCTGCAAGGGACCTCAATCAATTATGTTCTGCTTTCCAGAAGACCAACCAGCTTTCTTATCCAGCCTGGATCTTCCTAACATCACTCTGCCAAACTGACCAGTCCCACCACTCAGTCTCCAAAGCCCCAGAGGATGGCCGAAAAATCCTCCTACTCTTTTTTTTCTCCTAGCCTCCGAGTAGCACTACCTCCAAGAGAAGGCCGCCAAAGCAACAAAGGACTACTAAATCCAAGACACCAGAATCCGAAGGGAATGACTTGACTGTATACCCTGGTCAGTTCGGGAACATCAAATCAAATGTTGGAGGATGACGTTTTTCCCACCAACTTGCTTACAGTGCCTCTCCCCTCACAGCTCTGGTTTACACTATTCTTTGGTCACTCCGGAACTTGTCCCCATTGACCTAGTCACATACGTCATTTTAACTCACTAAATATATGGATATTAAACCTTAATGTTTGATAAGTCCGGCTCCCCTTGAGCTGTTCAATGTCGGTGGTTGTACTACCCTCTAGGGGCTAGTTACTGATTTGTATACCCGTTATTTGTTAGACACTATTACAACTAGGATGCCAGTGAATAATTATTTTATGAACATTCATTTTTTTACTTTCATAGGAGCTATTTTATGTCATGTCTGCCTTGTCTCTCCCTAAGTAGGCCAAGAGCCTCTATCATGCCCCTATTGGGTACGCAAGAACCGCAAATATGATTTCTATTAACTAGGTTGTATTGCAGAGGCTTTCCCTCTTCTTTTTTCTGTTTTTCCTGTCTAGTTTATATTTTCTTTAACCTCTCTCCCTTTTTCCTGCCCTAACCAATGGAACCAAGTTGCCTCACTACTCTCTATCAAAACTGTATCTGAAGAATTTCTGCTGAAACATAAATGGTGGACCTGAATGTCACTCCTTTCAATGCAAAGGGCCTTAATATCCCCGAAAAATGCACACAGATTCTCCATCACTTCCATTGGTGTAAGGTACATATTGTCTGTTTCCAATAAACACACTTAAAACATTCACCAACGATCAAACACAAGCACTATACAACCTGGCATTCATGCTCCAAAGGAGTGAAGATTGCAATCCAAAAATCCTTACCACACCAAATGGTTGATTGTACTATTGATATTGAGGCAATATATATTATTCTCTCTCTTTCCATTGAAGGCCAATTATTCACCATTATTAATACTTATGCCCCCCAACAAGGACCCAGGCTACTTTTGTCTCAAAATTGATAGACCTTGCTTTCCCATTGATACAGAAGACTGTACTGCTATGTGGAGATCTAAATGTCATTGCCCCATATCGCTGCTCCCATTTGCCTCCAAACTCCTTGAGCAACACGTTCACACTGAACTTTCCTCCCACTTTTCATCTAACTCTCTCTTCGACAACCAACAATCTGGCTTCCGCCCTCACTATTCCACCGAAACTGCCTTTACCATAATCACCAATGACTTACTTACTAGTGTTGAGCCACCCCCGTAGTGTTCGAGTTCGGTTCGGTTCATCGAACACCCGTATGTTCGCCGAACTGTTCGTCGAACTGTTCATCGAACTCCTTTGAACACCGTTAAAACCAAAGACAGGCAAACAAAAACACATAGAAACACATAGAAAACACCTTCAAAGGTGTCCAAAAGCTGACAAACTGCTCAGAAGACACAACTAACACATGGAAAAGTGACAAGCACATATAGTCATGCGAAAAGGAAAGAGGTGGAGGAGTAAAAGGAGGGGGAGACACAGATATAGGCATGTCATGCTCTTCTAAAATCCAAAAAGTGAGAAGCCGACACGGCCAGTCCGTTTCTGCCCGTGCGACCTCCGTGTCACCGGCTTTGTGCCAGAGCTGCGGTGGACCCTGACGGCCAGCCCCCCTCTCCCAATACTGGTGCCTGTCCACTGGTGGGTCGAGCAAGCCCCCCTGTGGTGGAGGCAGGTCTAAGCTTTTTAATTTAAATTGTCTCTCTAATTTGAATGAATACACTTTAAATCCATTTACAAGGATCTATTGGAGGGCAAGTCTCATGCCAGCAGCCGCGTAATTCCAGCTCCAGTAGCGTCCACTAAAGCTGCTGCAGTTAAAAAGCTTTTATAAGGATCGAGCTCGGCGGTCCACCGCAAGGCGTCCTACCGCCAGTCCCAGCCCCTATGCCTTGGGGTGCCTCCTGATGCTCTTCACTGAGTATCCCGGGGTCCCGAAGCATTTCCTTTGAAAAAATTAAGTGTCCAAACTACAGGTGGTGTAGCTTGCTTAACAGCTGGGATAATCCGCTGACTAGCAGACACTGCTACTAGGCACAAAGTATTTCCTGGGCTAGATGCAGTTAAAAATTTGTAATTAGATACTCTCGTTGGATGCTGAGAAAGCATTCCATTGAGTCTCCTGGCACGGCATATATTATTCTCTTAAAAAGCTTCGGGTAGGGGTCTAGGGGACCCTTTTATAGCCGAAATCACGGCCCTGTATCGCAATACGTCACCTAGGCTGAAGATAAATGGAACTGTAGCACCCCGAGGGCTCGGTTGCTACAGAGGTATTGCACCTCACCCAGAGGTGTGATATCTCACTCTCAGGTAAGGATGGAGTGTGGATCAGGACCCCGACACCTGCATGCATTACACCAGTCCGTTTCTGCCCGTGCGACCTCCGTGTCACCGGCTTTGTGCCAGAGCTGCGGTGGACCCTGACGGCCAGCCCCCCTCTCCCAATACTGGTGCCTGTCCACTGGTGGGTCGAGCAAGCCCCCCTGTGGTGGAGGCAGGTCTAAGCTTTTTAATTTAAATTGTCTCTCTAATTTGAATGAATACACTTTAAATCCTTTTACAAGGATCTATTGGAGGGCAAGTCTCATGCCAGCAGCCGCGTAATTCCAGCTCCAGTAGCGTCCACTAAAGCTGCTGCAGTTAAAAAGCTTTTATAAGGATCGAGCTCGGCGGTCCACAGCAAGGCGTCCTACCGCCACTCCCAGCCCCTATGCCTTGGGGTGCCTCCTGATGCTCTTCACTGAGTATCCCGGGGTCCCGAAGCATTTCCTTTGAAAAAATTAAATGTCCAAACTACAGGTGGTGTAGCTTGCTTAACAGCTGGGATAATCCGCTGACTAGCAGACACTGCTACTAGGCACAAAGTATTTCCTGGGCTAGATGCAGTTAAAAATTTGTAATTAGATACTCTCGTTGGATGCTGAGAAAGCATTCCATTGAGTCTCCTGGCACGGCATATATTATTCTCTTAAAAAGCTTCGGGTAGGGGTCTAGGGGACCCTTTTATAGCCGAAATCACGGCCCTGTATCGCAATACGTCACCTAGGCTGAAGATAAATGGAACTGTAGCACCCCGAGGGCTCGGTTGCTACAGAGGTATTGCACCTCACCCAGAGGTGTGATATCTCACTCTCAGGTAAGGATGGAGTGTGGCTCAGGACCCCGACACCTGCATGCATTACACCACATTGCCGTGGGGCAGGGCGACCAATATGCCCCTGAGATGGGCACGACAGTCCCTGTCCCTGGCTGGAGTGGGGGGAGGGAACACCGAGGTAGGGGAACCCTGTAGTGCAGGAGCAGGGAGGAAGCAGTTCCTGGGTGCATTGAGAAGGGAGTATAAAAGGTGGGCACCATCTTAGTTCAGTGCAGAGAAGTCTGAGCAGAAGTGACAGGGAGCAGGGGCTCTGCATGAGCTCTGCTCCGGAGGCGTGCCTAGTAACAGAGGCCCAGGCCTGGAAGAGGGAGAAGGAAGGAAGAGGAACGGAGAAGGCTCCAGGAATGAGGAACGAAGGGATCCCAGGGGTGCGGACGGGCGAGTCACCACCGCACGCCCGAATCCACCAGCGTGGAGGGGTCAGGCAAAAGGGGGAGACCGGTCCCCAAAACTAGTGGAGACGGGAAACGACCCTCAGCTAGAAACCGGAGGCACCACATAGGGTTAGGGAAACTGGCGCCAAGTTTACCAAGAGGAGGCCCGAGGCAGCCGGACAGAAGTGTTGATAAGAAAGGCCAGACAAAGGACACACAAAGGGGGTCCTGTGAAGCGCTCCAAAGTTATCTGGGAGTTGTCTGAGCCCCTCACCTGGTGAGCACAGTACGACATTGGCAGCCGTTACCTGCAGAAGTGGTCTGGATAATAAGAACTGTGAGTAAAGGCCCTGGACTGCATCACTGACTCTGTGTCGTTACAGCTGCTGCCCTGCACCATCACCCCCATCCTCCGCATACACTGCCCTGAGGCTATACTCCTCCCGTGGGGAGTTATGCTACGCTCTGCTGCACCCACAACACCAGCCTCAGCGGTCTGCCCTGCAGCGGCGGTTCACTCTGACCGCAATCCACGGGTGGAGTAGTCGGACATTTAAACATCAAAACCACATAAATAGTTCCGCCACTGGTTTGACCACCCTGAGCCATGGTACCAGGACACCGCCACGGAGACTATAACCACCAGCATCCACCAAAAAGGGTCTGGCTCCGGGTGTCCCAATGCCCAGGGGGTGCATCCGAACATTTTCATCACCTTTCATAATCACCAATGGGACAAGGCAGGGATGTCCTCTGTCCCCTCTCTTATACATCCTAGTGACGGAGCACCTGCTCTCATCAATTCGCCATAACCCCAATATTACGTGGATTGAGGTGGGAGGCACCGAGTACAAGTGCTCTGCATTTGCTGATGATGTCCTAGTATATATCACTCAATCACATATATCCATCCCTGCTGTTATGGCTGAAATAGATCACTTTGTTAAATGGTCAAATTTTAAAATCAATGCAGCGAAGTCTGAGGCCCTCGATGTCTCCCTCCCCAAATCCATACAGGATTCCATCCAGTCCAACTTTCCCTTTGCTTGGCCCTCACAGGGTATCAAATACTTAGGAATTCCTATTCATAGAGACCTCTCCCATCTATGTTATCTTAATTTTGGGCCCTTTATTGAACAACTCCATACAGACCACGGTTGGCAAGTTAGAACTGTAAGATTCACTAAATGAACCACTGGTGTTTTGTGGAAAAGCACATGTACACTGTGTTCCAAATTATTATGCAAAAAGTGTTTAGGAGTGATAAGGGAAGAATTTGTTTGTCAGTTAAACTCATTGATGGTGATGTGTGTCAGGGCTCTTTATATCACTGTAAGCAATTGCAGACACCTGTGCTAATTAGTTTGGCAGGTGTGTCCAATGAAAGGCAAGACTACTTAAGAAGGCTGTCCACATTATTAAGCAGCCTACATTTTCTGCCAAAATGGGAGAGAAAAAGGATGTGTCGGCTGCTGAGAAGCAACAAATTGTGGAGTGCTTAGGTCAAGGTAAGGCTACAATCAACATTGCCAAAACACTTCATCCTGATCATCGCACAATCAAGAAGCATGTATCTGATTCACAGTACACAAGTGTGCGTGCTGATAAGGTAAAATTGAGGACTCTTTCCTACAGGCAATTACATCAGGTTAAAAGAGCAGCGGCAAAAAAGCCTTGTCATAGCAGCAGACAAGTTTTTGAAGCTGCTGGCGCCTCCAACGTCCCCCGAACAACAAGATGCAGAGTCCTTCAGAGGTTTGCAGCTGTGCATAAGCCATCCTGTCGACCTCCTCTATCCACTGCACACAAGCAGAAACGGCTCCAGTGGGCCAAACAATAAATGAAGACTGACTTCAAAACTGTTTTGTTCACCGATGAGTGCCGTGCAATGCTCGATGGTCCAGATGGATGGAGTGGAGGATGGCTGGTTGATGGACACCCCACGCAAACACGGCTACAGAGCCAACAAGGAGGAGGTGGAGTAATGTTTTGGGCTGGAATCATGGGGAGAGACATTGTCGGCCCCTTTAGGATCCCTGAAGGGGTAAAGAAGAGCTCCATAATGTATATGGAGTTTCTCAAACAGCACTTCCTGCCATGGTTCAAGAAGAAGAACCGTGTATTCCACAGCAAGATCATTTTCATGCATGATAATGCATCGTCTCATGCTACACATAACACATCTGCATCTCTGGCTGATATGGGCATAAAAGGGGACAAACTTATGGTGTGAACCCCATGCTCCCCTGACCTCAACCCCATTCAGAACCTCGGGAGCATCATCAAAAGGAGTGTCTATGATGGCGGGAGGCAGTTCACATCTAAGCAACAGCTCTGGGAGGGTATTCTGTCCTCATGCAAAACAATTGAAGCAGAAACCATCCAAAACCTGACAAATTCAATGGACGAGACAGTTCAGAAGCTCCTTTCGAACAAGGTGTCCTATGTGCAAATGTAACATCACCTAGAATAAAGTTTTGAGTTGAAAAGTGTTTGATTTCAGTTTCTAATAACCTGCTAATGCTTATAATTTCAAAAATGACCATTTTTTTGTTCTTTATTAAAATGAAAAGGTTGATCAAAGAGTGTGGGGGATCTAAGAGTGTGGCAACCCAGTTGTCAGGATTACTTCGAAGTCTGACAATCTGAGGGTCATGTTGCAGGTAGTGCAGCAAGAAGGCATTCATGTGTCTTGCGCATCTAGGAGAACAAAATTATTTTCCGGGCTAGATGCAGCTAAAAATTATTATTAATTTGAAAGCTGGTGGAGCTTAGTATAGATAGCCTAATAGAATCAGTACTGCACACTGCTACAAAGCCCAAATTATTTTCCAGCCAAGATACAGATAAACATGATTACTAATTTTAAATCTGGTGGAGCTTAGTATAGATGGCCTAATAGAATCAGTACTGCACACTGCTACAAAGCCCAAATTATTTTCCAGCCAAGATACAGATAAACATGACTAGTAATTTTAGAGCTTAAAACAGTTTGTGTTGTGATTTTAACAAATCATCAAGCTTTTACTCTCCCCAGGATGACACAGGGGTAGAAAAGTCGTTTCGGATCCATGATTTGTTCATCTTTATGAATGTGAGTCTGTCTACATTATCAGTGGAGAGCCGCGTGCGCTTATCTGTCAGCACACCACCAGCAGCGCTGAACACACATTCAGACAGAACGCTGGCTGCGGGGCTTGACAAGATCTCCAAGGCGTAAGTGGCGAGCTCCGGCCATTTATCCAGATTGGAAGCCCAAAAAGAGCAAGAGTCTAGTGACACAGTCATGGCTTCAATGTTTACTTGGAGATACTCCTGTACCATCGTCTCTAGGCGTTGACTATGTTTCAGACTTCTTGTCTCCTGTGGCCTTGCAAAGGATGGGCTAAAAAAGTGGTGAAATGACTCCGCAAAATTGATGTTACCAGCAGATTCTGTGTTTCTGTTACGGTTTGAGTGCTGAACACTCAACGGTCCCACGGTTGGCTAGTTGGAACTGTGAGATTCACTACATGCACCACTGGTGTTTTGTGGAAAAGCACATGTAAGATTCTGCAACAGTCTCTGCTGATACTCCTGCATGCGTGCATCCCTTTCTATGGCAGGAATAATTTTTGCAAATGTACTTTTGTACCAGGGATCTAACAGTGTGCCAACCCAGTAGTCAGGATTATTTCTAATTCTCACAATTCGAGGGTCATGTTGCAGGTAGTGCAGCAAGAAGGCACTCATGTGTCTTGCGCATCCAGGAGCACCAAGTCCCTGTTGTGTTGGTGGCGAGGTAACAATTATGCTTCCTTCCTCTGTCCTCTCCCCCCAACCTCGCTCAACAGAAATGTGATCAAGGTCTCCCTCATCTGATGAGTCTTCCATCAGTTCGTCCTCCACTTCTTCCTGGGCTCCTGCACCTTCCTCACTAGTTTGGCTGCTACCATGCGCCCTGGTAAAACCATCTCCCCCACCCTCACATGCCTGCCACCTTGGTGCTGCCGACCGTCTGGACCTTGCAGATGTTAGCCATTCCGCATACAACTCCTCCTCCTCTACTTCCTCCACCTCCTCTTGTGCCACCACCTGACTCCGAATTCTGTTTAACATGTGCTCCAGCATGTAAATCACCGGAATAGTCATGCTGATAATGGCATCGTCAGCACTAAATATCTTCGTCGCCATTTCAAAACTGTGCATAGGTCCCTGATCTGAGACCACTCCTCCAGCGTGATTTGCCCCACCTCTGGATCTCGTTGGCCCAGGCTATACGTCAGAACGTATTGCACCAGGGTTTGTCGGTGCTGCCACAGTCGCAGCAACATGTGCACAGTTGAATTCCACCGGGTAGGCACATCGCATTTTAGCCGGTGAAGTGGCAAGCCCAACGACTTCTGTAGAGATGTAAGTCGCTGAGCTGCGGGATGCGAACGGCGGAAGTGAAACCGTGCCCTCTGCAGAAGGCCATCTAGTCCGGGATAGTGGGCTAAAAATTGCTGGACAACGAGGTTCAACACGAGAGCCATACAAGGCACGTGTGTGACATTGCCCCGGTGAAGGGCCGCACCCAGGTTTGCAGCATTGTCGCACATGGCCTTCCCTGGTTTCAGGTCCAGTGGAGATAAACATTCATGAAACTGGTTCTCCAGAGCTGACCACAACTCCTCAGCTGTGTGACTCACATTTCCCAGACATTTCAAAGTAAAAACCGCCTGATGATGTTGAGCCCTGCTGCCAGCATAGTAAGGAGGTGTGTAGGATCCCTTCTGCGCAGTTAGAAAGCTTGTGGCATGACCAGACAGGCTTTGGGTGCAGGTGGAGGACCGAGAGGAGGTTGAGGAGGCAGAAGCAGTGGAGTAACTTTGAGATAAAGAGGATTGACGCACAACTCGTGGGGACGGCAAGACTTGGACAGCAGCCCCTTGTCCTGCTGTCACCGTAGTTACCCAGTGCCCAGTCAGCGACATGTAACGCCCCTGTCCATGCCTACTCGTCCAAGTGTCTGTGGTGAAATGCACCCTGTCAAACACAGAGTTTCGCAAAGAAGCGGTGATGTTGTGTGTGACATGCTGGTGGAGCGCAGGCACACCTTTCTTTGAGAAGTAGTGCCGACTGGGCATCTGATACTGGGGCACTGCGACAGACATAAGGTCTCGAAAATCCTCTGTGTCACCAGGCGGAAAGGCAGCATTTCTGTAGCCAAGAGCTTGCAGATGGTGAAATTCAACCTCTTAGCTTTCTCATGGCTAGGAGGAAATGGTATTTACTTGTCCACATCTGAGGGACTGAGGGCTGGCTGTTGTGCTTAGATGGGGTTGAGAAGGGTGTCCCCGGCAAACTGCCGGTCTGTGACGAAGATGCAGGCGGACATGTTAGGTTGCCTTGATCCAAAGGTGGTGCTATCGATGTCAGACAGCGCTCAACACCAGCTGGTGTTACCACCTCCAAAGAAAATGATGACCTGCCAATCACGCTGGCTGTTGCGGGTAAAGAGGTGGCAGGTCTGCGTCCCAAGACAGGTGTGACTGCTGTCCCACCAGTCACAGAGGATGAAGAGGCCGCGGATGCACAAGATGTGGCAGACGGTGGTTGGCCCGGCCGGCTAGGCCGCATTGTAGCACAGTGAGCTTCCCACTGCAACTTATGCTTCATGTCCATGTGCCGGTTCATGCATGAAGTACTCAAACTATGTATTTTTTAGCCTCTACTTAGCTTTTGCTGCCAAATGTTACAGATAACACGAGTTTGGTCATCTTTATTGATCTGAAAAAATGCCCAGGCTATGCAAGGCTTAGCACCCATGCGACCTGAAGAGCCACCACGACTTGTGGTCAGAGGCAGATTTGTGTTTGAGGATGCTGTTGTTGACATGCTTCCAGTACTACGTCTCTGTCCAGGAAGGCGCAACCTGACCTCGTCGTCACCAGCATCCTCCTCCACCTCCTCTGCTGACCTCATCTCTTGGCTGACTGTGGGTTGACAGTAAGTGGGATCTCCAACCTCATCATCATCGCCCGGTGTGTTATCACACCCGTCGTCCTCAGAGCCAACCTGTTCCTGCCCTGTCAAAAAACTAAAGTTGTCACTCCAATCAGGGATTTGAGTCTCATCATCATCTTCCTCATTGTCTCCACTAACAGGAGTTACAGTTTGGGAACGAGGGTCTACATTATGGTCAGAACCTTCAGCGTCTGGTCCTGGATCCGACTCATAAAGATTCTGGGCATCAGTGCAGATCATTTCCTCGTCTGGATTCACAGAAGCTCTGGAGCCGACCTCTGATTCCCAGGCTGTAGTATGAGTAAACAGCTCTGCAGACTCAACCATCTGTTCTACCCCATACTCAGACGGGCAGCTGGAGACTTGGGAGCTGTGAGGAAGCAAGTGCGATTGGGGTGACACCTCTGAGGACTGGAGTATTTGTGATGTTGAAGTTGAGGTGGAGGAGAGCCCACTTAAAGGAGCACTTGATATCCGTTGAAGCACCTGCTGTTTTTGTGCCTCATCTGGAATTTGTAGCGATTGGCGTGGCTGTAAGAAAGGGATCTTATCACATTGTCCGCTAAAAGAAGTAGACATTTTAGTTTGGCTGGAAGATGGTCTTTCTTCTGCAGATATTACTGTTGCTTTAACACCTACCCCTCGGACACATCCTTTTTTCCCCTTCCCAACATGCCTATTCCCCTTTCCACCAGCAGCAGGCCTTTTTCCACTCATTTTAGTGGTTAACTAATTCACAACTCTGGAGTTGTTTGCACAAAAAAACAATGGATGGGAACCGAGCAGAGCTGAGTGGCCAAACTGTGGTATTAGGCCAAAAGTATTGGCTGGGTTAGATGCAGATAAAAATTATATTGAATTTGCAACCTGATGGAGGTTAGTATAGATGGACTAATAGAACAAGTCCCACACACTGCTAGTAGCTGAAATATTTTTTCAGAGCTAGATGCAGAAAATAATTATATTGAATTTGCAACCTGATGGAGGTCAGTATAGATGGACTAATAGAACAAGTCCCACACACTGCTACAAGCTTGTAATATTTTTTCAGAGCTAGATGCAGAAAAAAATGATATTGAATTTGCAACCTGATGGAGGTCAGTATAGATGGACTAATAGAACAAGTCCCACACACTGCTATAAGCTGTAATATTTTTTCAGAGCTAGATGCAGAAAAAAATGATATTGCATTTGCAACCTGATGGAGGTCAGTATAGATGGACAAATAGAACAAGTCCCACACACTGCTACAAGCTGTAATATTTTTTCAGAGCTAGATGCAGAAAAAAATGATATTGAATTTGCAACCTGATGGAGGTTAGTATAGATGGACTAATAGAACAAGTCCCACACACTGCTAGAAGCCTAAATAATTTTCAGAGCTAGATGCAGAAAAAAATTATATTGAATTTGCAACCTGATGGAGGTCAGTATAGATGGACTAATAGAACAAGTCCCACACACTGCTACGAGCTGAAATATATTTTCAGAGCTAGATGCAGAAAAAAATGATATTGAATTTGCAACCTGATGGAGGTTTGTATAGATGGACTAATAGAACAAGTCCCACACACTGCTAGAAGCCTAAATATTTTTTCAGAGCTAGATGCAGAAAAAAATTATATTGAATTTGCAACCTGATGGAGGTCAGTATAGATGGACTAATAGAACAAGTCCCACACACTGCTACAAGCTGTAATATTTTTTCAGAGCTAGATGCAGAAAAAAATTATATTCAATTTGCAACCTGATGGAGGTTAATATAGATGGACTAATAGAACAAGTCCCACACACTGCTAGAAGCTGAAAAATTAATAGAATGATGCTATGCCCAAAAGGTTTTACTTCACTAGGTGCAGTAAAAAAAATTGTATTCTATACACAGGTGATGTAGCTTGCAACACAGATAGGCTACTCCACTGATTAACACACTCTGCAATAGGCCAAAAAGGATTTGCTTTGCTAGATTTAGCCAAATGCTGTGAAAAAAACTTGCACAGCACTGGCACAGACCTGTCTGGCAAAAAGTGATAGGAACTGATGTAACCTAGCCCTGAAAAGGACTGCAATTACAATTAGTCTTTACTCCCAACCTATCTATTTAAGAGCACAGACCTGCCTGATAAAATTCGTATGAAATTATGTAACCTAGTCCTTAAAAGGACTGCAATCACACCTCTTCCCTGCTCCCAAGCTATCTGTAGATTTGTGTGAAAATTGGCTTGAAATTAACAAAGTATATCGCACACAGCAACAGCGGTGCCATCTAACACGCAGCTGCAGCAGTGAGAAAATGGTGGCGACGGGGAAAATGGCTGGGTCTTATAGGGCAAGGACATGTGACATACACTGCCAATGACACATGCCCTTGCTTGTGTGAAAAAAAGCACTTCGCTCCGTGTGTGCGCTGCTGATAGGCTGACAGACTGCACCTCCCCACTGTAAATGCGAGAAAGAGAAAAAAAATGGAGATCTTCATTATTCCTGCAGAGATCCATCCCCTGCCCCTCCCCCCGCCCCGCTGTACACTCAAACTGCGTATTAACATTAATTTTCAGCATTACTGAGAAAAAATCCAGTTATGATTTTGGTGCACGAACAGTTATCGAACATAACCTCGAACAGCCGAATTTTTTCCAAATCGTTCGTGTTCGCCGAACGGCTCGAACACCGCCCAAAACAGCTCAAATTTGAGATTGGCGAACAGTTCAAGTCGAACACCTCTCATCTCTATTACCTACAGCCAAAGCTGACAATTCTCTGTACTCCTTCTTCTTGACCTGTCCTCTGCTTTCGATAATGTTGACCACTGCATCCTACTACAGATCGTCTCTTCGTTTGGCGTCAAAGACCTTGCCCTATCTTGGATCTCCTCATACCTTTCTAACCGCACATTTAGTGTCTAGCACTCCCACACTACCTCCTCACCCGCCCCCTCTCTGTTAGAGTCCCTCAAGGCTCTGTCCTACCACCCCTACTCTTCTCAATCTTTACCCTTGGCCTGGGACAGCTCATAAAATCCCATGGCTTCCAGTACCATCTGTACGCTGATGACACCCAGATCTACCTCTCTGGCCCAGATGTCACCTCTCTGCTGTCCAGAATCCCAGCATGTCTAGCAGCCATTTCCTCCTTCTTCTCCTCCCGCTACCTCAAGCTCAATGTGGACAAAACTGAACTCATTATCTTTCCCTCATCTCTTATATCTTTCCCACCTGATCTTTCTATCATAATAAATGACATCACTCTTTCCGCTGTACCGACAATCCGCTGCCTCAGAGTAACCCTTGACTCTGCCCTGTCCTTAAAACCCACATCCAAGCTCTCACCACCTCTTGTCGCCTCCAGCTCAAAAATATTTCCAGAATCCATCCTTTCCTCAACCCTCAATCTATTAAACTGCTTGTGCATGCCCTAATCATCTCCCTCCTCGACTACTGCAACATCCTCCTTTGTGGACTACCTGCTAACACTCTCGCCCCCCTCCAGTCTATCCTCAACTCTGCTGCATGACTTATTCATCTCTCGCTTCGCTACTCCTCTGCTACCCCCTTTTGCAAACCCCTTCACTGGGTTCCATTTCCCCAGCGTATCCAGTTCAAACTACTAACACTGACCTACAAAGCCATCCACAGCCTCTCTCCTCAGTACATCTCTGAACTAATCTCCCGATATATTCCCTCACATAACCTCCGGTCCTCCCAAGACCTCTTTCTCTCCTCCACACTTATTCGTTCCTCACGCAATCGCCTCCAGGATTTCTCCCGAATATCCCCCATCCTATGGAATTCTGTGCCTCAACACGTCCGATTATCCACCACACCTGGATCCTTCAGACGGAACCTGAAAACCCATCTCTTCAAACAAGCTTACAGCCTGCCATGACCTTGCTTTCTGCCACCCCCAACAATGGAGCTACTGCAACCCCTCAACCTTCTGTCTCCTCCCACAATCCTGTAAAATGTAAGCCCGCAAGGGCAACTGTGTTCTCAGGGGGATATTCATTAAACATGGAACAATGATCAAAAAGGAATAGGGCACAGGCATTAAAATAAGCCCTCCAAAAAGTTACAAAATTTGAGCAGATTCACTAACAGTCACTTTCCACAACAACCCTCAGGAAACTTCTCAAAGCTTGACTAGAAGCTAAACAATTACTAGACACTTACCACAGGTGTCTCCTTCAACTTGTTTAAAACAAATTCTATTAATTTGGAAATAAACCATGGAGATTGCTGGCTAATGCTTTGAGATCTAAACTGACGCAAAATCATATTCCAGGCATCAAAAACCCAAAAGACTCTATGGTAAATGTGGCACCCCAGGGGTCTGGTTGCCACAGTGAAAGAAATATCACGTCTGAGAGCAAGTGGGAGGTTCCCTGGTCAGGAGCCCTTGAACATGCAACACCTCCTGTCCCAGACCAGATAGGGGAGGAACCTGCCCTATATAAACTGGGTCTGGGGCGGGGTTAGTGAGACTAGAGACTGAGTCTAGTTCTGAGTGAAGTTCCAGACACAGGGAAAGCAACAGCTAGGAGCTTTGTAGGAGCCAGGAGCTGAAGACCAGGGACTTGAGCTAAGCAGAGTTCGTCCTGGCAGAAGACGCTAAGAACCGGACACAGGAGTCTGAGGCTGTGAGGCTGTGAGGACTTATATATCCAGCAGCAGAAACCAGCCGGCAGGGGATTTCAGGTCCTCTGGCCATAGAAGCCCTGAGGCTCAGTCACGAGCAAGGGACCAGCACCGCCATCGAGGAGCGGAGGCTATCAGAAGGCCCCAAGTCATCAGCCATACGGGTGAGCACCACACGGTATACTCAGGGACGTGGGCTACTTCCACTCGCTTACAGCAAGGTAGCCAGGAAGAGTGCAGA
This sequence comes from Phyllobates terribilis, assembly GCF_046119375.1. Classification (NCBI taxonomy): domain Eukaryota; kingdom Metazoa; phylum Chordata; class Amphibia; order Anura; family Dendrobatidae; genus Phyllobates; species Phyllobates terribilis. The sequence goes on along the minus strand of NW_027362771.1, from coordinate 451,525,224 downwards.
TAGACGGGGAGGCCTACAACTCCACCTGGCCAGGGGAACTCCTGTTTGTTCACAGACTGACCAGGCCTCTTATGCTAGCCAGTACTCCCATCATCAGTAAAGACCCTGAACTGCACTGCAAAGACTCTGAGTCGTTCCTGCTTCACCTGTGCACCATCACTCCCATCATCCACACTCACTGCCCTGAGGCTATACTTCTCCCGTGGGGAGTTGTCCCATCCTCTTCTGCGCACACAACACCAGCCTCAGCGGTCTGCCTCGCAGCGGCGGTACGCCCTGACCGCAATCCACGGGTGGCGTAGTCGGACATTAACCTAAAACATATAAAAGACTGCCACTGGTTTGACCACCCTGAGCCACGGGACCGGGTCGCCGCCACGGAGACTACAACCCCCAGAGACCCGGCTCCGGGTAACCCACACGCGTGCACACACGGCCCAAGGGGCGCGTCATAAACACCACCCCTGATATTGCCAGCTCTTTTCACTCTTACTTTTCCAAATTATACAACTTAAAAATTACAAGCCAGGGTACAGAATCCTATGCCACAATAAAATTTTCCTCTCAGCAGTTGAAAGACGAAACAATAAAAGATTTAGAAGAACCCTTTTCCTCCCAAGAACTACTAAAATAATAGGTGACCTACCGGGAAACAAAAGTCCAGGACTGGATGGCCTTATATCCAAATTTTATAAATACTTTTCCGAACTATTGACTCCTCTGATGATGATTAACTTTAATGCCATTTCAGACTCCACCACATTCCCCCATCACACCAGAGCTGCATAATTACAGTGATCCCTATACCAGGGAAAGACCCTCATTCTTGCAATAGTTATCGTTCAATTTCCCTTCTAAATGTTGACTTGAAAATATAGTTCAAATTATCAGCAAATAGGATAAACCTTAACCTCCTGTACTTGATTCATCTGGATCAGGTGGGTTTTGTCCCAAGCAGAGAAGCTTGAGACAACACTCTTAAAACACCAGACATTATTAGCTACACACAATTACATAAAACCTTCCTCATGATCCTGTCCCTTGATGCTGAAAATGCTTTTGATCGAATTTACTGATGTTCTCTCTCCCAAGCTTTAGACCATATCTGTGTGGGTCCAATATTCAAATCCAAAATACTTGCCTTCTACCAAACCCCGACAGTGAAATTAAAAATCAATGGTACACTATCAGAACGTTTTTCCATAAATAATGGCACCGAGCACGGCTGCCCTCTTCCCCCCCCTGTTATATATATTTACTAATCATGGAACATCTTTTGGAGGATATAAGTGCCATACCCGACATACACGGCCCTAAAGTCACACGTCATATTACAAACCCTTGTTTAGCTCTCCCTTCTTTGATGTCTGAATTGGCGTCCTTTGGAAAATGTTCCAACTTTAAGATAAACATGGACAAATCTGAAGCACTAAATATCTCCCTCCCTTAACAATTAACAACAATTAACAAGTACTTTAAAAAAATGCCCCCTTTAAGTGTCCCCCACACAACAATAGTAGCTACTTGGGCATCAAAATCGCTTCAGACTTTTCAAAGTTGCTTCCTCTCAAATTTCATTCATTTTTGTCCAAGTTAGAAGAAGATTTCAGTTCCTGGAATCAAAAGGAATTCTGCTGGTTTGGCAAGGTTAATACCCTAAAAATGATAGTCTTACCTAGGCTATTATATCTACTGCAAAACATTCCAATACATACATCTTCCTTCCACTTACTGGGTTAAAATTCAACATATCTTTTGGTCGTTTTTTTGGGTCAATAAGTCAGCCAAGGATATGAAATACTATTCTAACTCTCCTTAAAGACGCTGGTGGTGTCAGCTTACCTTACTGACGCTGATATTATTTAGCGGCCACACATGCAAGGATACTAGACTTTATACACTGCTTCAAGTCAAAACTTTGGGTTTGTATTGCACAGGATATTTGCTCTGTATCAGTAGCCTCTCTAGCATGGGCCTGGCCCTCTATAGCCTGAAAAAACATTTTGATTTCAAATAGCGTCAGTCAGACACTAAAAATTATTTATATACCAAGTACAAGAGGCATCCTGATTGACAAGCATGGACCGCTAATGCCAATGACTGATAACCTGTTGTTTCCATTGGGCGTTTCCACAAAACCTTTCCTGATTAGTTAAAAAAAAATACCTCTGCGCACCTATCAAGTGGCCCCAGTGGGTACACTCCTACCGCTCTCCACTATCTTGGGTGACTGTCCTCGTAAGACAAGATATGACTTTGAACATGTTCAATTACAGCACATTTACTCTTTGCTAGATAAGTGTATGGAATCAGCTCATCCTATATCCTCCTTAGAAAAAAGGTGTGTTGCCCTCTTGGACCCCCACATGCCATCTCAGGTATTTATAGATTGTTGATAGATTCAGACCAGACCGATCTACCTCCATTCTGCAGAGCTTGGGAGTCTGAAGTTCATCAAACATTTACAAAAGATTGGTGGGATAAATATTTCTTTTTGTCTCATTATTCAGTAATAGCCACAAAATCACAGGAGACAAGTTATAAAATTGTCTCAAGATGGTACAGGGTGCCCTCTGCGCTGCATAAGTGGTTTTCTGAAGTTGGCATTGTGGGACACATGAGGGGACAATGTATATATGGTGAGCTTGCCCAGTTCTGATTGCTTTCTAGGATGAAGTTCTCAAGATTACACATTGGGTGACTGGGGTAACAATCTTTAGGACCCCAGAAGCTACATTGTTATACAGTATATGTTCTCTATGACCAAATTGGCTTACAAAAAATCCCTGTGGCATCTCCTCCAAGTGGCTAAAACAATAATGCCCCACCACTGGAAATCAGTGGATCTGCCTTCCTTAGAAGAATGGTTTACAGAAATTGCAAAGATTCATAGTATGGAGAACCTGATAGCTCCAATATGGGAAGAAATTTCTACAACCGTAACCAAATTGTTTCATTGGGAAGCTTTCCTCACCTCATCGGCCTATCAGAATACTCTGACATGATCGCTAGCTAGTCCCTATTTTGCATCTTAACAGATCAATGTATTGTTGATATTCCATCTGCCAATCGATATCCTTAGTTTCCTCATGGTCCTCCTTGGCTCCTCCTTATCCACTTACTCTTTTCTTCTCCCCTATTAATCTGCCTATTTATAGATTATATTAATTAGGAACCTCTACATAGTACTCATCATTTTATTTTCTGCAATTTCATATGCATTGACGTGGTTGTGTATTTTTCTTTCCCTATCAACCGCATTGGTTGAATGCGTGTTATGTTTCTTTTTAAAAAAATGAATACAAATTTGAATTTAAAAAGCAAAAACACAAATTTTTATCAAAACTATAGCAAGCAGCCCAGTAAATGATACATTGCTGGTATCGGTTCCTGCCCCTACATCATGCTGCTCTCAGGTGGGATAGAAAAAGCCTGGTGACTGGAAATCGAATCGGATGAAACCTAAGGGCAGTCCCATGTTTTCCACAGACTCATTGACTTACATGGTCAAGTGCCATCCAATAATTGGTTCCAATTCAGACTTTCCAGGGCTTTATCCGAGTAAAAAATCGGCCATGTACATGGCCGCATAGCATAATATTGGTCTAAGTAAGAGCCAATGTTTTGTCGGATCATATTCGAACCAATAATACGCTGGCCTCTATGAGCCCTAAGGCAGAATAATGAGCAAATTCACAGATCATTTCTCTATAATTTCTGTTAACTACTGGGCATGTCTGTTCATTGCACAGACAATGAGTTAAATGGGAATTATGTAATTCTTCAGTTATCCTGTGGTGGCACTACAGAACCTCATAATAAGAAATAAGCAAACATACAAACAAAACGCCTTCATAAAATGTTATCAGCCAGTGGTTTGTTCGCTCATTGCAAACATAGAAAATGTATTTCTATAGCATAAAATGTTCCCTGATCAGCCAATATATGTTTGTTTTTAAATGTAGTATTGAGGCACATGTATTTGTCACTGAGTCTGGTTTGTCACTCAGCTACCAGAAGAAAAATGATTATTACTGAAAAGTGAAGCATTTAGGAGCCACAGCAATACAGCCATAAAGTGGCATCCATGTAAAGTTTCAGAATGGAATTCCCAAGTACTGAGGCACGTAGTGCGTAAAAGTTCCCAAAGCTCTGCTGACTCTATAACCAGAGAGTTTAAAGCCTCCCCTGGCATTAACATGAGCACAAAAACTGTGCACCTGGATCTTCATGGCATAAGCATGCAATATCAATTAGCTGTTTGCAAGCCTTACATCACCAGGCAGAATGCCAGCGTTGGCTGGAGTGGTACAAATTTCACCATAGATTCTAGAGCACTAGAAATGTGTTCTGGTGAGTGACGAATTATGCTCCGACAATCTGGTCGTGAAGTCAGTGTTTGGCGAGAGCCAGGTGAACATTAGTTACCTGACTGCTTTGTGTCATCTGTAAAGTTTAGAGGAGAAGGGATAATGCTATATGGTTGTTGTTTCAGGGGATTAGCCGAGGCTCCTTAGTTTCAATGAAGGGAAATGTTAATGCTTTAGCATACCAAGACATTTTGGCCAACTGTATACTTCCACCATTGTAAGAACAGTTTGAAGAAGGCCGTTTTTCTGTTCCAACATGACTGTGCCCCAGTGGCATAAAGCAAGTCCTATAAAGGCATGGCAAGTAGTGATGCACGAACGTGGTCGGATAAGTTATTATCCGAGCATGCTCGAGTCCTAACCAAGTATGTTTGGCGTGCTCTGCTAATTTGTTTTTGTGTCGCCAAGGCTGCATGTCTCGCGGCTGTTAGACAGCCACAACAAATGAGCTGATTGCTTGCTTGTTATGCAATCCCCGCATGTGTTGCTGCTGTCTAATAACATGCAGCTGCGGTGACGCAAACATATTTGATGAGCCCGCCGAAGATTCTTCTATTAGGACTCGAGCTTGCTTGGATAACACCTTATCCGAGCACGTTCGCACATCACTAATGGCAAGCTAAGTTGGATGTGGAAGAATATGACTGGTCACACAGAGCCCTGACCTTAACCTCATCAAACACCTTTTGATGAACTAGAATGCACATTGTGAGCTGGGTCAACTCATCCAATAATATTACAAGTATTTGATCTCACAAATGCTCTCATGGGTGAATGGGCAAAAAATCCCATAGACGTGGGCAAAAATCTTCCCTGAAGAATGGAAGAAGCTGTTTCAGCTCTGTATTAATGCATATGGATTTAAAATAGGCGGTCATGAAAACTACAACTGTAGTTGTAATGTGTGAGTGCTCCAATAGGATATTTTGTATATGATTTTTAGCTGTGACAAATATGACAAATGGATTAAGAGTTTCAAATTTCCAATTAAGTTTTTTTTTTTGTCTTGTCAATTACTCATTTAGACTTTACCCAAAATTCTTGATAAAATCGCTCCTGCATTCTCAATGTCACACAGCAGCTTTTTAGTGGAAAAGGCAAGAGCATCAACAGCCCGCGTTGTGGTATGGCATGACATTCGTGTGTTAAGAAGCTACACCATGGAGAGTACGTATTGTGGATTCAATCAAGGACCATACAAGGTATTCAATACTCCTTAGATTGATCTTTATCAACAGTCTGTCACAGTTTGTATACACAGTATGTACAGATGAGGATGTTAGACTCTTTCTGCAACCTTTATTAAATTACCTTTTTGTCACGTATTTTGCAGTATTGTTGAACACTACATCATATCTAACTATGTAGCATTAGTTTTCTTTACACTCCTCTAAGGATAACCAATATCCAAATTCCGTACTAATAACGTATGCATATTTCATAGAGTGGTCATCTGCTTAGGATTATCTTTGTCAGCCAGAACAGACAATTGATGTAAAAAGTGATTTCTCAGGGACAATGTAATACATAGTTGCCACAAAAATTCAAAGATTCAACAGTTTCCTTCATCAATATCAGTTGATCATTAGAGGTTTCAGCAGATGAACCTTCTTTTTGTACTACTGTGATGAGGGGACCTAAACTAATGCTCCTTCATCAGTCAACGGTGATATTTGTTTGTCTTTCTACCTAGAGACACTGAACTCTTCATTTTCTTAGACATAAAAGAATTTACTCTCTACATTAGCCGCAGTGACATTCAACCCACAAGTATTAAAAAATTAATAAGAGTCACATTCCATACACCTGTCAAAAGATAACACGACAGCCATTTTTTCTGTATAACATACTTTTACACAAAAAGAATATTAAACCTAAAGGGCAAGAAAACAGCCAAGTGCTAATTCTAAAGGCAAATATAATTAAGGAAAAATGAAAAAGAGGATATATGCTAAACACAAATTTAATGTAAAAACATATCCTTTAATAAATGTACTAATTAAAGCCCCAAAAAAAAGCAAATGATCCAGCGAATGAGGCATATAGAAAAGAATAAAACGTAGCTTTTATTAGCTATATAAAATATTGCTCCACATGGTGTTACAGGCAAAGTGCAGCTGTGCAAAGATAAAGACCTACGCGTTTCGACAACGAGTCCCCCACACTCCAGGAGGAGGTCATCAATAAATCGCCTATACCATACAATACTCTGCACATAAACATTATCATCATTATAGATAAAAAGCTTCTCCCATCTGGACATCACTATGTTCGCTAATGAAGGTGAAAATTTTCAGCCCATGCTTACCCCTCTTTTCTGTAAAAAGAATCGTTTATCAAAGCTAAAGTAATTATGTTCTAATAGAAATTCTACCGCCATAATGAGAAATTAATTAATTTCTATGGTGTAGGAGCAATAAGTATCAAGATGATAAGATAGATATGCTATATCAATGTTTGTGTGTTGTAATCTTGATATCTGTTCTTCAATGTCTATTTTTTAATCTATATATTTTTTCAGTTCTATAGGTTGCTGATAGGATGTGAGTAATGGGGCTAGCCATGCCCCTTTTTTTAAATGTTCACTATATATTTGCCTCCTTGTCACTATATAAGTAAGGCCATGATTAAGACTCATTGACGAAACTCACAGGTCTTTATCTTTGCACAGTTGCACTTTGCCTGTAACACCATGTGGAGCAACATTTTATATGGCTAATAAAAGCTAAGTTTTATTCTTTTCTGTATGACTTTTTCGCTGGAACATTTGCATTTTTTTGGATCCTCTCTTGGTTGCTCTGGCTGGATCCGTGTGAGGTACAGATTGCTCCTCACCCCAAACAGGTGAGCTGACTACTTTCTTTCCAAATAAAAGCCAAAAAGGCACATAGATAAAAGGTGAGCAGGCAAACTGACACGGTGCACAAAGATATATATATATATACCAAGAATAAATAATATGAATGATTATGTAAAATATTAAAGATGGCTGTAGTAGTTTTCAATTCAAAGTGCAAAGTGTAAAGATGCCAAGTTAAGTAGGACTCCAGAGGAAAGACAAAAAAATTATATAAATATTAATTCATAAAAGTAGTGGAGTAATAATAATAGAGGTATTAGCAAGGAGTCAATAAATTATAACCAGTGGAGTGATGGATAACTCTGCAGCAACAAAATGAAAACATAATACTATTAATAAAGTCATATTAAATGATAAACACCAGAATGCAGCCTTCTAAGAAATAGTACAAATACCCATCCTTATGGAGAACACACCCAGCACATGTCTGAGATCATGTTACCAGAATGGTGAGTGGACATCACACTATGTCCTACGAGGAGCGATTAAAGGATCTGGGAATGTTTAGCTTGCGAAAAGGCTAAGAAGAGACTTAATAGCTGTGTCCAAATATCTGAAGGTATGTCACAGTGTAGAGGGATCATCCTTATTCTTATTGGCACATGGAAACACCAGAAGCAATGGAACGAAACTGAAAGCGAGAAGATATACTAGTTGGATTGGGTAATTTCTCTTATAGTACATTAAAGACAATGGATATAAAACAAGGTATTTTTAAATGTTTGGTCTGAGACAGTGCAGTCAATTTAGGAGGTTTAATATAATGTACATATAAATGCTATCCAAACTAGAAATTGGATAATGATTCGGAGGACCCCAGTTTATGGGCCAAGTCAGCAGTCTCTGACTGTCGTGCGAGATGCCTGCAAATCTCCTTTTCTCCTAAAATGCCGGGTTCTTCTCTTGATTAGCTGGGCTGGCGCAGTTACGTATGTGGTTGATCAGCCTAGCTAATCAAAAGAAGAGCAGGGAGTACCGGAAAGTAAGGAGATTTGCAGCATCCTGACCAGCGGTCACAGATTACTGACCTGGCTGATGGACCGTAACCCTACAAATCAATTCTCTCATGTGTATTCCAATCCACAGAAGATAGCAGAACTGTCTATATTATATGCTTAATAAACTTTCAGGGCAATATCTCAAAGTCTTATTGTAATATATGTAGAATGTGGCAGCACTCAAACAGATTCGAGTGAAGAAAAGTCTACTTATCCATGCACAGATGAATTAATTCACCTTTCTTAATTGGAATCTGGTGGAGTGCTGCCTCATTCTTCATTGCAATAATGTAAGCTATTCATACATGCAAACATATGTGTTGTTACATAAAGCCCATAGTTGTCCTTTTATCCTAGATATGCCAGCAAAGCTTTCATTTTTACACAGCAGAGTTTTGCTTTCTTGAAGTTATATTTTTGTATTAGAAATGTTCCTGATCTCCATCTTGATAGCAGGAGGCATATAGTATTTGTCCATGATATGTATCTCTTATGAGATGAGTATCACTTCCCACTGTGTGTTCCTAGAGTGGATGTGCTTCATATTCTAGTAAACACACTACTTTCAACTTACGGAATTGTTATATCGCATTGTGGTTACTTGCACTTTGAAGAAATGTATCTGTGAATATGTTACTGATATTTGAAAACAAAATAGATTGCAGGAATCGGGAAATAATTTAATCTTTACAATACTTGTATATTAGTTGCATAAGGCTGGAATATAAAATGATGAGATACAGACTTTGGGGAACATTTCCTAATCCTTTCCTAATTATATTTAGACAATGAAAACAGAGACTAGGTATTCTGACAATACATCACAATTATCAAAGTGGCTCATGCTGGAAAATAAGTTTAGTGCAGCTTTTGGCAGTTTTGCCTAACTTTACATGATCTGTTGTTTGGTTTACATTGCAACATTTTTTAGCCGCATATCACATTTTAAACCACACCTCATTTTCAGTTAAGAGAAGCCTGAAAAACTATGTTTTTTCTGAGTAAAGCATAAACAGTGTATAAAACACATAACTAAGAGATTAAAATAAGATGCATAAGTGTGTAAATATACACCAAACTGTGACAATAATAAATCTGCCCCATTGTGTCAGAAAACAAAGAGGGGTTTTGGTGCCTCAGATTGCTTTTGGAGCTGCTTTCATTAAGAAATGTGAACGTCTTAAGAAATAGATACACTTTAGGTAACAGATTCTTTATTGCAGACTAATAAAGTATGTGGTGTTTCCTTATGACCTAAAGGCAAAGAAAATTGGTATTAATACTAGAGATGAGAGGATCAATCTGCAGATGATTGTGTTTAAGCCGAATTTAATGAAAATCATGATTTCATGCAAATTCGAATATTTGAGATTTGATTTGTGGTTCACATAAAACAATTTTTGTTTGCACTTCTGAAGCATTGGAAAATGGGCTGATATCATTTTGCATTGCCGCGTGAACCTCCCCACAATTCCCTGCAGCTATGATATCTTATGGATTATGACATATACAGTAGTGGTTAGTATCTAGGCCATCACAGATCAACGATTCCTAATGGAACTCATTTTATATGGCAGTAATTTTCCATCTCCAGTGTCACGGTGTTAATCTTTCTTTCCTGTAGATTGTAAGCTCTTATGGTCAGCGGGGTCCTCTCTACCATGTAGAGTGTTAGCTCTTATAGTCAGAGGGTTCTCTCGCTCTCATCTCCCCATCTCCCAATATGTATTTTCTGATCAGTTACAAGCTTTCCAGTATTAAGATTACCACAAATTTATTTTGCCATCAATTAATTTTTTTTGGAGAAAATTCAGCGAAGTCAGCAAATTAGAATTTCAAAATATACGCTCATCTCTAATTAATACCCCAAAATTTTACTTTTGTTATTTGGACAATATTATTTTGAAATATACAATGGGTACGGAAAGTATTCAGACCCCTTTAAATTTTTCACTCTTTGTTTCATTGCAGCCATTTGGTAAATTCTAAAAAGTTCATTTTTTTCATTAATGTACACTCTGCACCCCATCTTGACTGAAAAAAACAGAAATGTAGAAATTTTTGCAAATTTATTAAAAAAACAAACCTGAAATATCACATGGTCATTAATATTCAGACCCTTTGCTCAGTATTGAGTAGAAGCACCTTTTTGAGCTAGTACAGCCATTAGTCTTCTTGGCAAAGATGCAACAAGTTTTTCACACCTGGATTTGGGGATTCTCTGCCTTTCTTCCTTGCAGATCCTCTCCAGTTCCATCAGGTTGGATGGTGAATGTTGGTGGACAGCTATTTTCAGGTCTCTCCATAGATACTCAATTGGGTTTAGGTCAGGGCTCTGCCTGGGCCAGTCAAGAATGGTCACAGATTTGTTCAGAAGCCACTCCTGTGTGCTTAGGGTCTGAGGTCCAGAGCACTCTGTAAGAGGTTTCCATCCAGGATATCTCTGTACTTGGCCGCATTCATGTTTCCTTCAATTGCATCCAGTCATCCTGTCCCTGCAACTGAAAAACACCCCCATAGCATGATGCTGCCACCACCATGTTTCACCTTTGGGATTGAATTGGGCAGGTGATGAGCAGTGCCTGGTTTTCTCCACACATACCGCTTAGAATTATCACCAAAAAGTTCTATCTTCATCTCATCAGACCAGAGAATCTTATTTCTCATAGTCTGGGAGTCCTTCATGTGTTTTTGAGCAAATTCTATAAGGGCTTTCATATATGTTGCACTGAGAAGAGGCTTCCGTCTGGCTACTCTGCCATAAAGGCCCAACTGGTGGAGGGCTGCAGTGATAGTTGACTTTGTGGAACTTTCTCCCATCTCCCTACTGCATCTCTGAAGCTCAGCCACAGTGATCTTGGGGTTCTTCTTTACCTCTCTCACCAAGGCTCTTCTCCCACGATTGCTCAGTTTGGCTGGATGGCCAGGTCTAGAAAGACTTCTAGTGGTCTCAAACTTCTTCCATTTAAGTATTATGGAGGCCGCTGTGCTCTTAGGAACCTTGAGTACTGCAGAAATTCTTCTGCAACCTTGGCCAAATCTTTGCCTTGCCACAATTCTGTCTCTGAGCTGCTTGGACAGTTCCTTTTGAGCTCATGATTCTCATTTGGTCTGACATGCACTGTGAGCTGTGAGGTCTTATATAGACAGGTGTGTGCCTTTCCTAATCAAGTCTTATCAGTTTAATTAAACACAGATGGACTCCAATGAAAGAGTAGAACCATGTCAAGGAGGATCACAAAGAAATGGACAGCATGTGACTTAAATATGAGTGTCTGAGCAAAGGGTCTGAATACTTATGAGCATGTGATATTTCAGGTTTTCTTTTTTAATAAATTTGCAAAAATTTCTACATTTCTGTTTTTTTTCAGTCAATATGGGGTGCAGAGTGTACATTAATGAGAAAAAAAATGAACTTTTGGAATTTACCAAATGGCTGCAATGAAACAAAGAGTGAAAAATTTAAAGGGGTCTGAATACTTTCCGTACCACTGTACCTATTTTGAATAAAAATATACATATTTGAATGTTTTTGTTACAAAAAATCCATAAAAATAACAACTTATTGATCAAAATTTACATGTACATTACTCCTTAAGGGGTTTCCTGTTCATTGGACAGAGGAGCATTGGGCATGCAAATTGGGAGCCATTTTGATGGAACATCTTGTTAGAGTGAGCGGCCTGCAGTAGGAACTGCAGTGAATATGTCAATCTGTTTTGCCTTTGGGATGTAAATTTCCATTAGTACAAGTACATCAGTCTGGGTATTCTTCCTATCACCTTAAGCTCAATGTCTTGCCTGGTCTGCTGCTTGACGCTGCTCAACTTGACTTGGCCTACAGCATCATACATTTTGACTTGGCCTGCCGCCCATTCCTCTTGACTTGGCCTCTGACCTAAAACCACTGAGTCCAATGTGTCTTGCCTCAGCTCGTGACAATAGTTTTTGTCCTTGGATTTTGAAGGGTAACTGAATTTGATGGTGAGCAAGTAGACAATCAGGAGGAACACAGTCTTTACCTTCTGATATGAGTTAAATTATTTCCTCTAAACCTGTCCATGAAATATTTGGCTTTGAAAGGGAAAAGAAGAATGCGCTGAAGTTGTCAAAGCCCAGTCAATGACATTTAGATGAACAATCTGACTCCAAACTAAGAGCATAAAATGGGTCTTAGCTGGTCTCTCCAGATATTGTGCTAGAGAATGGCAAGTCCTCTCTTATTCTGTTGACTAGAGGAGTGATTGGATGGATTAAAGCGTTTTCCTGGCAGTCATTTTTCATGAAAGAAAAATAAATGTCTTTTTGGAGGTAAGATTGTACTGATTGTTACACAGAAACATAACAAATCCATGAGGTGCTTTTTTAGGCATACAGAGTTATGGTACCCTTTTGTTATGATCTTAAAAATGTTTGCATACCTGGATGCTCTCCATCTGTTAAGTCCAGCGTAAGGAATATACTAAGGGTACTGTAGTAATATAATCATTTGTTCAGCTTCTTTCCTGTTGGTTATTGTTTATCTTCTGTTATGTATAATGATCTTTCAGCTGGATTATCCATTTCTTTTCCCCACAGTGAATTAGTCAGCCATGCATTTGTCTGCCAATTGCCATGATGGTATTATGTTAAAGAATATATATGAGGTCTATTAAACAAAACATAAGATACACACTCTCTTAAAGGGTTATTCTCAAGTTGTCTCTTGAGCAGCACACAGCTTTACAGTCTCTTTTACTTCCTGGTTCCAGGTAGGGGAGGGTATTTCTTCTTGAGTGACCCTTCTTGTGAGTTGCAGAGCTTAAGTATCAGTTGAACTATAAAACTCAGCACAAGTCCTGCTTTAAACCATTTAGCTTTCTGAAACTACTGTTACCACTGTAATTTCATATAGAAATAGCAGGGCATTTGAGCAAACACACAGCTCAGGACAGTGAGAGCTGTGATTAGAACACCCGCTTTGATTTTGCAAGATTCCTATCAGCAGTTTGTCAGAAGCTGAGGGGGAGAGAGATGAGCAGCTAAATGCTGTATAGAAATCAATTGGCTGGATAGAGAGGAATAGGATGTTATGAATTACCCACTCTCTTTGAAAGTAGCTACTGTGCACACTTTGTCAGGGTCTGGGCAGTTACTAGTGTCCAAGCTCCATAGAAGCAAGCTGTATACTAGAATGGAGAAGAATGACAGCAGATAGAAGAAGCAAGTCAAATTTGCTTATGTTCATGCTGTCTAATTATAACAATTGAATTACTTCTAATACCCCTTTAATAGATTACCTCTGAGTGTGTTAACAGATATCTGTGATCAGTTTCACTTTCAATTGGTTGTGGGAAACTTTAAGTATACCCATCTTTAGTATACATTCTAGCTAAATTAGAACTTCTACTGTTGTTATCTGTGACATGGGGAAAATTTTCTGTATAAAGTCAGAAAGTGGCTGGTCCCCTGAAACATGGCAAGGGTTTGCGTGTGGCCTTGTTAACTATTCTGCTATGAATGTTACTTTTTCAATTTTCTAATGTTGGGTTTTTCTTGAACAAGTGATTTTTGTATGAAGTTGTTATTTTCTGCACTATACTACAGCCATTTTTCCACACATGCGAATATATTTTTATATTGCATAAGAAGTTAGTATGTATTTCTATCTATTTTGCTGTCTTTCCTCAGTGCAGCAATGTGTATTTTCATAGGCAAAAAAATGAATGGCACAGAATGTAGATGCATTGTTGTAGTAAGTATTTTAGATCATAAACAAGGTTTATACCACTGGCAGACAGAGACAGAAAAGGGCCCTTATTAGGGTTGAGAGAGTATGTTCTGTCCGAGTATGCTCGGGCCGAGCTCCGAGTATTTACAGCTGCTCGGTGATGAGGTTAAATTGCTCCCGTGTGCATGATTTGCAACTGTTTGACAGCTTTATTACATGTGAGGAATGTGCAAGAAATAGACAATCCTCCCATGTAATAAAACTGTCAAACAGTTGCAAATCATGCACACGGGAGCGATTCAACCATATCACCGAGCAGCTGTAAATACTTGGAGCTCGGCCCGAGCATACTCGCCGAAAGGGTTAATAGAACATACTCGCTCAACACTAGCCCTTATGCAAGAACAATATATGGGCCCTTGCAGTCTAATAGCTCATCATAATGCACAATTGCACCTGCTTTGGTGTTGGAAATGGCCCTGACCTTTTGGGCCCCTGCACAGGTTGCACCAATAATATGTCTGCTCCTGGTTTACACATTTAGGGATTTAATAATGTCACATCAAACAGCCTAAAAGATAAAACAAAATTAGGGAGCCCAAAACACTGTCATGTTATGATGAAATTTCTCGCCAAACAATATCTTAAATGTGATGAATGTATTCAATAATGTGCTTGTAGGTTAATGTTCAGTTTTAGAAATATAAATTGAATATGATGACTGAAAATTATCTGGAAGGATTTTGAAGACATTGTTCAGGGTGGACAACAAGGATCTTTATCATTTACACTCGATCATGAAAGACACTTACTGCAATAACTACATTTCTTTAATCTCAAAATTACAGGGTACGTAGGAAGAAAAAATGTATTATGCCTCAATCAATAACTTCTAAATCACTGAACCCTGCATATCGATAATATTCTCCAGATCATTTTACAATACAGGGCACATTTGCAAGTTGTGACCATCGAAAAATGCTTAATAACATTTTACAAGGTAATGCATTAAATGTATTATTTATTAAATGAAATAACTACACATTTGCAGATTGAAACACATGGCGTAATGTGACATTTGTGGTTTCTCCTGACTGGATTTATTCAATGCCTGCAATCTCATGAAGGGCACTAGAGCAATAAAACAAAGTATACTTTTCCCTTTGGAGCACAAACCATTAACAGAACAGCGAGTCAATAACCAACTTTGTACTATGACTTGAGAGTGTTATTTGTTTGTCTTCTTTGGTAATTATTTTCTGATAACGCGGAAATAAGAACTCAAAAGATATAAAATATGATTCATTATAAAAAATAATAACTATTTGACTTTTTTCTTCTTTATGGAAACACCCATATAACAAGAAGAATCTGTTGGCAGGGCCATATAATCTATTAGCTTTAAAGATCAATTCCAGTACATTTTTACACAATAATAAACAAAAGGGGATAGATGAGAGTTGAATTACGGACATCTGGACCCAGTCACTGTACTATGCATTAGGATAGTGCAATAACACACACACATTCAGTTTTGGTGCACAACAACATTACTGAAATAGCAAACAACTTTGCTGTAGTATTGTAGAGGCTGCCCCCTTTTACTACCAGCTTCCAATTCCACCTCCACAAACACCTTTTTCCCAGTTTTCTCCAAATAAATAGATGAACTACCATTTTGGATTGCATTGGCCAAATCAGACTTTTTTTTAACAAACATAACAGATATAAATAGCTTGAAGTAAGGAGGTTCTTGGAGCTCCAAAACCAGGTAGAAACAAAAATAACCATTCAGCATTAACCCCAGCTGCGACCACAGGCTTGGGGGCACCTTTATTGTTTGAAAACCATTTCCTCACCACTAACTCCCAAAGACTACACCAGGGAGAGCCCCAAAATCCACCAAACAATGACCAAACTTCAAAACTAATAGGAGGTTACCATCTACTCGATGTACAACTTCCACCCCAATTTTTTCCACCAATTCCAAGAAACCCCATTCCCACCATCTGCCGACATGACACACAAACACACCATACTTTTCTTAGGAAAGTTAACTTACCCATCTATCTGAATTAGCAGGGCACGTAGATGGGACCTTTCAATGTGGAACCTATGTGCCAAATAGCAGGCCACCAACCACCCCCCTTATTCCTCCCTTTAAACTTTTAAGCTTAATTAACTCCTACCTCTCTTAAACTCTTTTTAACCCCTGACTAGCCCTCCAAAGCTGAATCATGGGTCACTGTGTGCCCATGGCTCCCTTGGGGCTACGTTTTTCTTTTACCACATAATGTAAAAAACTTAATGGTTACAAGTACAAATAATTTGATAGCTACATAAGCGGCACAGAGGCTTCGTGTTTAGCCTTGTGGCACAGATGCTTGGCAGTTGCATGTCATTGGCCCAGAGGCTTAGGGGTTACATTCAACTTACATGAATTTAGCTGGAAAATGCTAGACACACTGCAAGCTCAGGTCAGAATTGTTACACTTGTTGGTGGGGGAAAGTCACAGAGGCCTCCACATTTGATATAATTACACTGGAAGTGGTCTAGAACCACTCAGTCCCAATTTTACAAGCGAATATATTAACAACTGAGATGAAAAATGTAAAAAATAAGAGCTACATTATATTCAGCTCTGCCGACAATATTCCATAATATGGCCAGATTAACATCCTCAAATTTGTGTAAGGTCCTCAATTTACTCAAACCCACCACAGAGTTGTCTATATTGCTGTAATCTGACAGTCACTATATGTATAAAGAGCTATAAAGGCCAAACAAAACAGATTATAGAGAGGACACTCAAAATTTTATTGCAAAATGGTCTCGTAAGGGATATACCCCCTCAAATATGATAGGCAGTATGCATATTCACTGTGTGACAATTATAAAGCAATTTGTATTTTTGATGATTAATTTTCTTATTGAATGATTACAGAGCTGTTTGTCAATCCAAAAGATTAATAAATCTGAATCCTGAATATTTAAGAAAGTAAAAGTGAGGTTTTGTCTTTCTTAAGAAAATATCTGTGTGCAGAATTATGCAAGTAAATGAACAATCTAAAGTTTCACATCTCAGTTGTTTATTTTCACCTGTAAAGAGAGAAAAATAAATACACAACTCAAAATGTACAAAATGCATTACTGACATTTAAAAAAAATGTATCACTGACCAATATAGCCGCGCTTTTCAATAACAGTCATACGTATTCCTTTCATGGGTCTGTCAGTCTGTCATACGTATTCCTTCCATGGGTCTGAGAGCACCAACCACCAAGATAATGTTCAGAGAGGTGCATTGTTTTCTTTCACCATAAATCTCTCTTTTAAAGGGAATCAGTCAACAGTTTTTTGGTATGTGATCTGCTGTACCCAGTAAACTAAGTGATACATCGCTGGAATCAGGATCTCTGTCTCTACCTCATGCTTCTGTCAGATTACATGGCAAAAACCTACTGATAGATTCCCTTTAAGAAGGGATCACAAGTGGGAAGCATGGTGGCTCATTGGTTACCAATTTTTCTTTGCAGCGCTGGGATCTTTGGTTCAAATCCCACCAAGGACAACATCTGCAAGGAGTTTGTATGTTCTCCCTGTGTTTGCGTGGGTTTCCTCCGGGTTCTCCAGTTTCCTCTAACACTCCAAAGACATACTGATAGGGAATCTAGATTGTGAGCCCCAGTTGGAATAGCGATGACATAGTCTGTAAAGAACTGCGGAATATGATGGCGGTATATAATTAACCATAAAAAATATATAATTATGCATAATAACAAATTCTTAATAGGTTTAGGTCAGATGAGGAAGGGGCTGTGTTATTATTCTGTCATCTTTAAGGCTTTAACTTACTAGCCAAGCAGTTAATGACTTGAATGCATGAATTCTGCATAAAAAGATCATGGTTTTCTTGACAAGTGCAGACATTTTACTGTGCCACTACTTGAAGAAAGTGGCAGTGGCAGTAGGTTTGGGAGTTGATTTTAAATCCACCTTTAACCTGAAAAGGTCCAACTAACTTATTTTTGAATAATACCAGACTATAGCAGTACCCACTTCCATTTTGCTGACATCTGAGTCGAAACTGAGGTCTATGCCCATTTACCAAACCACCTGCAAGCAATTCCATCTGATCCGTCAAGAGTCACTTTCTTCTCTTCAGTCTAAAAAATCTTTGAAAAATCTGTCTTCAGATATATCTTCACCCAGTCTTGATGTTTCAACTTATGTCGTATTCAACGGTGGTTGGGTTTCCGCCTTCATTACCTTGGCTGTGTTTTGACACTGAATACCTCATACTTCTGAGCATTCCAAGGAGGTTTCAGTTCTGGAATATGACGCACTTGGAGATAATGGCTTCCTGGTCGCTTCATGTTTGATTCTTTTCAAATCTTTTGCAGTTGATATGTGCCTTTTTCTCAGCACATTTTTTGGGACCCTGTTGACTATTTATATTAAAACTTTTGATGGTTCTGTGATCACTCTCCAATATCTTATCAATGTCAAGGGTGCTGCATCCTTCTGTAAGACTTTTGACTTTTCCGAGTCAGTTAAATGTATTTTTTGGGCTCTTTTTGCCCGAGGAAAACAAGCTGCCTAATAATTCTGCACACCTTCAAAAAGGCTGATATCCTTAAACTGCACCCTCCCTCATTACACAAATACGCATCACCTGATCTGCTTCATCCAACAAGCATTCAAGATTATACAGCTTAAAGTTGAAAAAATGCATAAAAATGATGATATTGTCAAAATACTCACTTGCCTAATAATTGTGCACACAGTGTAGTATGATTCTTCCAAATTACATTTAATATTTCCAAATTATATTTCCATCTTAAAAAAGTAAAAATAAATACATAATGTTCAAAAAAAATAAAAAGTTTATGTGAGTTTCTAGTAGAGTATTTAGAACCTCCAAGATCTGGACATTCTACAGGATTTGTATTATTCCACCCACTTGTGTCTATTTAGAGAATACACACACTATTTGATAAATTGTTACCCGGCTGATGTCTACTGAGGACATACTGTAATACTTCTATCTTTATAGCCACTCAGAATGAGATTTAGTGTATGATTTAAGGCAAACAGCTGTGCTTTTATAGTAGCCGTTTGTAAAAGAAATGAATATAGCAAGTGGAAGGTTTTGTGGAAATATTAAATAATATCTAGTTCAAGGAGGAAATGTCTATGTCAGGTAAGCATTTTAGGCTAACTTCCAGTGTCCGATCATTCCAGCTATGTGATGTACAACAGTCAATAATACACCAATGCTTTTACAATGGACTGAAACAATAGACTTTGCTGCCACTTTGCATCTCATGTCTCTTGATTTATCTGTGTCTTAGATGAAGTCAATTTTGAAAAGATCAAACCTAATAGCAGAAAGGCAGAATGGAAAATCCTAGCTGTCAAAACAAATCAGGGCTAAAATTTACTTTGTTGGCCTTGACTCTGAGATCCTTCTGTTTGAAGAGAGATTTTGGGATGTGTCTGTATTTTATTCTATTCTGCTCTGAACTCTAAGAAGTCGGAATTTGTAAATCCTGTGCAACATCTAAATCTAAATCTAAAGAATTATGATAGAGGCAGATTTACCCTAGCTGGAATGATCTAAGCTTCTGCTTTGAAATAGATACATTTATTTAATTTCTTGCAGGGTACTCTACGTGTGATTACTTCAACTACAAACCTAAAATCTTGCTGTGTTTTAAGTGAAATTCTATATATGATTGCAGACAACATGTATAAGCAATGTTAGCTACAATGGTGGCCAAACGTATTGGCACCCCTGCAATTCTGTCAGATAATACTCAGTTTCTTCCTGAAAATGATTGCTATCACAAATTCTTTGGTATTATTATCTTCATTTAATTTGTTTTCAATGAAAAAACACAAAAAGAATTGTCCTAAAGCCAAATTAGAAATAATTCCACACCAAACCTAAAAAAGGCAGTGGACAAAAGTATTGGCACTGTTTGAAAAATCATGTGATGCTTCTCTAATTCGTGTAATTAACAGTACCTGTAATTTACCTGTGGCACCTAACAGGTGTTGGCAATAACTAAATCACACTTGCAGCCAGATAACATGAATTAAAGTTGACTCAACCTCTGTCCTGTGTCCTTGTGTGTTCCACATTGAGCATGGAGAAAAGAAAGAAGACCAAAGAACTGTCTGAGGACTTGAGAAACCAAATTGTGAGGAAGCATGAGCAATCTCAAGGCTACAAGTCCATCTCCAAAGACCTGAATGTTCCTGTGTCTTCCGTGCGCAGTGTCATCAAGAAGTTTAAAGCCCATGGCACTGTGGCTAACCTCCCTAGATGTGGACGGAAAAGAAAAATTGACGAGAGATTTCAACGCAAGATTGTGCGGATGGTGGATAAAGAACCTTGATTAACATCCAAACAAGTTCAAGCTGCCTTGCAGTCCGAGGGTCCAAAAGTGTCAACCCATACTGTTCATCGCCGTCTGAATGAAAAGGGACTGTATGGTAGGATACCCAGGAAGACCCCACTTCTTACACCGAGACATAAAAAAGCCAGGCTGGAGTTTGCCAAAACTTACCTGAGAAAGCCTAAAACATTTTGGAAGAATGTTCTCTGGTCAGATGAGACAAAAGTAGAGCTTTTTGGCAAAAAGCATCAACATAGAGTGTACAGGAAAAAAAAAGAGGCATTCAAAGAAAAGAACACGGTCCCTACAGTCAAACATGGCGGTGGTTCCCTGAAGTTTTGGGGTTGCTTTGCTACCTCTGGCACTGGACTGCTTGACTGTGTGCATGGCATTATGAAGTCTGAAGACTACCAACAAATTTTGCAGCATAATGTAGGGCCCAGTGTGAGAAAGCTGGGTCTCCCTCAGAGGTCATGGGTCTTCCAGCAGGACAATGACCCAAAACACACTTCCAAAAGCACTATGAAATGGTTTGAGAGAAAGCACTGGAGACTTCTAAGGTGGCCAGCAATGAGTCCAGACCTGAATCCTATAGAACACCTGTGGAGAGATCTCAAAATGGCAGTTTGGAGAAGGTACCCTTCAAATATCAGGGACCTGGAGCAGTTTGCCGAAGAAGAATGGTCTACAATTCCTTCAGATCATTGTAAGATACTCATTGATGGTTACTGGAAGCGGTTGTTCGCAGTTATTTTGGCTAAAGGTTGTGCAACCAAGTATTAGGCTGAGGGTGGCAATACTTTTGTCTGGCCCATTTTTGGAGTTTTGTGTGAAATGATCAATGATTTGATTTTTGCTTCATTCTCTTTTGTGTTTTTTCCTTGCAAGCAAATTAAATGAAGATAATAATACCAAAGAATTTGTGATTGCAATCATTTTCAGGAAGAAACTGAGTATTATCTGACAGAATTGCAGGGGTGCCAATACTTTTGGCCACCACTGTATATCAACATGTAGCAATCCATTAACCCTAGATTTATAAAGCACATTGCACAGATATTTTTTTTTAATTGATCGTTTTCTTCTTAAGTACAAAGTTAAGCAACTTTCTAAATATTATTCAATAAACATATTCTACCATTTTGCTGCTGTCGAATGTGTGTAAATCCTTATTCTAGCTGAGGGGTCTGCAATAATTTAATAAATTTGAACACTCTTTTCTCTACCCCCGTATGCTTTTTTCCCTTTCTGGGAGGGGAAAGGCTTGTACTCAGATTTCCATAATGTCGAGAGAGAAGTAAGTATCTTCAATCTAAGAGAGGGCAGAGAACACAGGCTATAATATAAGAAGATAAGCACATGAAGAGTAAATAAGTATAGGCTATCGACATTGTAGGTTTATAAGCTATTGAAGGCAGCTGTACCCTGGATAAAGATGGAAATCATATCCAGCCTGTATTGCTGGGAGGAACACTCCCACAACAGAAAAATATGAAACTTCGATCAAGTTGCTAATTGCTTATTGGGACGTATAAAAATGAATGAAGGAATGAGGATTTTAGACTGAAATTTAGCCAACTTTTCTTAACTAAAAGTAACAACAATGTAAAAATATTTTTTTTCTTTCACCAATAAACACACCTGAAAAGAAGAGAATCCACCTCCAAGGACAGCAAACCTAGTAATAAAAAGATGAAGCATCTCCATTTACAACATTGGTCTCCTGTTCTTCGAGACAGACCCTATATCCTGGTGTTGTAAAGGGGGAAGACTTGTTTCTTTATTTTCTTTTTAAGCAGTAGGTTTAGTCAGTCCCTCTTACCTGAGCCTTGCTATGTCTGGATCTTGAGACATGTGGGCATAGCCGCATATGTGTTAATGCATGCATAGATGATATCACTCCATGTGGTATTCAGAGGTATGTGCGCATTTGATTAAACTACCTTGTTAGGAAGTTGAAGATTGCTACAATCTCTTGACTTGATGGTGATACTGGATACAGGGTGATCCCTGTGACATCTTAAAAAGATGCCCAATTTTTCATTCTGTGGCTGTTTTACTCCACTCAGTGATCAATGACTCAAAGTTGGCTGCAACCTTTCACCTTTTCTCATCTGCATCTAAACTAGATGATGCAGCAGCCTTCAGAGACCAATCAGAAGATGAGAACCTGGCTCCTAATGCTCTAGTTATCCACAATTAGAAAGTTATAAGTGACCTCATTGTTTGCGTCATAATTTCTAATTGCTTCTTTTTTATTCTTTTATATGATCTTAAACTACCTAGAACATATGATAAAATATTTTCTTCATCTTACACCGAAAAAAATATTTGAAAAAAAAAAAACAGCCCTTGTTAACAGATATTGGATCTGTGATTAAAATGGACATAAAAAAATCTATTTAAAAAGATAGTTTGTTTCAAAGATTTCTCTGCTGGTCACTTGAGCAAGCAATCTACATTTGTCCTTTCAGAGGGCAAAGTAGATTTTTGTGATGTCGAATTTATTTACCTTTCTTCGTCATCTTCAGATGATGGTGCGGGAGATAAGTCTTGCCTTTCTGTAGAAAATACAGATAAATTAATTAAAGCCGTTAGGGCAACCAAATATGTTGAAGAGCAAAATGTCTTATTTCCATTCAGGATATTATGTTTAGTGGTTTTGAGCGTCGTACATTTTCAATTCATACATTTTAATTTTCAACTATTAAACAGGAATGGAGTAAACAGATGAATAAATTAAATCCGCTAGGACAATGATGAATATTGAAGAGCAAAAAGATTCTTTATCCATTCAGAATATTATGTTTAGTTATTTGGAGCATTGCAAGTGCAGAACATTTTCAGTTCATAAAAATATTTTTTTTCTCTTATTAAATAGGAATGGAAGAAAATCACATACAAAGGTGAAAATATATTTTTAAATAGGAAACTTCGCCAAATCGGGGATAAACTTTCTAAAATTGATGTGGTATTCGCTCCAGTTTCTAGAAAGTTATTTCTTCCATTTGATGAAATGGGTTTGCTAAAAGATCCCCAGAAAAACAGATGGGTTTTTGAAAAGAAGAAAAAAAATGTGGAGGGTTCAGCGGGAACTTTTAAATGAGCTACCTGTACAGCCAGATCCTTAATAGTGTTGCTTGAACAACTTGAATCCCCAATTAAATTAAAAACTATGTGAGATTAGCAGCCAGTTCTTCAGCCTGGATCCAACGAGCCTTTGGGTTAAAATGTTAGTTTCAATTTAAATTGAATATCCCAAGACTATGTTCTATACTTTGTCATGGAGAATCTCTCTTTGGTGCTATCTTAGATTATATGTTAGAAAAAGTAGGAGACAGAGAGAAGGTTTTTTTTTGCCTGTTTGTACCAAGGTTTAAAAATAATTTAATTTCAGGAGTCAATTTAATCAGGGAAAATCACAAAAGACAAAGCAAATGGAAGAGATCCAGAGGGAAAAGTAGAGGCTTTATGTTTGACGGTCCCTCTTCAGAAAACAAAAAATGTAACAAATATTGACGCCACTTTCTAGATAGAAGGAAGATTAAATATTTTCTCTCCATGTCTGGACAAAAATTTCTTCAAATAACGGGATCCTCAATACTAAATGACAGCTTAAAGCTAGAATTCCATTCTGTTCCATCACAGAAATTAGTGCTCACAAAATCAGGTTTCCTCTGTAGAACAATTGGCTTTAGATATGAAATCCACGATTTAGTGTAAGCCTATTTTATGCTTATAGATTTTGCTACTGTTCTTAGACATCCTAGTTTGACTCATCTTCTTGGCTACTCTTTAATAGCCTGCTCCCTGGCTAGATATCACGTCCAGACTAGTGTTGAGCCACCCCCGTAGTGTTCGAGTTCGGTTCGGTTCGTCGAACACCCGTGTGTTCGCCGAACTGTTCGTCGAACTGTTCGTCGAACAACGTTAAAACCAATGGCAGGCAAACAAAAACACATAGAAACACATAGAAAACACCTTCAAAGGTGTCCAAAAGCTGACAAACTGCTCAGAAGACATAACTAACACATGGAAAAGTGACAAGTACATATAGTCATGCGAAAAGAAAAGAGGTGGAGGAGTAAAAGGAGGGGGAGACACAGATATAGGCATGTCATGCCCTTCTAAAATCCAAAAAGTGAGAAGCCGACACGGCCAGTCCGTTCCTGCCCGTGCCACCTCCGTGTCACCGGGTTTGTGCCAGAGCCGCGATGGACCCTGACGGCCAGCCCCCCTCTCCCAATACTGGTGCCTGTCCGCTGGTGGGTCGAGCGAGCCCCCTGTGGTGGAGGCAGGTCTAAGCTTTTTAATTTAAATTGTCTCTCTAATTTGAATGAATACACTTTAAATCCTTCTACAAGGATCTATTGGAGGGCAAGTCTCATGCCAGCAGCCGCGTAATTCCAGCTCCAGTAGCGTCCACTAAAGCTGCTGCAGTTAAAAAGCTTTTATAAGGATCGAGCTCGGCGGTCCACCGCAAGGCGTCCTACTGCCAGTCCCAGCCCCTATGCCTTGGGGTGCTTCCTGATGCTCTTCACTGAGTATCCCGGGGTCCCGAAGCATTTCCTTTGAAAAAATTAAGTGTCCAAACTACAGGTGGTGTAGCTTGCTTAACAGCTGGGATAATCCGCTGACTAGCAGACACTGCTACTAAGAACAAAGTATTTCCTGGGCTAGATGCAGTTAAAAATTTGTAATTAGATACTCTCGTTGGATGCTGAGAAAGCATTCCATAGAGTCTCCTGGCACACCATATATTATTCTCTTTAAAAGCTTGGGGTAGGCGTCTAGGGGACCCTTTTATTGCCCAAATCATGGCCCTGTATCGCAATACGTCACCTAGGCTGAAGATAAATGGAACTGTAGCACCCCGAGGGCTTGGTTGCTACAGAGGTATTGCACCTCACCCAGAGGTGTGATATCTCAGTTAAGGATGGAGTGTGGATCAGGATCCCGACACCTGCATGCATTACACCACATTGCCGTGGGGCAGGGCGACCAATATGCCTCTGAGATGGGCACAACAGTCCCTGTCCCTGGCTGGAGTGGGGTGAGGGAACACTGAGGAAGGGGAACCCTGTAGTGCAGGAGCAGGGAGGAAGCAGTTCCTGGGTGCATTGAGAAGGAAGTATAAAAGGTGGGCACCATCTTAGTTCAGTGCAGAGAAGTCTGAGCAGAAGTGACAGGGAGCAGGGACTCTGCATGAGCTCTGCTCCGGGGGCGGGCCTAGTAACAGAGGCCCAGGCCTGGAAGAGGGAGAAGGAAGGAAGAGGAGTGGAGAAGGCTCCAGGAATGAGGAACGAAGGGATCCCAGGGGTGCGGACGGGCGAGTCACCACCGCACGCCCG
The DNA here is from genome assembly GCF_046119375.1 of Phyllobates terribilis. Taxonomy (NCBI): domain Eukaryota; kingdom Metazoa; phylum Chordata; class Amphibia; order Anura; family Dendrobatidae; genus Phyllobates; species Phyllobates terribilis. The sequence continues at coordinate 451,499,530 of NW_027362771.1, read as the reverse complement.
AATCCACCTGCATGGAGGGGTCAGGCCAAAGGGGGAGACCGGTCCCCGAAACTAGTGGAGGCGGGAAAAGACCCTCAGCTAGAAACTGGAGGCTGTGACATTTTATGTGGCGCAGCCCCTCGCTACACCCGCTAGGAAGGCACCACATAGGGTCAGGGAAACTGGCGCCAAGTTTACCAAGAGGAGGCCCGAGGCAGCTGGACAGAAGCGTTGGTAAGAAAGGCCAGACAAAGGACACACAAAGGGAGTCCTGTGAAGCGCTCCAAAGTTATCTGGGAGTTGTCTGAGCCCCTCACCTGATAAGCACAGTACGACGTGGGCAACCGTTACCTGCAGAAGTGGTCTGGATAATAAGAACTGTGAGTAAAGGCCCTGGACTGCATTACTGACTCAGTGTCGTTACTGCTGCTGCCCTGCACCATCACCCCCATCCTCCGCATACACTGCCCTGAGGCTATACTCCTCCCGTGGGGAGTTATGCTACGCTCTGCTGCACCCACAACACCAGCCTCAGCGGTCTGCCCTGCAGCGGCGGTTCACTCTGACCGCAATCCACGGGTGGCGTAGTCGGACATTTAAACATCAAAACCACATAAATAGTTCCGCCACTGGTTTGACCGCCCTGAGCCACGGAACCGGGTCGCCGCCACGGAGACTACAACCACCAGCATCCACCAAAAAGGGTCCGGCTCCGGGTGTCCCAAGGCCCAGGGGGCGCGTCAGAACATTTTCATCACCTTTCATAATCACCAATGGGACAAGGCAGGGATGTCCTCTGTCCCCTCTCTTATACATCCTAGTGACGGAGCACCTGCTCTCATCAATTCGCCATAACCCCAATATTAGGTGGATTGAGGTGGGAGGCACCGAGTACAAGTGCTTTCTATGTGCTGATAATGTCCTAGTATATATCACTTAATCACATATATCCATCCATGCTGTTATGGCTGAAATATATCACTTTGTTACATGGTCAAATTTTAAAATCAATGCAGCGAAGTCTGAGGCCCTCGATGTCTCCCTCCCAAAATCCATACAGGATTCCATTCAGTGCAACTTTCCCTTTGCCTGGCCCTGACAGGGTATCAAATACTTAGGAATTACTATTCATAGAGACCTCTCCCGTCTATGTTATCTTAATTTTGGGCCCTTTATTGAACAACTCCATACAGACCACGGTTGGCAAGTTAGAACTGTAAGCTTCACTACGTGAACCACTGGTGTTTTGTGGAAAAGCACATGTAACTGTGTTCCAAATTATTATGCAAAAAGTGTTTAGGAGTGATAAGGGAAGAATTTGTTTGTCAGTTAAACTCATTGATGGTGATGTGTGTCAAGGCTCTTTATATCACTGTAAGCAATTGCAGACACCTGTGCTAATTAGTTTGGCAGGTGTGTCCAATGAAAGGCAAGACTACTTAAGAAGGCTGTCCCACATTATTAAGCAGCCTACATTTTCTGCCAAAATAGGAAAGAAAAAGGATGTGTCGGCTGCTGAGAAGCAACAAATTGTGGAGTGTTTAGGTCAAGGCATGACTACAATCAACATTGTGCGATGATCAGGATCAAGTGTCTTGGCAATCAAGAAGTATGTAGCTGATTCACAGTACACACGTGTGCGTGCTGATAAGGGCAAATTGAGGACTCTTTCCTACAGGCAATTACATCAGGTTACAAGAGCAGCGGCAAAAAAGCCTTGTCATAGCAGCAGACAAGTTTTTGAAGCTGCTGGTGCCTCCAACGTCCCCCGAACAACAAGATGCAGGGTCCTTCAGAGGTTTGCAGCTGTGCATACGCCATCCTGTCGACCTCCTCTATCCACTTCACACAAGCAGAACGGCTCCAGTGGGCCAAACATTACATGAAGACTGATTTCAAAACTGTTTTGTTCACGGATGAGTGCCGTGCAACGCTCGATGGTCCAGATGGATGGAGTGGAGGATGGCTGGATGATGGACACCCCACGCAAACACGGCTACAGCGCCAACAAGGAGGAGGTGGAGTAATGTTTTGGGCTGGAATCATGGGGAGAGAGATTGTTGGCCCCTTTAGGATCCCTGAAGGGGTAAACATGAACTCCATAATGTATGTGGAGTTTCTCAAACAGCACTTCCTGCCATGGTTCAAGAAGAAGAACCGTGTATTCCACAGCAAGATCATTTTTATGCATGATAATGCACCGTCTCATGTTGCACATAACACATCTGCATCTCTGGCTGATATGGGCATAAAAGGGGACAAACTTATGCTGTGACCCCCATGCTCCCCTGACCTCTACCCCATTCAGAACCTCTGGAGCATCATCAAAAGGAGTGTCTATGATGGCGGGAGGCAGTTCACATCTAAGCAACAGCTCTGGGAGGGTATTCTGTCCTCATGCAAAACAATTGAAGCAGAAACCATCCAAAACCTGACAAATTCAATGGACGAGAGAGTTCAGAAGCTCCTTTCGAACAAGGGGTCCTATGTGCAAATGTAACATCACCTAGAATAAAGTTTTGAGTTGAAAACTGTTTGATTTCAGTTTCTAATAACCTGCTAATGCTTATAATTTCAAAAATTACCATTTTTTTGGTCTTTATTAAAATGAAAAGATTGATCTAAGAGTGTGGGGGATCTAAGAGTGTGGCAACCCAGTAGTCAGGATTACTTCGAATTCTGACAATCTGAGGGTCATGTTGCAGGTAGTGCAGCAAGAAGACACTTATGTGTCTTGCGCATCTCGGAGCCCCAAAATTATTTTCCGGGCTAGATGCAGCTAAAAATTATTATTAATTTTAAATCTGGTGGAGCTTAGTATAGATGGCCTAATAGAATCAGTACTGCACACTGCTACAAAGCCCAAATTATTTTCCAGCCAAGATACAGATAAACATGATTAGTAATTTTAAATCTGGTGGAGCTTAGTGTAGATGGCCTATTAGAATCAGTGCTGCACACTGCTACAAAGCCCAAATTATTTTCCAGCCAAGATACAGATAAACATGATTAGTAATTTTAAATCTGGTGGAGCTTAGTATAGATGGCCTATTAGAATCAGTGCTGCACACTGCTACAAAGCCCAAATTATTTTCCAGCCAAGATACAGATAAACATGATTAGTAATTTTAAATCTGGTGGAGCTTAGTATAGATGGCCTATTAGAATCAGTGCTGCACACTGCTACAAAGCCCAAATTATTTTCCAGCCAAGATACAGATAAACATGATTAGTAATTTGAAAGCTTAAAACTGTTGGTGAGGTGATTTTAACCAATCATCAAGCTTTTACTCTCCCCAGGATGACACAGGGGTAGAAAAGTCATTTCGGATCCATGATTTGTTCATCTTTATGAACGTGAGTCTGTCTACATTATCAGTGGAGAGCCACGTGCGCTTATCTGTCAGCACACCACCAGCAGCGCTGAACACACGTTCAGACAGAACGCTGGCTGCGGGGCATGACAAGATCTCCAAGGCGTAAGTGGCTAGCTCCGGCCATTTATCCAGATTGGAAGCCCAAAAAGAGCAAGGGTCTAGTGACACAGTCATGGCTTCAATGTTTACTTGGAGATACTTCTGTACCATCGTCTCTAGTCGTTGACTATGTGTCAGACTTCTTGTCTCCTGTGGCCTTGCAAAGGATGGGCTAAAAAAGTGGTGAAATGATTCCGCAAATATGATGTTACCAGCAGATACTGTGTTTCTGTTGCAGTTTGAGTGCTGAACACTCGACGGTCCCACGGTTGGCAAGTTGGAACTGTGAGATTCACTACGTGCACCACTGGTGTTTTGTGGAAAAGCACATGTAAGATTCTGCAACAGTCTCTGCTGATACTCCTGCATGCGTGCATCCCTTTCTATGGCAGGAATAATTTCTGCAAATTAACTTTTGTACCGGGGATCTAACAGTGTGGCAACCCAGTAGTCAGGATTATTTCTAATTCTCACAATTCGAGGGTCATGTTGCAGGTAGTGCAGCAAGAAGGCACTCATGTGTCTTGCGCATCCAGGAGCACCAAGTCCCTGTTGTGTTGGTGGCGAGGTAACAATCATGCTTCCTTCCTCTGTCCTCTCCCCCCAACCTCGCACAACAGAAATGTGATCAAGGTCTCCCTCATCTGATGAGTCTTCCATCAGTTCGTCCTCCACTTCTTCCTGGGCTCCTGCACCTTCCTCACTAGTTTGGCTGCTACCATGCGCCATGGTAAAACCATCTCCCCCACCCTCACATGCCTGCCGCCTTGGTGCTGCCGACCGTCTGGACCTTGCAGATGTTAGCCCTTCCGCATACAACTCCTCCTCCTCTACTTCCTCCACCTCCTCTTGTGCCACCACCTGACTCCGAATTCTGTTTAACATGTGCTCCAGCATGTAAATCATTGGAATAGTCATGCTGATAATGGCATCGTCAGCACTAAACATCTTCGTCGCCATTTCAAAACTGTGCAGAAGGGTGCATAGGTCCCTGATCTGAGACCACTCCTCCAGCGTGATTTGCCCCACCTCTGGATCTCGTTGGCCCAGGCTATACGTCAGAACGAATTGCACCAGGGCTTGTCGGTGCTGCCACAGTCGCTGCAACATGTGCAGAGTTGAATTCCACCGGGTAGGCACATCGCATTTTAGCCAGTGAAGTGGCTGGCCCAACGACTTCTGTAGAGATGTAAGTCGCTGAGCTGCGGGATGCGAACGGCGGAAGAGAGCACACAGCGACCGTGCCCTCTGCAGAAGGCCATCTAGTCCAGGATAGTGGGCTAAAAATTGCTGGACAACCAGGTTCAACACGTGAGCCATACAAGGCACGTGTGTGACATTGCCCCGACGAAGGGCCGCACCCAGGTTTGCAGCATTGTCGCACACGGCCTTCTCTGGTTTCAGGTCCAGTGGAGACAACCATTCATGAAATTGGGTCTCCAGAGCTGACCACAACTCCTCAGCTGTGTGACTCACATTTCCCAGACATTTCAAAGTAATTACCGCCTGATGACGTTGAGCCCTACTGCCAGCATAGTAAGGAGGTGTGCAGGATCCCTTCTGCGCAGTTCGAAAGCTTGTGGCATGACCAGACTGGCTTTGGGTGCAGGTGGAGGACCGAGAGGGGGTTGAGGAGGCAGAAGCAGTGGAGGAACTTTGAGATAAAGAGGATTGACGCACAACTCGTGGGGACGGCAAGACTTGGACTGCAGCCCCTTGTCCTGCTGTCACCATAGTTACGCAGTGCCCAGTCAGCGACATGTAATACCCCTGTCCATGCCTACTCGTCCAAGTGTCTGTGGTGAAATGCACCCTGTCACACACAGAGTTTCTCAAAGAAGCAGTAATGTTGTGTGCGACATGCTGGTGGAGTGCAGGCACACCTTTCTTTGAGAAGTAATGCCGACTGGTCATCTGGTACTGGGGCACTGGGATGGACATAAGGTCTCGAAAATCCTCTGTGTCCACCAGGCGGAAAGGCAGTATTTCTGTAGCCAAGAGCTTGCAGATGTTGAAATTCAACCTCTTAGCTTTCTCATGGCTAGGAGGAAATGGTCTTTTACTTGTACACATCTGAGGGACCGAGGGCTGGCTGTTGTGCTTAGACGGGGTTGAGAAGGGTGTCCCCAGCAAACTGCCGGTCTGTGAGGAAGATGCAGGCGGACATGTTAGGTTGCCTTGATCCAAAGGTGGTGCTATCGATGTCGGACAGCGCTCAACACCAGCTGGTGTTACCACCTCCAAAGAAAATGATGACCTGCCAATTACGCTGGCTGTTGCGGGTAAAGAGGTGGCAGGTCTGCATCCCAAAACAGGTGTGACTGCTGTCCCCCCAGGCACAGAGGATGAAGAGGCCGCGGATGCACAAGATATGGCAGACGGTGGTTGGCCTTGCCAGCTAGGCCGCATTGTAGCACAGTGAGCTTCCCACTGCAACTTATGCTTCATGTCCATGTGCCGATTCATGCATGAAGTACTCAAACTATGTATTTTTTGGCCTCTACTTAGCTTTTGCTGACAAATGTTACAGATAACACGAGTTGGGTCATCTTTATAGATCTGAAAAAATGCCCAGGCTATGCAAGGCTTAGCACCCATGTGACCTGAAGAGCCACCACGACTTGTGGTGAGAGGCAGAGTTGTGTTTGAGGATGCAGTTGTTGACGTGCTTCCAGTACTACGTCTCTGTCCAGGAAGGCGCAACCTGACCTCGTCGTCACTAGCATTCTCCTCCACCTACTCTGCTGTCCTCATCTCTTGGCTGACTGTGGGTTGACAGTAAGTGGGATCTCCAACCTCATCATCATCACCCTGTGCATTATCATACCCGTCGTCCTCAGAGCCAACCTGTTCCTGCCCTGACAAAAAGCTAAAGTTGTCGCTCCAATCAGGTATTTGAGTCTCATCATCGTCTTCCTCATTGTCTCCACCAACATGAGTTACAGTTTGGGAATGAGGGTCTACATTATGGTCAGAACCTTCAGCGTCTGGTCCTGGATCCGACTCATAAAGATTCTGGGCATCAGTGCAGATCATTTCCTCGTCTGGATTCACAGAAGCGCTGGAGCCGACCTCTGATTCCCAGGCTATAGTATGAGTAAACAGCTCTGCAGACTCAACCATCTGTTCTACCTTATACTCAGATGGGCAGCTGGAGATTTGAGAGCTGTGAGGAAGCAAGTGCGATTGGGGTGACACCTTTGAGGACTGGAGTATTTGTGATGTTGAAGTTGATGTGGAGGAGAGCCCACTTAAAGGAGCACTTGATATCCGTTGAAGCACCTGCTGTTTTTGTGCCTCATCTGGAATTTGTAGCGATTGGCGTGGCCGTAAGAAAGGGATCTTATCACATTGTCCGCTAAAAGAAGTAGACATTTTAGTTTGGCTGGAAGATGGTCTTTATTCTGCAGATGTTACTGTTGCTTTAACACCTACCCCACGGACACAACCTTTTTTCCCCTTCCCAACACGCCTATTCCCCTTTCCACCAGCTGCAGGCCTTTTTCCACTCATTTTGGTGGTTAACTAATTCACAACTCTGGAGTTGTTTGCACAAAAAAACAATGGATGGGAACCGAGCAGAGCTGAGTGGCCAAACTGTAGTATTAGGCCAAAACTATTGGCTGGGTTAGATGCAGAAAAAAATTATTTTGAATTTGCAACCTGATGGAGGTCAGTATAGATGGACTAATAGAACAAGTCGCACACACTGCTAGAAGCCCAAATATTTTTTCAGAGCTAGATGCAGAAAAAAATTATTTTTAATTTGCAACCCGATGGAGGTCAGTATAGATGGACTATTAGACCAAGTCCCACACACTGCTAGAAGCCCAAATAGTTTTTCAGAGCTAGATGCAGAAAAAAATTATATTCAATTTGCAACCTGATGGAGGTCAGTATAGATGGACTAATAGACCAAGTCCCACACACTGCTAGAAGCCCAAATATTTTTTCAGAGCTGGATGCAGAAAAAAATTATATTCAATTTGCAACCTGATGGAGGTCAGTATAGATGGACTAATAGAACAAGTCACACACACTGCTAGAAGCCCAAATATTTTTTCAGAGCTAGATGCAGAAAAAAATTATTTTTAATTTGCAACCTGATGGAGGTCAGTATAGATGGACTAATAGACCAAGTCCCACACACTGCTAGAAGCCCAAATATTTTTTCAGGGCTAGATGCAGAAAATAATTATATTCAATTTGAAACCTGATGGAGGTCAGTATAGATGGACTAATAGAACAAGTCCCACACACTGCTAGAAGCCCAAATATTTTTTCAGAGCTAGATGCAAAAAAAAATTATATTGAATTTGCAAACTGATGGAGGTCAGTATAGATGGACTAATCGAACAAGTCCCACACACTGCTAGAAGCCCAAATATTTTTTCAGAGCTATATGCAGAAAAAAATTATATTCAATTTGCAACCTGATGGAGGTCAGTATAGATGGACTAATAGAACAAGTCCCACACACTGCTAGAAGCGCAAATATTTTTTAAGAGCTAGATGCAGATAAATATTATTTTTAATTTGCAACCTGATGGAGGTCAGTATAGATGGACTAATAGAACAAGTCCCACACACTGTTAGAAGCCCAAATATTTTTTCAGAGCTAGATGCAGAAAAAAATTATATTCAATTTGCAACCTTATGGAGGTCAGTATAGATGGACTAATAGAATGATGCTATGCCCAAAAGGTTTTACTTCACTAGGTGCAGTAAAAAAATTTGCATTCTATACACAGGTGGTGTAGCTTGCAACACAGATAGGCTACTCCACTGACTAACACACTCTGCAATAGGCCAAAAAGGATTAACTTTGCTAGATTTAGCCAAATGCTGTGAAAAAAAATTGCACAGCACTGGCACAGACCTGCCTGGCAAAAACTGATAGGAACTGATGTAACTTAGTCCTGAAAGGACTGCAATTACAATTAGTCTTTACTCCCAACCTATCTATTTAAGAGCACAGACCTGCCTGATAAAAGTCGTAGGAAATGCTGTAACCTAGTCCTTAAAAGGACTGCAATCACAACTCTTCCCTACTACCAAGCTATCTGTTGATTTGTGCGAAAATTGGCTTTAAATTAACAAGGTATAGCGCACACAGCAACAGCGGTGCCGTCTAACACGCAGCTGCAGCAGTGAGAAAATGGTGGCGACGGGGAAAATGGCTGAGTCTTATAGGGCAAGGACATGTGACATACACTGCCAATGACACATGCCCTTGCTTGTGTGAAAAAAAGCAGTTCGCTCCATGTGTGCTCTGCTGATAGGCTGACAGATTGCACCTCCCCACTGTAAATGCGGGAAAGAGAAAAAAAAAATGGAGATCTTCATTATTCCTGCAGAGATCCATCCCCTGCCCCTCCCCCCGCCCCGCTGAGTACTCAAACTGCGTATTAACATTAATTTTCAGCATTACTGAGAAAAAATCCAGTTATGATTTTGGTGCACGAACAGTTATCGAACATAACCTCGAACAGCCAAATTTTTTTCAAATTGTTCGTGTTCGCCGAACGGCTCGAACACCGCCCTAAACAGCTCGAATTTGAGATTGGCAAACAGTTCCAGTCGAACAACGCTCATCTCTAGTCCAGAACCCATAACACTGGGCTAGAGATGTGGTGTGACAGAGTCATGGAGGAATGGACAGTGGCCAGGTAGAAGAAGGAGCAGCTGGACAGGAAAGAAAAAAAAATTCTGCATATATGTATATATACAGTACAGACCAAAAGTTTGGACACACCTTCTCATTTAAAGATTTTTCTGTATTTTCATGACTATGAAAATTGTACATTCACACTGAAGGCATCAAAACTATGAATTAACACATGTGGAATTATATACTTAACAAAAAAGTGTGAAACAACTGAAAATATGTCTTATATTCTAGGTCCTTCAAAGTAGCCACCTTTTGCTTTGATGACTGCTTTGCACACTCTTGACATTGTCTTGATGAGCTTCAAGAGGTAGTCACCGGAAATGGTTTTCACTTCACAGGTGTGCCCTGTCAGGTTTAATAAGTGGGATTTCTTGCCTTATAAATGGGGTTGGGACCATCAGTTGTGTTGTGCAGAAGTCTGGTGGATACACAGCTGATAGTCCTACATAGTTTTGATGCCTTCAGTGTGAATGTACAATTTTCATAGTCATGTAAATACAGAAAAATCTTTAAATAAGAAGGTGTGTCCAAATTTTTGGTCTGTACTGTGTATATATATATATATATATATATATATATATATATATGCATGCATACATACATACATACACACGTGCTTCTCACAAAATTAGAATATCATCAAAAAATATGTTTATTTCAGTTCATCAATACCAAAAGTGAAAATTATATTATATAGAGTCATTATAAACAGAGGGATCTATTTCAAGTGTTTATTTCTGTTAATGTTGATGATTATGGATTGCAGCCAATGAAAACACAAAAGTCATTATCTCAGTAAATTAGAATAATTAGCAAAAAACACCGGTAAAGGCTTCCTACGCGTTTAAAAAGGTCCCTTAGCCTGTTTCAGTAGGCTCCACAATCATGAGGAAGACTGCTGACTTGATAGATGTCCAGAAGGCAGTCATTGACACACTCCACAGGAGGGTAAACCACAAAAGGTCATTGCTAAAGAAGCTGGCTGTTCACAGAGTGCTGTATCCAAACATATTAAAGGAAAATTGAGTGGAAGGAAAAAGTGTTGTAGAAAAAGGTGCAAAAGCAACCGTGATAACCGCAGCCTTGAAAGAATTGTTAAGAAAAGGCCATTCAAAAATTTGTGAAGTGTGAAGTGTCTGGTTTGTTCGGGCCAAAAAAAATCGGCTACGCACACGAACATCCCTGATTTGCCACGCTGTCACTCAGATAACATCTGCGTGACAGTGTGGAAAATCAGGGATGTTCGTGGGGGAATTTTTTGTCACAATATATATACTACACACGTGTTTGTGTGTGTGTGTGTTTGTGTATATGTATATACAGTACAGACCAAAAGTTTGGACACACCTTCTCATTTAAAGATTTTTCTGTATTTTCATGACTATGAAAATTGTACATTCACACTGAAGGCATCAAAACTATGAATTAACACATGTGGAATTATGTACTTAACAAAAAAGTGTGAAACAACTGAAAATATATCTTATATTCTAGGTTCTTCAAAGTAGCCACCTTTTGCTTTGATGACTGCTTTGCACACTCTTGGCATTCTCTTGATGGGCTTCAAGAGGTAGTCACCGGAAATGGTCTTCCAACAATCTTGAAGGAGTTCCCAGAGATGCTTAGCACTTGTTGGCCCTTTTGTCTTCACTCTGCGGTCCAGCTCACCCCAAACCATCTCAATTGGGTTCAGGTCTGGTGATTGTGCAGGCCAGGTCATCTGGCGTAGCACCCCATCACTCTCCTTCTTGGTCAAATAGCCCTTACACAGCCTGGAGGTGTGTTTGGGGTCATTGTCCTGTTGAAAAATAAATGATGGTCCAACTAAACGCAAACCGGATGGAATAGCATGCCGCTGTAAGATGCTGTGGTAGCCATGCTGGTTCAGTATGCCTTCAATTTTGAATAAATCCCCAACAGTGTCACGAGCAAAGCACCCCCACACCATCACACTTCCTCCTCCATGCTTCAGGGTGGGAACAAGGCATGTAGAGTCCATCGGTTCACCTTTTCTGCGTCGCACAAAGATCTCAAATTTGGATTCATCAGACCAAAGCACAGATTTCCACTGGTCTAATGTCCATTCCCTGTGTTCTTTAGCCCTAACAAGTCTCTTCTGCTTGTTGCCTGTCCTTAGCAGTGGTTTCCTAGCAGCTATTTTACCATGAAGGCCTGATGCACAAAGTCTCCTCTTAACACTTGTTGAAGAGATGTGTCTGCTGCTAGAACTCTGTGTGGCATTAACCTGGTCTCTAATCTGAGCTGCTGTTAACCTGCGATTTCTGAGGCTGGTGACTCGGATAAACTTATCCTCAGAAGCAGAGGTGACTCTTGGTCTTCCTTTCCTGGGGCGGTCCTCATGTGAGCCACTTTCTTTGTAGCGCTTGATGGTTTTTGCAACTGCACTTGGGGACACTTTCAAAGTTTTCCCAGTTTTTCACACTGACTGACCTTCATTTCTTAAAGTAATGATGGCCACTCGTTTTTCTTTACTTAGCTGCTGTTTTCTTGCCATAATACAAATTCTAACAGTCTATTCAGTAGGACTATCAGCTGTGTATCCACCAGACTTCTGCACAACACAACTGATGGTCCCAACCCTATTTATAAGACAAGAAATCCCACTTATTAAACCTGACAGTGCACACCTGTGAAGTGAAAACTATTTCCGGTGACTACCTCTTGGAGCTCATCAAGAGAATGCAAAGAGTGTGCAAAGCAGTCATTAAAGCAAAAGGTGGCTACTTTGAAGAACCTAGAATATAAGACATATTTTCAGTTGTTTCACACTTTTTTGTTAAGTATATAATTCCACATGTGTTAATTCATAGATTTGATGCCTTCAGTGTGAATGTACAATTTTCATAGTCATGAAAATACAGAAAAATCTTTAAATGAGAAGGTGTGTCCAAACTTTTGGTCTGTACTGTATATATATAAATCCACATATATATGTGTGTTTGTGTGTGTGTATATATATATATATATATATATATATATATATATATATATATATGTGTGTGTATATATATATCTGTTAGTGATGAGTGAGCATGCTCGATACTGCTCGGTGCTCACCCGAGCATCTCACTGCTCGAGATGCTCGGCGCTCTCCGAGAATTTTCTGGGTTGCTCGGCAGGAGCTCGGGTCTCCTCCCTGCATGTTTAGCGCTCTTTATAGAGCCAATGAACATGCAGGGATTGCCTGCCACTCACTGTAATTCCGCAGCCATGTTGGTTGTGGCATTACAGTCATTGGCTGGCAGCACAGCATCATCAGGTCTATATCAGACCTGGTGCCGCCATGCTCATCACAGTCACTTTGGAATCAGACAGTGTAGGGAGAGGTGCTGTTGAGCTAGGGAGTGATTTGCTTGTTTCTAGTTAGTGTAGGTGTTTCAAACTATATTAGAGACACATATCCATCTCAACAAACAGTTCTTTTGAGGACTAATCCATCTGCAGAGATATCAGGCAGCCAGTGTATTTAGGCAGGCAGGCAGGGTATATAGCAGACTGCAGTGCACATAGCACAAGAGGCTCCATTCCAGTTTTGTCTGCTGCTGCTGTTAGATATTTCTAGAAATAGGCCCAGGTCTCAGGGGCCAGGAATAATTTTTTTTTGGATCTTAATTCTCAATATTTGCTTAAAAAGCAATCCAGAGAACACCATTGTTCTGCGCCATTTGCTTGTTGGCACTGCAGAATACAGCCAGGTCCTTTCCTTATTACAGCGCTAAAAATCCAGCTATTTTAAACTGTGGTTTGTCCGTCACATGGATCACATATAATTGCACTGAAAATACTGCCATTTCTGGCCTCCATTAAAAATTTGTTTCAGTGTGTCAGTGAAGCAATTGACACCAGTTTGCTGTTCAAAATAGTTACCTACAGGCCAGCTATTTAAAACTGTGCTTCTGCGTCACACTGATTACATATAACTTCGCTCCAAATTCAACCATTTGTAGTGAGCGTGGAAGATATTGTCCTCCATTTAAAATGGGCAAGGCACTTGGCAAGGGACGGGGAACTGTACGTGATGGTGATGGTGCATGCAGAGGCCGAGGCCGTGGGCAAGCTGAAATTGTGCCACAACAAACACCCACATCTTCTCGCCCAACCTTCCTTTCCCAATTCTTAGGGGACCGAAGCACACCACTATTGAACCCAGAGCAGTCTCAAAAGGTTGTTGGTTGGATAGCGGATAATGCTTCCAGTCACTTAGCCACCACTACCACCACCACCCTGCCTTCCACATGGTCAAGTCTCAGTAGCCGTGAGTCTGGACTGCATATTCCTCACCCTGATCCTCCTTCCTCCCACCATGCTGAGTGCCCGGAGACTACTGATCCCACACTTGGACACTCCGAACAGCTGTTCACTTTTCCATTTAAAGATTCGGGCCTCTCGCCCGGTCCACTTGAAGCGGGGCAAGAGGAGATCGCATGTAGCGATGCCCAAATCTTTGAGCAGCCGTGGTCACACGAAGGCGACGGTGGTAAAGTGTCACAAGAGGTGGATGATGATGAGACAAAATTGTCAGAAAGTCAGGAGGAGGACCAGTGTGCGGAAGTGGAAGACGAGGTGGTGGATAATATAGTAGCTGACCTAACCTGGCAGGAGGACAAGCAGAGCAAGGACAGCACCACATGGGAAGGGAGGCATAGTACCCCAACAAGCAGGAAGAAGCAGTGTGGTGGCCGCAGACAGAAGGCAGACAACTATTTCCCATAACACGAATGAAGTTGCCAGTACAACTGTTAGGTCTTCCCGAGTCTGGTTGTTTTTTAAAGACTCTGCCGATAACTCCAAAAAGGCCATTTGCACCATCTGCCAGGCCAGCATCAGCAGGGGTGGCAAAACTAGCAGCCTGACTACCACCAGCATGATCAGGCACATGGCAGCAAAGCACCTGACTATGTGGGCCGAACCCCAGGGTCCAGGAACAGTGTCTGCGGGTGGCACCACTGCTTGTTCCGCTGTTGTGCATGCAAGCCAATCCCCAGTCCATGGTGCATGCAAAGATGCCTACTGCCCTGCACCTGTCATTGAACACTCTCAAGTAGCAGCATCAGTACACACATACACGTCCTTGGCCCAGCGCAGCATTCAGTTGTCCATACCCTAGTCCTTGGAACACAAGCGCAAATACGCAGCCAACGCCCCACAGGCCACACTACTAAATTCCCACATTTCATGACTGCTTGCGCTCGAAATGTTGCCTTTTAGGCTAGTGGAGATGGAAGCATTCCCCAACCTGATGGTGGCGGCTTTCCCTCAGTGTTCGGTCCCCAGCCGTCAATATTTCTCCCGGTGTGCCGTTCCCGCATTACACAAGCAGTATAACTGATAAGCGCATCGGCCTGTCAACTGAAAATGCTGACAGGCTGACACTTATAAAAATGAACAAGGGCTGGATTGGGCCAGACTTCTCAACACCACCGAATGAGAGCAGCGTAACATAAACTCAAATCCATTGTCTTTTTTTGGGAGGTTCACCGATGCACCTCTTCACACCCACACATGGTTATATGCTTCCTGATTTTGGCTATTTTGTCTCTTCCTCCTCCTTCTCCTCATCCTCATCCTCCACCGCCATATCACCAGGGTGACCGTGGTCCGTGATGCAACACCCACATAATTTTTTTAAAGAGTGTTTATGATGCGCTTAAAAAATTTTTTTTATACAGTATGTTCATGTATACCCCCCAGGGGTAAATGTTTGTCAGCCCATACACTTAGTGCATGGGCATTACAAGTATAGGAGACCCGCTCCTCTGTAATGGGAACATTATTTATGAGGCCCTCCTCCACTTCTCTTCCAAGGGCCATTGGAGTGCCTCCCAATTTTTGGCAGCCATTGCATTCACTGCATAGGCACACAATGGGAGACCCACTTCCTTATAATGGAAACATTTTTTTTCAGGAGGCCCTCCTCTACGTCTCTTCATAGGGGCATTGGAGTGTCTCCAAATTTTTGGCAATCCTTGCATTCACTGCATAAACAAACATAATGGGAGACCCACTTCCTAATAATGGGAACATTGTTTTCAGGAGGCCCTCTGACCTCCACGTCTCTTCCAAGGGGCATTTGAGTGCCTCCAAATTTTTGTCAACCCTTGCATTCACTACATAGGCAAACAGAATGAGAGACCTACTTCCTAATAATGGGAACATTGTTTTCAGGAGGCCCTCCTCTAAGTCTCTTCAAAGGGGTATTGGGTACGTCCAAATTTTGGGCAGCCCTGCCACTCACTGCATAGGCAATAACAGTATAGGAGACCCACCCTTTAGTATTGGGAACAATAAAACATACCCTGCTAATGGCTCTCTAAGAATGATGAGGGCCGACTGCTGGCCTTTTAAGAATAGTAAAGGCTGCCTGATGGCCCTATAAAAATAGGCTTTGTGACTTTCAGAGTCCCTCCTTCATAAATGAAACATGATGTGTCTGATGATATCTCACACACCACATGGCCAGAAAAGGTTGTAAAATGTTAAAATGACATTTCCTGGTGAATGCATTTGTCACGGTTGAAAGCAATGCAGAAGGGCAAAAACGCATCAAAAATGCTAAGTGTGAACATAGCCCAAGGTGTGGAGGAGTATTTTTGTTTTTTTGTTAATTATTTTGCTTTATATACAAGTCATTACCCTGGAAAGGATGATCCTTAACATATTTCCTAGGAAAATCCATTTTGGTTTTGCTTTTGTATGTTTTATTGTGAGTCCGTAAATGTGGAGTAATACCTCTGACAACGTTGTTGACAGAAGTGACCTGTTAGTCAGAAATGCTTCCAGGGGTCTACCCCATGCTGTACTCTTGTCATTTGAGCACTGTTCCCATTGATTTGGGCAATTTTTAGGCCCTCTGCAGACCGCTGGGGCGAGCCGCCTGAAAAATGCTCGAGGTTCCCACAGACTTACATTGGGCTCATTGCTCGGGTCGAGCACCCGAGTATTCCAATGTGCTCGACCAGAGCATCGAGCACCCAAGCATGTTAGTGCCTGCCCATCACTAATATCTATATATACACATATATATGTATATATTTACACATATTCACGTGTATAAATATATACAATATGGTTCCTAGCTATCAGTATGCCGGGAGGAAGTGGGGAGCAAACCTTATTGTTGAGCACGCCGGAGGTCATTGGAGCGGAAGTCATAGTGACACCCCGGCGCCTGCACACTAGAGCACTGCAGGGAAAAATAGGGCCAGGAGAAAAAAAAGTGTGCCTTTCGTTATAGGCGCTTTGCACATGCGCAGGATCTGTAAAACGTGACTGCACATCACAGGGCACTGTGACGTGCAGGGAAGGGGGGAATATTGAAATGAAGTAAGTAGGCGGGGATTTCTTCGCATCCCCCGGATGCCAAGCATAGGAAAACTGATTTTATAAAAAGACATTTTCAAATCAACTAAACCTCTAATAGGTATGTATTTACATTTCTCTCACCCGCAGGCCCATAATTAGAGGTCTGATAAGTCCCAGGGGGTGACAGATTCCCTTTAATTAAAAAAAAAATCTAAATACCAGAACTGCGTTGTTTCGTTTATTGCACTTCTAAAAAAGATCAATGAAAAATGACAAATATCGTATTTACCCTAAAATGGTACAATGGTACCTACAGTGCCTACAAGTAGTATTCAACCCCCTGCAGATTTAGCTGGTTTGATAAGATGCAAATAAGTTAGAGCCTTCAAACTGCAAACGAGAGTAGGTTTTATGAACAGAAGCATAAATCTTACAAACCAAAAAGTTATGTTGCTCAGTTGAATTTTATTAAATTTTAAACATAAAAGTGTGGGTCAATTATTATACAACCCCTATGTTTAATATTTTGTGGAATAACCCTTGTTTGCAATTACAGCTAATAATCGTCTTTTATAAGACCTGATCAGGCCGGCACAGGTCTGTGGAGTTATCTTGGCCCACTCCTCCATGCAGATCTTCTCCAAGTTATCTAGGCTCTTTGGGTGTCTCATGTGGACTTTATTCTTGAGCTCCTTCCACAAGTTTTCAATTGGGTTAAGGTCAGGAGACTGACTAGGCCACTCCAACACCTTGACTTTTTCCCTCTTGAACCAGGCCTTGGTTTTCTTGGCTGTGTGCTTTGGGTCGTTGTCTTGTTGGAAGATGAAATTACGACCCATCTTAAGATCCTTGATGGAGGAGCGGAGGTTCTTGGCCAAAATCTCCAGGTAGGCCGTGCTATCCATCTTCCCATGGTTGCGGACCAGATGGCCAGGCCCCTTGGCTGAGAAACAGCCCCACAGCATGATGCTGCCACCACCATGCTTGACTGTAGGGATGGTATTCTTGGGGTCGTATGCAGTGCCATCCAGTCTCCAAACGTCACGTGTGTGGTTGGCACCAAAGATCTCGATCTTGGTCTCATCAGACCATAGAACCTTGAACCAGTCTGTCTCAGAGTCCTCCAAGTGATCATGAGCAAACTGTAGACGAGCCTTGACATGACGCTTTGAAAGTAAAGGTACCATACAGGCTCGTCTGGAACGGAGACCATTGCGGTGGAGTACGTTACTTATGGTATTGACTGAAACCAATGTCCCCACTGCCATGAGATCTTCCCGGAGCTCCTTCCTTGTTGTCCTTGGGTTAGCCTTGACTCTTCGGACAAGCCTGGCCTCGGCACGGGAGGACACTTTCAAAGGCTGTCCAGGCCGTGGAAGGCTAACAGTAGTTCCATAAGCCTTCCACTTACGGATGATGCTCCCAACAGTGGAGACAGGTAGGCCCAACTCCTTGGAAAGGGTTTTGTACCCCTTGCCAGCCTTGTGACCCTCCACGATCTTGTCTCTGATGGCCTTGGAATGCTTCTTTGTCTTTCCCATGTTGACCATGTCTGAGTGCTGTTCACAAGTTTGGGGAGGGTCTTAAATAGTCAGAAAAGGCTGGCAAAAGAGATCTTTAATCCACACATGTGAAGCTCATTATTCTTGGTGCCTGAACTACTTCTTAATACTTTAGGGGGACCAAACAGAATTCTTGTGGTTTGAGGGGTTGAATAATAAATGGCACTCTGAATTAACTTTTAACGTTTAAAAAAAAAAAAAAAAAAAAAAATTGCTGCAGTGCATTTCCCACTTCCAGGCTGATCTACAGTACAAATGTCACAATGCCAAGTTAATTCCGCATGTGTCAACCAGCTAAATCTGCAGGGGGTTGAATACTACTTGTAGGCACTGTATAAAAAACATCAGCTGACTACATAAAATTAAGCTCTAGTACAGCCATACGGATGGAAAAAAATCATTTTAGAGAATGACAGAAACCTAATTTTTTTCTTTTTATAAATTTCAGAATTTTGTTTCACCACTAAAAAAAAAGTAAAAAAAAGTTTTGTTCCCTGTAATATTACTGACCTGAAGAATCATGCTGCCTCATCATTTTTACTGTACAATGTAAAATGAAGCCCACCTCCCCAAAAAAGGCAAAATTATGCTTTTATCATAATTTCACCAAATTAATTTTTTCCATTTCCTGGGTCAATAAAGGGTTAGGCTATGTGCGTACGCTCAGGATTTGAATGCAGAAATTTTTGCAGCGTTTCTGCATCTCTTGGCAGGAAAAAGCACAGCAGAAAAAACATGCATTTGCCGCGATTTTGACTAGTTTTTTAATGCATTTTTGATGCGTTTTTTAATGTGTTTTTTGGATCAGTTTTTGGACATCAATGAATATTTTTTGGAGCTAGATAAAGATATTTGAAAAAAGAAACGTGGGACATTGCTTCAACCATTGGATTACCGTCAGACCTGGGGTGAGTATATTGGTTAATTTAAATGATTAAAGAATGTGTCTGTTGCATTTAAAATAAAGTGTTTTACTCTGTGTGTATTTATTTAACACTTTAGTTTACTTTAAAGAAAGGGTCTGATTGACACCTTGTCATCACCAAACAAAAGGGCTAGGTGTCAGCTAATCCCATACTCCCAATCTCATTAGCATGTCCATTCAAGTCATTTATGGGGCTGCTGGGAGCTGCTATTTTTAGCCTATCAATGTGCCATTAGGCAAACATGTTACCTGTCTATTAATAACAGCTCACAGCTGTTTCATTATCCGCTACGTCCTCACGAAGAGCAACAAGCAGCGCTTTGGATGCAGCGTATTTTCACTGCGTCCAAAATGTTGTGATCTAATGCCGCACTTTTGTTGTCAGTACATGCGGATCCACCGCATATAATGACATTTCAATCGGTCAAAATCTGCAGTGGAGACTAGCGTGTCCACTACAGAAATTGACATGTTGCGGGTGAGTTTGGGTACGTTGCCATGGTCAGGAGCTGCTGCAGGTTTGAAGCTG
The DNA here is from genome assembly GCF_046119375.1 of Phyllobates terribilis. NCBI lineage: Eukaryota > Metazoa > Chordata > Amphibia > Anura > Dendrobatidae > Phyllobates > Phyllobates terribilis. The sequence continues at coordinate 451,480,065 of NW_027362771.1, read as the reverse complement.
CGTGTTTATGCAGTATCAAACCTGCAGCATTCAGATGTTACAGCATAGTGGATGGGATCTCTAGAAATTCCATGTCCACTATGCATCCATCTGAGGCTTTGGATCACCCACAGATATTGACATGCGCACGTCTTTCAGGACTGCAGTATATCAAATTCTCTTGCGGAGTCGCAAGTCTTCGCAACAGAAATTTGACCACTAGAATGTATTGAATGCAGTAAATCTGCATGGTTAAGTGAACATTGCATTCAATAGAATGCAAAAATATGCTGCATCCAAAGTGCTGCTACAACCGGATCATGAGCACACAGCCTAAAAAATTATTTAAAATATGGCGTGGGCTCCCACGTCATTTTTATAACCAGCAGAGGGAAAGCCGACCACTAGGGGATGATATTAGTAGCCAGTGAAGGGGCCATTAGCCAAAAATGTTCCCAGGCTATTAATAACAGCTTGCAGCTGTTTTCTTAGCCTTTACTGGCTAGACGACAGGGGGACTCCAGAAAAAAATTGACATAGGGTCCCCCTATAAAATCTAACCAGAAAAGGCTAAACAGACAGCTGTGGGCTGATATTAATAGCCAGGGAAGGAGCCATGGATACTAGCCCCCTCCGCGGCTAATAATATCACCCCTCAGCATTCCCAGAAATGGTGCACCCATAAGATGCACCAAATCTGGCGCTTAGTCTCCACTCTTCCCACTGCCGTGTAGCTGTGGCGAGTGGGGTTGTGGCTCATGTCAGCCTTGTATTGGCGTCTATAGAAATAATGAAGTCACAGCACTCACATCAGTTTCAATGCTTCTTTAATGAATATCCACAGGGATGCATTTCCTGGGATGCACTGATGTGACTGCTGTAGATAACTGCACTGTACACTGACAGGAATGTAAAATCACTCCTGTCAGTGTATAGTGTTCTGCTGCAGGCTGAGGTCACTTGAGGTCATCAGCTGAAGATCAGCTGATCAGCTCTGGTGACCTCATACTGCATCATTAATGAGTGGGAACATTCGTGAGAATATTCCCTCACAGCACTGGTGTCGTAAAGTGAGGTCCCGGAGCTCTCATCTGATCTTCAGCGGATGAACTCGCGTGACATCAGCCGGCAGCAGCTTTATACACTGCTGGGAGAGAGCGCGCTCCCGTCAATGTACCGCCGGATGCTGGGATTATTGCGTCGCCGGGGGACAATAGGAAGACGGCGGGACACGGGGAGACACCAGACAGGTGATGATAAAAGGTGTTTTTTATTTTAAACAGATGTTTACTTTTTTTTTCCACCGCGCACAGCCCTGGCTCGGCTGAAGAATCTACTTCTCCCCTCAGCTGCGCCACTCTCACTGTTATCAGCAGAGCGGCGGTCGAATGATGGGAGAAGTAGTATTCTTTCCTGGCCTGGGTACCATTTTTTGAGTGTTTTTGCACTGCAGAAACACTACAAAGAATGGACATGTTGCATATTTTAACGCAATGACAATCCTGAGTGGAAAATTCCGCATCTGTGCACAGCACATCAGGATTGTCATTGCATTAGCGGGCAGATGGATTACCTAGCGTTTTTGGTGCATTTCCGCCTGGAAAAAACACCGCAAAAATGCATCAAATGCTCAGTGTGCACTTAACATTAAAGTGCTATTTAAGAATGGATTGCAAACATTTGTTAGGAACTTGCTGTTTTTGTGTTTAAAAAAATAGTTCCCCATTAAGTAAAAACTGCCTAGCTAGTGCCACCTACTGGTGGCTACTCTGTAATTCAATGTCAGACTCATTAGGCTTTGGATTCAGAACAACCTGTATAATCTTCTTTTTCACCTCTCTTCACATTCTCTTCACATTCTCATCTGCAATATACAGAGACAGACAAGGGGCCAATACAGAGAGCACTTTGACCTACAATATGTCAGAAGCAGCCGAACAAATGGTTATATAACCAAGGTTTCAAAGACCCTATAATAAGAAAATGGTGGGAAATTTATAATAAAAACTATTTACAATGTTGCTTAATTCTGTGTTTAGGAATCAAACAGTTATTTAAATAAATAGTGCAAAGGTTTCCATATGAATTGAAGAGGCTAATAACCTGCCATGAAATACCAGCCAAACTAGAGACTACCATTAGTCTCACACAGATCTAACATATCACACTTTTACTATACAATGATACAGAAAGATACCTTGTTGCAGAAAACTTAACTGGAAAATTAATACAGCATAAACCATTGAACATGTCAAGTTAAGTGTCAAATTAGTTTTCTGCTACAAGCCATTGTATCTTGCTGTGTTTAATATTTGGAAATGCTACATCTGTATACCAACAGTTAAACTTTGTTTTATCATGTACTTTGTAAAGGTATGCAAGGGATTTGGAGCTTTATGTAGTACAGTTATCAATCTATTGATACAAGTTGTCTGGTGTAAATAAAAATTCTTGTAGACTGAGCACCATATTTATGGAGCTCCGGTTCCACTTTCCCCAACATATGGGTCAGAAAAGGAGAGCAAGTTTTGAGTCCTGTGGAGTGTGACTTTCTTTTTTCCTTTTTTTCTTTTTCTAAGCCAGATCGATAAGCAGTGCTCTCCTGTAAGAGGGTATTACACGGTGATTCACTTTTTACAAAGCTTCCTCTTTGTTTACAAAACTGAAAGCTAAACTCTACAAAGATCTCCTTACAATGGATTTTTGAACACTTGTTGGACCTATTAGACAGATTGGGTGAAACACAATAGACCTATATGCTCAAAAGAGTAGAATCCCGTGCACCAGTTGGTAGTCTGTGCTGTCTTTTTGCAACACCGTATTGCTAATAACTAGTGTTGAGCGAGCACTAAAATGCTCGGGTGCTCGACGCTCGGGCAGAGCTCGCCGTGATACTCGGGTGCTCGACCCGAGCAACGAGCCCAATGTTAGTCTATAGGAGACTCGAGCATTTTTGCGGTGGCACCCCCAGCAGTCTTTTAAAAGCCTAACAAGTGCCCAAAACGATAGTGACAGTGCACAAATGACATGGGGACAGCATGGGGATCGCCCCAGGAAGCATTTCTGACCCCCAGGTCACTGCTGTCAACAACGTGGTCAGAGGTATTAAGCCACTTTTACAGGCTCACAATAAAACGTTCAAAAACGAAAGAGAAACTTTTTTCCTGTGAAATATGTTAAGGAACATCCTTTCCAGGGTAAAGACTTGTGTATAAGTTAAAATAAATGACCAAAAACAATAATACTCCTCCACACTTTCGGCTATGTTCACAAGTAGCATTTTTTATGCGTTTTTGCACTTTTGTATTGCTTTCAACTATGAAAAATGCATTCACCGTGAAATGTCATTTTAACATTTTACAACCTTATCTGGCCATGTGCTGTGTGACACATGCATAAAGTGCTGAAAAGACAAGGGAACAGCATGGGGAAGACCCCTGGAAGCATCTCTGACTCCAAGGTCACTGTTTAAAAGTGTGCCCATCATAAGTCATCCTTACTAGAGATGAGCGTTGTTCTACTCGAACTGTTCGCCAATCTCAAATTCGAGCTGTTTTGGGCGGTGTTCGAGCCGTTCGGCGAACACGAACAATTTGAGAAAAATTCGGCTGTTCGAGGTTATGTTCGATAACTGTTCGTGCACCAAAATCATAACTGTATTTTTTCTCAGTAATGATGAAAATTAATGTTAATACGCAGTTTGAGTGTACAGCGGGGTGGGAGGAGGGGCAGGAGATGGATCTCTGCAGGAACAATGAAGATCTCCATTTTTTTTTTCTCTTTCCCGCATTTACAGTGGGGAGGTGCAATCTGTCAGCCTATCAGCAGCGCACACACGGAGCGAAGTGCTTTTTTTCACACAAGCATGGGCATGTGTTATTGGCAGTGTATGTCACATGTCCTTGCCCTATAAGACCAAGCCATTTTCCCCGTCGCCACCATTTTCTCACTGCTGCAGCTGCGTGTTAGACGGCACCGCTGTTGCTGTGTGCGCTATACCTTGTTAATTTCAAGCCAATTTTCGCACAAATCTACAGATAGCTTGGGAGTAGGGAATAGTTGTGATTGCAGTCCTTTTAAGGACTAGGTTACAGCATTTCCTACGACTTTTATCAGGCAGGTCTGTGCTCTTAAATAGATAGATTGTGGGAGTAAAGACTAATTGTAATTGGAGTCATTTTCAGGACTAGGTTACATCAGTTCCTATCAGTTTTTGCCAGGCAGGTCTGTGCCAGTGCTGTGCAAGTTTTTTCACAGCATTTGGCTGAATCTAGCAAAGCTAATCCTTTTTGGCCTATTGCAGAGTGTGTTAGTCAGTGGAGTAGCCTATCTGTGTTGCAAGATATACCACCTGTGTATAGAATACCAATTTTTTTACTGCACCTAGTGAAGTAAAATCTTTTGGGCATAGCATCATTCTATTAGTCCATCTATACTGACCTCCATCAGGTTGCATATTGAATATAATTTTTTTCTGCATCTAGCTCTGAAAAAATATTGGGCTTCTAGCTGTGTGTGGGACTTGTTGTATTAGTCCATCTATACTGACCTCCATCAGGTTGCAAACTGAATATATTTTTTTCTGCATCTACCTCTGAAAAATATTGGGCTTCTAGCTGTGTGTGGGACTTGTTCTATTAATCCATCTATACAGACCTCCATCAGGTTGCAAACTGAATATATTTTTTTCTGCATCTACCTCTGAAAAAATATTGGGCTTCTAGCTGTGTGTGGGACTTGTTGTATTAGTCCATCTATACTGACCTCCATCAGGTTGCAAACTGAATATATTTTTTTCTGCATCTACCTCTGAAAAAATATTGGGCTTCTAGCTGTGTGTGGGACTTGTTCTATTAATCCATCTATACAGACCTCCATCAGGTTGCAAACTGAATATATTTTTTTCTGCATCTACCTCTGAAAAAATATGTGGCCTTCTAGCAGTGTGTGGGATTTTCTCTATTAGTCCATCTATACTGACCTCCATCAGGTTGCAAACTGAATATAATTTTTTTCTGCATCTAGCTCTGAAAAAATATTGGGCTTCTAGCTGTGTGTGGGACTTGTTGTATTAGTCCATCTATACTGACCTCCATCAGGTTGCAAACTGAATATATTTTTTTCTGCATCTACCTCTGAAAAATATTGGGCTTCTAGCTGTGTGTGGGACTTGTTCTATTAATCCATCTATACAGACCTCCATCAGGTTGCAAACTGAATATATTTTTTTCTGCATCTACCTCTGAAAAAATATTGGGCTTCTAGCTGTGTGTGGGACTTGTTGTATTAGTCCATCTATACTGACCTCCATCAGGTTGCAAACTGAATATATTTTTTTCTGCATCTACCTCTGAAAAAATATTGGGCTTCTAGCTGTGTGTGGGACCTGTTCTATTAATCCATCTATACAGACCTCCATCAGGTTCCAAACTGAATATATTTTTTTCTGCATCTACCTCTGAAAAAATATGTGGCCTTCTAGCAGTGTGTGGGACTTTCTCTATTAGTCCATCTATACTGACCTCCATCAGGTTGCAAACTGAATATAATTTTTTTCTGCATCTAGCTCTGAAAAAATATTTGGCCTTCTAGCAGTGTGTGGGACTTTCTCTGTTAGTCCATCTATACTGACCTCCATCAGGTTGCAAATTAAAAATAATTTTTATCTGCATCTACAGTACCTCTGAAAAAATATTTGGGCTTCTAGCTGTGTGTGGGACTTGTTCTATTAGTTCATCTATACAGACCTCCATCAGGTTGCAAATTGAATATAATTTTTATCTGCATCTAGCTCTGAAAAAATATTTGGCCTTCTAGCAGTGTGTGTGACTTTCTCTATTAGTCCATCTATACTGACCTCCATCAGGTTGCAAATTGAATATAATTTTTATCTGCATCTAGCTCTGAAAAAATATTTGGCCTTCTAGCAGTGTGTGGGACTTTCTCTATTAGTCCATCTATACTGACCTCCATCAGGTTGCAAATTAAAAATAATTTATATCTGCATCTACAGTACCTCTGAAAAAATATTTGGGCTTCTAGCTGTGTGTGGGACTTGTTCTTTTAGTCCATCTATACTGACCTCCATCAGGTTGCAAATTAAAAATAATTTTTATCTGCATCTAGCTCTGAAAAAATATTTGGCCTTCTAGCAGTGTGTGGGACTTTCTCTATTAGTCCATCTATACTGACCTCCATCAGGTTGCAAATTAAAAATAATTTTTATCTGCATCTACCTCTGAAAAATATTTGGGCTTCTAGCTGTGTGTGGGACTTGTTCTATTAATCCATCTATACAGACCTCCATCAGGTTGCAAACTGAATATAATTTTTTTCTGCATCTAGCTCTGAAAAAATATTTGGCCTTCTAGCAGTGTGTGGGACTTGTTCTATTAGTCCACCTATACTGACCTCCATCAGGTTGCAAATTCAAAATAATTTTTTGTCTGCATCTAGCTCTGAAAAAATATTTGGCCTTCTAGGAGTGTGTGGGACTTTCTCTATTAGTCCATCTATACTGACCTCCATCAGGTTGCAAACTGAATATATTTTTTTTCTACATCTACCTCTGAAAAAATATTGGGCTTGTAGCTGTGTGTGGGACTTGTTCTATTAATGCATCTATACAGACCTCCATCAGGTTGCAAACAGAATAAAAAATTTTTCTGCATCTACCTCTGAAAAAATATTTGGGCTTCTAGCTGTGTGTGGGACTTGTTCTATTAGTCCATCTATACTGACCTCCATCAGGTTGCAAATTGAATATAATTTTTTTCTGCATCTAACCGAGCCAATAGTTTTGGCCTAATACCACAGTTTGGCCACTCAGCTCTGCTCGGTTCCCATCCATTGTTTTTTTGTGCAAACAGTTCCAGAGTTGTGAATTAGTTAACCATCAAAATGAGTGGAAAAAGGCCTGCTGCTGGTGGAAAGGGGAACAGGCGTGTTGGGAAGGGGAAAAAAGGTTGTGTCTGTGGGGTAGGTGTTAAAGCAACAGTAACATCTGCAGAAGAAAGACCATCTTCCAGCCAAACTAAAATGTCTACTTCTTTTAGCGGACAATGTGATAAGATCCCTTTCTTACGGCCACGCCAATCGCTACAAATTCCAGATGAGGCACAAAAACAGCAGGTGCTTCAACGGATATCAAGTGCTCCTTTAAGTGGGCTCTCCTCCACATCAACTTCAACATCACAAATACTCCAGCCCTCAAAGGTGTCACCCCAATCGCACTTGCTTCCTCACAGCTCCCAAATCTCCAGCTGCCCGTCTGAGTATGAGGTAGAACAGATGGTTGAGTCTGCAGAGCTGTTTACTCATACTATAGCCTGGGAATCAGAGGTCGAATCCAGCGCTTCTGTGAATCCAGACGAGGAAATGATCTGCACTGATGCCCAGAATCTTTATGAGTCGGATCCAGGACCAGACACAGAAGGTTCTGACCATAATGTAGACCCTCATTCCCAAACTGTAACTCCTGTTGGTGGAGACAATGAGGAAGACGATGATAAGACTCAAATTGGAGCGACAACTTTAGTTTTTTGTCAGGGCAGGAACAGGTTGGCTCTGAGGACGATGGGTGTGATAACGCACAGGGTGATGATGATGAGGTTGGAGATCCCACTTACTGTCAACCCACAGTCAGCCAAGAGATGAGGTCAGCAGAGGAGGTGGAGGAAGATGCTAGTGACGACGAGGTCAGGTTGCGCCTTCCTGGACAGAGACGTAGTACTGGAAGCACGTCAACAACTGCATCCTCAAACACAACTCTGCCTCTCACCACAAGTCGTGGTGGCTCTTCAGGTCGCATGGGTGCTAAGCCTTGCATAGCCTGGGCATTTTTTCAGATCGATAAAGATGACCCAACTCGTGTTATCTGTAACATTTGTCAGCAAAAGCTAAGTAGAGGCCAAAAAATACATAGTTTGAGTACTTCATGCATGAACCGGCACATGGACATGAAGCATAAGTTGCAGTGGGAAGCTCAGTGTGCTACAATGCGGCCTAGCCGGCCGGGCCAACCACCGTCTGCCATATCTTGTGCATCCACGGCCTCTTCATCCTCTGTGACTGTGGGGACAGCAGTCACACCTGTTTTGGGGCGCAGACCTGCCACCTCTTTACCCGCAACAGCCAGCGTGATTGGCAGGTCATCATTTTCTTTGGAGGTGGTAACACCAGCTGGTGTTGAGCACTGTCCGACATCGATAGCACCACCTTTGGATCAAGGCAACCTAACATGTCCGCCTGCATCTTCCTCACAGACCGGCAGTTTGCCGGGGACACCCTTATCAACCCCGTCTAAGCACAATAGCCAGCCCTCGGTCCCTCAGATGTGGACAAGTAAAAGACCATTTCCTCCTAACCATGAGAAAGCTAAGAGGTTGAATTTCACCATCTGCAAGCTCTTGGCTACAGAAATGCTGCCTTTCCGCCTGGTGGACACAGAGGATTTTCGAGACCTTATGTCCGTCGCAGTGCCCCAGTACCAGATGCCCAGTCGGCACTACTTCTCAAAGAAAGGTGTGCCTGCGCTCCACCAGCATGTCGCACACAACATCACAGCTTCTTTGAGAAACTCTGTGTGTGACAGGGTGCATTTCACCACAGACACTTGGACGAGTAGGCATGGACAGGGGCGTTACATGTCGCTGACTGGGCACTGGGTAACTATGGTGACAGCAGGACAAGGGACTGCTGTCCAAGTCTTGCTGTCCCCACGAGTTGTGCGTCAATCCTCTTTATGTCAAAGTTCCTCCACTGCTTCTGCCTCCTCAACCTCCTCTCGGTCTTCCACCTGCACCCAAAGCCTGTCTGGTCATGCCACAAGCTTTCTAACTGCGCAGAAGGGATCCTGCACACCTCCTTACTATGCTGGCAGTAGGGCTCAACGTCATCAGGCGGTATTTACATTGAAATGTCTGGGAAATGTGAGTCACACAGCTGAGGAGTTGTGGTCAGCTCTGGAGGACCAATTTCATGAATGGTTGTCTCCACTGGACCTGAAACCAGGGAAGGCCGTGTGCGACAATGCTGCAAACCTGCGTGCGGCCCTTCGCCGGAGCAATGTCACACACGTGCCTTGTATGGCTCACGTGTTGAACCTGGTTGTCCAGCAATTTTTAGCCCACTATCCCAGACTAGATGGCCTTCTGCAGAGGGCACGGTCGCTGTGTGCTCACTTCCGCCGTTCGCATCCCGCAGCTCAGCGACTTACATCTCTACAGAAGTCGTTGGGCCTGCCACTTCACCGGCTAATATGCGATGTGCCTACCCGGTGGAATTCAACTCTGCACATGTTGCAGCGACTATGGCAGCACCGACAAGCCCTGGTGCAATACGTTCTGACGTATAGCCTGGGCCAACGAGATCCAGAGGTGGGGCAAATCACGCTGGAGGAGTGGTCTCAGATCAGGGACCTATGCACCCTTCTGCACAGTTTTGAAATGGCGACGAAGATGTTTAGTGCTGACGATGCCAATATCAGCATGATTATTCCGGTGATTTACATGCTGGAGCACATGTTAAACAGAATTCGGAGTCAGGTGGTGGCACAAGAGGAGGTGGAGGAAGTAGAGGAGGAGGAGTTGTATGCGGAAGGGCTAACATCTGCAAGGTCCAGACGCTCGGCAGCACCAAGGCGGCAGGCATGTGAGGGTGGGGGAGATGGTTTTACCAGGGCGCATGGTAGCAGCCAAACTAGTGAAGAAGGTGCAGGAGCCCAGGAAGAAGTGGAGGACGAACTGATGGAAGACTCATCAGATGAGGGAGACCTTGATCACATTTCTGTTGTACGAGGTTGGGGGGAGAGGACAGAGGAAGGAAGCATGATTGTCACCTGGCCACCAACACAACAGGGACTTGGTGCTCCTGGATGCGCAACACACATGAGTGCCTTCTTGCTGCACTACCTGCAACATGACCCTCGAATTGTGAGAATTAGAAATAATCCTGACTACTGGGTTGCCACACTGTTAGATCCCCGGTACAAAAGTAAATTTGCAGAAATTATTCCTGCCATAGAAAGGGATGCACGCATGCAGGAGTATCAGCAGAGACTGTTGCAGAATCTTACATGTGCTTTTCCACAAAATACCAGTGGTGCACGTAGTGAATCTCACAGTTCCAACTTGCCAACCGTGGGACCGTCAAGTGTTCAGCACTCAAACCGTAACAGAACCACAGTATCTGCTGGTAACATCAATTTTGCGGAATCATTTCACCACTTTTTTAACCCATCCTTTGCAAGGCCACAGGAGACAAGAAGTCTGACACATAGTCAACGCCTAGAGACGATGGTACAGGAGTATCTCCAAGTAAACATTGAAGCCATGACTGTGTCACTGGACCCTTGCTCTTTTTGGGCTTCCAATCTGGATAAATGGCCGGAGCTAGCCACTTACGCCTTGGAGATCTTGTCATGCCCCGCAGCCAGCGTTCTGTCTGAACGTGTGTTCAGCGCTGCTGGTGGTGTGCTGACAGATAAGCGCACGCGGCTCTCCACTGATAATGTAGACAGACTCACGTTCATAAAGATGAACAAATCATGGATCCGAAACGACTTTTCTACCCCTGTGTCATCCTGGGGAGAGTAAAAGCTTGATGATTGGTTAAAATCACCCTACCAACCGTTTTAAGCTTTCAAATTACTAATCATGTTTATCTGTATCTTGGCTGGAAAATAATTTGGGCTTTGTAGCAGTGTGCAGCACTGATTCTATTATTCCATCTATATTAAGCTCCACCAGATTTAAAATTACTAATCATGTTTATCTGTATCTTGACTGGAAAATAATTTGGGCTTTGTAGCAGTGTGCAGCACTGATCCTATTAGGCCATCTATACTAAAGCTTCAGCAGATTTAAAATTAATAATAATTTTTAGCTGCATCTAGCCCGGAAAATAATTTTGGGGCTCCGAGATGCGCAAGACACATAAGTGCCTTCTTGCTGCACTACCTGCAGCATGACCCTCATATTGTCAGAATTCGAAGTAATCATGACTACTGGGTTGCCACACTCTTAGATCCCCCAAACTTTTCGATCAACATTTTCATTTTAATAAAGACCAAAAAAATGGTCATTTTTGAAATTATAAGCATTAGCAGGTTGTTAGAAACTGAAATCAAACAGTTTTCAACTCAAAACTTTATTCTAGGTGATGTTACATTTTCACATAGGACCCCTTGTTCGAAAGGAGCTTCTGAACTCTCTCGTCCATTGAATTTGTCAGTTTTGGATGGTTTCTGCTTCAATTGTCTTGCATGAGGACAGAATACCCTCCCAGAGCTGTTGCTTAGATGTGAACTGCCTCCCTCCATCATAGACACTCCTTTTAATGATGCTCCAAAAGTTCTGAATGGGGTAGAGGTCAGGGGAGCATGGGGGTCACACCATAAGTTTGTCCCCTTTTATGCCCATATCAGCCAGAGATGCAGATGTTTTATGTGCAGCATGAGATGGTGCATTATCATGCAAAAAAATGATCTTGCTGTGAAATACACGGTTCTTCTTCTTGAACCATGGCAGGAAGTGCTGTTTGAGAAAATCCACATACATTATGGAGCTCATCTTTAGCGCCTTCAGGGATCCTAAAGGGGCCGACAATCTCTCTCCCCATGATTCCAGCCCAAAACATTACTCCACCTCCTCCTTGTTGGCGCTGTAGCCGTGTTTGCGTGGGGTGTCCATCAACCAGCCATCCTCCACTCCATCCATCTGGACCATCGAGCGCTGCACGGCACTCATCCGTGAACAAAACAGTTTTGAAATCAGTCTTCATGTAATGTTTGGCCCACTGGAGCCGTTTCTGCTTGTGTGAAGTGGATAGAGGAGGTCGACAGGATGGCGTATGCACAGCTGCAAACCTCTGAAGGACCCTGCATCTTGTTGTTCGGGGGACGTTGGAGGCACCAGCAGCTTCAAAAACTTGTCTGCTGCTATGACAAGGCTTTTTTGCCGCTGCTCTTTCAACCTGACGTAATTGCCTGTAGGAAAGAGTCCTCAATTTGCCCTTATCAGCACGCACACGTGTGTACTGTGAATCAGCTACATACTTCTTGATTGCCAAGACACTTCATCCTGATCATCGCACAATGTTGATTGTAGTCATGCCTTGAACTAAACACTCCACAATTTGTTGCTTCTCAGCAGCCGACACATCCTTTTTCTTTCCCATTTTGGCAGAAAATGTAGGCTGCTTAATAATGTGAGACAGCCTTCTTAAGTAGTCTTGCCTTTCATTGGACACACCTGCCAAACTAATTAGCACAGGTGTCTGCAATTGCTTACAGTGATATAAAGAGCCCTGACACACATCACCATCAATGAGTTTAACTGACAAACAAACAAATTCTTCCCTTATCACTCCTAAACACTTTTTGCATAATAATTTGGAACACAGTGTATATGTGCTTTTCCACAATACACCAGTGGTTCACGTAGTGAATCTTACAGTTCTAACTTGCCAACCGTGGTCTGTATGGAGTTGTTCAATAAAGGGCCCAAAATTAAGATAACATAGATGGGAGAGGTCTCTATGAATAGGAATTCCTAAGTATTTGATACCCTGTGAGGGCCAGGCAAAGGGAAAGTTGGACTGGATGGAATCCTATATGGATTTGGGGAGGGAGACATCGAGGGCCTCAGACTTCGCTGCATTGATTTTAAAATTTGACCATGTAATAAAGTGATCTATTTCAGCCATAACAGCATGGATGGATATATGTGATTGAGTGATATATACTAGGACATCATCAGCAAATAGAGAGCACTTGTACTTGGTGCCTCCCACCTCAATCCACCTAATATTGGGGTTATGGCGAATTGATGAGAGCAGGTGCTCCGTCACTAGGATGTATAAGAGAGGGGACAGAGAACATCCCTGCCTTGTCCCATTGGTGATTGTGAAAGGTGATGAAAATGTTCTGACGCGCCCCCTGGGCCTTGGGACACCCGGAGCCGGACCCTTTTTGGTGGATGCTGGTGGTTGTAGTCTCCGTGGGGGCGACCCGGTTCCGTGGCTCAGGGCGGTCAAACCAGTGGCGGAACTATTTATGTGGTTTTGATGTTTAAATGTCCGACTACGCCACCCGTGGATTGCGGTCAGAGTGAACCGCCGCTCCAGGGCAGACCGCTGAGGCTGGTGTTGTGGGTGCAGCAGAGCGTAGCATAACTCCCCACGGGAGGAGTATAGCCTCAGGGCAGTGTATGCGGAGGATGGGGGTGATGGTGCAGGGCAGCAGCAGTAACGACACGGAGTCAGTGATGCAGTCCAGGGCCTTTACTCACAGTTCTTATTATCCAGACCACGTCTGTAGGTAACGGCTGCCCACGTCGTACTGTGCTCACCAGGTGAGGGGCTCAGACAACTCCCAGATAACTTTGGAGCGCTTCACAGGACCCCCTTTGTGTGTCCTTTGTCTGGCCTTTCTTACCAACCCTTCTGTCCGGCTGCCTCGGGCCTCCTCTTGGTAAACTTGGCGCCAGTTTCCCTGACCCTATGTGGTGCCTTCCTAGCGGGTGTAGCGAGGGGCTGCGCCACATAAAATGTCGCAGCCTCCTGTTTCTAGCTGAGGGTCGTTTCCTGCCTCCACTAGTTTCGGGGACCGGTCTCCCCCTTTGGCCTGACCCCTCCACGCAGGTGGATTCGGGCGTGCGGTGGCGACTCGCCCGTCCGCACCCCTGGGATCCCTTCGTTCCTCGTTCCTGGAGCCTTCTCCGCTCCTCTTCCTTCCTTCTCCCTCTTCCAGGCCTGGGCCTCTGTTACTAGGCCCGCCTCCGGAGCAGAGCTCATGCAGAGCCCCTGCTCCCTGCCACTTCTGCTCAGACTTCTCTGCACTGAACTAAGATGGTGCCCACCTTTTATACTCCCTTCTCAATGCACCCAGGAACTGCTTCCTCCCTGCTCCTGCACTACAGGGTTCCCCTTCCTCAGTGTTCCCTCCCCCCACTCCAGCCAGGGACAGGGACTGTCGTGCCCATCTCAGGGGCATATTGGTCGCCCTGCCCCACGGCAATGTGGTGTAATGCATGCAGGTGTCGGGTCCTGATCCACACTACATCCTTACCTGAGAGCGAGATATCACACCTCTGGGTGAGGTGCAATACCTCTGTAGCAACCGAGCCCTCAGGGTGCTACAGTTCCATTTATCTTCAGCCTAGGTGACGTATTGCGATGCAGGGCTGTGATTTTGGCTATAAAAGGGTCCCCTAGACCCCTACCCCAAGCTTTTTAAGATAATCATATATGGCGTGCCAGGAGACTCTATGGAATGCTTTCTCAGCATCCAACGATAGTATCTAATTACAAATTTTTAACTGCATCCAGCCCAGGAAATACTTTGTGCCTAGTAGCAGTGTCTGCTAGTCAGCGGATTATCCCGGCTGTTAAGCAAGCTACACCACCTGTAGTTTGGACACTTAATTTTTTCAAAGGAAATGCTTCGGGACCACGGGATACTCAGTGAAGAGCATCAGGAGGCACCCCAAGGCAAAGGGGCTGGGACTGTCAGTAGGATGCCTTGCGGTGGACAGCCGAGCTCGATCCTTATAAAAGCTTTTTAACTGCAGCAGCTTTAGTGGACGCTACTGGAGCTGGAATTACGCGGCTGCTGGCATGAGACTTGCCCTCCAATAGATCCTTGTAAATGGATTTAAAGTGTATTCATTCAAATTAGAGAGACAATTTAAATTAAAAAGCTTAGAGCTGCCTCCACCACAGGGGGGCTCGCTCGACCCACCAGCGGACAGGCACCAGTATTGGGAGAGGGGGGCTGGCCATCAGGGTTCACCGCGGCTCTGGCACAAACCCGGCGACGCGGAGGTGGCACGGGCAGGAGCGGACTGAACGTGTCGGCTTCTCACTTTTTGGATTTTAGAAGGGCATGACATGCCTATATCTGTGTCTCCCCTTCCTTTTACTCCTCCACCTCTTTTCTTTTCGCATGACTATATGTACTTGTCACTTTTCCATGTGTTAGTTGTGTCTTCTGAGCAGTTTGTCAGCTTTTGGACACCTTTGAAGGTGTTTTCTATGTGTTTCTATGTGTTTTTGTTTGCCTGCCATTGGTTTTAACGGTGTTCGAAGGTGTTCGACGAACAGTTCGACGAACAGTTCGGCGAACACACGGGTGTTCGACGAACCGAACCGAACTCGAACACTACGGGGGTGGCTCAACACTGATCCTTACCGCAGCAGAAGATGCAGACTTGCAACTATCCCCATGCAAGTTCTGGTCCCAGGGCAGTGTTCAATTGTACCTCCCCCATTCCTTGTAATACAAGCTCAAGTATGCAGCCTGCCGCCCACCCACCCCCAGGCTGAAATACCATACTGCTTGCTTTCTTGAACTTGAAATTGGGCCTTTTAGGCATGTGGAGGCGGAATCTGGCCACCACGTCATGGCTGTGTTGGCGGCCAGGAATCCATACTCAGTCCCCAGCCGCCCGGCGGCCAGGTGTCCATAAACGGTCCCCAGCCGCCCCTATTTCTCCTTGGAACATCCCCCCACACACTTTTCTTAGCCCGGCCTGCTTTAGGCAGCATTGGACGAGCCCACCAGAGAACCAGACTCCTCCGGTGGGCCCTGACTTCTCCATCGGTGGAGTTGAGAGTGCCAAGGTGAGGAGCATGATGATGATGACAGAAGTTAGCATCTGCTATGTTTTCTTTTAATGCAAGTGTAAGTGTGCAGCCTGCCACCCACCCACCCCCAGACTGCAATTCCATACTGCTAGCTTGCACTTGAAATGGGGCCTTTTAGTTTGGAGGAGGCCGAAGCTGGCCACTACCTCATGGCTGCTTCGGCAGCGAGGTATCCATACTCAGTCCCCAGCCGCCCATATTTGTCCTGGTGTGCCTTATACATAAGATTAAGCGCGTATACCAAAACATTACCTGTGCCCTCCCCAGTGCATTTAGTGGGAAGGAGAGCCTATTCCGCTGTAGTGTGTGCATGCCAAACCCCTGTTCATGGTACATGCGAAGATGCCTCCCACCTTGCACCTGTCGTTGCAGACTTGCAACTATCCCCATTCAAGTCCTTGTCCCAGGGCAGTGTTCAATTGTACCTCTCCCATTCCTTGCAATGCAAGCGCAAGTATGCAGCCTGCCACCCACCCACCCCCAGGCTGCAATACCATACTGCATCTAGCTCTGAAAAAATATTGGGCTTCTAGCTGTGTGTGGGACTTGTTGTATTAGTCCATCTATACTGACCTCCATCAGGTTGCAAACTGAATATATTTTTTTCTGCATCTACCTCTGAAAAATATTGGGCTTCTAGCTGTGTGTGGGACTTGTTCTATTAATCCATCTATACAGACCTCCATCAGGTTGCAAACTGAATATATTTTTTTCTGCATCTACCTCTGAAAAAATATTGGGCTTCTAGCTGTGTGTGGGACTTGTTGTATTAGTCCATCTATACTGACCTCCATCAGGTTGCAAACTGAATATATTTTTTTCTGCATCTACCTCTGAAAAAATATTGGGCTTCTAGCTGTGTGTGGGACTTGTTCTATTAATCCATCTATACAGACCTCCATCAGGTTCCAAACTGAATATATTTTTTTCTGCATCTACCTCTGAAAAAATATGTGGCCTTCTAGCAGTGTGTGGGACTTTCTCTATTAGTCCATCTATACTGACCTCCATCAGGTTGCAAACTGAATATAATATTTTTCTGCATCTAGCTCTGAAAAAATATTTGGCCTTCTAGCAGTGTGTGGGACTTTCTCTGTTAGTCCATCTATACTGACCTCCATCAGGTTGCAAATTAAAAATAATTTTTATCTGCATCTACAGAACCTCTGAAAAAATATTTGGGCTTCTAGCTGTGTGTGGGACTTGTTCTATTAGTTCATCTATACAGACCTCCATCAGGTTGCAAATTGAATATAATTTTTATCTGCATCTAGCTCTGAAAAAATATTTGGCCTTCTAGCAGTGTGTGTGACTTTCTCTATTAGTCCATCTATACTGACCTCCATCAGGTTGCAAATTGAATATAATTTTTATCTGCATCTAGCTCTGAAAAAATATTTGGCCTTCTAGCAGTGTGTGGGACTTTCTCTATTAGTCCATCTATACTGACCTCCATCAGGTTGCAAATTAAAAATAATTTATATCTGCATCTACAGTACCTCTGAAAAAATATTTGGGCTTCTAGCTGTGTGTGGGACTTGTTCTTTTAGTCCATCTATACTGACCTCCATCAGGTTGCAAATTAAAAATAATTTTTATCTGCATCTAGCTCTGAAAAAATATTTGGCCTTCTAGCAGTGTGTGGGACTTTCTCTATTAGTCCATCTATACTGACCTCCATCAGGTTGCAAATTAAAAATAATTTTTATCTGCATCTACCTCTGAAAAAATATTTGGGCTTCTAGCTGTGTGTGGGACTTGTTCTATTAATCCATCTATACAGACCTCCATCAGGTTGCAAACTGAATATAATTTTTTTCTGCATCTAGCTCTGAAAAAATATTTGGCCTTCTAGCAGTGTGTGGGACTTGTTCTATTAGTCCACCTATACTGACCTCCATCAGGTTGCAAATTCAAAATAATTTTTTGTCTGCATCCAGCTCTGAAAAAATATTTGGCCTTCTAGGAGTGTGTGGGACTTTCTCTATTAGTCCATCTATACTGACCTCCATCAGGTTGCAAACTGAATATATTTTTTTTCTACATCTACCTCTGAAAAAATATTGGGCTTGTAGCTGTGTGTGGGACTTGTTCTATTAATGCATCTATACAGACCTCCATCAGGTTGCAAACAGAATAAAAAAATTTTCTGCATCTACCTCTGAAAAAATATTTGGGCTTCTAGCTGTGTGTGGGACTTGTTCTATTAGTCCATCTATACTGACCTCCATCAGGTTGCAAATTGAATATAATTTTTTTCTGCATCTAACCGAGCCAATAGTTTTGGCCTAATACCACAGTTTGGCCACTCAGCTCTGCTCGGTTCCCATCCATTGTTTTTTTGTGCAAACAACTCCAGAGTTGTGAATTAGTTAACCATCAAAATGAGTGGAAAAAGGCCTGCTGCTGGTGGAAAGGGGAACAGGCGTGTTGGGAAGGGGAAAAAAGGTTGTGTCTGTGGGGTAGGTGTTAAAGCAACAGTAACATCTGCAGAAGAAAGACCATCTTCCAGCCAAACTAAAATGTCTACTTCTTTTAGCGGACAATGTGATAAGATCCCTTTCTTACGGCCACGCCAATCGCTACAAATTCCAGATGAGGCACAAAAACAGCAGGTGCTTCAACGGATATCAAGTGCTCCTTTAAGTGGGCTCTCCTCCACATCAACTTCAACATCACAAATACTCCAGCCCTCAAAGGTGTCACCCCAATCGCACTTGCTTCCTCACAGCTCCCAAATCTCCAGCTGCCCATCTGAGTATGAGGTAGAACAGATGGTTGAGTCTGCAGAGCTGTTTACTCATACTATAGCCTGGGAATCAGAGGTCGAATCCAGCGCTTCTGTGAATCCAGACGAGGAAATGATCTGCACTGATGCCCAGAATCTTTATGAGTCGGATCCAGGACCAGACACAGAAGGTTCTGACCATAATGTAGACCCTCATTCCCAAACTGTAACTCCTGTTGGTGGAGACAATGAGGAAGACGATGATAAGACTCAAATTGGGGCGACAACTTTAGTTTTTTGTCAGGGCAGGAACAGGTTGGCTCTGAGGACGATGGGTGTGATAACGCACAGGGTGATGATGATGAGGTTGGAGATCCCACTTACTGTCAACCCACAGTCAGCCAAGAGATGAGGTCAGCAGAGGAGGTGGAGGAAGATGCTAGTGACGACGAGGTCAGGTTGCGCCTTCCTGGACAGAGACGTAGTACTGGAAGCACGTCAACAACTGCATCCTCAAACACAACTCTGCCTCTCACCACAAGTCGTGGTGGCTCTTCAGGTCGCATGGGTGCTAAGCCTTGCATAGCCTGGGCATTTTTTCAGATCGATAAAGATGACCCAACTTGTGTTATCTGTAACATTTGTCAGCAAAAGCTAAGTAGAGGCCAAAAAATACATAGTTTGAGTACTTCATGCATGAACCGGCACATGGACATGAAGCATAAGTTGCAGTGGGAAGCTCAGTGTGCTACAATGCGGCCTAGCCGGCCGGGCCAACCACCGTCTGCCATATCTTGTGCATCCGCGGCCTCTTCATCCTCTGTGACTGTGGGGACAGCAGTCACACCTGTTTTGGGGCGCAGACCTGCCACCTCTTTACCCGCAACAGCCAGCGTGATTGGCAGGTCATCATTTTCTTTGGAGGTGGTAACACCAGCTGGTGTTGAGCACTGTCCGACATCGATAGCACCACCTTTGGATCAAGGCAACCTAACATGTCCGCCTGCATCTTCCTCACAGACCGGCAGTTTGCCGGGGACACCCTTATCAACCCCGTCTAAGCACAATAGCCAGCCCTCGGTCCCTCAGATGTGGACAAGTAAAAGACCATTTCCTCCTAACCATGAGAAAGCTAAGAGGTTGAATTTCACCATCTGCAAGCTCTTGGCTACAGAAATGCTGCCTTTCCGCCTGGTGGACACAGAGGATTTTCGAGACCTTATGTCCGTCGCAGTGCCCCAGTACCAAATGCCCAGTCGGCACTACTTCTCAAAGAAAGGTGTGCCTGCGCTCCACCAGCATGTCGCACACAACATCACCGCTTCTTTGAGAAACTCTGTGTGTGACAGGGTGCATTTCACCACAGACACTTGGACGAGTAGGCATGGACAGGGGCGTTACATGTCGCTGACTGGGCACTGGGTAACTATGGTGACAGCAGGACAAGGGGCTGCTGTCCAAGTCTTGCCGTCCCCACGAGTTGTGCATCAATCCTCTTTATGTCAATGTTCCTCCACTGCTTCTGCCTCCTCAACCTCCTCTCGGTCTTCCACCTGCACCCAAAGCCTGTCTGGTCATGCCACAAGCTTTCTAACTGCGCAGAAGGGATCCTGCACACCTCCTTACTATGCTGGCAGTAGGGCTCAACGTCATCAGGCGGTATTTACATTGAAATGTCTGGGAAATGTGAGTCACACAGCTGAGGAGTTGTGGTCAGCTCTGGAGGACCAATTTCATGAATGGTTGTCTCCACTGGACCTGAAACCAGGGAAGGCCGTGTGCGACAATGCTGCAAACCTGGGTGCGGCCCTTCGCCGGAGCAATGTCACACACGTGCCTTGTATGGCTCACGTGTTGAACCTGGTTGTCCAGCAATTTTTAGCCCACTATCCCAGACTAGATGGCCTTCTGCAGAGGGCACGGTCGCTGTGTGCTCACTTCCGCCGTTCGCATCCCGCAGCTCAGCGACTTACATCTCTACAGAAGTCGTTGGGCCTGCCACTTCACCGGCTAAAATGCGATGTGCCTACCTGGTGGAATTCAACTCTGCACATGTTGCAGCGACTATGGCAGCACCGACAAGCCCTGGTGCCATACGTTCTGACGTATAGCCTGGGCCAACGAGATCCAGAGGTGGGGCAAATCACGCTGGAGGAGTGGTCTCAGATCAGGGACCTATGCACCCTTCTGCACAGTTTTGAAATGGCGACGAAGATGTTTAGTGCTGACGATGCCAATATCAGCATGACTATTCCGGTGATTTACATGCTGGAGCACATGTTAAACAGAATTCGGAGTCAGGTGGTGGCACAAGAGGAGGTGGAGGAAGTAGAGGAGGAGGAGTTGTATGCGGAAGGGCTAACATCTGCAAGGTCCAGACGGTCGGCAGCACCAAGGCGGCAGGCATGTGAGGGTGGGGGAGATGGTTTTACCAGGGCGCATGGTAGCAGCCAAACTAGTGAAGAAGGTGCAGGAGCCCAGGAAGAAGTGGAGGACGAACTGATGGAAGACTCATCAGATGAGGGAGACCTTGATCACATTTCTGTTGTGCGAGGTTGGGGGGAGAGGACAGAGGAAGGAAGCATGATTGTCAACTCGCCACCAACACAACAGGGACTTGGTGCTCCTGGATGCGCAACACACATGAGTGCCTTCTTGCTGCACTACCTGCAACATGACCCTCGAATTGTGAGAATTAGAAATAATCCTGACTACTGGGTTGCCACACTGTTAGATCCCCGGTACAAAAGTAAATTTGCAGAAATTATTCCTGCCATAGAAAGGGATGCACGCATGCAGGAGTATCAGCAGAGACTGTTGCAGAATCTTACATGTGCTTTTCCACAAAATACCAGTGGTGCACGTAGTGAATCTCACAGTTCCAACTTGCCAACCGTGGGACCGTCAAGTGTTCAGCACTCAAACCGTAACAGAACCACAGTATCTGCTGGTAACATCAATTTTGCGGAATCATTTCACCACTTTTTTAGCCAATCCTTTGCAAGGCCACAGGAGACAAGAAGTCTGACACATAGTCAACGCCTAGAGACGATGGTACAGGAGTATCTCCAAGTAAACATTGAAGCCATGACTGTGTCACTGGACCCTTGCTCTTTTTGGGCTTCCAATCTGGATAAATGGCCGGAGCTAGCCACTTACGCCTTGGAGATCTTGTCATGCCCCGCAGCCAGCGTTCTGTCTGAACGTGTGTTCAGCGCTGCTGGTGGTGTGCTGACAGATAAGCGCACGCGGCTCTCCACTGATAATGTAGACAGACTCACGTTCATAAAGATGAACAAATCATGGATCCGAAACGACTTTTCTACCCCTGTGTCATCCTGGGGAGAGTAAAAGCTTGATGATTGGTTAAAATCACCCTACCAACCGTTTTAAGCTTTCAAATTACTAATCATGTTTATCTGTATCTTGGCTGGAAAATAATTTGGGCTTTGTAGCAGTGTGCAGCACTGATTCTATTATTCCATCTATATTAAGCTCCACCAGATTTAAAATTACTAATCATGTTTATCTGTATCTTGACTGGAAAATAATTTGGGCTTTGTAGCAGTGTGCAGCACTGATCCTATTAGGCCATCTATACTAAAGCTTCAGCAGATTTAAAATTAATAATAATTTTTAGCTGCATCTAGCCCGGAAAATAATTTTGGGGCTCCGAGATGCGCAAGACACATAAGTGCCTTCTTGCTGCACTACCTGCAGCATGACCCTCATATTGTCAGAATTCGAAGTAATCATGACTACTGGGTTGCCACACTCTTAGATCCCCCAAACTTTTCGATCAACCTTTTCATTTTAATAAAGACCAAAAAAATGGTCATTTTTGAAATTATAAGCATTAGCAGGTTGTTAGAAACTGAAATCAAACAGTTTTCAACTCAAAACTTTATTCTAGGTGATGTTACATTTTCACATAGGACCCCTTGTTCGAAAGGAGCTTCTGAACTCTCTCGTCCATTGAATTTGTCAGGTTTTGGATGGTTTCTGCTTCAATTGTCTTGCATGAGGACAGAATACCCTCCCAGAGCTGTTGCTTAGATGTGAACTGCCTCCCTCCATCATAGACACTCCTTTTAATGATGCTCCAAAAGTTCTGAATGGGGTAGAGGTCAGGGGAGCATGGGGGTCACACCATAAGTTTGTCCCCTTTTATGCCCATATCAGCCAGAGATGCAGATGTTTTATGTGCAGCATGAGATGGTGCATTATCATGCAAAAAAATGATCTTGCTGTGAAATACACGGTTCTTCTTCTTGAACCATGGCAGGAAGTGCTGTTTGAGAAAATCCACATACATTATGGAGTTCATCTTTAGCACCTTCAGGGATCCGAAAGGGGCCGACAATCTCTCTCCCCATGATTCCAGCCCAAAACATTACTCCACCTCCTCCTTGTTGGCGCTGTAGCCGTGTTTGCGTGGGGTGTCCATCAACCAGCCATCCTCCACTCCATCCATCTGGACCATCGAGCGCTGCACGGCACTCATCCGTGAACAAAACAGTTTTGAAATCAGTCTTGATGTAATGTTTGGCCCACTGGAGCCGTTTCTGCTTGTGTGAAGTGGATAGAGGAGGTCGACAGGATGGCGTATGCACAGCTGCAAACCTCTTAAGGACCCTGCATCTTGTTGTTCGGGGGACGTTGGAGGCACCAGCAGCTTCAAAAACTTGTCTGCTGCTATGACAAGGCTTTTTTGCCGCTGCTCTTTCAACCTGACGTAATTGCCTGTAGGAAAGAGTCCTCAATTTGCCCTTATCAGCACGCACACGTGTGTACTGTGAATCAGCCACATACTTCTTGATTGCCAAGACACTTCATCCTGATCATCGCACAATGTTGATTGTAGTCATGCCTTGAACTAAACACTCCACAATTTGTTGCTTCTCAGCAGCCGACACATCCTTTTTCTTTCCCATTTTGGCAGAAAATGTAGGCTGCTTAATAATGTGAGACAGCCTTCTTAAGTAGTCTTGCCTTTCATTGGACACACCTGCCAAACTAATTAGCACAGGTGTCTGCAATTGCTTACAGTGATATAAAGAGCCCTGACACACATCACCATCAATGAGTTTAACTGACAAACAAACAAATTCTTCCCTTATCACTCCTAAACACTTTTTGCATAATAATTTGGAACACAGTGTACATGTGCTTTTCCACAATACACCAGTGGTTCACGTAGTGAATCTTACAGTTCTAACTTGCCAACCGTGGTCTGTATGGAGTTGTTCAATAAAGGGCCCAAAATTAAGATAACATAGATGGGAGAGGTCTCTATGAATAGGAATTCCTAAGTATTTGATACCCTGTGAGGGCCAGGCAAAGGGAAAGTTGGACTGGATGGAATCCTATATGGATTTGGGGAGGGAGACATCGAGGGCCTCAGACTTCGCTGCATTGATTTTAAAATTTGACCATGTAATAAAGTGATCTATTTCAGCCATAACAGCATGGATGGATATATGT
This sequence comes from Phyllobates terribilis, assembly GCF_046119375.1. Taxonomy (NCBI): domain Eukaryota; kingdom Metazoa; phylum Chordata; class Amphibia; order Anura; family Dendrobatidae; genus Phyllobates; species Phyllobates terribilis. Next base: position 451,456,229 of record NW_027362771.1, on the reverse strand, counting down.
GATTGAGTGATATATACTAGGACATCATCAGCAAATAGAGAGCACTTGTACTTGGTGCCTCCCACCTCAATCCACCTAATATTGGGGTTATGGCGAATTGATGAGAGCAGGTGCTCCGTCACTAGGATGTATAAGAGAGGGGACAGAGAACATCCCTGCCTTGTCCCATTGGTGATTGTGAAAGGTGATGAAAATGTTCTGACGCGCCCCCTGGGCCTTGGGACACCCGGAGCCGGACCCTTTTTGGTGGATGCTGGTGGTTGTAGTCTCCGTGGCGGCGACCCGGTTCCGTGGCTCAGGGCGGTCAAACCAGTGGCGGAACTATTTATGTGGTTTTGATGTTTAAATGTCCGACTACGCCACCCGTGGATTGCGGTCAGAGTGAACCGCCGCTCCAGGGCAGACCGCTGAGGCTGGTGTTGTGGGTGCAGCAGAGCGTAGCATAACTCCCCACGGGAGGAGTATAGCCTCAGGGCAGTGTATGCGGAGGATGGGGGTGATGGTGCAGGGCAGCAGCAGTAACGACACGGAGTCAGTGATGCAGTCCAGGGCCTTTACTCACAGTTCTTATTATCCAGACCACGTCTGCAGGTAACGGCTGCCCACGTCGTACTGTGCTCACCAGGTGAGGGGCTCAGACAACTCCCAGATAACTTTGGAGCGCTTCACAGGACCCCCTTTGTGTGTCCTTTGTCTGGCCTTTCTTACCAACCCTTCTGTCCGGCTGCCTCGGGCCTCCTCTTGGTAAACTTGGCGCCAGTTTCCCTGACCCTATGTGGTGCCTTCCTAGCGGGTGTAGCGAGGGGCTGCGCCACATAAAATGTCGCAGCCTCCTGTTTCTAGCTGAGGGTCGTTTCCTGCCTCCACTAGTTTCGGGGACCGGTCTCCCCCTTTGGCCTGACCCCTCCACGCAGGTGGATTCGGGCGTGCGGTGGCGACTCGCCCGTCCGCACCCCTGGGATCCCTTCGTTCCTCGTTCCTGGAGCCTTCTCCGCTCCTCTTCCTTCCTTCTCCCTCTTCCAGGCCTGGGCCTCTGTTACTAGGCCCGCCTCCGGAGCAGAGCTCATGCAGAGCCCCTGCTCCCTGCCACTTCTGCTCAGACTTCTCTGCACTGAACTAAGATGGTGCCCACCTTTTATACTCCCTTCTCAATGCACCCAGGAACTGCTTCCTCCCTGCTCCTGCACTACAGGGTTCCCCTTCCTCAGTGTTCCCTCCCCCCACTCCAGCCAGGGACAGGGACTGTCGTGCCCATCTCAGGGGCATATTGGTCGCCCTGCCCCACGGCAATGTGGTGTAATGCATGCAGGTGTCGGGTCCTGATCCACACTACATCCTTACCTGAGAGAGAGATATCACACCTCTGGGTGAGGTGCAATACCTCTGTAGCAACCGAGCCCTCAGGGTGCTACAGTTCCATTTATCTTCAGCCTAGGTGACGTATTGCGATACAGGGCTGTGATTTTGGCTATAAAAGGGTCCCCTAGACCCCTACCCCAAGCTTTTTAAGATAATCATATATGGCGTGCCAGGAGACTCTATGGAATGCTTTCTCAGCATCCAACGAGAGTATCTAATTACAAATTTTTAACTGCATCCAGCCCAGGAAATACTTTGTGCCTAGTAGCAGTGTCTGCTAGTCAGCGGATTATCCCGGCTGTTAAGCAAGCTACACCACCTGTAGTTTGGACACTTAATTTTTTCAAAGGAAATGCTTCGGGACCACGGGATACTCAGTGAAGAGCATCAGGAGGCACCCCAAGGCAAAGGGGCTGGGACTGTCAGTAGGATGCCTTGCGGTGGACAGCCGAGCTCGATCCTTATAAAAGCTTTTTAACTGCAGCAGCTTTAGTGGACGCTACTGGAGCTGGAATTACGCGGCTGCTGGCATGAGACTTGCCCTCCAATAGATCCTTGTAAATGGATTTAAAGTGTATTCATTCAAATTAGAGAGACAATTTAAATTAAAAAGCTTAGAGCTGCCTCCACCACAGGGGGGCTCGCTCGACCCACCAGCGGACAGGCACCAGTATTGGGAGAGGGGGGCTGGCCATCAGGGTTCACCGCGGCTCTGGCACAAACCCGGCGACGCGGAGGTGGCACGGGCAGGAGCGGACTGAACGTGTCGGCTTCTCACTTTTTGGATTTTAGAAGGGCATGACATGCCTATATCTGTGTCTCCCCTTCCTTTTACTCCTCCACCTCTTTTCTTTTCGCATGACTATATGTACTTGTCACTTTTCCATGTGTTAGTTGTGTCTTCTGAGCAGTTTGTCAGCTTTTGGACACCTTTGAAGGTGTTTTCTATGTGTTTCTATGTGTTTTTGTTTGCCTGCCATTGGTTTTAACGGTGTTCGAAGGTGTTCGACGAACAGTTCGACGAACAGTTCGGCGAACACACGGGTGTTCGACGAACCGAACCGAACTCGAACACTACGGGGGTGGCTCAACACTGATCCTTACCGCAGCAGAAGATGCAGACTTGCAACTATCCCCATGCAAGTTCTGGTCCCAGGGCAGTGTTCAATTGTACCTCCCCCATTCCTTGCAATACAAGCTCAAGTATGCAGCCTGCCGCCCACCCACCCCCAGGCTGAAATACCATACTGCTTGCTTTCTTGAACTTGAAATTGGGCCTTTTAGGCATGTGGAGGCGGAATCTGGCCACCACGTCATGGCTGTGTTGGCGGCCAGGAATCCATACTCAGTCCCCAGCCGCCCGGCGGCCAGGTGTCCATAAACGGTCCCCAGCCGCCCCTATTTCTCCTTGGAACATCCCCCCACACACTTTTCTTAGCCCGGCCTGCTTTAGGCAGCATTGGACGAGCCCACCAGAGAACCAGACTCCTCCGGTGGGCCCTGACTTCTCCATCGGTGGAGTTGAGAGTGCCAAGGTGAGGAGCATGATGATGATGACAGAAGTTAGCATCTGCTATGTTTTCTTTTAATGCAAGTGTAAGTGTGCAGCCTGCCACCCACCCACCCCCAGACTGCAATTCCATACTGCTAGCTTGCACTTGAAATGGGGCCTTTTAGTTTGGAGGAGGCCGAAGCTGGCCACTACCTCATGGCTGCTTCGGCAGCGAGGTATCCATACTCAGTCCCCAGCCGCCCATATTTGTCCTGGTGTGCCTTATACATAAGATTAAGCGCGTATACCAAAACATTACCTGTGCCCTCCCCAGTGCATTTAGTGGGAAGGAGAGCCTATTCCGCTGTAGTGTGTGCATGCCAAACCCCTGTTCATGGTACATGCGAAGATGCCTCCCACCTTGCACCTGTCGTTGCAGACTTGCAACTATCCCCATTCAAGTCCTTGTCCCAGGGCAGTGTTCAATTGTACCTCTCCCATTCCTTGCAATGCAAGCGCAAGTATGCAGCCTGCCACCCACCCACCCCCAGGCTGCAATACCATACTGCTTGCTTGCTTGCACTTTAAATTGGGCCTTTTAGGCATGTGGAGGCGGAATCTGGCCACCACGCCATGGCTGTGTCGGCGGCATGGTATCCATACTCAGTCCCCAGCCGCCTGGTGGCCGGGTGTCCCCGCTTGCTCCCCAGCCTCCAGGGGGTGGCCGGGTGTCCATACTCGGTCCCCAGCCACCCCTATTTGTCCCGGTAACGTTTCCCACACTTTTCTTAGCCTGGCCTGCTTTAGGGCAGCATTGGACGAGCCCACCGCACTATCAGACTCCTCCGGTGGGCCCTGGCTTCTCCATCAGGGGAGTTGAGAGTACCAAAGTGAGGAGCATGATGAGGATGATAGAAGTTAGCATCTGCTTTGTTTTGTTGTAATGCAAGCGCATGTATGTAGTAGCGGCTAGGCCTGAGGTGGTCAGCGTTTTGGCGCATATCCTACCTCCTCCGAGAATTGCTGGATGTTTTCCTGCTACTATCCAAGTTCTATGACTCCCGTTAAAACAAAGCTTCAGGTGATAAATGATGGATGAGGTAGTGGCAAAAGAGAAAGAGCAGGAGGAACAGGGACCATTCACATCAATATCAGGCCAGTCAACCAGATATGTCTTGTAGGATATGTTTCTGTAACAAAAGGAGTGGTTCAGCTACACAGTTATAGGGCATACAGTGAGTGCAATGCCTACCAAAAATTTCGAGCCACTCCAATGCCCCTTGGAAATGACATGGAGGTCAGAGGGCGTTAACTAAACTTTTTTTTCCATTTATAGCAACTGGGTCTCCCGTGCACTGTTGGCCTAAGCAGTGAATGGAAGCCTTTCCAAAAATTATGAGGAACTGCAATGCCCCTTACAAGAGCCCTGTGTGGCACCCCAGGGGTCTGGTCACCACAGTAATAGAGATATTACGTCGGAGAGCAAGTGGGAGGTTTCCTGGTTAGGATCCCTTAAACATGCAACATCCTCCTGCCCCAATCCTGGGAGGGGAGAATTCTGCCCTTATAAACTGGATCTGGGGCGGGGTTGAGTGAGTCAGAGAACAGTCAGAGTCAGAGTGAGAGCAAGAGAAAGTAACAGCAAGGAGCTCTGTAGGAGCTAGGAGCTAAAGACCATGGGCTGGAAGCTGAGAAGAGCTCGCCCTGGCAGAAGACAATAGGAACCGGACACAGGAGTCCGAAGCTGTGAGGACTTATATATCCAGCAGCAGAAACCAGCCGGCAGGGGATTTCAGGTCCTCTGGCCATAGAAGCCCGGAGGCTCAGTCACAAGCAAGGGACCAGCACCGACGTCGTGGAGTGGAGGCTAACAGCAGGCCCCAAGTCACCAGCCATACGGGTGAGCACTACACGGTACACTCAGGGACGTGGGCTACTTCTAGCCACTTACAGCAAGGTAGCCAGGAAGAGTGCAGACAGACGGGGAGGCCTACAACTCCACCTGGCCAGGGGAACTCCTGCTTGCTCACAGACTGACCAGGCCTCTTATGCTAGCCAGTACTCCCGGGAGGGTCTACCTTATAATCATCAGTAAAGACCCTGAACTGCACTGCAAAGACGCTGAGTCATTCCTGCTGCGCTCATGCACCATCATCCCCATCATCCACACTCACTGCCCTGAGGCTATACTCCTCCCGAGGGGAGTTATCCCATTCCATGCTGCGCACACAACACCAGCCTCAGCGGTCTGCCTCGCAGCGGTGGTACTCCCTGACCGCAATCCACGAGTGGCGCAGTCGGACAATTAACCTCAAAACCTAAGAAAGACTGCCACTGGTTTGACCAGCCTGAGCCACGGGACCGGGTCACCGCCACGGAGACTACAGACCCCAGAGACCCGGCACCGGGTATCCCACACACGTGTACACACGGCCCAGGGGGCGCATCACATGCAGTACAGCATATTACAAACATAAGTCCCATTATTGGGGAGTGGGTGTCCCATGGTATTTGCTTATGCTTTCTGCAACGGGTCTGGGAGGTGGAACCTCTGAGCAACGATACAAAGGGGCAGTCCTTGTAAGGAATCGGGTGGCTCCCAGGGTAGGCGGGCAGGTAGTCACGGCAAGTGACGGGGACAGTCTCTGGGTAGAAGGGCAGGAGGTCACGGCAAGTGACGGGGACAGTCTCTGGGTAGAAGGGCAGGAGGTCACGGCAAGTTACGGGGACAGTCTCTTGACAGGCGGGTGGTCACGGCAAGTGACGGCTAAGCCTCCAGATAGCCTAGCAGGCGGGTAGCAGGTGGACGCTCCCAGGTGAGCGGGCAAGAGTCTCTGGACAGGCAGGTGGTCACAGCAGGTGACGGCAGAGCCTCCAGGTAGGCTAGCAGGCAGGTAGCAGGCGGACGCTCCCTGGTGAGCGGGTAAGAGTCTCTGAACAGGCAGGTGGTCACAGCACGTGACGGCAGAGCCTCCATGTAGGCTAGCAGGCAGGTAGCAGGCGGACGCTCCCAGGTGAGCGGGTAAGAGTCTCTGGACAGGCAGGTGGTCACAGCACGTGATGACAGAGCCTCCTGGTAGGCTAGCAGGCAGGTAGCAGATGAGTGCTCCCAGGTGAGCGGGCAATCAGATCCATAGACAGACTTTCAGGGCTGGTAGGCAGACTGTCGGACCGCAGGAATGCAAGTAGATAGACAAGTATCAGGCAGGTATCAAGCAGGAATCTGGCAGGTAACTGGCAGGTAACTGGCAGGTATCTGGTAACGGGACCTGAGGGCTGAAGCAGAGTGATAGGCTATGCAACAACATTGCTCGGGCACCTCCATTTTGGAGGAGGTGCCTTATATATGGTGAGGTCCTCCAGCCATTGGCCGGGGACTCCTTAGGACGGCGCGCGCGGCCCCTTTAAGAGAGGGGGAGCGCGCGCGCCCTAAGCACAGTGGCCGGGAAGCAGCGGGCGCTACCAGCAGAGCAGGAGGAAGACGCCCGGCACGGAGCAGAGAGGTGAGGGGAACAGCGTCCCTGCCTAGCAGGAGGCAGGGACGCCGACTCTACAGTACCCCCCCCTTTAGGCCCCCCTTTTTTAGGCCAGACAGAAATTTATCAAGGATGAGAGGGGCATGGATGTATCTCCCGGGGCTCCCACGTTCTCTCCTCAGGACCAAACCCCTTCCAATCCACTAGAAAAAAGGTCTTTCCTCTTACACTTTTGGTGGCCAGAATGTTCTCTACCTCAAACTCGTTTTCAGCGGAAACCGGAGCAGGAGGCGTACCTGTAGACTTGGAAAAAGAGTTAAGTACCACGGGTTTGAGGAGAGATACATGGAAGGAGTTAGGGATCCGCAAGTTGGCCGGGAGTTTCAATTTATAGGCCACTGGGTTGATTTGTTTGATAACTTCCAGTGGACCGATGAACCGAGGCCCTAACTTGTAGGAAGGAATCTTGAGCCGGACATACTTGGACGAGTGCCAGACTTTATCTCCAGGACGGAATTATGGAGGATCCAGGCGTTTTTTGTCAGCGTGTCTTTTCATCCGCTCGGACGACTGAAGGAGTGCGGATCGGGTATTCTCCCAAATGGAGGAGAATTCGCTAACGAGAGATTCCGCAGCCGGATTGTCCACCGAGGTGGAGACGGGAAATGGGATCCGAGGATGCTGACCAAAGACTACAAAAAACGGGGATTTGGAGGAAGATTCGCTCTCGTGATTATTGTAAGAGAACTCTGCCCATGGTAGGAGATCCACCCAGTCTGAATGGTGGGCATTAACGAAGTGCCGGAGGTAACTGGTCAGGATCTGATTGATCCGCTCCACTTGACCGTTGGACTGTGGGTGGTAAGCGGAGGAGAAGTCCAGGGTGACGTCCAGCAGCTTACATGTGGCTCTGCAGAAGCGTGAGGTGAACTGAACCCCACGATCTGACACAATGTGGAGGGGCAGGCCATGGAGACGGAAGATGTGGCGGATAAAGTCTTTAGCCAGCTCGGGTGCAGACGGGAGGCCCGGCAGGGGAATGAAGTGAGCCATCTTGGAAAAGCGGTCAGCGACCACCCATATGACCGTACAACCGGCAGAGACAGGAAGATCCGTTATAAAGTCCATAGCTATATGCTGCCACGGGGCAGCAGGTACTGGAAGAGGAAGGAGGCGACTGGCTGGCAGATGTCTCGGAACCTTGTTGCGGGCGCAGGACACATAGGCTGAAACAAAGTCTATTACGTCCTTGTGCAGGGTAGGCCACCAGTAATGCCGGGTAATAAGCTGGAGGGTCTTTTTCTGACCGGCGTGGCCAGCTAGCTTAGACGAGTGACCCCAATGTTGGATCTTCTTCCGATCAGGTACTGTTACGAACGTCTTACCGGGAGGGAGATGATTTAGATTCACGGGGGCCACCTGCATTACTCTGGCGGGATCAATGATGTGCTTAGGCTCCTCCTCTAGATCAGACACCAGGAAGGATCGGGACAAGGCGTCAGCTTTCATGTTTTTGTCTGCCGGGCGAAAATGAAGAACGAAATCAAAGCGGGCAAAAAACAAGGACCACCGGGCTTGGCGCGGGTTAAGTCTCTGGGCGCTCTGGAGGTAAGCCAAGTTCTTGTGGTCCGTGTAAATAATTACCGGGTGAAGAGCCCCCTCGAGCAGGTAACGCCACTCCTCCAGCGCCAGCTTAATGGCCAATAACTCTCGGTCTCCTATAGAATAATTGCGCTCAGAAGAGGAGAAGAGTTTGGAGAAGAAGCCGCAAGTTACCATTCTTCCGGAAGACGACTTTTGGGTAAGTACCGCTCCGGCTCCAGAGGAGGAGGCATCCACTTCCAGGAAGAATTGTTTGTTACCATCCAGACGATGCACCACCGGGGCGGAAGAGAAAGCCTGTTTTAAGGAAAGAAAGGCTTCCTCTGCTTCGGGCGGCCATTCTCTGGGATTAGTGCCCTTACGGGTGAGTGCAGAGATTGGGGCAGTAAGGGAAGAGAAGTGCGGTATGAAGAGGCATTAGTAGTTGGCGAAGCCCAGGAACCGCTGAATAGCCTTCAACCCCTCTGGTCGGGGCCACTTCTGGATGGCAGACAGTTTCTCAGGATCCATACGTAGGCTGATCTGAGAGATTATGTAGCCCAAGAACGGAAGCGAGGTCTGCTAAAAGAGGCACTTCTCATATTTAGCGTAGAGGTGGTTCTGCCTGAGCCTGAGCAGGACCTGACGAACATCCCTCCGGTGAGTGAGAAGATCTGGAGAGAAGACCAAGATGTCGTCCAGGTACACCACTACGCAGGAGTAGAGAAGGTCCCGGAAGATGTCATTGACCAACTCTTGAAAGACGGCGGGAGCGTTACAGAGACCGAAGGGCATTACCAGGTATTCATAGTGGCCGTCCCGGGTGTTGAATGCCGTCTTCCATTCATCCCCCTGACGGATACGGACCAGGTTATACGCCCCACGGAGATCCAGCTTGGTGAAGATTCAAGCCCCCCTCAGATGGTCAAATAATTCCGGAATGAGTGGAAGGGGGTATTTATTCTTCACCGTGATCTGGTTAAGGCCTCTATAGTCTGTACAGGGACGGAGTGCGCCGTCCTTCTTTTTGACGAAGAAGCCTGCTCCCGCCGGGGAGGTCGGTTTCCGGATAAATCCCCGGGCCAGATTCTCCTCAATATATTCAGACATGGACCTGGTCTCAGCAGCGGACAAAGGGTAAATACGCCCACGGGGAGGAGTGGCGCCGGGCATCAGGTCGATTGGGCAGTCGTATGGTCTATGAGGGGGTAATGTCTCTGCCTCCTTTTTATTAAAGACGTCCGCATAAGACCAATAGGGAACCGGAAGACCAGGTAGATTGGCTGGGGTAGGAGAAGGTCCGACAGGATGGACGGAAACTAAACAAGTCTTATGGCAGTCCTGTCCCCAGCGAAGGACTTCTCCGGTCTGCCAATCAAGCACGGGTGCATGTTTCTGAAGCCAAGGTAGGCCTAGCAAGAGGATGTGAGAGAGTCCAGGCAGAACATGAAAGAAGATGCTCTCTGAGTGCAGCATTCCCACTTGCAGGGTTATGGATTCGGTGATGAGTTGGATGGGATGTGGTTTGAGGCCCCCATCTACGGCAGCGACAGATAAGGGTACAGCTAGAGGTTTGGTGGGAATGCGGTATTTCTCTACCAGGGACTGAGAAATGAGATTTCCGGCAGCTCCAGAGTCAAGTTGGGCTAGTTCAAAATAACGGTTCTCCCCGCAAATGATAGAGACCGACAGCAACAGAGATGGAGAGGGTTTACTCTTTTCTAGGACGACCTCTCTGAGCGATCCTGGACACAGGCGTTTCCCGACCTCTCCGTGCAGGAACGGATCCGGTGCTCCTTACTGCCACAGTAGAAGCAGCTCCCCTCGGCTCGGCGTAACTCTTGACGGATCTTGACCATCTTGGTCTGGTCGACCTGCATAGGCTCGGGTGAGTGCACCTGGGGAGTAAAGGGAGAAGTGACGGGTTTCTGGAAGGTAGGGGCTAGACGTGGAAACCTCCTCTCACGGGTGACCTCTTTGGCGCGATCATGGAACCGGATGTCTATCCGGGTGGCAAGAGTTATTAAGTCGTCGAGAGAGGTAGGAATGTCCCGACCGGCGAGTTCATCTTTAATACAGCCGGACAGACCCTCCCAAAAGACAGACACCAGGGCGTCGTTATCCCAGGCCAGCTCCGAAGCAAGGGTACGGAACCGTATGGCATATTGGCCCACGGTGAGATTTCCTTGATGGAGGCGTAGCAGAGATGATGCGGATGAGGTCTTCCGTCCGGGTTTGTCAAAGACTTTCCGGAAAGTCGTGAGAAAGGCCGGCAGGTTGGACACCAGGGGGTCTCCTCTCTTCCATAGAGGATTTAGCCAAGCCAGTGCCTCCCCCATGAGATGGGACATGATGAAGGCTACTTTGGCCCACTTGGAGATAAACTGGTGGAACAGGAGTTCAAAGTGCAGGGTGCACTGGTTTATGAAGCCCCGAGCTTGAGCGGGGTCGCCTCCGAAGCGAGGAGGTGCAGAAAGCCGGGGTCCGGATGCCATGGTATTGGTGGGCAGCGGCGCTGCCGGGCTGCGAGTCATGACTAGAGATGAGCGTTGTTCTACTCGAACTGTTCGCCAATCTCAAATTCGAGCTGTTTTGGGCGGTGTTCGAGCCGTTCGGCGAACACGAACAATTTGAGAAAAATTCGGCTGTTCGAGGTTATGTTCGATAACTGTTCGTGCACCAAAATCATAACTGGATTTTTTCTCAGTAATGATGAAAATTAATGTTAATACGCAGTTTGAGTGTACAGCGGGGTGGGGGGAGGGGCAGGGGATGGATCTCTGCAGGATCAATGAAGATCTCCATTTTTTTTTCTCTTTCCCGCATTTACAGTGGGGAGGTGCAATCTGTCAGCCTATCAGCAGCGCACACACGGAGCGAAGTGCTTTTTTTCACACAAGCAAGGGCATGTGTCATTGGCAGTGTATGTCACATGTCCTTGCCCTATAAGACCAAGCCATTTTCCCCGTCGCCACCATTTTCTCACTGCTGCAGCTGCGTGTTAGACGACACCGCTGTTGCTGTGTGCGCTATACCTTGTTAATTTCAAGCCAATTTTCGCACAAATATACAGATAGCTTGGGAGTAGGGAATAGTTGTGATTGCAGTCCTTTTAAGGACTAGGTTACAGCATTTCCTACGACTTTTATCAGGGAGGTCTGTGCTCTTAAATAGATCGGTTGTGGGAGTAAAGACTAATTGTAATTGCAGTCCTTTTCAGGACTAGGTTACATGAGTTCCTATCAGTTTTTGCCAGGCAGGTCTGTGCCAGTGCTGTGCAAGTTTTTTTCACAGCATTTGGCTGAATCTAGCAAAGCTAATCCTTTTTGGCCTATTGCAGAGTGTGTTAGTCAGTGGAGTAGCCTATCTGTGTTGCAAGATATACCACCTGTGTATAGAATACCAATTTTTTTACTGCACCTAGTGAAGTAAAATCTTTTGGGCATAGCATCATTCTATTAGTCCATCTATACTGACCTCCATCAGGTTGCAAATTAAAACTAATTTTTATCTGCATCTACAGTACCTCTGAAAAAATATTTGGGCTTCTAGCAGTGTGTGGGACTTGTTCTATTAGTCCATCTATACTGACCTCCATCAGGTTGCAAACTGAATATATTTTTTTCTGCATCTACCTCTGAAAAAATATTGGGCTTCTAGCTGTGTGTGGGTCTTGTTCTATTAATCCATCTATACTGACCTCCATCAGGTTGCAAACTGAATATATTTTTTTCTGCATCTACCTCTGAAAAAATATTTGGCCTTCTAGTAGTGTGTCGGACTTTCTCTATTAGTCCATCTATACTGACCTCCATCAGGTTGCAAACTGAATATAATTTTTTTCTGCATCTAGCTCTGAAAAAATATTTGGCCTTCTAGTAGTGTGTCGGACTTTCTCTATTAGTCCATCTATACTGACCTCCATCAGGTTGCAAATTAAAACTAATTTTTATCTGCATCTACAGTACCTCTGAAAAAATATTTGGGCTTCTAGCAGTGTGTGGGACTTGTTCTATTAGTCCATCTATACTGACCTCCATCAGCTTGCAAACTGAATATATTTTTTTCTGCATCTACCTCTGAAAAAATATTGGGCTTCTAGCTGTGTGTGGGTCTTGTTCTATTAATCCATCTATACTGACCTCCATCAGGTTGCAAACTGAATATAATTTTTTTCTGCATCTAGCTCTGAAAAAATATTTGGCCTTCTAGTAGTGTGTCGGACTTTCTCTATTAGTCCATCTATACTGACCTCCATCAGGTTGCAAATTAAAACTAATTTTTATCTGCATCTACAGTACCTCTGAAAAAATATTTGGGCTTCTAGCTGTGTGTGGGACTTGTTGTATTAGTCCATCTATACTGACCTCCATCAGGTTGCAAACTGAATATATTTTTTTCTGCATCTACCTCTGAAAAAATATTTGGCCTTCTAGTAGTGTGTCGGACTTTCTCTATTAGTCCATCTATACTGACCTCCATCAGGTTGCAAATTAAAAATAATTTTTATCTGCATCTACAGTACCTCTGAAAAAATATTTGGGCTTGTAGCTGTGTGCGGGACTTGTTGTATTAGTCCATCTATACTGACCTCCATCAGGTTGCAAACTGAATATATTTTTTTCTGCATCTACCTCTGAAAAAATATTTGGCCTTCTAGTAGTGTGTCGGACTTTCTCTATTAATCCATCTATACTGACCTCCATCAGGTTGCAAATTCAAAATAATTTTTTTCTGCATCTAACCCAGCCAATAGTTTTGGCCTAATACCACAGTTTGGCCACTCAGCTCTGCTCGGTTACCATCCATTGTTTTTTTGTGCAAACAACTCCAGAGTTGTGAATTAGTTAACCACCAAAATGAGTGGAAAAAGGCCTGCTGCTGGTGGAAAGGGGAATAGGCGTGTTGGGAAGGGGAAAAAAGGTTGTGTCCGTGGGGTAGGTGTTAAAGCAACAGTAACATCTGCAGAAGAAAGACCATCTTCCAGCCAAACTAAAATGTCTACTTCTTTTAGCGGACAATGTGATAAGATCCCTTTCTTACGGCCACACCAATCGCTACAAATTCCAGATGAGGCACAAAAACAGCAGGTGCTTCAACGGATATCAAGTGCTCCTTTAAGTGGGCTCTCCTCCACATCAACTTCAACATCACAAATACTCCAGTCCTCAAAGGTGTCACCCAAATCGCACTTGCTTCCTCACAGCTCCCAAATCTCCAGCTGCCCGTCTGAATATGAGGTAGAACAGATGGTTGAGTCTGCAGAGCTGTTTACTCATACTATAGCCTGGGAATCAGAGGTCGACTCCAGCGCTTCTGTGAATCCAGACGAGGAAATGATCTGCACTGATGCCATGAATCTTTATGAGTCGGATCCAGGACCAGACGCAGAAGGTTCTGACCATAATGTAGACCCTCATTCCAAAACTGTAACTCCTGTTGGTGGAGACAATGAGGAAGACGATGATAAGACTCAAATACCTGATTGGAGCGACAACTTTAGTTTTTTGTCAGGGCAGGAACAGGTTGGCTCTGAGGACGACGGGTGTGATAACGCACAGGGTGATGATGATGAGGTCGGAGATCCCACTTACTGTCAACCCACAGTCAGCCAAGAGATGAGGTCAGCAGAGGAGGTGGAGGAAGATGCTAGTGACGACGAGGTCAGGTTGCGCCTTCCTGGACAGAGACGTAGTACTGGAAGCACGTCAACAACTGCATCCTCAAACACAACTCTGCCTCTCACCACAAGTCGTGGTGGCTCTTCAGGTCGCATGGGTGCTAAGCCTTGCATAGCCTGGGCATTTTTTCAGATCGATAAAGATGACCCAACTCGTGTTATCTGTAACATTTGTCAGCAAAAGCTAAGTAGAGGCCAAAAAATACATAGTTTGAGTACTTCATGCATGAACCGGCACATGGACATGAAGCATAAGTTGCAGTGGGAAGCTCAGTGTGCTACAATGCGGCCTAGCCGGCCGGGCAAACCACCGTCTGCCATATCTTGTGCATCCGCGGCCTCTTCATCCTCTGTGACTGGGGGGACAGCAGTCACACCTGTTTTGGGGCACAGACCTGCCACCTCTTTACCCGCAACAGCCAGCGTGATTGGCAGGTCATCATTTTCTTTGGAGGTGGTAACACCAGCTGGTGTTGAGCGCTGTCCGACATCGATAGCACCACCTTTGGATGAAGGCAACCTAACATGTCCGCCTGCATCTTCCTCACAGACCGGCAGTTTGCCGGGGACACCCTTATCAACCCCGTCTAAGCACAATAGCCAGCCCTCGGTCCCTCAGATGTGGACAAGTAAAAGACCATTTCCTCCTAGCCATGAGAAAGCTAAGAGGTTGAATTTCACCATCTGCAAGCTCTTGGCTACAGAAATGCTGCCTTTCCGCCTGGTGGACACAGAGGATTTTCGAGACCTTATGTCTGTCGCAGTGCCCCAGTACCAGATGCCCAGTCGGCACTACTTCTCAAAGAAAGGTGTGCCTGCGCTCCACCAGCATGTCGCACACAACATCACCGCTTCTTTGAGAAACTCTGTGTGTGACAGGGTGCATTTCACCACAGACACTTGGACGAGTAGGCATGGACAGGGGCGTTACATGTCGCTGACTGGGCACTGGGTAACTATGGTGACAGCAGGACAATGGGCTGCTGTCCAAGTCTTGCCGTCCCCACGACTTGTGCGTCAATCCTCTTTATGTCAAAGTTCCTCCACTGCTTCTGCCTCCTCAACCTCCTCTCGGTCTTCCACCTGCACCCAAAGCCTGTCTGGTCATGCCACAAGCTTTCTAACTGCGCAGAAGGGATCCTGCACACCTCCTTACTATGCTGGCAGTAGGGCTCAACGTCATCAGGCGGTTTTTACATTGAAATGTCTGGGAAATGTGAGTCACACAGCTGAGGAGTTGTGGTCAGCTCTGGAGAACCAATTTCATGAATGGTTGTCTCCACTGGACCTGAAACCAGGGAAGGCCGTGTGCGACAATGCTGCAAACCTGGGTGCGGCCCTTCGCCGGGGCAGTGTCACACACGTGCCTTGTATGGCTCACGTGTTGAACCTGGTTGTCCAGCAATTTTTAGCCCACTATCCCAGACTAGATGGCCTTCTGCAGAGGGCACGGTCGCTGTGTGCTCACTTCCGCCGTTCGCATCCCGCAGCTCAGCGACTTACATCTCTACAGAAGTCGTTGGGCCTGCCACTTCACCGGCTAAAATGCGATGTGCCTACCCGGTGGAATTCAACTCTGCACATGTTGCAGCGACTGTGGCAGCACCGACAAGCCCTGGTGCAATACGTTCTGACGTATAGCCTGGGCCAACGAGATTCAGTGGTGGGGCAAATCACGCTGGAGGAGTGGTCTCAGATCAGGGACCTATGCACCCTTCTGCACAGTTTTGAAATGGCGACGAAGATGTTTAGTGCTGACGATGCCATTATCAGCATGACTATTCCGGTGATTTACATGCTGGAGCACATGTTAAACAGAATTCGGAGTCAGGTGGTGGCACAAGAGGAGGTGGAGGAAGTAGAGGAGGAGGAGTTGTATGCGGAAGGGCTAACATCTGCAAGGTCCAGAAGGTCGGCAGCACCAAGGCGGCAGGCATGTGAGGGTGGGGGTGATGGTTTTACCAGGGCGCATGGTAGCAGCCAAACTAGTGAGGAAGGTGCAGGAGCCCAGGAAGAAGTGGAGGACGAACTGATGGAAGACTCATCAGATGAGGGAGACCTTGATCACATTTCTGTTGTGCGAGGTTGGGGGGAGAGGACAGAGGAAGGAAGCATGATTGTTACCTCGCCACCAACACAACAGGGACTTGGTGCTCCTGGATGCGCAACACACATGAGTGCCTTCTTGCTGCACTACCTGCAACATGACCCTCGAATTGTGAGAATTAGAAATAATCCTGACTACTGGGTTGCCACACTGTTAGATCCCCGGTACAAAAGTAAATTTGCAGAAATTATTCCTGCCATAGAAAGGGATGCACGCATGCAGGAGTATCAGCAGAGACTGTTGCAGAATCTTACATGTGCTTTTCCACAAAATACCAGTGGTGCACGTAGTGAATCTCACAGTTCCAACTTGCCAACCGTGGGACCGTCAAGTGTTCAGCACTCAAACCGTAACAGAACCACAGTATCTGCTGGTAACATCAATTTTGCGGAATCATTTCACCACTTTTTTAGCCCATCCTTTGCAAGGCCACAGGAGACAAGAAGTCTGACACATAGTCAACGCCTAGAGACGATGGTACAGGAGTATCTCCAAGTAAACATTGAAGCCACGACTGTGTCACTGGACCCTTGCTCTTTTTGGGCTTCCAATCTGGATAAATGGCCGGAGCTAGCCACTTACGCCTTGGAGATCTTGTCATGCCCCGCAGCCAGCGTTCTGTCTGAACGTGTGTTCAGCGCTGCTGGTGGTGTGCTGACAGATAAGCGCACGCGGCTCTCCACTGATAATGTAGACAGACTCACGTTCATAAAGATGAACAAATCATGGATCCGAAACGACTTTTCTACCCCTGTGTCATCCTGGGGAGAGTAAAAGCTTGATGATTGGTTAAAATCACCCTACCAAACGTTTTAAGCTTTCAAATTACTAATCATGTTTATCTGTATCTTGACTGGAAAATAATTTGGGCTTTGTAGCAGTGTGCAGCACTGATCCTATTAGGCCGTCTATTATAAGCTCCACCAGATTTAAAATTAAAAATAATTTTTAGCTGCATCTAGCCCGGAAAATAATTTTGGGGCTCTGAGATGCGCAAGACACATAAGTGCCTTCTTGCTGCACTACCTGCAGCATGACCCTCATATTGTCAGAATTCGAAGTAATCATGACTACTGGGTTGCCACACTCTTAGATCCCCCAAACTTTTCGATCAACCTTTTCATTTTAATAAAGACCAAAAAAATGGTCATTTTTGAAATTATAAGCATTAGCAGGTTGTTAGAAACTGAAATCAAACAGTTTTCAACTCAAAACTTTATTCTAGGTGATGTTACATTTTCACATAGGACCCCTTGTTCGAAAGGAGCTTCTGAGCTCTCTCGTCCATTGAATTTGTCAGGTTTTGGATGGTTTCTGCTTCAATTGTTTTGCATGAGGACAGAATACCCTCCCAGAGCTGTTGCTTAGATGTGAACTGCCTCCCGCCATCATAGACACTCCTTTTAATGATGCTCCAAAGGTTCTGAATGGGGTAGAGGTCAGGGGAGCATGGGGGTCACACCATAAGTTTGTCCCCTTTTATGCCCATATCAGCCAGAGATGCAGACGTTTTATGTGCAGCATGAGATGGTGCATCATCATGCAGAAAAATGATCTTGCTGTGAAATACACGGTTCTTCTTCTTGAACCATGGCAGGAAGTGCTGTTTGAGAAAATCCACATACATTATGGAGTTCATCTTTAGCGCCTTCAGGGATCCTAAAGGGGCCGAGAATCTCTCTCCCCATGATTCCAGCCCAAAACATTACTCCACCTCCTCCTTGTTGGCGCTGTAGCCGTGTTTGCGTGGGGTGTCCATCAACCAGCCATCCTCCACTCCATCCATCTGGACCATCGAGCGCTGCACGGCACTCATCCGTGAACAAAACAGTTTTGAAATCAGTCTTCATGTAATGTTTGGCCCACTGGAGCCGTTTCTGCTTGTGTGAAGTGGATAGAGGAGGTCGACAGGATGGCGTATGCACAGCTGCAAACCTCTGAAGGACCCTGCATCTTGTTGTTCGGGGGACGTTGGAGGCACAAGCAGCTTCAAAAACTTGTCTGCTGCTATGACAAGGCTTTTTTGCCGCTGCTCTTTCAACCTGACGTAATTGCCTGTAGGAAAGAGTCCTCAATTTGCCCTTATCAGCACGCACACGTGTGTACTGTGAATCAGCTACATACTTCTTGATTGCCAAGACACTTCATCCTGATCATCGCACAATGTTGATTGTAGTCATGCCTTGACCTAAACATTCCACAATTTGTTGCTTCTCAGCAGCCGACACATCCTTTTTCTTTCCCATTTTGGCAGAAAATGTAGGCTGCTTAATAATGTGAGAGAGCCTTCTTAAGTAGTCTTGCCTTTCATTGGACACACCTGCCAAACTAATTAGCACAGGTGTCTGCAATTGCTTACAGTGATATAAAGAGCCCTGACACACATCACCATCAATGAGTTTAACTGACAAACAAACAAATTCTTCCCTTATCACTCCTAAACACTTTTTGCATAATAATTTGGAACGCGGTGTACATGTGCTTTTCCACAAAACACCAGCGGTTCACGTAGTGAATCTTACAGTTCTAACTTGCCAACCGTGGTCTGTATGGAATTGTTCAATAAAGGGCCCAAAATTAAGATAACATAGATGGGAGAGGTCTCTATGAATAGGAATTCCTAAGTATTTGATACCCTGTGAGGGCCAGGCAAAGGGAAAGTTGGACTGGATGGAATCCTATATGGATTTGGGGAGGGAGACATCGAGGGCCTCAGACTTCGCTGCATTGATTTTAAAATTTTACCATGTAACAAAGTGATCTATTTCAGCCATAACAGCATGGATGGATATATGTGATTGAGTGATATATACTAGGACATCATCAGCAAATAGAGAGCACTTGTACTCGGTGCCTCCCACCTCAATCCACCTAATATTGGGGTTATGGCGAATTGATGAGAGCAGGTGCTCCGTCACTAGGATGTATAAGAGAGGGGACAGAGGACATCCCTGCCTTGTCCCATTGGTGATTGTGAAAGGTGATGAAAATGTTCTGACGCACCCCCTGGGCCTTGGGACACCCGGAGCCGGACCCTTTTTGGTGGATGCTGGTGGTTGTAGTCTTCGTGGCGGCGACCCGGTTCCGTGGCTCAGGGCGGTCAAACCAGTGGCGGAACTATTTATGTGGTTTTGATGTTTAAATGTCCGACTACGCCACCCGTGGATTGCGGTCAGAGTGAACCGCCGCTACAGGGCAGACCGCTGAGGCTGGTGTTGTGGGTGCAGCAGAGCGTAGCATAACTCCCCACGGGAGGAGTATAGCCTCAGGGCAGTGTATGCGGAGGATGGGGGTGATGGTGCAGGGCAGCAGCAGTAATGACACGGAGTCAGTGATGCAGTCCAGGGCCTTTACTCACAGTTCTTATTATCCAGACCACGTCTGTAGGTAACGGCTGCCCACGTCGTACTGTGCTCACCAGGTGAGGGGCTCAGACAACTCCCAGATAACTTTGGAGCGCTTCACAGGACCCCCTTTGTGTGTCCTTTGTCTGGCCTTTCTTACCAACACTTCTGTCCGGCTGCCTCGGGCCTCCTCTCGGTAAACTTGGCGCCAGTTTCCCTGACCCTATGTGGTGCCTTCCTAGCGGGTGTAGCGAGGGGCTGCGCCACATAAAATGTCAGAGCCTCCGGTTTCTAGCTGAGGGTCATTTCCTGCCTCCACTAGTTCGGGGACCGGTCTCCCCCTTTGGCCTGACCCCTCCACGCAGGTGGATTCGGGCGTGCGGTGGCGACTCGCCCGTCCTCACTCCTGGGATCCCTTCATTCCTCGTTCCTGGAGCCTTCTCCACTCCTCTTCCTTCCTTCTCCCTCTTCCAGGCCTGGGCCTCTGTTACTAGGCCCGCCTCCGGAGCAGAGCTCATGCAGAGCCCCTGCTCCCTGCCACTTCTGCTCAGACTTCTCTGCACTGAATAAAGATGGTGCCCACCTTTTATACTCCCTTCTCAATGCACCCAGGAACTGCTTCCTCCCTGCTCCTGCACTACAGGGTTCCCCTTCCTCAGTGTTCCCTCCCCCCACTCCAGCCAGGGACAGGGACTGTCGTGCCCATCTCAGGGGCATATTGGTCGCCCTGCCCCACGGCAATGTGGTGTAATGCATGCAGGTGTCGGGTCCTGATCCACACTCCATCCTTACCTGAGAGTGAGATATCACACCTCTGGGTGAGGTGCAATACGTCTGTAGCAACCGAGCCCTCAGGGTGCTACAGTTCCATTTATCTTCAGCCTAGGTGACGTATTGCGATACAGGGCCGTGATTTTGGCTATAAAAGGGTCCCCTAGACCCCTACCCCAAGCTTTTTAAGAGAATCATATATGGCGTGCCAGGAGACTCTATGGAATGCTTTCTCAGCATCCAACGAGAGTATCTAATTACAAATTTTTAACTGCATCTAGCCCAGGAAATACTTTGTGCCTAGTAGCAGTGTCTGCTAGTCAGCGGATTATCCCGGCTGTTAAGCAAGCTACACCACCTGTAGTTTAGACACTTAATTTTTTCAAAGGAAATGCTTCGGGACCATGGGATACTCAGTGAAGAGCATCAGGAGGCACCCCAAGGCATAGGGGCTGGGACTGGCAGTAGGATGCCTTGCGGTGGACAGCCGAGCTCGATCCTTATAAAAGCTTTTTAACTGCAGCAGCTTTAGTGGACGCTACTGGAGCTGGAATTACGCGGCTGCTGGCATGAGACTTGCCCTCCAATAGATCCTTGTAAATGGATTTAAAGTGTATTCATTCAAATTAGAGAGACAATTTAAATTAAAAAGCTTAGAGCTGCCTCCACCACAGGGGGGCTCGCTCGACCCACCAGCGGACAGGCACCAGTATTGGGAGAGGGGGGCTGGCCATCAGGGTTCACCGCGGCTCTGGCACAAACCCGGCGACACGGAGGTGGCACGGGCAGGAGCGGACTGGCCGTGTCGGCTTCTCACTTTTTGGATTTTAGAAGGGCATGACATGCCTATATCTGTGTCTCCCCCTCCTTTTACTCCTCCACCTCTTTTATTTTTGCATGACTATATGTACTTGTCACTTTTCCATGTGTTAGTTGTGTCTTCTGAGCAGTTTGTCAGCTTTTGGACACCTTTAAAGGTGTTTTCTATGTGTTTCTATGTGTTTTTGTTTGCCTGCCATTGGTTTTAACGGTGTTCGAAGGTGTTCGACGAACAGTTCGACGAACAGTTCGGCGAACACACGGGTGTTCGACGAACCGAACCGAACTCGAACACTACGGGGGTGGCTCAACACTAGTCATGACACTAGCGGAGGTTGCTGGTGGAGCAGTCAGAGTGTCCAGGCGAGAGTTGACATTCCGCAGATGACTCAGGATGGACTCCTGTTGGGACCTCTGACGGGACAGTTCATGACATAGGTCCGAGAGCGAGGGAGCTTGGGTGCCACCGGGTTCCATGGCCCGAGCAAACTGTAACGGGTCTGGGAGGTGGAACCTCTGAGCAACAATACAAAGGGGCAGTCCTTGTAAGGAAGCGGGTGGCTCCCAGGGTAGGCGGGCAGGAGGTCACGGCAAGTGACGGGGACAGTCTCTGGGTAGAAGGGCAGGAGGTCACGGCAAGTTACGGGGACAGTCTCTTGACAGGCGGGTGGTCACGGCAAGTGACGGCTAAGCCTCCAGATAGGCTAGCAGGCGGGTAGCAGGTGGACGCTCCCAGGTGAGCGGGCAAGAGTCTCTGGACAGGCAGGTGGTCACAGCAGGTGACGGCAGAGCCTCCAGGTAGGCTAGCAGGCAGGTAGCAGGCGGACGCTCCCAGGTGAGCGGGTAAGAGTCTCTGAACAGGCAGGTGGTCACAGCACGTGACGGCAGAGCCTCCAGGTAGGCTAGCAGGCAGGTAGCAGGCGGACGCTCCCAGGTGAGCGGGTAAGAGTCTCTGGACAGGCAGGTGGTCACAGCACGTGACGCAGAGCCTCCTGGTAGGATAGGAGGCAGGTAGAAGATGAGCGCTCCCAGGTGAGCGGGCAATCAGATCCATAGACAGACTGGCAGGGCTGGTAGGCAGACTGTCGGACCGCAGGAATGCAAGTAGATAGACAAGTATCTGGCAGGTATCAAGCAGGAATCTGGCAGGTAACTGGCAGGTAACTGGCAGGTATCTGGTAACGGGACCTGAGGGCTGAAGCAGAGTGATAGGCTATGCAACAACATTGCTCGGGCACCTCCATTTTGGAGGAAGTGCCTTATATATGGTGAGGTCCTCCGGCCATTGGCCGGGGACTCCTTAGGACGGCGCGCGTGGCCCCTTTAAGAGAGGGGGAGGACGAGGCCGGGCACGGAGCGGAGAGGTGAGGGGAACAGCGTCCCTGCCTAGCAGGAGGCAGGGACGCCGACACTACACTTTCCAAGCAAAAGCTGCCAAAAATTAGGACGGAGCAACATGCAATGCCCCTTACAAGAGCCATGCAGTACAACATATTACAAACATAAGTCCCATTATTGGGGAGTGGGTGTCCCATAGTATTTGCTTATGCTTTCCCAGCAAAAGCTGCCAAAAATTAGGACGGAGCAACTTGCAATGCCCCTTACAAGAGCGATGCAGTACAGCATATTACAAACATAAGTCCCATTATTGGTGAGTGGGTGTCCCATAGTATTTGCTTATGCTTTCCCAGCAAAAGCTGACAAAAATTAGGACGGAGCAACTTGCATTGCCCCTTACAACAGCCATGCAGTACAGCATATTACAAACATAAGTCCCATTATTGGGGAGTGGGTGTCCCATAGTATTTGCTTATGCTTTCCAATCAAAAGCTGCCAAAAATTAGGATGGAGCAACTTGCAATGCCCCTTAAAAGAGCCATGCAGTACAGCATATTACAAACATAAGTCCCATTATTGGGGAGTGGGTGTCCCATAGTATTTGCTTATGCTTTCCCAGCAAAAGCTGACAAAAATTAGGACGGAGCAACTTGCAATGCCCCTTACAAGAGCCATGCAGTACAGCATATTACAAACATAAGTCCCATTATTGGGGAGTGGGTGTCCCATAGTATTTGCTTATGCTTTCCAAGCAAAAGCTGCCAAAAATTAGGATGGAGCAACTTCAATGCCCCTTACAAGAGCCATGCAGTACAGCATATTACAAACATAAGTCCCATTATTGGGGAGTGGGTGTCCCATAGTATTTGCTTATGCTTTCCCAGCAAAAGCTGCCAAAAATTAGGACGGAGCAACTTGCAATGCCCCTTACAAGAGCCATGCAGTACAGCATATTACAAACATAAGTCCCATTATTGGGGAGTGGGTGTCCCATAGTATTTGCTTATGCTTTCCCAGCAAAAGCTGACAAAAATTAGGACGGAGCAACTTGCAATGCCCCTTACAAGAGCCATGCAGTACAGCATATTACAAACATAAGTCCCATTATTGGGGAGTGGGTGTCCCATAGTATTTGCTTATGCTTTCCCAGCAAAAGCTGCCAAAAATTAGGACGGAGCAACTTGCAATGCCCCTTACAAGAGCCATGCAGTACAGCATATTACAAACATAAGTCCCATTATTGGGGAGTGGGTGTCCCATAGTATTTGCTTATGCTTTCCCAGCAAAAGCTGACAAAAATTAGGACGGAGCAACTTGCAATGCCCCATACAAGAGCCATGCAGTACAGCATATTACAAACATAAGTCCCATTATTGGGGAGTGGGTGTCCCATAGTATTTGCTTATGCTTTCCAAGCAAAAGCTGCCAAAAATTAGGATGGAGCAACTTCAATACCCCTTTCAAGAGCCATGCAGTACAGCATATTACAAACATAAGTCCCATTATTGGGGAGTGGGTGTCCCATAGTATTTGCTTATGCTTTCCCAGCAAAAGCTGCCAACAATTAGGACGGAGCAACTTGCAATGCCCCTTACAAGAGCCATGCAGTACAGCATATTACAAACATAAGTCCCATTATTGGGGAGTGGGTGTCCCATAGTATTTGCTTATGCTTTCCAAGCAAAAGCTGCCAACAATTAGGACGGAGCAACTTGCAATGCCCCTTACAAGAGCCATGCAGTACAGCATATTACAAACATAAGTCCCAATTTTGGGGAGTGGGTGTCCCATAGTATTTGCTTATGCTTTCCCAGCAAAAGCTGCCAAAAATTAGGACGGAGCAACTTCAATGCCCCTTACAAGAGCCATGCAGTACAGCATATTACAAACATAAGTCCCATTATTGGGGAGTGGGTGTCCCATAGTATTTGCTTATGCTTTCCCAGCAAAAGGTGCCAAAAATTAGAACCGAGCAACTTGCAATGCCCCTTACAAGTGCCATGCAGTACAGCATATTACAAACATAAGTCCCATTATTGGGGAGTGGGTGTCCCATAGTATTTGCTTATGCTTTCCCAGCAAAAGCTGCCAAAAATTAGGACGGAGCAACTTGCAATGCCCCTTACAAGAGCCATGCAGTACAGCATATTACAAACATAAGTCCCATTATTGGGGAGTGGGTGTCCCATAGTATTTGCTTATGCTTTCCCAGCAAAAGCTGCCAACAATTAGGACGCAGTAACTTGCAATGCCCCTTACAAGAGCCATGCAGTACAGCATATTACAAACATAAGTCCCATTATTGGGGAGTGGGTGTCCCAAAGTATTTGCTTATGCTTTCCAAGCAAAAGCTGCAAAAAATTAGGACGGAGCAACTTGCAATGTCCCTTACAAGAGCCATGCAGTACAGCATATTACAAACATAAGTCCCATTATTGGGGAGTGGGTGTCCCATAGTATTTGCTTATGCTTTCCCAGCAAAAGCTGCCAAAAATTAGGACGGAGCAACTTGCAATGCCCCTTACAAGAGCCATGCAGTACAGCATATTACAAACATAAGTCCCATTATTGGGGAGTGGGTGTCCCATAGTATTTGCTTATGCTTTCCCAGCAAAAGCTGACAAAAATTAGGACGGAGCAACTTGCAATGCCCCTTACAAGAGCCATGCAGTACAGCATATTACAAACATAAGTCCCATTATTGGGGAGTGGGTGTCCCATAGTATTTGCTTATGCTTTCCAAGCAAAAGCTGCCAAAAATTAGGACGGAGCAACTTGCTATGCCCCTTACAAGAGGCATGCAGTACAGCATATTACAAACATAAGTCCCATTATTGGGGAGTGGGTGTCCCATAGTATTTGCTTATGCTTTCCCAGCAAAAGCTGCCAACAATTAGGACGCAGTAACTTGCAATGCCCCTTACAAGAGCCATGCAGTACAGCATATTACAAACATAAGTCCCATTATTGGGGAGTGGGTGTCCCATAGTATTTGCTTATGCTTTCCCAGCAAAAGCTGCCAAAAATTAGGACGGAGCAACTTGCAATGCCCCTTACAAGAGCCATGCAGTACAGCATATTACAAACATAAGTCCCATTATTGGGGAGTGGGTGTCCCATAGTATTTGCTTATGCTTTCCAAGCAAAAGCTGCCAACAATTAGGACGGAGCAACTTGCAATGCCCCTTACAAGAGCCATGCAGTACAGCATATTACAAACATAAGTCCCATTTTTGGGGAGTGGGTGTCCCATAGTATTTGCTTATGCTTTCCCAGCAAAAGCTGCCAAAAATTAGGACGGAGCAACTTCAATGCCCCTTTCAAGAGCCATGCAGTACAGCATATTACAAACATAAGTCCCATTATTGGGGAGTGGGTGTCCCATAGTATTTGCTTATGCTTTCCCAGCAAAAGGTGCCAAAAATTAGGACTGAGCAACTTGCAATGCCCCTTACAAGTGCCATGCAGTACAGCATATTACAAACATAAGTCCCATTATTGGGGAGTGGGTGTCCCATAGTATTTGCTTATGCTTTCCCAGCAAAAGCTGCCAAAAATTAGGACGGAGCAACTTGCAATGCCCCTTACAAGAGCCATGCAGTACAGCATATTACAAACATAAGTCCCATTATTGGGGAGTGGGTGTCCCATAGTATTTGCTTATGCTTTCCCAGCAAAAGCTGCCAACAATTAGGACGCAGTAACTTGCAATGCCCCTTACAAGAGCCATGCAGTACAGCATATTACAAACATAAGTCCCATTATTGGGGAGTGGGTGTCCCATAGTATTTGCTTATGCTTTCCAAGCAAAAGCTGCCAAAAATTAGGACGGAGCAACTTGCAATGTCCCTTACAAGAGCCATGCCGTACAGCATATTACAAACATAAGTCCCATTATTGGGGAGTGGGTGTCCCATAGTATTTGCTTATGCTTTCCCAGCAAAAGCTGACAAAAATTAGGACGGAGCAACTTGCAATGCCCCTTACAAGAGCCATGCAGTACAGCATATTACAAACATAAGTCCCATTATTGGGGAGTGGGTGTCCCATAGTATTTGCTTATGCTTTCCAAGCAAAAGCTGCCAAAAATTAGGACGGAGCAACTTGCTATGCCCCTTACAAGAGGCATGCAGTACAGCATATTACAAACATAAGTCCCATTATTGGGGAGTGGGTGTCCCATAGTATTTGCTTATGCTTTCCCAGCAAAAGCTGCCAACAATTAGGACGCAGTAACTTGCAATGCCCCTTACAAGAGCCATGCAGTACAGCATATTACAAACATAAGTCCCATTATTGGGGAGTGGGTGTCCCATAGTATTTGCTTATGCTTTCCAAGCAAAAGCTGCCAAAAATTAGGACGGAGCAACTTCAATGCCCCTTACAAGAGCCATGCAGTACAGCATATTACAAACATATGTCCCATTATTGGGGAGTGGGTGTCCCATAGTATTTGCTTATGCTTTCCCAGTAAAAGCTGCCAAAAATTAGGATGGAGCAACTTGCAATGCCCCTTACAAGAGCCATGCAGTACAGCATATTACAAACATAAGTCCCATTATTGGGGAGTGGGTGTCCCATAGTATTTGCTTAAGCTTTCCCAGCAAAAGCTGCAAAAAATTAGGACGGAGCAACTTGCAATGCCCCTTACAAGAGCCATGCAGTACAGCATATTACAAACATAAGTCCCATTATTGGGGAGTGGGTGTCCCATAGTATTTGCTTATGCTTTCCAAGCAAAAGCTGCCAAAAATTAGGACGGAGCAACTTGCAATGCCCCTTACAAGAGCCATGCAGTACAGCATATTACAAACATAAGTCCCATTATTGGGGAGTGGGTGTCCCATAGTATTTGCTTATGCTTTCCCAGCAAAAGCTGCCAACAATTAGGACGGAGCAACTTGCAATGCCCCTTACAAGAGCCATGCAGTACAGCATATTACAAACATAAGTCCCATTATTGGGGAGTGGGTGTCCCATAGTATTTGCTTATGCTTTCCCAGCAAAAGCTGACAAAAATTAGGACGGAGCAACTTGCAATGCCCCTTACAAGAGCCATGCAGTACAGCATATTACAAACATAAGTCCCATTATTGGGGAGTGGGTGTCCCATAGTATTTGCTTATGCTTTCCAAGCAAAAGCTGCCAAAAATTAGGACGGAGCAACTTGCTATGCCCCTTACAAGAGGCATGCAGTACAGCATATTACAAACATAAGTCCCATTATTGGGGAGTGGGTGTCCCATAGTATTTGCTTATGCTTTCCCAGCAAAAGCTGCCAACAATTAGGACGCAGTAACTTGCAATGCCCCTTACAAGAGCCATGCAGTACAGCATATTACAAACATAAGTCCCATTATTGGGGAGTGGGTGTCCCATAGTATTTGCTTATGCTTTCCCAGCAAAAGCTGCCAAAAATTAGGACGGAGCAACTTCAATGCCCCTTACAAGAGCCATGCAGTACAGCATATTACAAACATTAGTCCCATTATTGGGGAGTGGGTGTCCCATAGTATTTGCTTATGCTTTCCCAGTAAAAGCTGCCAAAAATTAGGATGGAGCAACTTGCAATGCCCCTTACAAGAGCCATGCAGTACAGCATATTACAAACATAAGTCCCATTATTGGGGAGTGGGTGTCCCATAGTATTTGCTTAAGCTTTCCCAGCAAAAGCTGCAAAAAATTAGGACGGAGCAACTTGCAATGCCCCTTACAAGAGCCATGCAGTACAGCATATTACAAACATAAGTCCCATTATTGGGGAGTGGGTGTCCCATAGTATTTGCTTATGCTTTCCAAGCAAAAGCTGCCAAAAATTAGGACGGAGCAACTTGCAATGCCCCTTACAAGAGCCATGCAGTACAGCATATTACAAACATAAGTCCCATTATTGGGGAGTGGGTGTCCCATAGTATTTGCTTATGCTTTCCCAGCAAAAGCTGCCAACAATTAGGACGGAGCAACTTGCAATGCCCCTTACAAGAGCCATGCAGTACAGCATATTACAAACATAAGTCCCATTATTGGGGAGTGGGTGTCCCATAGTATTTGCTCATGCTTTCCCAGCAAAAGCTGCCAAAAATTAGGACGGAGCAACTTCAATGCCCTTTTCAAGAGCCATGCAGTACATCATATTACAAACATAAGTCCCATTATTGGGGAGTGGGTGTCCCATAGTGTTTGCTTATGCTTTCCCAGCAAAAGCTGCCAAAAATTAGAACGGAGCAACTTGCAATGCCCCTTACAAGAGCCATGCAGTACAGCATATTACAAACATAAGTCCCATTATTGGGGAGTGGGTGTCCCATGGTATTTGATTATGCTTTCCCAGCAAAAGCTGACAAAAATTAGGACGGAGCAACTTGCAATGCCCCTTACAAGAGCCATGCAGTACAGCATATTACAAACATAAGTCCCATTATTGGGGAGTGGGTGTCCCATAGTATTTGCTTATGCTTTCCAAGCAAAAGCTGCCAACAATTAGGACGGAGCAACTTGCAATGCCCCTTACAAGAGCCATGCAGTACAGCATATTACAAACATAAGTCCCATTTTTGGGGAGTGGGTGTCCCATAGTATTTGCTTATGCTTTCCCAGCAAAAGCTGACAAAAATTAGGACGGAGCAACTTGCAATGCCCCTTACAAGAGCCATGCAGTACAGCATATTACAAACATAAGTCCCATTATTGGGGAGTGGGTGTCCCATAGTATTTGCTTATGCTTTCCCAGCAAAAGGTGCCAAAAATTAGGACCGAGCAACTTGCAATGCCCCTTACAAGTGCCATGCAGTACAGCATATTACAAACATAAGTCCCATTATTGGGGAGTGGGTGTCCCATAGTATTTGCTTATGCTTTCCCAGCAAAAGCTGCCAAAAATTAGGACAGAGCAACTTGAAATGCCCCTTACAAAAGCCATGCAGTACAGCATATTACAAACATAAGTCCCATTATTGGGGAGTGGGTGTCCCATAGTATTTGCTTATGCTTTCCCAGCAAAAGCTGCCAACAATTAGGACGCAGTAACTTGCAATGCCCCTTACAAGAGCCATGCAGTACAGCATATTACAAACATAAGTCCCATTATTGGGGAGTGGGTGTCCCATAGTATTTGCTTATGCTTTCCAAGCAAAAGCTGCCAAAAATTAGGACGGAGCAACTTGCAATGTCCCTTACAAGAGCCATGCCGTACAGCATATTACAAACATAAGTCCCATTATTGGGGAGTGGGTGTCCCATAGTATTTGCTTATGCTTTCCCAGCAAAAGCTGACAAAAATTAGGACGGAGCAACTTGCAATGCCCCTTACAAGAGCCATGCAGTACAGCATATTACAAACATAAGTCCCATTATTGGGGAGTGGGTGTCCCATAGTATTTGCTTATGCTTTCCAAGCAAAAGCTGCCAAAAATTAGGACGGAGCAACTTGCTATGCCCCTTACAAGAGGCATGCAGTACAGCATATTACAAACATAAGTCCCATTATTGGGGAGTGGGTGTCCCATAGTATTTGCTTATGCTTTCCCAGCAAAAGCTGCCAACAATTAGGACGCAGTAACTTGCAATGCCCCTTACAAGAGCCATGCAGTACAGCATATTACAAACATAAGTCCCATTATTGGGGAGTGGGTGTCCCATAGTATTTGCTTATGCTTTCCAAGCAAAAGCTGCCAAAAATTAGGACGGAGCAACTTCAATGCCCCTTACAAGAGCCATGCAGTACAGCATATTACAAACATATGTCCCATTATTGGGGAGTGGGTGTCCCATAGTATTTGCTTATGCTTTCCCAGTAAAAGCTGCCAAAAATTAGGATGGAGCAACTTGCAATGCCCCTTACAAGAGCCATGCAGTACAGCATATTACAAACATAAGTCCCATTATTGGGGAGTGGGTGTCCCATAGTATTTGCTTAAGCTTTCCCAGCAAAAGCTGCAAAAAATTAGGACGGAGCAACTTGCAATGCCCCTTACAAGAGCCATGCAGTACAGCATATTACAAACATAAGTCCCATTATTGGGGAGTGGGTGTCCCATAGTATTTGCTTATGCTTTCCAAGCAAAAGCTGCCAAAAATTAGGACGGAGCAACTTGCAATGCCCCTTACAAGAGCCATGCAGTACAGCATATTACAAACATAAGTCCCATTATTGGGGAGTGGGTGTCCCATAGTATTTGCTTATGCTTTCCCAGCAAAAGCTGCCAACAATTAGGACGGAGCAACTTGCAATGCCCCTTACAAGAGCCATGCAGTACAGCATATTACAAACATAAGTCCCATTATTGGGGAGTGGGTGTCCCATAGTATTTGCTTATGCTTTCCCAGCAAAAGCTGACAAAAATTAGGACGGAGCAACTTGCAATGCCCCTTACAAGAGCCATGCAGTACAGCATATTACAAACATAAGTCCCATTATTGGGGAGTGGGTGTCCCATAGTATTTGCTTATGCTTTCCAAGCAAAAGCTGCCAAAAATTAGGACGGAGCAACTTGCTATGCCCCTTACAAGAGGCATGCAGTACAGCATATTACAAACATAAGTCCCATTATTGGGGAGTGGGTGTCCCATAGTATTTGCTTATGCTTTCCCAGCAAAAGCTGCCAACAATTAGGACGCAGTAACTTGCAATGCCCCTTACAAGAGCCATGCAGTACAGCATATTACAAACATAAGTCCCATTATTGGGGAGTGGGTGTCCCATAGTATTTGCTTATGCTTTCCCAGCAAAAGCTGCCAAAAATTAGGACGGAGCAACTTCAATGCCCCTTACAAGAGCCATGCAGTACAGCATATTACAAACATTAGTCCCATTATTGGGGAGTGGGTGTCCCATAGTATTTGCTTATGCTTTCCCAGTAAAAGCTGCCAAAAATTAGGATGGAGCAACTTGCAATGCCCCTTACAAGAGCCATGCAGTACAGCATATTACAAACATAAGTCCCATTATTGGGGAGTGGGTGTCCCATAGTATTTGCTTAAGCTTTCCCAGCAAAAGCTGCAAAAAATTAGGACGGAGCAACTTGCAATGCCCCTTACAAGAGCCATGCAGTACAGCATATTACAAACATAAGTCCCATTATTGGGGAGTGGGTGTCCCATAGTATTTGCTTATGCTTTCCAAGCAAAAGCTGCCAAAAATTAGGACGGAGCAACTTGCAATGCCCCTTACAAGAGCCATGCAGTACAGCATATTACAAACATAAGTCCCATTATTGGGGAGTGGGTGTCCCATAGTATTTGCTCATGCTTTCCCAGCAAAAGCTGCCAAAAATTAGGACGGAGCAACTTCAATGCCCTTTTCAAGAGCCATGCAGTACATCATATTACAAACATAAGTCCCATTATTGGGGAGTGGGTGTCCCATAGTGTTTGCTTATGCTTTCCCAGCAAAAGCTGCCAAAAATTAGAACGGAGCAACTTGCAATGCCCCTTACAAGAGCCATGCAGTACAGCATATTACAAACATAAGTCCCATTATTGGGGAGTGGGTGTCCCATGGTATTTGATTATGCTTTCCCAGCAAAAGCTGACAAAAATTAGGACGGAGCAACTTGCAATGCCCCTTACAAGAGCCATGCAGTACAGCATATTACAAACATAAGTCCCATTATTGGGGAGTGGGTGTCCCATAGTATTTGCTTATGCTTTCCAAGCAAAAGCTGCCAACAATTAGGACGGAGCAACTTGCAATGCCCCTTACAAGAGCCATGCAGTACAGCATATTACAAACATAAGTCCCATTTTTGGGGAGTGGGTGTCCCATAGTATTTGCTTATGCTTTCCCAGCAAAAGCTGACAAAAATTAGGACGGAGCAACTTGCAATGCCCCTTACAAGAGCCATGCAGTACAGCATATTACAAACATAAGTCCCATTATTGGGGAGTGGGTGTCCCATAGTATTTGCTTATGCTTTCCCAGCAAAAGGTGCCAAAAATTAGGACCGAGCAACTTGCAATGCCCCTTACAAGTGCCATGCAGTACAGCATATTACAAACATAAGTCCCATTATTGGGGAGTGGGTGTCCCATAGTATTTGCTTATGCTTTCCCAGCAAAAGCTGCCAAAAATTAGGACAGAGCAACTTGAAATGCCCCTTACAAAAGCCATGCAGTACAGCATATTACAAACATAAGTCCCATTATTGGGGAGTGGGTGTCCCATAGTATTTGCTTATGCTTTCCCAGCAAAAGCTGCCAACAATTAGGACGCAGTAACTTGCAATGCCCCTTACAAGAGCCATGCAGTACAGCATATTACAAACATAAGTCCCATTATTGGGGAGTGGGTGTCCCATAGTATTTGCTTATGCTTTCCAAGCAAAAGCTGCCAAAAATTAGGACGGAGCAACTTGCAATGTCCCTTACAAGAGCCATGCCGTACAGCATATTACAAACATAAGTCCCATTATTGGGGAGTGGGTGTCCCATAGTATTTGCTTATGCTTTCCCAGCAAAAGCTGACAAAAATTAGGACGGAGCAACTTGCAATGCCCCTTACAAGAGCCATGCAGTACAGCATATTACAAACATAAGTCCCATTATTGGGGAGTGGGTGTCCCATAGTATTTGCTTATGCTTTCCAAGCAAAAGCTGCCAAAAATTAGGACGGAGCAACTTGCTATGCCCCTTACAAGAGGCATGCAGTACAGCATATTACAAACATAAGTCCCATTATTGGGGAGTGGGTGTCCCATAGTATTTGCTTATGCTTTCCCAGCAAAAGCTGCCAACAATTAGGACGCAGTAACTTGCAATGCCCCTTACAAGAGCCATGCAGTACAGCATATTACAAACATAAGTCCCATTATTGGGGAGTGGGTGTCCCATAGTATTTGCTTATGCTTTCCAAGCAAAAGCTGCCAAAAATTAGGACGGAGCAACTTCAATGCCCCTTACAAGAGCCATGCAGTACAGCATATTACAAACATATGTCCCATTATTGGGGAGTGGGTGTCCCATAGTATTTGCTTATGCTTTCCCAGTAAAAGCTGCCAAAAATTAGGATGGAGCAACTTGCAATGCCCCTTACAAGAGCCATGCAGTACAGCATATTACAAACATAAGTCCCATTATTGGGGAGTGGGTGTCCCATAGTATTTGCTTAAGCTTTCCCAGCAAAAGCTGCAAAAAATTAGGACGGAGCAACTTGCAATGCCCCTTACAAGAGCCATGCAGTACAGCATATTACAAACATAAGTCCCATTATTGGGGAGTGGGTGTCCCATAGTATTTGCTTATGCTTTCCAAGCAAAAGCTGCCAAAAATTAGGACGGAGCAACTTGCAATGCCCCTTACAAGAGCCATGCAGTACAGCATATTACAAACATAAGTCCCATTATTGGGGAGTGGGTGTCCCATAGTATTTGCTTATGCTTTCCCAGCAAAAGCTGCCAACAATTAGGACGGAGCAACTTGCAATGCCCCTTACAAGAGCCATGCAGTACAGCATATTACAAACATAAGTCCCATTATTGGGGAGTGGGTGTCCCATAGTATTTGCTTATGCTTTCCCAGCAAAAGCTGACAAAAATTAGGACGGAGCAACTTGCAATGCCCCTTACAAGAGCCATGCAGTACAGCATATTACAAACATAAGTCCCATTATTGGGGAGTGGGTGTCCCATAGTATTTGCTTATGCTTTCCAAGCAAAAGCTGCCAAAAATTAGGACGGAGCAACTTGCTATGCCCCTTACAAGAGGCATGCAGTACAGCATATTACAAACATAAGTCCCATTATTGGGGAGTGGGTGTCCCATAGTATTTGCTTATGCTTTCCCAGCAAAAGCTGCCAACAATTAGGACGCAGTAACTTGCAATGCCCCTTACAAGAGCCATGCAGTACAGCATATTACAAACATAAGTCCCATTATTGGGGAGTGGGTGTCCCATAGTATTTGCTTATGCTTTCCCAGCAAAAGCTGCCAAAAATTAGGACGGAGCAACTTCAATGCCCCTTACAAGAGCCATGCAGTACAGCATATTACAAACATTAGTCCCATTATTGGGGAGTGGGTGTCCCATAGTATTTGCTTATGCTTTCCCAGTAAAAGCTGCCAAAAATTAGGATGGAGCAACTTGCAATGCCCCTTACAAGAGCCATGCAGTACAGCATATTACAAACATAAGTCCCATTATTGGGGAGTGGGTGTCCCATAGTATTTGCTTAAGCTTTCCCAGCAAAAGCTGCAAAAAATTAGGACGGAGCAACTTGCAATGCCCCTTACAAGAGCCATGCAGTACAGCATATTACAAACATAAGTCCCATTATTGGGGAGTGGGTGTCCCATAGTATTTGCTTATGCTTTCCAAGCAAAAGCTGCCAAAAATTAGGACGGAGCAACTTGCAATGCCCCTTACAAGAGCCATGCAGTACAGCATATTACAAACATAAGTCCCATTATTGGGGAGTGGGTGTCCCATAGTATTTGCTTATGCTTTCCCAGCAAAAGCTGCCAACAATTAGGACGGAGCAACTTGCAATGCCCCTTACAAGAGCCATGCAGTACAGCATATTACAAACATAAGTCCCATTATTGGGGAGTGGGTGTCCCATAGTATTTGCTCATGCTTTCCCAGCAAAAGCTGCCAAAAATTAGGACGGAGCAACTTCAATGCCCTTTTCAAGAGCCATGCAGTACATCATATTACAAACATAAGTCCCATTATTGGGGAGTGGGTGTCCCATAGTGTTTGCTTATGCTTTCCCAGCAAAAGCTGCCAAAAATTAGAACGGAGCAACTTGCAATGCCCCTTACAAGAGCCATGCAGTACAGCATATTACAAACATAAGTCCCATTATTGGGGAGTGGGTGTCCCATGGTATTTGATTATGCTTTCCCAGCAAAAGCTGACAAAAATTAGGACGGAGCAACTTGCAATGCCCCTTACAAGAGCCATGCAGTACAGCATATTACAAACATAAGTCCCATTATTGGGGAGTGGGTGTCCCATAGTATTTGCTTATGCTTTCCAAGCAAAAGCTGCCAACAATTAGGACGGAGCAACTTGCAATGCCCCTTACAAGAGCCATGCAGTACAGCATATTACAAACATAAGTCCCATATTTGGGGAGTGGGTGTCCCATAGTATTTGCTTATGCTTTCCCAGCAAAAGCTGACAAAAATTAGGACGGAGCAACTTGCAATGCCCCTTACAAGAGCCATGCAGTACAGCATATTACAAACATAAGTCCCATTATTGGGGAGTGGGTGTCCCATAGTATTTGCTTATGCTTTCCCAGCAAAAGGTGCCAAAAATTAGGACCGAGCAACTTGCAATGCCCCTTACAAGTGCCATGCAGTACAGCATATTACAAACATAAGTCCCATTATTGGGGAGTGGGTGTCCCATAGTATTTGCTTATGCTTTCCCAGCAAAAGCTGCCAAAAATTAGGACAGAGCAACTTGAAATGCCCCTTACAAAAGCCATGCAGTACAGCATATTACAAACATAAGTCCCATTATTGGGGAGTGGGTGTCCCATAGTATTTGCTTATGCTTTCCCAGCAAAAGCTGCCAACAATTAGGACGCAGTAACTTGCAATGCCCCTTACAAGAGCCATGCAGTACAGCATATTACAAACATAAATCCCATTATTGGGGAGTGGGTGTCCCATAGTATTTGCTTATGCTTTCCCAGCAAAAGCAGCCAAAAATTAGGACGGAGCAACTTCAATGCCCCTTACAAGAGCCATGCAGTACAGCATATTACAAACATAAGTCCCATTATTGGGGAGTGGGTGTCCCATAGTATGTGCTTATGCTTTCCCAGCAAAAGCTGCCAAAAATTAGGATGGAGCAACTTGCAATGCCCCTTACAAGAGCCATGCAGTACAGCATATTACAAACATAAGTCCCATTATTGGGGAGTGGGTGTCCCATATTATTTGCTTATGCTTTCCCAGCAAAAGCTGCAAAAAATTAGGACAGAGCAACTTGCAATGCCCCTTACAAGAGCCATGCAGTACAGCATATTACAAACATAAGTCCCATTATTGGGGAGTGGGTTTCCCATAGTATTTGCTTATGCTTTCCCAGCAAAAGCTGCCAAAAATTAGGACGGAGCAACTTCAATGCCCCTTACAAGAGCCATGCAGTACAGCATATTACAAACATAAGTCCCATTATTGGGGAGTGGGTGTCCCATAGTATATGCTTATGCTTTCCCAGCAAAAGCTGCCAAAAATTAGGACGGAGCAACCTGCAATGCCCCTTACAAGAGCCATGCAGTACAGCATATTACAAACATAAGTCCCATTATTGGGGAGTGGGTGTCCCATGGTATTTGATTATGCTTTCCCAGCAAAAGCTGCCAAAAATTAGGATGGAGCAACTTGCAATGCCCCTTACAAGAGCCATGCAGTACAGCATATTACAAACATAAGTCCCATTATTGGGGAGTGGGTGTCCCATAGTATTTGCTTATGCTTTCCAAGCAAAAGCTGCCAACAATTAGGACGGAGCAACTTGCAATGCCCCTTACAAGAGCCATGCAGTACAGCATATTACAAAAATAAGTCCCATTATTGGGGAGTGGGTGTCCCATAGTATTTGCTTATGTTTTCCCAGCAAAAGGTGCCAAAAATTAGGACCGAGCAACTTGCAATGCCCCTTACAAGTGCCATGCAGTACAGCATATTACAAACATAAGTCCCATTATTGGGGAGTGGGTGTCCCATAGTATTTGCTTATGCTTTCCCAGCAAAAGCTGCCAAAAATTAGGACAGAGCAACTTGAAATGCCCCTTACAAAAGCCATGCAGTACAGCATATTACAAACATAAGTCCCATTATTGGGGAGTGGGTGTCCCATAGTATTTGCTTATGCTTTCCCAGCAAAAGCTGCCAACAATTAGGACGCAGTAACTTGCAATGCCCCTTACAAGAGCCATGCAGTACAGCATATTACAAACATAAATCCCATTATTGGGGAGTGGGTGTCCCATAGTATTTGCTTATGCTTTCCCAGCAAAAGCTGCCAAAAATTAGGACGGAGCAACTTCAATGCCCCTTACAAGAGCCATGCAGTACAGCATATTACAAACATAAGTCCCATTATTGGGGAGTGGGTGTCCCATAGTATTTGCTTATGCTTTCCCAGCAAAAGCTGCCAAAAATTAGGATGGAGCAACTTGCAATGCCCCTTACAAGAGCCATGCAGTACAGCATATTACAAACATAAGTCCCATTATTGGGGAGTGGGTGTCCCATATTATTTGCTTATGCTTTCCCAGCAAAAGCTGCAAAAAATTAGGACAGAGCAACTTGCAATGCCCCTTACAAGAGCCATGCAGTACAGCATATTACAAACATAAGTCCCATTATTGGGGAGTGGGTGTCCCATAGTATTTGCTTATGCTTTCCCAGCAAAAGCTGCCAAAAATTAGGACGGAGCAACTTCAATGCCCCTTACAAGAGCCATGCAGTACAGCATATTACAAACATAAGTCCCATTATTGGGGAGTGGGTGTCCCATAGTATATGCTTATGCTTTCCCAGCAAAAGCTGCCAAAAATTAGGACGGAGCAACTTGCAATGCCCCTTACAAGAGCCATGCAGTACAGCATATTACAAACATAAGTCCCATTATTGGGGAGTGGGTGTCCCATGGTATTTGATTATGCTTTCCCAGCAAAAGCTGCCAAAAATTAGGACGGAGCAACTTGCAATGCCCCTTACAAGAGCCATGCAGTACAGCATATTACAAACATAAGTCCCATTATTGGGGAGTGGGTGGCCCATAGTATTTGCTTATGCTTTCCAAGCAAAAGCTGCCAAAAATTAGGGCGGAGCAACTTGCAATGCCCCTTACAAGAGCCATGCAGTACAGCATATTACAAACATAAGTCCCATTATTGGGGAGTGGGTGTCCCATAGTATTTGCTTATGCTTTCCCAGCAAAAGCTGCCAAAAATTAGGACGGAGCAACTTGCAATGCCCCTTACAAGAGCCATGCAGTACAGCATATTACAAACATATGTCCCATTATTGGGGAGTGGGTGTCCCATAGTATTTGCTTATGCTTTCCCAGCAAAAGTTGCCAAAAATTAGGACGGAGCAACTTGCAATGCCCCTTACAAGTGCCATGCAGTACAACATATTACAAACATAAGTCCCATTATTGGGGAGTGGGTGTCCCATAGTATTTGCTTATGCTTTCCCAGCAAAAGCTGCCAAAAATTAGGACGGAGCAACTTGCAATGCCCCTTACAAGAGCCATGCAGTACAGCATATTACAAACATAAGTCCCATTATTGGGGAGTGGGTGTCCCATAATATTTGCTTATGCTTTCCCAGCAAAAGCTGCCAAAAATTAGGACGGAGCAACTTGCAATGCCCCTTACAAGAGCCATGCAGTACAGCATATTACAAACATAAGTCCCATTATTGGGGAGTGGGTGTCCCATAGTATTTGCTTATGCTTTCCAAGAAAAGCTGCCAAAAATTAGGACGGAGCAACTTGCAATGCCCTTTACAAGAGCCATGCAATACAGAATATTACAAACATAAGTCCCATTATTGGGAAGTGGGTGCCCCATAGTATTTGCTCATGCTTTCCCAGCAAAAGCTGCCAAAAATTAGGACGGAGCAACTTGCAATGCCCCTTACAAGAGCCATGCAGTACAGCATATTACAAACATAAGTCCCATTATTGGGGTGTGGTTGTCCCATAGTATTTGCTTATGCTTTCCCAGCAAAAGCTGGCAAAAATTAGGACGGAGCAACTTGCAATGCCCCTTACAAGAGCCATGCAGTACAGCATATTACAAACATAAGTCCCATTATTGGGGAGTGGGTGTCCCATAGTATTTGCTTATGCTTTCCAAGCAAAAGCTGCCAAAAATTAGGACGGAGCAACTTGCAATGCCCCTTACAAGAGCCATGTAGTACAGCATATTACAAACATATGTCCCATTATTGGGGAGTGGGTGTCCCATAGTATTTGCTTATGCTTTCCCAGCAAAAGTTGCCAAAAATTTGGACGGAGCAACTTGCAATGCCCCTTACAAGAGCCATGCAGTACAGCATATTACAAACATAAGTCCCATTATTGGGGAGTGGGTGTCCCATAGTATTTGCTTATGCTTTCCCAGCAAAAGCTGCCAAAAATTAGGACGGAGCAACTTGCAATGCCCCTTACAAGAGCCATGCAGTACAGCATATTACAAACATAAGTCCCATTATTGGGGAGTGGGTGTCCCATAGTATTTGCTTATGCTTTCCAAGCAAAAGCTGCCAAAAATTAGGACGGAGCAATTTGCAATGCCCCTTACAAGAGCCATGCAGTACAGCATATTACAAACATAAGTCCCATTATTGGGGAGTGGGTGTCCCATAGTATTTGCTTATGCTTTCCCAGCAAAAGCTGCCAAAAATTAGGACGGAGCAACTTGCAATGCCCCTTTCAAGAGCCATGCAGTACAGCATATTACAAACATAAGTCCCATTATTGGGGAGTGGGTGTCCCATAGTATTTGCTTATGCTTTCCCAGCAAAAGCTGCCAAAAATTAGGACGGAGCAACTTGCAATGCCCCTTACAAGAGCCATGCAGTACAGCATATTACAAACATAAGTCCCATTATTGGGGAGTGGGTGTCCCATAGTATTTGCTTATGCTTTCCCAGCAAAAGCTGCCAAAAATTAGGACGGAGCAACTTCAATGCCCCTTACAAGAGCCATGCAGTACAGCATATTACAAACATAAGTCCCATTATTGGGGAGTGGGTGTCCCATAGTATTTGCTTATGCTTTCCCAGCAAAAGCTGCCAAAAATTAGGACGGAGCAACTTCAATGCCCCTTACAAGAGCCATGCAGTACAGCATATTACAAACATAAGTCCCATTATTGGGGAGTGGGTGTCCCATAGTATTTGCTTATGCTTTCCCAGCAAAAGCTGCCAAAAATTAGGACGGAGCAACCTGCAATGCCCCTTACAAGAGCCATGCAGTACAGCATATTACAAACATAAGTCCCATTATTGGGGAGTGGGTGTCCCATGGTATTTGATTATGCTTTCCCAGCAAAAGCTGCCAAAAATTAGGACGGAGCAACTTGCAATGCCCCTTACAAGAGCCATGCAGTACAGCATATTACAATCATAAGTCCCATTATTGGGGAGTGGGTGTCCCATAGTATTTGCTTATGCTTTCCAAGCAAAAGCTGCCAACAATTAGGACGGAGCAACTTGCAATGCCCCTTACAAGAGCCATGCAGTACAGCATATTACAAACATAAGTCCCATTATTGGGGAGTGGGTGTCCCATAGTATTTGCTTATGCTTTCCCAGCAAAAGCTGCCAAAAATTAGGACGGAGCAACTTCAATGCCCCTTACAAGAGCCATGCTGTACAGAATATTACAAACATAACTCCCATTATTGAGGAGTGGGTGTCCCATAGTATTTGCTTACGCTTTCCCAGCAAAAGCTGCCAAAAATTAGGACGGAGCAACTTGCAATGCCCCTTACAAGAGCCATGCAGTACAGCATATTACAAACATAAGTCCCATTATTGGGGAGTGGGTGTCCCATGGTATTTGATTATGCTTTCCCAGCAAAAGCTGCCAAAAATTAGGACGGAGCAACTTGCAATGCCCCTTACAAGAGCCATGCAGTACAGCATATTACAAACATAAGTCCCATTATTGGGGAGTGGGTGTCCCATAGTATTTGCTTATGCTTTCCCAGCAAAAGCTGCCAAAAATTAGGACGGAGCAACTTGCAATGCCCCTTACAAGAGCCATGCAGTACAGCATATTACAAACATAAGTCCCATTATTGGGGAGTGGGTGTCCCATAATATTTGCTTATGCTTTCCCAGCAAAAGCTGCCAAAAATTAGGACGGAGCAACTTGCAATGCCCCTTACAAGAGCCATGCAGTACAGCATATTACAAACATAAGTCCCATTATTGGGGAGTGGGTGTCCCATAGTATTTGCTTATGCTTTCCAAGAAAAGCTGCCAAAAATTAGGACGGAGCAACTTGCAATGCCCCTTACAAGAGCCATGCAATACAAAATATTACAAACATAAGTCCCATTATTGGGAAGTGGGTGCCCCATAGTATTTGCTCATGCTTTCCCAGCAAAAGCTGCCAAAAATTAGGACGGAGCAACTTGCAATGCCCCTTACAAGAGCCATGCAGTACAGCATATTACAAACATAAGTCCCATTATTGGGGTGTGGTTGTCCCATAGTATTTGCTTATGCTTTCCCAGCAAAAGCTGGCAAAAATTAGGACGGAGCAACTTGCAATGCCCCTTACAAGAGCCATGCAGTACAGCATATTACAAACATAAGTCCCATTATTGGGGAGTGGGTGTCCCATAGTATTTGCTTATGCTTTCCAAGCAAAAGCTGCCAAAAATTAGGACGGAGCAACTTGCAATGCCCCTTACAAGAGCCATGCAGTACAGCATATTACAAACATATGTCCCATTATTGGGGAGTGGGTGTCCCATAGTATTTGCTTATGCTTTCCCAGCAAAAGTTGCCAAAAATTTGGACGGAGCAACTTGCAATGCCCCTTACAAGAGCCATGCAGTACAGCATATTACAAACATAAGTCCCATTATTGGGGAGTGGGTGTCCCATAGTATTTGCTTATGCTTTCCCAGCAAAAGCTGCCAAAAATTAGGACGGAGCAACTTGCAATGCCCCTTACAAGAGCCATGCAGTACAGCATATTACAAACATAAGTCCCATTATTGGGGAGTGGGTGTCCCATAGTATTTGCTTATGCTTTCCAAGCAAAAGCTGCCAAAAATTAGGACGGAGCAACTTGCAATGCCCCTTACAAGAGCCATGCAGTACAGCATATTACAAACATATGTCCCATTATTGGGGAGTGGGTGTCCCATAGTATTTGCTTATGCTTTCCCAGCAAAAGTTGCCAAAAATTTGGACGGAGCAACTTGCAATGCCCCTTACAAGAGCCATGCAGTACAGCATATTACAAACATAAGTCCCATTATTGGGGAGTGGGTGTCCCATAGTATTTGCTTATGCTTTCCCAGCAAAAGCTGCCAAAAATTAGGACGGAGCAACTTGCAATGCCCCTTACAAGAGCCATGCAGTACAGCATATTACAAACATAAGTCCCATTATTGGGGAGTGGGTGTCCCATAGTATTTGCTTATGCTTTCCAAGCAAAAGCTGCCAAAAATTAGGACGGAGCAACTTGCAATGCCCCTTACAAGAGCCATGCAGTACAGCATATTACAAACATAAGTCCCATTATTGGGGAGTGGGTGTCCCATAGTATTTGCTTATGCTTTCCCAGCAAAAGCTGCCAAAAATTAGGACGGAGCAACTTGCAATGCCCCTTTCAAGAGCCATGCAGTACAGCATATTACAAACATAAGTCCCATTATTGGGGAGTGGGTGTCCCATAGTATTTGCTTATGCTTTCCCAGCAAAAGCTGCCAAAAATTAGGACAGAGCAACTTGCAATGCCCCTTACAAGAGCCATGCAGTACAGCATATTACAAACATAAGTCCCATTATTGGGGAGTGGGTGTCCCATAGTATTTGCTTATGCTTTCCCAGCAAAAGGTGCCAAAAATTAGGACCGAGAAACTTGCAATGCCCCTTACAAGTGCCATGCAGTACAGCATATTACAAACATAAGTCCCATTATTGGGGAGTGGGTGTCCCATAGTATTTGCTTATGCTTTCCCAGCAAAAGCTGCCAAAAATTAGGACGGAGCAACTTGCAATGCCCCTTACAAGAGCCATGCAGTACAGCATATTACAAACATAAGTCCCATTATTGGGGAGTGGGTGTCCCATAATATTTGCTTATGCTTTCCCAGCAAAAGCTGCCAAAAATTAGGACGGATCAACTTGCAATGCCCCTTACAAGAGCCATGCAGTACAGCATATTACAAACATAAGTCCCATTATTGGGGAGTGGGTGTCCCATAGTATTTGCTTATGCTTTCCAAGCAAAAGCTGCCAAAAATTAGGACGGAGCAACTTGCAATGCCCCTTAC
This sequence comes from Phyllobates terribilis, assembly GCF_046119375.1. NCBI lineage: Eukaryota > Metazoa > Chordata > Amphibia > Anura > Dendrobatidae > Phyllobates > Phyllobates terribilis. The sequence goes on along the minus strand of NW_027362771.1, from coordinate 451,413,269 downwards.
AAGAGCCATGCAGTACAGCATATTACAAACATAAGTCCCATTATTGGGGAGTGGGTGTCCCATAGTATTTGCTTATGCTTTCCCAGCAAAAGCTGCCAAAAATTAGGACGGAGCAACTTGCAATGCCCCTTACAAGAGCCATGCAGTACAGCATATTACAAACATAAGTCCCATTATTGGGGAGTGGGTGTCCCATAGTATTTGCTTATGCTTTCCAAGCAAAAGCTGCCAAAAATTAGGGCGGAGCAACTTGCAATGCCCCTTACAAGAGCCATGCAGTACAGCATATTACAAACATAAGTCCCATTATTGGGGAGTGGGTGTCCCATAGTATTTGCTTATGCTTTCCCAGCAAAAGCTGCGAAAAATTAGGACGGAGCAACTTGCAATGCCCCTTACAAGAGCCATGCAGTACAGCATATTACAAACATATGTCCCATTATTGGGGAGTGGGTGTCCCATAGTATTTGCTTATGCTTTCCCAGCAAAAGTTGCCAAAAATTAGGACGGAGCAACTTGCAATGCCCCTTACAAGTGCCATGCAGTACAGCATATTACAAACATAAGTCCCATTATTGGGGAGTGGGTGTCCCATAGTATTTGCTTATGCTTTCCCAGCAAAAGCTGCCAAAAATTAGGACGGAGCAACTTGCAATGCCCCTTACAAGAGCCATGCAGTACAGCATATTACAAACATAAGTCCCATTATTGGGGAGTGGGTGTCCCATAATATTTGCTTATGCTTTCCCAGCAAAAGCTGCCAAAAATTAGGACGGAGCAACTTGCAATGCCCCTTACAAGAGCCATGCAGTACAGCATATTACAAACATAAGTCCCATTATTGGGGAGTGGGTGTCCCATAGTATTTGCTTATGCTTTCCAAGAAAAGCTGCCAAAAATTAGGACGGAGCAACTTGCAATGCCCCTTACAAGAGCCAAGCAATACAGAATATTACAAACATAAGTCCCATTATTGGGAAGTGGGTGCCCCATAGTATTTGCTCATGCTTTCCCAGCAAAAGCTGCCAAAAATTAGGACGGAGCAACTTGCAATGCCCCTTACAAGAGCCATGCAGTACAGCATATTACAAACATAAGTCCCATTATTGGGGTGTGGTTGTCCCATAGTATTTGCTTATGCTTTCCCAGCAAAAGCTGGCAAAAATTAGGACGGAGCAACTTGCAATGCCCCTTACAAGAGCCATGCAGTACAGCATATTACAAACATAAGTCCCATTATTGGGGAGTGGGTGTCCCATAGTATTTGCTTATGCTTTCCAAGCAAAAGCTGCCAAAAATTAGGACGGAGCAACTTGCAATGCCCCTTACAAGAGCCATGCAGTACAGCATATTACAAACATAAGTCCCATTATTGGGGTGTGGTTGTCCCATAGTATTTGCTTATGCTTTCCCAGCAAAAGCTGGCAAAAATTAGGACGGAGCAACTTGCAATGCCCCTTACAAGAGCCATGCAGTACAGCATATTACAAACATAAGTCCCATTTTTGGTGAGTGGGTGTCCCATAGTATTTGCTTATGCTTTCCAAGCAAAAGCTGCCAAAAATTAGGACGGAGCAACTTGCAATGCCCCTTACAAGAGCCATGCAGTACAGCATATTACAAACATATGTCCCATTATTGGGGAGTGGGTGTCCCATAGTATTTGCTTATGCTTTCCCAGCAAAAGTTGCCAAAAATTTGGACGGAGCAACTTGCAATGCCCCTTACAAGAGCCATGCAGTACAGCATATTACAAACATAAGTCCCATTATTGGGGAGTGGGTGTCCCATAGTATTTGCTTATGCTTTCCCAGCAAAAGCTGCCAAAAATTAGGACGGAGCAACTTGCAATGCCCCTTACAAGAGCCATGCAGTACAGCATATTACAAACATAAGTCCCATTATTGGGGAGTGGGTGTCCCATAGTATTTGCTTATGCTTTCCAAGCAAAAGCTGCCAAAAATTAGGACGGAGCAACTTGCAATGCCCCTTACAAGAGCCATGCAGTACAGCATATTACAAACATAAGTCCCATTATTGGGGAGTGGGTGTCCCATAGTATTTGCTTATGCTTTCCCAGCAAAAGCTGCCAAAAATTAGGACGGAGCAACTTGCAATGCCCCTTTCAAGAGCCATGCAGTACGGCATATTACAAACATAAGTCCCATTATTGGGGAGTGGGTGTCCCATAGTATTTGCTTATGCTTTCCCAGCAAAAGCTGCCAAAAATTAGGACGGAGCAACTTGCAATGCCCCTTACAAGAGCCATGCAGTACAGCATATTACAAACATAAGTCCCATTATTGGGGAGTGGGTGTCCCATAGTATTTGCTTATGCTTTCCCAGCAAAAGCTGCCAAAAATTAGGACAGAGCAACTTCAATGCCCCTTACAAGAGCCATGCAGTACAGCATATTACAAACATAAGTCCCATTATTGGGGAGTGGGTGTCCCATAGTATTTGCTTATGCTTTCTCAGCAAAAGCTGCCAAAAATTAGGACGGATCAACCTGCAATGCCCCTTACAAGAGCCATGCAGTACAGCATATTACAAACATAAGTCCCATTATTGGGGAGTGGGTGTCCCATGGTATTTGATTATGCTTTCCCAGCAAAAGCTGCCAAAAATTAGGACGGAGCAACTTGCAATGCCCCTTACAAGAGCCATGCAGTACAGCATATTACAAACATAAGTCCCATTATTGGGGAGTGGGTGTCCCATAGTATTTGCTTATGCTTTCCAAGCAAAAGCTGCCAACAATTAGGACCGAGCAACTTGCAATGCCCCTTACAAGAGCCATGCAGTACAGCATATTACAAACATAAGTCCCATTATTGGGGAGTGGGTGGCCCATAGTATTTGCTTATGCTTTCCAAGCAAAAGCTGCCAAAAATTAGGGCGGAGCAACTTGCAATGCCCCTTACAAGAGCCATGCAGTACAGCATATTACAAACATAAGTCCCATTATTGGGGAGTGGGTGTCCCATAGTATTTGCTCATGCTTTCCCAGCAAAAGCTGCCAAAAATTAGGACGGAGCAACTTGCAATGCCCCTTACAAGAGCCATGCAGTACAGCATATTACAAACATAAGTCCCATTATTGGGGAGTGGGTGTCCCATAGTATTTGCTTATGCTTTCCCAGCAAAAGCTGCCAAAAATTAGGACGGAGCAACTTGCAATGCCCCTTACAAGAGCCATGCAGTACAGCATATTACAAACATATGTCCCATTATTGGGGAGTGGGTGTCCCATAGTATTTGCTTATGCTTTCCCAGCAAAAGTTGCCAAAAATTAGGACGGAGCAACTTGCAATGCCCCTTACAAGTGCCATGCAGTACAGCATATTACAAACATAAGTCCCATTATTGGGGAGTGGGTGTCCCATAGTATTTGCTTATGCTTTCCCAGCAAAAGCTGCCAAAAATTAGGACGGAGCAACTTGCAATGCCCCTTACAAGAGCCATGCAGTACAGCATATTACAAACATAAGTCCCATTATTGGGGAGTGGGTGTCCCATAATATTTGCTTATGCTTTCCCAGCAAAAGCTGCCAAAAATTGGGACGGAGCAACTTGCAATGCCCCTTACAAGAGCCATGCAGTACAGCATATTACAAACATAAGTCCCATTATTGGGGAGTGGGTGTCCCATAGTATTTGCTTATGCTTTCCAAGAAAAGCTGCCAAAAATTAGGACGGAGCAACTTGCAATGCCCCTTACAAAAGCCATGCAATACAGAATATTACAAACATAAGTACCATTATTGGGAAGTGGGTGCCCCATAGTATTTGCTCATGCTTTCCCAGCAAAAGCTGCCAAAAATTAGGACAGAGCAACTTGCAATGCCCCTTACAAGAGCCATGCAGTACAGCATATTACAAACATAAGTCCCATTATTGGGGTGTGGTTGTCCCATAGTATTTGCTTATGCTTTCCCAGCAAAAGCTGGCAAAAATTAGGACGGAGCAACTTGCAATGCCCTTTACAAGAGCCATGCAGTACAGCATATTACAAACTTAAGTCCCATTATTGGGGAGTGGGTGTCCCATAGTATTTGCTTATGCTTTCCAAGCAAAAGCTGCCAAAAATTAGGACGGAGCAACTTGCAATGCCCCTTACAAGAGCCATGCAGTACAGCATATTACAAACATATGTCCCATTATTGGGGAGTGGGTGTCCCATAGTATTTGCTTATGCTTTCCCAGCAAAAGTTGCCAAAAATTTGGACGGAGCAACTTGCAATGCCCCTTACAAGAGCCATGCAGTACAGCATATTACAAACATAAGTCCCATTATTGGGGAGTGGGTGTCCCATAGTATTTGCTTATGCTTTCCCAGCAAAAGCTGCCAAAAATTAGGACGGAGCAACTTGCAATGCCCCTTACAAGAGCCATGCAGTACAGCATATTACAAACATAAGTCCCATTATTGGGGAGTGGGTGTCCCATAGTATTTGCTTATGCTTTCCCAGCAAAAGCTGCCAAAAATTAGGACGGAGCAACTTGCAATGCCCCTTTCAAGAGCCATGCAGTATAGCATATTACAAACATAAGTCCCATTATTGGGGAGTGGGTGTCCCATAGTATTTGCTTATGCTTTCCCAGCAAAAGCTGCCAAAAATTAGGACGGAGCAACTTGCAATGCCCCTTACAAGAGCCATGCAGTACAGCATATTACAAACATAAGTCCCCTTATTGGGGAGTGGGTGTCCCATAGTATTTGCTTATGCTTTCCCAGCAAAAGGTGCCAAAAATTAGGACCGAGAAACTTGCAATGCCCCTTACAAGTGCCATGCAGTACAGCATATTACAAACATAAGTCCCATTATTGGGGAGTGGGTGTCCCATAGTATTTGCTTATGCTTTCCCAGCAAAAGCTGCCAAAAATTAGGACGGAGCAACTTGCAATGCCCCTTACAAGAGCCATGCAGTACAGCATATTACAAACATAAGTCCCATTATTGGGGAGTGGGTGTCCCATAATATTTGCTTATGCTTTCTCAGCAAAAGCTGCCAAAAATTAGGACGGATCAACTTGCAATGCCCCTTACAAGAGCCATGCAGTACAGCATATTACAAACATAAGTCCCATTATTGGGGAGTGGGTGTCCCATGGTATTTGATTATGCTTTCCCAGCAAAAGCTGCCAAATTTTAGGACGGAGCAACTTGCAATGCCCCTTACAAGAGCCATGCAGTACAGCATATTACAAACATAAGTCCCATTATTGGGGAGTGGGTGTCCCATAGTATTTGCTTATGCTTTCCAAGCAAAAGCTGCCAACAATTAGGACGGAGCAACTTGCAATGCCCCTTACAAGAGCCATGCAGTACAGCATATTACAAACATAAGTCCCATTATTGGGGAGTGGGTGTCCCATAGTATTTGCTTATGCTTTCCCAGCAAAAGCTGCCAAAAATTAGGACGGAGCAACTTCAATGCCCCTTACAAGAGCCATGCTGTACAGCATATTACAAACATAAGTCCCATTATTGAGGAGTGGGTGTCCCATAGTATTTGCTTACGCTTTCCCAGCAAAAGCTGCCAAAAATTAGGACGGAGCAACTTGCAATGCCCCTTACAAGAGCCATGCAGTACAGCATATTACAAACATAAGTCCCATTATTGGGGAGTGGGTGTCCCATGGTATTTGATTATGCTTTCCCAGCAAAAGCTGCCAAAAATTAGGACGGAGCAACTTGCAATGCCCCTTACAAGAGCCATGCAGTACAGCATATTACAAACATAAGTCCCATTATTGGGGAGTGGGTGGCCCATAGTATTTGCTTATGCTTTCCAAGCAAAAGCTGCCAAAAATTAGGGCGGAGCAACTTGCAATGCCCCTTACAAGAGCCATGCAGTACAGCATATTACAAACATAAGTCCCATTATTGGGGAGTGGGTGTCCCATAGTATTTGCTTATGCTTTCCCAGCAAAAGCTGCCAAAAATTAGGACGGAGCAACTTGCAATGCCCCATACAAGAGCCATGCAGTACAGCATATTACAAACATATGTCCCATTATTGGGGAGTGGGTGTCCCATAGTATTTGCTTATGCTTTCCCAGCAAAAGTTGCCAAAAATTAGGACGGAGCAACTTGCAATGCCCCTTACAAGTGCCATGCAGTACAGCATATTACAAACATAAGTCCCATTATTGGGGAGTGGGTGTCCCATAGTATTTGCTTATGCTTTCCCAGCAAAAGCTGCCAAAAATTAGGACGGAGCAACTTGCAATGCCCCTTACAAGAGCCATGCAGTACAGCATATTACAAACATAAGTCCCATTATTGGGGAGTGGGTGTCCCATAATATTTGCTTATGCTTTCCCAGCAAAAGCTGCCAAAAATTAGGACGGAGCAACTTGCAATGCCCCTTACAAGAGCCATGCAGTACAGCATATTACAAACATAAGTCCCATTATTGGGGAGTGGGTGTCCCATAGTATTTGCTTATGCTTTCCAAGAAAAGCTGCCAAAAATTAGGACGGAGCAACTTGCAATGCCCCTTGCAAGAGCCATGCAATACAGAATATTACAAACATAAGTCCCATTATTGAGAAGTGGGTGCCCCATAGTATTTGCTCATGCTTTCCCAGCAAAAGCTGCCAAAAATTAGGACGGAGCAACTTGCAATGCCCCTTACAAGAGCCATGCAGTACAGCATATTACAAACATAAGTCCCATTATTGGGGAGTGGGTGTCCCATAGTATTTGCTTATGCTTTCCCAGCAAAAGCTGCCAAAAATTAGGACGGAGCAACTTGCAATGCCCCTTACAAGAGCCATGCAGTACAGCATATTACAAACATATGTCCCATTATTGGGGAGTGGGTGTCCCATAGTATTTGCTTATGCTTTCCCAGCAAAAGTTGCCAAAAATTAGGACGGAGCAACTTGCAATGCCCCTTACAAGTGCCATGCAGTACAGCATATTACAAACATAAGTCCCATTATTGGGGAGTGGGTGTCCCATAGTATTTGCTTATGCTTTCCCAGCAAAAGCTGCCAAAAATTAGGACGGAGCAACTTGCAATGCCCCTTACAAGAGCCATGCAGTACAGCATATTACAAACATAAGTCCCATTATTGGGGAGTGGGTGTCCCATAATATTTGCTTATGCTTTCCCAGCAAAAGCTGCCAAAAATTAGGACGGAGCAACTTGCAATGCCCCTTACAAGAGCCATGCAGTACAGCATATTACAAACATAAGTCCCATTATTGGGGAGTGGGTGTCCCATAGTATTTGCTTATGCTTTCCAAGAAAAGCTGCCAAAAATTAGGACGGAGCAACTTGCAATGCCCCTTACAAAAGCCATGCAATACAGAATATTACAAACATAAGTCCCATTATTGGGAAGTGGGTGCCCCATAGTATTTGCTCATGCTTTCCCAGCAAAAGCTGCCAAAAATTAGGACGGAGCAACTTGCAATGCCCCTTACAAGAGCCATGCAGTACAGCATATTACAAACATAAGTCCCATTATTGGGGTGTGGTTGTCCCATAGTATTTGCTTATGCTTTCCCAGCAAAAGCTGGCAAAAATTAGGACGGAGCAACTTGCAATGCCCTTTACAAGAGCCATGCAGTACAGCATATTACAAACTTAAGTCCCATTATTGGGGAGTGGGTGTCCCATAGTATTTGCTTATGCTTTCCAAGCAAAAGCTGCCAAAAATTAGGACGGAGCAACTTGCAATGCCCCTTACAAGAGCCATGCAGTACAGCATATTACAAACATATGTCCCATTATTGGGGAGTGGGTGTCCCATAGTATTTGCTTATGCTTTCCCAGCAAAAGTTGCCAAAAATTTGGACGGAGCAACTTGCAATGCCCCTTACAAGAGCCATGCAGTACAGCATATTACAAACATAAGTCCCATTATTGGGGAGTGGGTGTCCCATAGTATTTGCTTATGCTTTCCCAGCAAAAGCTGCCAAAAATTAGGACGGAGCAACTTGCAATGCCCCTTACAAGAGCCATGCAGTACAGCATATTACAAACATAAGTCCCATTATTGGGGAGTGGGTGTCCCATAGTATTTGCTTATGCTTTCCCAGCAAAAGCTGCCAAAAATTAGGACGGAGCAACTTGCAATGCCCCTTTCAAGAGCCATGCAGTATAGCATATTACAAACATAAGTCCCATTATTGGGGAGTGGGTGTCCCATAGTATTTGCTTATGCTTTCCCAGCAAAAGCTGCCAAAAATTAGGACGGAGCAACTTGCAATGCCCCTTACAAGAGCCATGCAGTACAGCATATTACAAACATAAGTCCCCTTATTGGGGAGTGGGTGTCCCATAGTATTTGCTTATGCTTTCCCAGCAAAAGGTGCCAAAAATTAGGACCGAGAAACTTGCAATGCCCCTTACAAGTGCCATGCAGTACAGCATATTACAAACATAAGTCCCATTATTGGGGAGTGGGTGTCCCATAGTATTTGCTTATGCTTTCCCAGCAAAAGCTGCCAAAAATTAGGACGGAGCAACTTGCAATGCCCCTTACAAGAGCCATGCAGTACAGCATATTACAAACATAAGTCCCATTATTGGGGAGTGGGTGTCCCATAATATTTGCTTATGCTTTCTCAGCAAAAGCTGCCAAAAATTAGGACGGATCAACTTGCAATGCCCCTTACAAGAGCCATGCAGTACAGCATATTACAAACATAAGTCCCATTATTGGGGAGTGGGTGTCCCATAGTATTTGCTTATGCTTTCCAAGCAAAAGCTGCCAAAAATTAGGACGGAGCAACTTGCAATGCCCCTTACAAGAGCCATGCAGTACAGCATATTACAAACATAAGTCCCATTATTGGGGAGTGGGTGGCCCATAGTATTTGCTTATGCTTTCCAAGCAAAAGCTGCCAAAAATTAGGGCGGAGCAACTTGCAATGCCCCTTACAAGAGCCATGCAATACAGAATATTACAAACATAAGTCCCATTATTGGGAAGTGGGTGCCCCATAGTATTTGCTCATGCTTTCCCAGCAAAAGCTGCCAAAAATTAGGACGGAGCAACTTGCAATGCCCCTTACAAGAGCCATGCAGTACAGCATATTACAAACATAAGTCCCATTATTGGGGTGTGGTTGTCCCATAGTATTTGCTTATGCTTTCCCAGCAAAAGCTGGCAAAAATTAGGACGGAGCAACTTGCAATGCCCCTTACAAGAGCCATGCAGTACAGCATATTACAAACATAAGTCCCATTATTGGGGAGTGGGTGTCCCATAGTATTTGCTTATGCTTTCCAAGCAAAAGCTGCCAAAAATTAGGACGGAGCAACTTGCAATGCCCCTTACAAGAGCCATGCAGTACAGCATATTACAAACATATGTCCCATTATTGGGGAGTGGGTGTCCCATAGTATTTGCTTATGCTTTCCCAGCAAAAGTTGCCAAAAATTTGGACGGAGCAACTTGCAATGCCCCTTACAAGAGCCATGCAGTACAGCATATTACAAACATAAGTCCCATTATTGGGGAGTGGGTGTCCCATAGTATTTGCTTATGCTTTCCCAGCAAAAGCTGCCAAAAATTAGGACGGAGCAACTTGCAATGCCCCTTACAAGAGCCATGCAGTACAGCATATTACAAACATAAGTCCCATTATTGGGGAGTGGGTGTCCCATAGTATTTGCTTATGCTTTCCAAGCAAAAGCTGCCAAAAATTAGGACGGAGCAACTTGCAATGCCCCTTACAAGAGCCATGCAGTACAGCATATTACAAACATATGTCCCATTATTGGGGAGTGGGTGTCCCATAGTATTTGCTTATGCTTTCCCAGCAAAAGTTGCCAAAAATTTGGACGGAGCAACTTGCAATGCCCCTTACAAGAGCCATGCAGTACAGCATATTACAAACATAAGTCCCATTATTGGGGAGTGGGTGTCCCATAGTATTTGCTTATGCTTTCCCAGCAAAAGCTGCCAAAAATTAGGACGGAGCAACTTGCAATGCCCCTTACAAGAGCCATGCAGTACAGCATATTACAAACATAAGTCCCATTATTGGGGAGTGGGTGTCCCATAGTATTTGCTTATGCTTTCCAAGCAAAAGCTGCCAAAAATTAGGACGGAGCAACTTGCAATGCCCCTTACAAGAGCCATGCAGTACAGCATATTACAAACATAAGTCCCATTATTGGGGAGTGGGTGTCCCATAGTATTTGCTTATGCTTTCCCAGCAAAAGCTGCCAAAAATTAGGACGGAGCAACTTGCAATGCCCCTTTCAAGAGCCATGCAGTACAGCATATTACAAACATAAGTCCCATTATTGGGGAGTGGGTGTCCCATAGTATTTGCTTATGCTTTCCCAGCAAAAGCTGCCAAAAATTAGGACAGAGCAACTTGCAATGCCCCTTACAAGAGCCATGCAGTACAGCATATTACAAACATAAGTCCCATTATTGGGGAGTGGGTGTCCCATAGTATTTGCTTATGCTTTCCCAGCAAAAGGTGCCAAAAATTAGGACCGAGAAACTTGCAATGCCCCTTACAAGTGCCATGCAGTACAGCATATTACAAACATAAGTCCCATTATTGGGGAGTGGGTGTCCCATAGTATTTGCTTATGCTTTCCCAGCAAAAGCTGCCAAAAATTAGGACGGAGCAACTTGCAATGCCCCTTACAAGAGCCATGCAGTACAGCATATTACAAACATAAGTCCCATTATTGGGGAGTGGGTGTCCCATAATATTTGCTTATGCTTTCCCAGCAAAAGCTGCCAAAAATTAGGACGGATCAACTTGCAATGCCCCTTACAAGAGCCATGCAGTACAGCATATTACAAACATAAGTCCCATTATTGGGGAGTGGGTGTCCCATAGTATTTGCTTATGCTTTCCAAGCAAAAGCTGCCAAAAATTAGGACGGAGCAACTTGCAATGCCCCTTACAAGAGCCATGCAGTACAGCATATTACAAACATAAGTCCCATTATTGGGGAGTGGGTGTCCCATAGTATTTGCTTATGCTTTCCCAGCAAAAGCTGCCAAAAATTAGGACGGAGCAACTTGCAATGCCCCTTACAAGAGCCATGCAGTACAGCATATTACAAACATAAGTCCCATTATTGGGGAGTGGGTGTCCCATAGTATTTGCTTATGCTTTCCAAGCAAAAGCTGCCAAAAATTAGGGCGGAGCAACTTGCAATGCCCCTTACAAGAGCCATGCAGTACAGCATATTACAAACATAAGTCCCATTATTGGGGAGTGGGTGTCCCATAGTATTTGCTTATGCTTTCCCAGCAAAAGCTGCGAAAAATTAGGACGGAGCAACTTGCAATGCCCCTTACAAGAGCCATGCAGTACAGCATATTACAAACATATGTCCCATTATTGGGGAGTGGGTGTCCCATAGTATTTGCTTATGCTTTCCCAGCAAAAGTTGCCAAAAATTAGGACGGAGCAACTTGCAATGCCCCTTACAAGTGCCATGCAGTACAGCATATTACAAACATAAGTCCCATTATTGGGGAGTGGGTGTCCCATAGTATTTGCTTATGCTTTCCCAGCAAAAGCTGCCAAAAATTAGGACGGAGCAACTTGCAATGCCCCTTACAAGAGCCATGCAGTACAGCATATTACAAACATAAGTCCCATTATTGGGGAGTGGGTGTCCCATAATATTTGCTTATGCTTTCCCAGCAAAAGCTGCCAAAAATTAGGACGGAGCAACTTGCAATGCCCCTTACAAGAGCCATGCAGTACAGCATATTACAAACATAAGTCCCATTATTGGGGAGTGGGTGTCCCATAGTATTTGCTTATGCTTTCCAAGAAAAGCTGCCAAAAATTAGGACGGAGCAACTTGCAATGCCCCTTACAAGAGCCAAGCAATACAGAATATTACAAACATAAGTCCCATTATTGGGAAGTGGGTGCCCCATAGTATTTGCTCATGCTTTCCCAGCAAAAGCTGCCAAAAATTAGGACGGAGCAACTTGCAATGCCCCTTACAAGAGCCATGCAGTACAGCATATTACAAACATAAGTCCCATTATTGGGGAGTGGGTGTCCCATAGTATTTGCTTATGCTTTCCCAGCAAAAGCTGCCAAAAATTAGGACGGAGCAACTTGCAATGCCCCTTACAAGAGCCATGCAGTACAGCATATTACAAACATAAGTCCCATTATTGGGGAGTGGGTGTCCCATAGTATTTGCTTATGCTTTCCAAGCAAAAGCTGCCAAAAATTAGGGCGTAGCAACTTGCAATGCCCCTTACAAGAGCCATGCAGTACAGCATATTACAAACATAAGTCCCATTATTGGGGAGTGGGTGTCCCATAGTATTTGCTTATGCTTTCCCAGCAAAAGCTGCGAAAAATTAGGACGGAGCAACTTGCAATGCCCCTTACAAGAGCCATGCAGTACAGCATATTACAAACATATGTCCCATTATTGGGGAGTGGGTGTCCCATAGTATTTGCTTATGCTTTCCCAGCAAAAGTTGCCAAAAATTAGGACGGAGCAACTTGCAATGCCCCTTACAAGTGCCATGCAGTACAGCATATTACAAACATAAGTCCCATTATTGGGGAGTGGGTGTCCCATAGTATTTGCTTATGCTTTCCCAGCAAAAGCTGCCAAAAATTAGGACGGAGCAACTTGCAATGCCCCTTACAAGAGCCATGCAGTACAGCATATTACAAACATAAGTCCCATTATTGGGGAGTGGGTGTCCCATAATATTTGCTTATGCTTTCCCAGCAAAAGCTGCCAAAAATTAGGACGGAGCAACTTGCAATGCCCCTTACAAGAGCCATGCAGTACAGCATATTACAAACATAAGTCCCATTATTGGGGAGTGGGTGTCCCATAGTATTTGCTTATGCTTTCCAAGAAAAGCTGCCAAAAATTAGGACGGAGCAACTTGCAATGCCCCTTACAAGAGCCAAGCAATACAGAATATTACAAACATAAGTCCCATTATTGGGAAGTGGGTGCCCCATAGTATTTGCTCATGCTTTCCCAGCAAAAGCTGCCAAAAATTAGGACGGAGCAACTTGCAATGCCCCTTACAAGAGCCATGCAGTACAGCATATTACAAACATAAGTCCCATTATTGGGGTGTGGTTGTCCCATAGTATTTGCTTATGCTTTCCCAGCAAAAGCTGGCAAAAATTAGGACGGAGCAACTTGCAATGCCCCTTACAAGAGCCATGCAGTACAGCATATTACAAACATAAGTCCCATTATTGGGGAGTGGGTGTCCCATAGTATTTGCTTATGCTTTCCAAGCAAAAGCTGCCAAAAATTAGGACGCAGCAACTTGCAATGCCCCTTACAAGAGCCATGCAGTACAGCATATTACAAACATAAGTCCCATTATTGGGGTGTGGTTGTCCCATAGTATTTGCTTATGCTTTCCCAGCAAAAGCTGGCAAAAATTAGGACGGAGCAACTTGCAATGCCCCTTACAAGAGCCATGCAGTACAGCATATTACAAACATAAGTCCCATTTTTGGTGAGTGGGTGTCCCATAGTATTTGCTTATGCTTTCCAAGCAAAAGCTGCCAAAAATTAGGACGGAGCAACTTGCAATGCCCCTTACAAGAGCCATGCAGTACAGCATATTACAAACATATGTCCCATTATTGGGGAGTGGGTGTCCCATAGTATTTGCTTATGCTTTCCCAGCAAAAGTTGCCAAAAATTTGGACGGAGCAACTTGCAATGCCCCTTACAAGAGCCATGCAGTACAGCATATTACAAACATAAGTCCCATTATTGGGGAGTGGGTGTCCCATAGTATTTGCTTATGCTTTCCCAGCAAAAGCTGCCAAAAATTAGGACGGAGCAACTTGCAATGCCCCTTACAAGAGCCATGCAGTACAGCATATTACAAACATAAGTCCCATTATTGGGGAGTGGGTGTCCCATAGTATTTGCTTATGCTTTCCAAGCAAAAGCTGCCAAAAATTAGGACGGAGCAACTTGCAATGCCCCTTACAAGAGCCATGCAGTACAGCATATTACAAACATAAGTCCCATTATTGGGGAGTGGGTGTCCCATAGTATTTGCTTATGCTTTCCCAGCAAAAGCTGCCAAAAATTAGGACGGAGCAACTTGCAATGCCCCTTTCAAGAGCCATGCAGTACGGCATATTACAAACATAAGTCCCATTATTGGGGAGTGGGTGTCCCATAGTATTTGCTTATGCTTTCCCAGCAAAAGCTGCCAAAAATTAGGACGGAGCAACTTGCAATGCCCCTTACAAGAGCCATGCAGTACAGCATATTACAAACATAAGTCCCATTATTGGGGAGTGGGTGTCCCATAGTATTTGCTTATGCTTTCCCAGCAAAAGCTTCCAAAAATTAGGACAGAGCAACTTCAATGCCCCTTACAAGAGCCATGCAGTACAGCATATTACAAACATAAGTCCCATTATTGGGGAGTGGGTGTCCCATAGTATTTGCTTATGCTTTCTCAGCAAAAGCTGCCAAAAATTAGGACGGATCAACCTGCAATGCCCCTTACAAGAGCCATGCAGTACAGCATATTACAAACATAAGTCCCATTATTGGGGAGTGGGTGTCCCATGGTATTTGATTATGCTTTCCCAGCAAAAGCTGCCAAAAATTAGGACGGAGCAACTTGCAATGCCCCTTACAAGAGCCATGCAGTACAGCATATTACAAACATAAGTCCCATTATTGGGGAGTGGGTGTCCCATAGTATTTGCTTATGCTTTCCAAGCAAAAGCTGCCAACAATTAGGACGGAGCAACTTGCAATGCCCCTTACAAGAGCCATGCAGTACAGCATATTACAAACATAAGTCCCATTATTGGGGAGTGGGTGTCCCATAGTATTTGCTTATGCTTTCCCAGCAAAAGCTGCCAAAAATTAGGACGGAGCAACTTCAATGCCCCTTGCAAGAGCCATGCTGTACAGCATATTACAAACATAAGTCCCATTATTGAGGAGTGGGTGTCCCATAGTATTTGCTTACGCTTTCCCAGCAAAAGCTGCCAAAAATTAGGACGGAGCAACTTGCAATGCCCCTTACAAGAGCCATGCAGTACAGCATATTACAAACATAAGTCCCATTATTGGGGAGTGGGTGTCCCATGGTATTTGATTATGCTTTCCCAGCAAAAGCTGCCAAAAATTAGGACGGAGCAACTTGCAATGCCCCTTACAAGAGCCATGCAGTACAGCATATTACAAACATAAGTCCCATTATTGGGGAGTGGGTGGCCCATAGTATTTGCTTATGCTTTCCAAGCAAAAGCTGCCAAAAATTAGGGCGGAGCAACTTGCAATGCCCCTTACAAGAGCCATGCAGTACAGCATATTACAAACATAAGTCCCATTATTGGGGAGTGGGTGTCCCATAGTATTTGCTTATGCTTTCCCAGCAAAAGCTGCCAAAAATTAGGACGGAGCAACTTGCAATGCCCCATACAAGAGCCATGCAGTACAGCATATTACAAACATATGTCCCATTATTGGGGAGTGGGTGTCCCATAGTATTTGCTTATGCTTTCCCAGCAAAAGTTGCCAAAAATTAGGACGGAGCAACTTGCAATGCCCCTTACAAGTGCCATGCAGTACAGCATATTACAAACATAAGTCCCATTATTGGGGAGTGGGTGTCCCATAGTATTTGCTTATGCTTTCCCAGCAAAAGCTGCCAAAAATTAGGATGGAGCAACTTGCAATGCCCCTTACAAGAGCCATGCAGTACAGCATATTACAAACATAAGTCCCATTATTGGGGAGTGGGTGTCCCATAATATTTGCTTATGCTTTCCCAGCAAAAGCTGCCAAAAATTAGGACGGAGCAACTTGCAATGCCCCTTACAAGAGCCATGCAGTACAGCATATTACAAACATAAGTCCCATTATTGGGGAGTGGGTGTCCCATAGTATTTGCTTATGCTTTCCAAGAAAAGCTGCCAAAAATTAGGACGGAGCAACTTGCAATGCCCCTTACAAGAGCCATGCAATACAGAATATTACAAACATAAGTCCCATTATTAAGAAGTGGGTGCCCCATAGTATTTGCTCATGCTTTCCCAGCAAAAGCTGCCAAAAATTAGGACGGAGCAACTTGCAATGCCCCTTACAAGAGCCATGCAGTACAGCATATTACAAACATAAGTCCCATTATTGGGGAGTGGGTGTCCCATAGTATTTGCTTATGCTTTCCCAGCAAAAGCTGCCAAAAATTAGGACGGAGCAACTTGCAATGCCCCTTACAAGAGCCATGCAGTACAGCATATTACAAACATATGTCCCATTATTGGGGAGTGGGTGTCCCATAGTATTTGCTTATGCTTTCCCAGCAAAAGTTGCCAAAAATTAGGACGGAGCAACTTGCAATGCCCCTTACAAGTGCCATGCAGTACAGCATATTACAAACATAAGTCCCATTATTGGGGAGTGGGTGTCCCATAGTATTTGCTTATGCTTTCCCAGCAAAAGCTGCCAAAAATTAGGACGGAGCAACTTGCAATGCCCCTTACAAGAGCCATGCAGTACAGCATATTACAAACATAAGTCCCATTATTGGGGAGTGGGTGTCCCATAATATTTGCTTATGCTTTCCCAGCAAAAGCTGCCAAAAATTAGGACGGAGCAACTTGCAATGCCCCTTACAAGAGCCATGCAGTACAGCATATTACAAACATAAGTCCCATTATTGGGGAGTGGGTGTCCCATAGTATTTGCTTATGCTTTCCAAGAAAAGCTGCCAAAAATTAGGACGGAGCAACTTGCAATGCCCCTTACAAAAGCCATGCAATACAGAATATTACAAACATAAGTCCCATTATTGGGAAGTGGGTGCCCCATAGTATTTGCTCATGCTTTCCCAGCAAAAGCTGCCAAAAATTAGGACGGAGCAACTTGCAATGCCCCTTACAAGAGCCATGCAGTACAGCATATTACAAACATAAGTCCCATTATTGGAGTGTGGTTGTCCCATAGTATTTGCTTATGCTTTCCCAGCAAAAGCTGGCAAAAATTAGGACGGAGCAACTTGCAATGCCCTTTACAAGAGCCATGCAGTACAGCATATTACAAACTTAAGTCCCATTATTGGGGAGTGGGTGTCCCATAGTATTTGCTTATGCTTTCCCAGCAAAAGCTGGCAAAAATTAGGACGGAGCAACTTGCAATGCCCCTTACAAGAGCCATGCAGTACAGCATATTACAAACATAAGTCCCATTATTGGGGAGTGGGTGTCCCATAGTATTTGCTTATGCTTTCCCAGCAAAAGCTGCCAAAAATTAGGACGGAGCAACTTGCAATGCCCCTTTCAAGAGCCATGCAGTATAGCATATTACAAACATAAGTCCCATTATTGGGGAGTGGGTGTCCCATAGTATTTGCTTATGCTTTCCCAGCAAAAGCTGCCAAAAATTAGGACGGAGCAACTTGCAATGCCCCTTACAAGAGCCATGCAGTACAGCATATTACAAACATAAGTCCCCTTATTGGGGAGTGGGTGTCCCATAGTATTTGCTTATGCTTTCCCAGCAAAAGGTGCCAAAAATTAGGACCGAGAAACTTGCAATGCCCCTTACAAGTGCCATGCAGTACAGCATATTACAAACATAAGTCCCATTATTGGGGAGTGGGTGTCCCATAGTATTTGCTTATGCTTTCCCAGCAAAAGCTGCCAAAAATTAGGACGGAGCAACTTGCAATGCCCCTTACAAGAGCCATGCAGTACAGCATATTACAAACATAAGTCCCATTATTGGGGAGTGGGTGTCCCATAATATTTGCTTATGCTTTCTCAGCAAAAGCTGCCAAAAATTAGGACGGATCAACTTGCAATGCCCCTTACAAGAGCCATGCAGTACAGCATATTACAAACATAAGTCCCATTATTGGGGAGTGGGTGTCCCATAGTATTTGCTTATGCTTTCCAAGCAAAAGCTGCCAAAAATTAGGACGGAGCAACTTGCAATGCCCCTTACAAGAGCCATGCAGTACAGCATATTACAAACATAAGTCCCATTATTGGGGAGTGGGTGGCCCATAGTATTTGCTTATGCTTTCCAAGCAAAAGCTGCCAAAAATTAGGGCGGAGCAACTTGCAATGCCCCTTACAAGAGCCATGCAGTACAGCATATTACAAACATAAGTCCCATTATTGGGGAGTGGGTGTCCCATAGTATTTGCTTACGCTTTCCCAGCAAAAGCTGCCAAAAATTAGGACGGAGCAACTTGCAATGCCCCTTACAAGAGCCATGCAGTACAGCATATTACAAACATATGTCCCATTATTGGGGAGTGGGTGTCCCATAGTATTTGCTTATGCTTTCCCAGCAAAAGTTGCCAAAAATTAGGACGGAGCAACTTGCAATGCCCCTTACAAGTGCCATGCAGTACAGCATATTACAAACATAAGTCCCATTATTGGGGAGTGGGTGTCCCATAGTATTTGCTTATGCTTTCCCAGCAAAAGCTGCCAAAAATTAGGACGGAGCAACTTGCAATGCCCCTTACAAGAGCCATGCAGTACAGCATATTACAAACATAAGTCCCATTATTGGGGAGTGGGTGTCCCATAATATTTGCTTATGCTTTCCCAGCAAAAGCTGCCAAAAATTAGGATGGAGCAACTTGCAATGCCCCTTACAAGAGCCATGCAGTACAGCATATTACAAACATAAGTCCCATTATTGGGGAGTGGGTGTCCCATAGTATTTGCTTATGCTTTCCAAGAAAAGCTGCCAAAAATTAGGACGGAGCAACTTGCAATGCCCCTTACAAGAGCCATGCAATACAGAATATTACAAACATAAGTCCCATTATTGGGAAGTGGGTGCCCCATAGTATTTGCTCATGCTTTCCCAGCAAAAGCTGCCAAAAATTAGGACGGAGCAACTTGCAATGCCCCTTACAAGAGCCATGCAGTACAGCATATTACAAACATAAGTCCCATTATTGGGGTGTGGTTGTCCCACAGTATTTGCTTATGCTTTCCCAGCAAAAGCTGGCAAAAATTAGGACGGAGCAACTTGCAATGCCCCTTACAAGAGCCATGCAGTACAGCATATTACAAACATAAGTCCCATTATTGGGGAGTGAGTGTCCCATAGTATTTGCTTATGCTTTCCAAGCAAAAGCTGCCAAAAATTAGGACGGAGCAACTTGCAATGCCCCTTACAAGAGCCATGCAGTACAGCATATTACAAACATATGTCCCATTATTGGGGAGTGGGTGTCTCATAGTATTTGCTTATGCTTTCCCAGCAAAAGTTGCCAAAAATTTGGACGGAGCAACTTGCAATGCCCCTTACAAGAGCCATGCAGTACAGCATATTACAAACATAAGTCCCATTATTGGGGTGTGGTTGTCCCATAGTATTTGCTTATGCTTTCCCAGCAAAAGCTGGCAAAAATTAGGACGGAGCAACTTGCAATGCCCCTTACAAGAGCCATGCAGTACAGCATATTACAAACATAAGTCCCATTATTGGGGAGTGGGTGTCCCATAGTATTTGCTTATGCTTTCCAAGCAAAAGCTGCCA
Source organism: Phyllobates terribilis (assembly GCF_046119375.1). Classification (NCBI taxonomy): domain Eukaryota; kingdom Metazoa; phylum Chordata; class Amphibia; order Anura; family Dendrobatidae; genus Phyllobates; species Phyllobates terribilis. Next base: position 451,393,766 of record NW_027362771.1, on the reverse strand, counting down.
AAAATTAGGACGGAGCAACTTGCAATGCCCCTTACAAGAGCCATGCAGTACAGCATATTACAAACATAAGTCCCATTATTGGGGTGTGGTTGTCCCATAGTATTTGCTTATGCTTTCCCAGCAAAAGCTGGCAAAAATTAGGACGGAGCAACTTGCAATGCCCCTTACAAGAGCCATGCAGTACAGCATATTACAAACATAAGTCCCATTATTGGGGAGTGGGTGTCCCATAGTATTTGCTTATGCTTTCCAAGCAAAAGCTGCCAAAAATTAGGACGGAGCAACTTGCAATGCCCCTTACAAGAGCCATGCAGTACAGCATATTACAAACATATGTCCCATTATTGGGGAGTGGGTGTCCCATAGTATTTGCTTATGCTTTCCCAGCAAAAGTTGCCAAAAATTTGGACGGAGCAACTTGCAATGCCCCTTACAAGAGCCATGCAGTACAGCATATTACAAACATAAGTCCCATTATTGGGGAGTGGGTGTCCCATAGTATTTGCTTATGCTTTCCCAGCAAAAGCTGCCAAAAATTAGGACGGAGCAACTTGCAATGCCCCTTACAAGAGCCATGCAGTACAGCATATTACAAACATAAGTCCCATTATTGGGGAGTGGGTGTCCCATAGTATTTGCTTATGCTTTCCAAGCAAAAGCTGCCAAAAATTAGGACGGAGCAACTTGCAATGCCCCTTACAAGAGCCATGCAGTACAGCATATTACAAACATAAGTCCCATTATTGGGGAGTGGGTGTCCCATAGTATTTGCTTATGCTTTCCCAGCAAAAGCTGCCAAAAATTAGGACGGAGCAACTTGCAATGCCCCTTTCAAGAGCCATGCAGTACAGCATATTACAAACATAAGTCCCATTATTGGGGAGTGGGTGTCCCATAGTATTTGCTTATGCTTTCCCAGCAAAAGCTGCCAAAAATTAGGACGGAGCAACTTCAATGCCCCTTGCAAGAGCCATGCAGTACAGCATATTACAAACATAAGTCCCATTATTGGGGAGTGGGTGTCCCATAGTATTTGCTTATGCTTTCCCAGCAAAAGCTGCCAAAAATTAGGACGGATCAACCTGCAATGCCCCTGACAAGAGCCATGCAGTACAGCATATTACAAACATAAGTCCCATTATTGGGGAGTGGGTGGCCCATGGTATTTGATTATGCTTTCCCAGCAAAAGCTGCCAAAAATTAGGACGGAGCAACTTGCAATGCCCCTTACAAGAGCCATGCAGTACAGCATATTACAAACATAAGTCCCATTATTGGGGAGTGGGTGTCCCATAGTATTTGCTTATGCTTTCCAAGCAAAAGCTGCCAACAATTAGGACGGAGCAACTTGCAATGCCCCTTACAAGAGCCATGCAGTACAGCATATTACAAACATAAGTCCCATTATTGGGGAGTGGGTGTCCCATAGTATTTGCTTATGCTTTCCCAGCAAAAGCTGCCAAAAATTAGGACGGAGCAACTTCAATGCCCCTTACAAGAGCCATGCTGTACAGCATATTACAAACATAAGTCCCATTATTGAGGAGTGGGTGTCCCATAGTATTTGCTTACGCTTTCCCAGCAAAAGCTGCCAAAAATTAGGACGGAGCAACTTGCAATGCCCCTTACAAGAGCCATGCAGTACAGCATATTACAAACATAAGTCCCATTATTGGGGAGTGGGTGTCCCATGGTATTTGATTATGCTTTCCCAGCAAAAGCTGCCAAAAATTAGGACGGAGCAACTTGCAATGCCCCTTACAAGAGCCATGCAGTACAGCATATTACAAACATAAGTCCCATTATTGGGGAGTGGGTGGCCCATAGTATTTGCTTATGCTTTCCAAGCAAAAGCTGCCAAAAATTAGGGCGGAGCAACTTGCAATGCCCCTTACAAGAGCCATGCAGTACAGCATATTACAAACATAAGTCCCATTATTGGGGAGTGGGTGTCCCATAGTATTTGCTTATGCTTTCCCAGCAAAAGCTGCCAAAAATTAGGACGGAGCAACTTGCAATGCCCCTTACAAGAGCCATGCAGTACAGCATATTACAAACATATGTCCCATTATTGGGGAGTGGGTGTCCCATAGTATTTGCTTATGCTTTCCCAGCAAAAGTTGCCAAAAATTAGGACGGAGCAACTTGCAATGCCCCTTACAAGTGCCATGCAGTACAGCATATTACAAACATAAGTCCCATTATTGGGGAGTGGGTGTCCCATAGTATTTGCTTATGCTTTCCCAGCAAAAGCTGCCAAAAATTAGGACGGAGCAACTTGCAATGCCCTTACAAGAGCCATGCAGTACAGCATATTACAAACATAAGTCCCATTATTGGGGAGTGGGTGTCCCATAGTATTTGCTTATGCTTTCCCAGCAAAAGCTGCCAAAAATTAGGACGGAGCAACTTCAATGCCCCTTACAAGAGCCATGCAGTACAGCATATTACAAACATAAGTCCCATTATTGGGGAGTGGGTGTCCCATAGTATTTGCTTATGCTTTCCCAGCAAAAGCTGCCAAAAATTAGGACGGATCAACCTGCAATGCCCCTTACAAGAGCCATGCAGTACAGCATATTACAAACATAAGTCCCATTATTGGGGAGTGGGTGTCCCATGGTATTTGATTATGCTTTCCCAGCAAAAGCTGCCAAAAATTAGGACGGAGCAACTTGCAATGCCCCTTACAAGAGCCATGCAGTACAGCATATTACAAACATAAGTCCCATTATTGGGGAGTGGGTGTCCCATAGTATTTGCTTATGCTTTCCAAGCAAAAGCTGCCAACAATTAGGACGGAGCAACTTGCAATGCCCCTTACAAGAGCCATGCAGTACAGCATATTACAAACATAAGTCCCATTATTGGGGAGTGGGTGTCCCATAGTATTTGCTTATGCTTTCCCAGCAAAAGCTGCCAAAAATTAGGACGGAGCAACTTCAATGCCCCTTACAAGAGACATGCTGTACAGCATATTACAAACATAAGTCCCATTATTGAGGAGTGGGTGTCCCATAGTATTTGCTTACGCTTTCCCAGCAAAAGCTGCCAAAAATTAGGACGGAGCAACTTGCAATGCCCCTTACAAGAGCCATGCAGTACAGCATATTACAAACATAAGTCCCATTATTGGGGAGTGGGTGTCCCATGGTATTTGATTATGCTTTCCCAGCAAAAGCTGCCAAAAATTAGGACGGAGCAACTTGCAATGCCCCTTACAAGAGCCATGCAGTACAGCATATTACAAACATAAGTCCCATTATTGGGGAGTGGGTGGCCCATAGTATTTGCTTATGCTTTCCAAGCAAAAGCTGCCAAAAATTAGGGCGGAGCAACTTGCAATGCCCCTTACAAGAGCCATGCAGTACAGCATATTACAAACATAAGTCCCATTATTGGGGAGTGGGTGTCCCATAGTATTTGCTTATGCTTTCCCAGCAAAAGCTGCCAAAAATTAGGACGGAGCAACTTGCAATGCCCCTTACAAGAGCCATGCAGTACAGCATATTACAAACATATGTCCCATTATTGGGGAGTGGGTGTCCCATAGTATTTGCTTATGCTTTCCCAGCAAAAGTTGCCAAAAATTAGGACGGAGCAACTTGCAATGCCCCTTACAAGTGCCATGCAGTACAGCATATTACAAACATAAGTCCCATTATTGGGGAGTGGGTGTCCCATAGTATTTGCTTATGCTTTCCCAGCAAAAGCTGCCAAAAATTAGGACGGAGCAACTTGCAATGCCCCTTACAAGAGCCATGCAGTACAGCATATTACAAACATAAGTCCCATTATTGGGGAGTGGGTGTCCCATAGTATTTGCTTATGCTTTCCAAGAAAAGCTGCCAAAAATTAGGACGGAGCAACTTGCAATGCCCCTTACAAGAGCCATGCAATACAGAATATTACAAACATAAGTCCCATTATTGGGAAGTGGGTGCCCCATAGTATTTGCTCATGCTTTCCCAGCAAAAGCTGCCAAAAATTAGGACGGAGCAACTTGCAATGCCCCTTACAAGAGCCATGCAGTACAGCATATTACAAACATAAGTCCCATTATTGGGGTGTGGTTGTCCCATGGTATTTGCTTATGCTTTCCCAGCAAAAGCTGGCAAAAATTAGGACTGAGCAACTTGCAATGCCCTTTACAAGAGCCATGCAGTACAGCATATTACAAACATAAGTCCCATTATTGGGGAGTGGGTGTCCCATAGTATTTGCTTATGCTTTCCAAGCAAAAGCTGCCAAAAATTAGGACGGACCAACTTGCAATGCCCCTTACAAGAGCCATGCAGTACAGCATATTACAAACATATGTCCCATTATTGGGGAGTGGGTGTCCCATAGTATTTGCTTATGCTTTCCCAGCAAAAGTTGCCAAAAATTTGGACGGAGCAACTTGCAATGCCCCTTACAAGAGCCATGCAGTACAGCATATTACAAACATAAGTCCCATTATTGGGGAGTGGGTGTCCCATAATATTTGCTTATGCTTTCTCAGCAAAAGCTGCCAAAAATTAGGACGGATCAACTTGCAATGCCCCTTACAAGAGCCATGCAGTACAGCATATTACAAACATAAGTCCCATTATTGGGAAGTGGGTGTCCCATAGTATTTGCTTATGCTTTCCAAGCAAAAGCTGCCAAAAATTAGGACGGAGCAACTTGCAATGCCCCTTACAAGAGCCATGCAGTACAGCATATTACAAACATAAGTCCCATTATTGGGGAGTGGGTGTCCCATAGTATTTGCTTATGCTTTCCCAGCAAAAGCTGCCAAAAATTAGGACGGAGCAACTTGCAATGCCCCTTTCAAGAGCCATGAAGTACAGCATATTACAAACATAAGTCCCATTATTGGGGAGTGGGTGTCCCATAGTATTTGCTTATGCTTTCCCAGCAAAAGCTGCCAAAAATTAGGACGGAGCAACTTGCAATGCCCCTTACAATAGCCATGCAGTACAGCATATTACAAACATAAGTCCCCTTATTGGGGAGTGGGTGTCCCATAGTATTTGCTTATGCTTTCCCAGCAAAAGGTGCCAAAAATTAGGACCGAGAAACTTGCAATGCCCCTTACAAGTGCCATGCAGTACAGCATATTACAAACATAAGTCCCATTATTGGGGAGTGGGTGTCCCATAGTATTTGCTTATGCTTTCCCAGCAAAAGCTGCCAAAAATTAGGACGGAGCAACTTGCAATGCCCCTTACAAGAGCCATGCAGTACAGCATATTACAAACATAAGTCCCATTATTGGGGAGTGGGTGTCCCATAATATTTGCTTATGCTTTCTCAGCAAAAGCTGCCAAAAATTAGGACGGATCAACTTGCAATGCCCCTTACAAGAGCCATGCAGTACAGCATATTACAAACATAAGTCCCATTATTGGGGAGTGGGTGTCCCATAGTATTTCCTTATGCTTTCCAAGCAAAAGCTGCCAAAAATTAGGACGGAGCAACTTGCAATGCCCCTTACAAGAGCCATGCAGTACAGCATATTACAAACATAAGTCCCATTATTGGGGAGTGGGTGTCCCATAGTATTTGCTTATGCTTTCCCAGCAAAAGCTGCCAAAAATTAGGACGGAGCAACTTGCAATGCCCCTTACAAGAGCCATGCAGTACAGCATATTACAAACATAAGTCCCATTATTGGGGAGTGGGTGGCCCATAGTATTTGCTTATGCTTTCCAAGCAAAAGCTGCCAAATATTAGGGCGGAGCAACTTGCAATGCCCCTTACAAGAGCCATGCAGTACAGCATATTACAAACATAAGTCCCATTATTGGGGAGTGGGTGTCCCATAGTATTTGCTTACGCTTTCCCAGCAAAAGCTGCCAAAAATTAGGACGGAGCAACTTGCAATGCCCCTTACAAGAGCCATGCAGTACAGCATATTACAAACATATGTCCCATTATTGGGGAGTGGGTGTCCCATAGTATTTGCTTATGCTTTCCCAGCAAAAGTTGCCAAAAATTAGGACGGAGCAACTTGCAATGCCCCTTACAAGTGCCATGCAGTACAGCATATTACAAACATAAGTCCCATTATTGGGGAGTGGGTGTCCCATAGTATTTGCTTATGCTTTCCCAGCAAAAGCTGCCAAAAATTAGGACGGAGCAACTTGCAATGCCCCTTACAAGAGCCATGCAGTACAGCATATTACAAACATAAGTACCATTATTGGGGAGTGGGTGTCCCATAATATTTGCTTATGCTTTCCCAGCAAAAGCTGCCAAAAATTAGGACGGAGCAACTTGCAATGCCCCTTACAAGAGCCATGCAGTACAGCATATTACAAACATAAGTCCCATTATTGGGGAGTGGGTGTCCCATAGTATTTGCTTATGCTTTCCAAGAAAAGCTGCCAAAAATTAGGACGGAGCAACTTGCAATGCCCCTTACAAGAGCCATGCAATACAGAATATTACAAACATAAGTCCCATTATTGGGAAGTGGGTGCCCCATAGTATTTGCTCATGCTATCCCAGCAAAAGCTGCCAAAAATTAGGACGGAGCAACTTGCAATGCCCCTTACAAGAGCCATGCAGTACAGCATATTACAAACATAAGTCCCATTATTGGGGTGTGGTTGTCCCACAGTATTTGCTTATGCTTTCCCAGCAAAAGCTGGCAAAAATTAGGACGGAGCAACTTGCAATGCCCCTTACAAGAGCCATGCAGTACAGCATATTACAAACATAAGTCCCATTATTGGGGAGTGGGTGTCCCATAGTATTTGCTTATGCTTTCCAAGCAAAAGCTGCCAAAAATTAGGATGGAGCAACTTGCAATGCCCCTTACAAGAGCCATGCAGTACAGCATATTACAAACATAAGTCCCATTATTGGGGAGTGGGTGGCCCATAGTATTTGCTTATGCTTTCCAAGCAAAAGCTGCCAAAAATTAGGGCGGAGCAACTTGCAATGCCCCTTACAAGAGCCATGCAGTACAGCATATTACAAACATAAGTCCCATTATTGGGGAGTGGGTGTCCCATAGTATTTGCTTATGCTTTCCCAGCAAAAGCTGCCAAAAATTAGGACGGAGCAACTTGCAATGCCCCTTACAAGAGCCATGCAGTACAGCATATTACAAACATATGTCCCATTATTGGGGAGTGGGTGTCCCATAGTATTTGCTTATGCTTTCCCAGCAAAAGTTGCCAAAAATTAGGACGGAGCAACTTGCAATGCCCCTTACAAGTGCCATGCAGTACAGCATATTACAAACATAAGTCCCATTATTGGGGAGTGGGTGTCCCATAGTATTTGCTTATGCTTTCCCAGCAAAAGCTGCCAAAAATTAGGACGGAGCAACTTGCAATGCCCCTTACAAGAGCCATGCAGTACAGCATATTACAAACATAAGTCCCATTATTGGGGAGTGGGTGTCCCATAATATTTGCTTATGCTTTCCCAGCAAAAGCTGCCAAAAATTAGGACGGAGCAACCTGCAATGCCCCTTACAAGAGCCATGCAGTACAGCATATTACAAACATAAGTCCCATTATTGGGTAGTGGGTGTCCCATAGTATTTGCTTATGCTTTCCAAGAAAAGCTGCCAAAAATTAGGACGGAGCAACTTGCAATGCCCCTTACAAGAGCCATGCAATACAGAATATTACAAACATAAGTCCCATTATTGGGAAGTGGGTGCCCCATAGTATTTGCTCATGCTTTCCCAGCAAAAGCTGCCAAAAATTAGGACGGAGCAACTTGCAATGCCCCTTACAAGAGCCATGCAGTACAGCATATTACAAACATAAGTCCCATTATTGGGGTGTGGTTGTCCCATAGTATTTGCTAATGCTTTCCCAGCAAAAGCTGGCAAAAATTATGACGGAGCAACTTGCAATGCCCTTTACAAGAGCCATGCAGTACAGCATATTACAAACATAAGTCCCATTATTGGGGAGTGGGTGTCCCATAGTATTTGCTTATGCTTTCCAAGCAAAAGCTGCCAAAAATTAGGACGGAGCAACTTGCAATGCCCCTTACAAGAGCCATGCAGTACAGCATATTACAAACATATGTCCCATTATTGGGGAGTGGGTGTCCCATAGTATTTGCTTATGCTTTCCCAGCAAAAGTTGCCAAAAATTTGGACGGAGCAACTTGCAATGACCCTTACAAGAGCCATGCAGTACAGCATATTACAAACATAAGTCCCATTATTGGGGAGTGGGTGTCCCATAGTATTTGCTTATGCTTTCCCAGCAAAAGCTGCCAAAAATTAGGACGGAGCAACTTGCAATGCCCCTTACAAGAGCCATGCAGTACAGCATATTACAAACATAAGTCCCATTATTGGGGAGTGGGTGTCCCATAGTATTTGCTTATGCTTTCCAAGCAAAAGCTGCCAAAAATTAGGACGGAGCAACTTGCAATGCCCCTTACAAGAGCCATGCAGTACAGCATATTACAAACATAAGTCCCATTATTGGGGAGAGGGTGTCCCATAGTATTTGCTTATGCTTTCCCAGCAAAAGCTGCCAAAAATTAGGACGGAGCAACTTGCAATGCCCCTTTCAAGAGCCATGCAGTACAGCATATTACAAACATAAGTCCCATTATTGGGGAGTGGGTGTCCCATAGTATTTGCTTATGCTTTCCCAGCAAAAGCTGCCAAAAATTAGGACGGAGCAACTTGCAATGCCCCTTACAAGAGCCATGCAGTACAGCATATTACAAACATAAGTCCCCTTATTGGGGAGTGGGTGTCCCATAGTATTTGCTTATGCTTTCCCAGCAAAAGGTGCCAAAAATTAGGACCGAGAAACTTGCAATGCCCCTTACAAGTGCCATGCAGTACAGCATATTACAAACATAAGTCCCATTATTGGGGAGTGGGTGTCCCATAGTATTTGCTTATGCTTTCCCAGCAAAAGCTGCCAAAAATTAGGACGGAGCAACTTGCAATGCCCCTTACAAGAGCCATGCAGTACAGCATATTACAAACATAAGTCCCATTATTGGGGAGTGGGTGTCCCATAATATTTGCTTATGCTTTCTCAGCAAAAGCTGCCAAAAATTAGGACGGATCAACTTGCAATGCCCCTTACAAGAGCCATGCAGTACAGCATATTACAAACATAAGTCCCATTATTGGGGAGTGGGTGTCCCATAGTATTTGCTTATGCTTTCCAAGCAAAAGCTGCCAAAAATTAGGACGGAGCAACTTGCAATGCCCCTTACAAGAGCCATGCAGTATAGCATATTACAAACATAAGTCCCATTATTGGGGAGTGGGTGTCCCATAGTATTTGCTTATGCTTTCCCAGCAAAAGCTGCCAAAAATTAGGACGGAGCAACTTGCAATGCCCCTTACAAGAGCCATGCAGTACAGCATATTACAAACATAAGTCCCATTATTGGGGAGTGGGTGGCCCATAGTATTTGCTTATGCTTTCCAAACAAAAGCTGCCAAAAATTAGGGCGGAGCAACTTGCAATGCCCCTTACAAGAGCCATGCAGTACAGCATATTACAAACATAAGTCCCATTATTGGGGAGTGGGTGTCCCATAGTATTTGCTTACGCTTTCCCAGCAAAAGCTGCCAAAAATTAGGACGGAGCAACTTGCAATGCCCCTTACAAGAGCCATGCAGTACAGCATATTACAAACATATGTCCCATTATTGGGGAGTGGGTGTCCCATAGTATTTGCTTATGCTTTCCCAGCAAAAGTTGCCAAAAATTAGGACGGAGCAACTTGCAATGCCCCTTACAAGTGCCATGCAGTACAGCATATTACAAACATAAGTCCCATTATTGGGGAGTGGGTGTCCCATAGTATTTGCTTATGCTTTCCCAGCAAAAGCTGCCAAAAATTAGGACGGAGCAACTTGCAATGCCCCTTACAAGAGCCATGCAGTACAGCATATTACAAACATAAGTCCCATTATTGGGGAGTGGGTGTCCCATAATATTTGCTTATGCTTTCCCAGCAAAAGCTGCCAAAAATTAGGACGGAGCAACTTGCAATGCCCCTTACAAGAGCCATGCAGTACAGCATATTACAAACATAAGTCCCATTATTGGGGAGTGGGTGTCCCATAGTATTTGCTTATGCTTTCCAAGAAAAGCTGCCAAAAATTAGGACGGAGCAACTTTCAATGCCCCTTACAAGAGCCATGCAATACAGAATATTACAAACATAAGTCCCATTATTGGGAAGTGGGTGCCCCATAGTATTTGCTCATGCTTTCCCAGCAAAAGCTGCCAAAAATTAGGACGGAGCAACTTGCAATGCCCCTTACAAGAGCCATGCAGTACAGCATATTACAAACATAAGTCCCATTATTGGGGAGTGGGTGTCCCATAGTATTTGCTTATGCTTTCCCAGCAAAAGCTGCCAAAAATTAGGACGGAGCAACTTGCAATGCCCCTTACAAGTGCCATGCAGTACAGCATATTACAAACATAAGTCCCATTATTGGGGAGTGGGTGTCCCATAGTATTTGCTTATGCTTTCCCAGCAAAAGCTGCCAAAAATTAGGACGGAGCAACTTGCAATGCCCCTTACAAGAGCCATGCAGTACAGCATATTACAAACATAAGTCCCATTATTGGGGAGTGGGTGTCCCATAATATTTGCTTATGCTTTCCCAGCAAAAGCTGCCAAAAATTAGGACGGAGCAACTTGCAATGCCCCTTACAAGAGCCATGCAGTACAGCATATTACAAACATAAGTCCCATTATTGGGGAGTGGGTGTCCCATAGTATTTGCTTATGCTTTCCAAGAAAAGCTGCCAAAAATTAGGACGGAGCAACTTGCAATGCCCCTTACAAGAGCCATGCAATACAGAATATTACAAACATAAGTCCCATTATTGGGAAGTGGGTGCCCCATAGTATTTGCTCATGCTTTCCCAGCAAAAGCTGCCAAAAATTAGGACGGAGCAACTTGCAATGCCCCTTACAAGAGCCATGCAGTACAGCATATTACAAACATAAGTCCCATTATTGGGGTGTGGTTGTCCCACAGTATTTACATATGGTTTCCCAGCAAAAGCTGGCAAAAATTAGGACGGAGCAACTTGCAATGCCCCTTACAAGAGCCATGCAGTACAGCATATTACAAACATAAGTCCCATTATTGGGGAGTGGGTGTCCCATAGTATTTGCTTATGCTTTCCAAGCAAAAGCTGCCAAAAATTAGGACGGAGCAACTTGCAATGCCCCTTACAAGAGCCATGCAGTACAGCATATTACAAACATATGTCCCATTATTGGGGAGTGGGTGTCCCATAGTATTTGCTTATGCTTTCCCAGCAAAAGTTGCCAAAAATTTGGACGGAGCAACTTGCAATGCCCCTTACAAGAGCCATGCAGTACAGCATATTACAAACATAAGTCCCATTATTGGGGAGTGGGTGTCCCATAGTATTTGCTTATGCTTTCCCAGCAAAAGCTGCCAAAAATTAGGACGGAGCAACTTGCAATGCCCCTTACAAGAGCCATGCAGTACAGCATATTACAAACATAAGTCCCATTATTGGGGAGTGGGTGTCCCATAGTATTTGCTTATGCTTTCCAAGCAAAAGCTGCCAAAAATTAGGACGGAGCAACTTGCAATGCCCCTTACAAGAGCCATGCAGTACAGCATATTACAAACATAAGTCCCATTATTGGGGAGTGGGTGTCCCATAGTATTTGCTTATGCTTTCCCAGCAAAAGCTGCCAAAAATTAGGACGGAGCAACTTGCAATGCCCCTTTCAAGAGCCATGCAGTACAGCATATTACAAACATAAGTCCCATTATTGGGGAGTGGGTGTCCCATAGTATTTGCTTATGCTTTCCCAGCAAAAGCTGCCACAAATTAGGACGGAGCAACTTGCAATGCCCCTTACAAGAGCCATGCAGTACAGCATATTACAAACATAAGTCCCATTATTGGGGAGTGGTTGTCCCATAGTATTTGCTTATGCTTTCCCAGCAAAAGCTGCCAAAAATTAGGACGGAGCAACTTCAATGCCCCTTACAAGAGCCATGCAGTACAGCATATTACAAACATAAGTCCCATTATTGGGGAGTGGGTGTCCCATAGTATTTGCTTATGCTTTCCCAGCAAAAGCTGCCAAAAATTAGGACGGAGCAACCTGCAATGCCCCTTACAAGAGCCATGCAGTACAGCATATTACAAACATAAGTCCCTTTATTGGGGAGTGGGTGTCCCATGGTATTTGATTATGCTTTCCCAGCAAAAGCTGCCAAAAATTAGGACGGAGCAACTTGCAATGCCCCTTACAAGAGCCATGCAGTACAGCATATTACAAACATAAGTCCCATTATTGGGGAGTGGGTGTCCCATAGTATTTGCTTATGCTTTCCAAGCAAAAGCTGCCAACAATTAGGACGGAGCAACTTGCAATGCCCCTTACAAGAGCCATGCAGTACAGCATATTACAAACATAAGTCCCATTATTGGGGAGTGGGTGTCCCATAGTATTTGCTTATGCTTTCCCAGCAAAAGCTGCCAAAAATTAGGACGGAGCAACTTCAATGCCCCTTACAAGAGCCATGCAGTACAGCATATTACAAACATAAGTCCCATTATTGAGGAGTGGGTGTCCCATAGTATTTGCTTACGCTTTCCCAGCAAAAGCTGCCAAAAATTAGGACGGAGCAACTTGCAATGCCCCTTACAAGAGCCATGCAGTACAGCATATTACAAACATAAGTCCCATTATTGGGGAGTGGGTGTCCCATGGTATTTGATTATGCTTTCCCAGCAAAAGCTGCCAAAAATTAGGATGGAGCAACTTGCAATGCCCCTTACAAGAGCCATGCAGTACAGCATATTACAAACATAAGTCCCATTATTGGGGAGTGGGTGGCCCATAGTATTTGCTTATGCTTTCCAAGCAAAAGCTGCCAAAAATTAGGGCGGAGCAACTTGCAATGCCCCTTACAAGAGCCATGCAGTACAGCATATTACAAACATAAGTCCCATTATTGGGGAGTGGGTGTCCCATAGTATTTGCTTATGCTTTCCCAGCAAAAGCTGCCAAAAATTAGGACGGAGCAACTTGCAATGCCCCTTACAAGAGCCATGCAGTACAGCATATTACAAACATATGTCCCATTATTGGGGAGTGGGTGTCCCATAGTATTTGCTTATGTTTTCCCAGCAAAAGTTGCCAAAAATTAGGACGGAGCAACTTGCAATGCCCCTTACAAGTGCCATGCAGTACAGCATATTACAAACATAAGTCCCATTATTGGGGAGTGTGTGTCCCATAGTATTTGCTTATGCTTTCCCAGCAAAAGCTGCCAAAAATTAGGACGGAGCAACTTGCAATGCCCCTTACAAGAGCCATGCAGTACAGCATATTACAAACATAAGTCCCATTATTGGGGAGTGGGTGTCCCATAATATTTGCTTATGCTTTCCCAGCAAAAGCTGCCAAAAATTAGGACGGAGCAACTTGCAATGCCCCTTACAAGAGCCATGCAGTACAGCATATTACAAACATAAGTCCCATTATTGGGGAGTGGGTGTCCCATAGTATTTGCTTATGCTTTCCAAGAAAAGCTGCCAAAAATTAGGACGGAGCAACTTGCAATGCCCCTTACAAGAGCCATGCAATACAGAATATTACAAACATAAGTCCCATTATTGGGAAGTGGGTGCCCCATAGTATTTGCTCATGCTTTCCCAGCAAAAGCTGCCAAAAATTAGGACGGAGCAACTTGCAATGCCCCTTACAAGAGCCATGCAGTACAGCATATTACAAACATAAGTCCCATTATTGGGGTGTGGTTGTCCCATAGTATTTGCTTATGCTTTCCCAGCAAAAGCTGGCAAAAATTAGGACGGAGCAACTTGCAATGCCCCTTACAAGAGCCATGCAGTACAGCATATTACAAACATAAGTCCCATTATTGGGGAGTGGGTGTCCCATAGTATTTGCTTATGCTTTCCAAGCAAAAGCTGCCAAAAATTAGGACGGAGCAACTTGCAATGCCCCTTACAAGAGCCATGCAGTACAGCATATTACAAACATATGTCCCATTATTGGGGAGTGGGTGTCCCATAGTATTTGCTTATGCTTTCCCAGCAAAAGTTGCCAAAAATTTGGACGGAGCAACTTGCAATGCCCCTTACAAGAGCCATGCAGTACAGCATATTACAAACATAAGTCCCATTATTGGGGAGTGGGTGTCCCATAGTATTTGCTTATGCTTTCCCAGCAAAAGCTGCCAAAAATTAGGACGGAGCAACTTGCAATGCCCCTTACAAGAGCCATGCAGTACAGCATATTACAAACATAAGTCCCATTATTGGGGAGTGGGTGTCCCATAGTATTTGCTTATGCTTTCCAAGCAAAAGCTGCCAAAAATTAGGACGGAGCAACTTGCAATGCCCCTTACAAGAGCCATGCAGTACAGCATATTACAAACATAAGTCCCATTATTGGGGAGTGGGTGTCCCATAGTATTTGCTTATGCTTTCCCAGCAAAAGCTGCCAAAAATTAGGACGGAGCAACTTGCAATGCCCCTTTCAAGAGCCATGCAGTACAGCATATTACAAACATAAGTCCCATTATTGGGGAGTGGGTGTCCCATAGTATTTGCTTATGCTTTCCCAGCAAAAGCTGCCAAAAATTAGGACGGAGCAACTTGCAATGCCCCTTACAAGAGCCATGCAGTACAGCATATTACAAACATAAGTCCCATTATTGGGGAGTGGGTGTCCCATAGTATTTGCTTATGCTTTCCCAGCAAAAGGTGCCAAAAATTAGGACCGAGAAACTTGCAATGCCCCTTACAAGTGCCATGCAGTACAGCATATTACAAACATAAGTCCCATTATTGGGGAGTGGGTGTCCCATAGTATTTGCTTATGCTTTCCCAGCAAAAGCTGCCAAAAATTAGGACGGAGCAACTTGCAATGCCCCTTACAAGAGCCATGCAGTACAGCATATTACAAACATAAGTCCCATTATTGGGGAGTGGGTGTCCCATAATATTTGCTTATGCTTTCCCAGCAAAAGCTGCCAAAAATTAGGACGGATCAACTTGCAATGCCCCTTACAAGAGCCATGCAGTACAGCATATTACAAACATAAGTCCCATTATTGGGGAGTGGGTGTCCCATAGTATTTGCTTATGCTTTCCAAGCAAAAGCTGCCAAAAATTAGGACGGAGCAACTTGCAATGCCCCTTACAAGAGCCATGCAGTACAGCATATTACAAACATAAGTCCCATTATTGGGGAGTGGGTGTCCCATAGTATTTGCTTATGCTTTCCCAGCAAAAGCTGCCAAAAATTAGGACGGAGCAACTTGCAATGCCCCTTACAAGAGCCATGCAGTACAGCATATTACAAACATAAGTCCCATTATTGGGGAGTGGGTGTCCCATAGTATTTGCTTATGCTTTCCCAGCAAAAGCTGCCAAAAATTAGGACGGAGCAACTTGCAATGCCCCTTACAAGAGCCATGCAGTACAGCATATTACAAACATAAGTCCCATTATTGGGGAGTGGGTGTCCCATAGTATTTGCTTATGCTTTCCCAGCAAAAGGTGCCAAAAATTAGGACCGAGAAACTTGCAATGCCCCTTACAAGTGCCATGCAGTACAGCATATTACAAACATAAGTCCCATTATTGGGGAGTGGGTGTCCCATAGTATTTGCTTATGCTTTCCCAGCAAAAGCTGCCAAAAATTAGGACGGAGCAACTTGCAATGCCCCTTACAAGAGCCATGCAGTACAGCATATTACAAACATAAGTCCCATTATTGGGGAGTGGGTGTCCCATAATATTTGCTTATGCTTTCCCAGCAAAAGCTGCCAAAAATTAGGACGGATCAACTTGCAATGCCCCTTACAAGAGCCATGCAGTACAGCATATTACAAACATAAGTCCCATTATTGGGGAGTGGGTGTCCCATAGTATTTGCTTATGCTTTCCAAGCAAAAGCTGCCAAAAATTAGGACGGAGCAACTTGCAATGCCCCTTACAAGAGCCATGCAGTACAGCATATTACAAACATAAGTCCCATTATTGGGGAGTGGGTGTCCCATAGTATTTGCTTATGCTTTCCCAGCAAAAGCTGCCAAAAATTAGGACGGAGCAAATTGCAATGCCCCTTACAAGAGCCATGCAGTACAGCATATTACAAACATAAGTCCCATTATTGGGGAGTGGGTGTCCTATAGTATTTGCTTATGCTTTCCAAGCAAAAGCTGCCAAAAATTAGGAGGAGCAACTTGCAATGCCCCTTACAAGAGCCATGCAGTACAGCATATTACAAACATAAGTCCCATTATTGGGGAGTGGGTGTCCCATAGTATTTGCTTATGCTTTCCAAGCAAAAGCTGCCAAAAATTAGGACGGAGCAACTTGCAATGCCCCTTACAAGAGCCATGCAGTACAGCATATTACAAACATAAGTCCCATTATGGGGAGTCTGTGTCCCATAGTATTTGCTTATGCTTTCCCAGCAAAAGCTGCCAACAATTAGGACGGAGCAACTTGCAATGCCCCTTACAAGAGCCATGCAGTACAGCATATTACAAACATAAGTCCCATTATTGGGGAGTGGGTGTCCCATAGTATTTGCTTATGCTTTCCCAGCAAAAGCTGCCAAAAATTAGGACGGAGCAACTTCAATGCCCCTTACAAGAGCCATGCAGTACAGCATATTACAAACATAAGTCCCATTATTGGGGAGTGGGTGTCCCATAGTATTTGCTTATGCTTTCCCAGCAAAAGCTGCCAAAAATTAGGACGGAGCAACTTGCAATGCCCCTTACAAGAGCCATGCAGTACAGCATATTACAAACATAAGTC
The DNA here is from genome assembly GCF_046119375.1 of Phyllobates terribilis. NCBI lineage: Eukaryota > Metazoa > Chordata > Amphibia > Anura > Dendrobatidae > Phyllobates > Phyllobates terribilis. The sequence continues at coordinate 451,376,952 of NW_027362771.1, read as the reverse complement.
CCATTATTGGGGAGTGGGTGTCCCATAGTATTTGCTTATGCTTTCCAAGCAAAAGCTGCCAACAATTAGGACGGAGCAACTTGCAATGCCCCTTACAAGAGCCATGCAGTACAGCATATTACAAACATAAGTCCCATTATTGGGGAGTGGGTGTCCCATAGTATTTGCTTATGCTTTCCCAGCAAAAGCTGCCAAAAATTAGGACGGAGCAACTTCAATGCCCCTTACAAGAGCCATGCAGTACAGCATATTACAAACATAAGTCCCATTATTGAGGAGTGGGTGTCCCATAGTATTTGCTTACGCTTTCCCAGCAAAAGCTGCCAAAAATTAGGACGGAGCAACTTGCAATGCCCCTTACAAGAGCCATGCAGTACAGCATATTATAAACATAAGTCCCATTATTGGGGAGTGGGTGTCCCATGGTATTTGATTATGCTTTCCCAGCAAAAGCTGCCAAAAATTAGGACGGAGCAACTTGCAATGCCCCTTACAAGAGCCATGCAGTACAGCATATTACAAACATAAGTCCCATTATTGGGGAGTGGGTGGCCCATAGTATTTGCTTATGCTTTCCAAGCAAAAGCTGCCAAAAATTAGGACGGAGCAACTTGCAATGCCCCTTACAAGAGCCATGCAGTACAGCATATTACAAACATAAGTCCCATTATTGGGGAGTGGGTGTCCCATAGTATTTGCTTATGCTTTCCCAGCAAAAGCTGCCAAAGATTAGGACGGAGCAACTTGCAATGCCCCTTACAAGAGCCATGCAGTACAGCATATTACAAACATAAGTCCCATTATTGGGGAGTGGGTGTCCCATAGTATTTGCTTATGCTTTCCAAGCAAAAGCTGCAAAAAATTAGGACGGAGCAACTTGCAATGCCCCTTACAAGAGCCATGCAGTACAGCATATTACAAACATAAGTCCCATTATTGGGGAGTGGGTGTCCCATAGTATTTGCTTATGCTTTCCCAGCAAAAGCTGCCAAAAATTAGGACGGAGCGACTTGCAATGCCCCTTACAAGAGCCATGCAGTACAGCATATTACAAGCATAAGTCCCATTATTGGGGAGTGGGTGTCCCATAGTATTTGCTTATGCTTTCCCAGCAAAAGCTGCCAAAAATTAGGACGGAGCAACTTGCAATGCCCCTTACAAGAGCCATGCAGTACAGCATATTACAAACATATGTCCCATTATTGGGGAGTGGGTGTCCCATAGTATTTGCTTATGCTTTCCCAGCAAAAGGTGCCAAAAATTAGGACGGAGCAACTTGCAATGCCCCTTACAAGTGCCATGCAGTACAGCATATTACAAACATAAGTCCCATTATTGGGGACTGGGTGTCCCATAGTATTTGCTTATGCTTTCCAAGCAAAAGCTGCCAAAAATTAGGATGGAGCAACTTGCAATGCCCCTTACAAGAGCCATGCAATACAGAATATTACAAACATAAGTCCCATTATTGGGAAGTGGGTGCCCCATAGCATTTGCTCATGCTTTCCCAGCAAAAGCTGCCAAAAATTAGGACGGAGCAACTTGCAATGCCCCTTACAAGAGCCATGCAGTACAGCATATTAGAAACATAAGTCCCATTATTGGGGAGTGGGTGTCCCATAGTATTTGCTTATGCTTTCCAAGCAAAAGCTGCCAAAAATTAGGACGGAGCAACTTGCAATGCCCCTTACAAGATCCATGCGGTACAGCATATTACAAACATAAGTCCCATTATTGGGGAGTGGGTGTCCCATAGTATTTGCTTATGCTTTCCCAGCAAAAGCTGCCAAAAATTAGGACGGAGCAATTTGCAATGCCCCTTACAAGAGCCATGCAGTACAGCATATTACAAACATAAGTCCCATTATTGGGGAGTGGGTGTCCCATAGTATTTGCTTATGCTTTCCAAGCAAAAGCTGCCAAAAATTAGGACGGAGCAACTTGCAATGCCCCTTACAAGAGCCATGCAGTACAGCATATTACAAACATAAGTCCCATTATTGGGGAGTGGGTGTCCCATAGTATTTGCTTATGCTTTCCCAGCAATAGCTGCCAAAAATTAGGACGGAGCAACTTGCAATGCCCCTTACAAGAGCCATGCAGTACAGCATATCACAAACATAAGTCCCATTATTGGGGAGTGGGTGTCCCATAGTATTTGCTTATGCTTTCCCAGCAAAAGCTGCCAAAAATTAGGACGGAGCAACTTGCAATGCCCCTTACAAGAGCCATGCAGTACAGCATATTACAAACATAAGTCCCATTATTGGGGAGTGGGTGTCCCATAGTATTTGCTTATGCTTTCCCAGCAAAAGGTGCCAAAAATTAGGCCCGAGAAACTTGCAATGCCCCTTACAAGTGCCATGCAGTACAGCATATTACAAACATAAGTCCCATTATTGGGGAGTGGGTGTCCCATAGTATTTGCTTATGCTTTCCCAGCAAAAGCTGCCAAAAATTAGGACGGAGCAACTTGCAATGCCCCTTACAAGAGCCATGCAGTACAGCATATTACAAACATAAGTCCCATTATTGGGGAGTGGGTGTCCCATAATATTTGCTTATGCTTTCCCAGCAAAAGCTGCCAAAAATTAGGACGGATCAACTTGCAATGCCCCTTACAAGAGCCATGCAGTACAGCATATTACAAACATAAGTCCCATTATTGGGGAGTGGGTGTCCCATAGTATTTGCTTATGCTTTTCAAGCAAAAGCTGCCAAAAATTAGGACGGAGCAACTTGCAATGCCCCTTACAAGAGCCATGCAGTACAGCATATTACAAACATAAGTCCCATTATTGGGGAGTGGGTGTCCCATAGTATTTGCTTATGCTTTCCCAGCAAAAGCTGCCAAAAATTAGGACGGAGCAACTTGCAATGCCCCTTACAAGAGCCATGCAGTACAGCATATTACAAACATAAGTCCCATTATTGGGGAGTGGGTGTCCCATAGTATTTGCTTATGCTTTCCAAGCAAAAGCTGCCAAAAATTAGGAGGAGCAACTTGCAATGCTCCTTACAAGAGCCATGCAGTGCAGCATATTACAAACATAAGTCCCATTATTCGGGAGTGGGTGTCCCATAGTATTTGCTTATGCTTTCCAAGCAAAAGCTGCCAAAAATTAGGATGGAGCAACTTGCAATGCCCCTTACAAGAGCCATGCAGTACAGCATATTACAAACATAAGTCCCATTATTGGGGAGTGGGTGTCCCATAGTATTTGCTTATGCTTTCCAAGCAAAAGCTGCCAAAAATTAGGACGGAGCAACTTGCAATGCCCCTTACAAGAGCCATGCAGTACAGCATATTACAAACATAAGTCCCATTATTGTGGAGTGGGTGTCCCATAGTATTTGCTTATGCTTTCCCAGCAAAAGCTGCCAAAAATTAGGACGGAGCAACTTGCAATGCCCCTTACAAGAGCCATGCAGTACAGCATATTACAAACATAAGTCCCATTATTGGGGAGTGGGTGTCCCATAGTATTTGCTTATGCTTTCCAAGCAAAAGCTGCCAAAAATTAGGACGGAGCAACTTGCAATGCCACTTACAAGAGCCATTCAGTACAGCATATTACAAACATAAGTCCCATTATTGGGGAGTGGGTGTCCCATAGTATTTGCTTATGCTTTCCAAGCAAAAGCTGCCAAAAATTAGGACGGAGCAACTTGCAATGCCCCTTACAAGAGCCATGCAGTACAGCATATTACAAACATAAGTCCCATTATTGGGGAGTGGTTGTCCCATAGTATTTGCTTATGCTTTCCAAGCAAAAGCTGCCAAAAATTAGGACGGAGCAACTTGCAATGCCCCTTACAAGAGCTATGCAGTACAGCATATTACAAACATAAGTCCCATTATTGGGGAGTGGGTGTCCCATAGTATTTGCTTATGCTTTCCAAGCAAAAGCTGCCAAAAATTAGGAACTAGCAACTTGCAATGCCCCTTACAAGAGCCATGCAGTACAGCATATTACAAACATAAGTCCCATTATTGGGGAGTGGGTGTCCCATAGTATTTGCTTATGCTTTCCCAGCAAAAGCTGCCAAAAATTAGGACGGAGCAACTTGCAATGCCCCTTACAAGAGCCATGCAGTACAGCATATTACAAACATAAGTCCCATTATTGGGGAGTGGGTGTCCCATATTATTTGCTTATGCTTTCCCAGCAAAAGCTGCAAAAAATTAGGACAGAGCAACTTGCAATGCCCCTTACAAGAGCCATGCAGTACAGCATATTACAAACATAAGTCCCATTATTGGGGAGTGGGTGTCCCATAGTATTTGCTTATGCTTTCCAAGCAAAAGCTGCCAAAAATTAGGACGGAGCAACTTGCAATGCCCCTTACAAGAGCCATGCAGTACAGCATATTACAAACATAAGTCCCATTATTGGGGAGTGGTTATCCCATAGTATTTGCTTATGCTTTCCAATCAAAAGCTGCCAAAAATTAGGACGGAGCAACTTGCAATGCCCCTTACAAGAGCCATGCAGTACAGCATATTACAAACATAAGTCCCATTATTGGGGAGTGGGTGTCCCATAGTATTTGCTTATGCTTTCCAAGCAAAAGCTGCCAAAAATTAGGAACTAGCAACTTGCAATGCCCCTTACAAGAGCCATGCAGTACAGCATATTACAAACATAAGTCCCATTATTGGGGAGTGGGTGTCCCATAGTATTTGCTTATGCTTTCCCAGCAAAAGCTGCCAAAAATTAGGACGGAGCAACTTGCAATGCCCCTTACAAGAGCCATGCAGTACAGCATATTACAAACATAAGTCCCATTATTGGGGAGTGGGTGTCCCATATTATTTGCTTATGCTTTCCCAGCAAAAGCTGCAAAAAATTAGGACAGAGCAACTTGCAATGCCCCTTACAAGAGCCATGCAGTACAGCATATTACAAACATAAGTCCCATTATTGGGGAGTGGGTGTCCCATAGTATTTGCTTATGCTTTCCAAGCAAAAGCTGCCAAAAATTAGGACGGAGCAACTTGCAATGCCCCTTACAAGAGCCATGCAGTACAGCATATTACAAACATAAGTCCCATTATTGGGGAGTGGTTGTCCCATAGTATTTGCTTATGCTTTGCAAGCAAAAGCTGCCAAAAATTAGGACGGAGCAACTTGCAATGCCCCTTACAAGAGCCATGCAGTACAGCATATTACAAACATAAGTCCCATTATTGGGGAGTGGGTGTCCCATAGTATTTGCTTATGCTTTCCAAGCAAAAGCTGCCAAAAATTAGGAACTAGCAACTTGCAATGCCCCTTACAAGAGCCATGCAGTACAGCATATTACAAACATAAGTCCCATTATTGGGGAGTGGGTGTCCCATAGTATTTGCTTATGCTTTCCCAGCAAAAGCTGCCAAAAATTAGGACGGAGCAACTTGCAATGCCCCTTACAAGAGCCATGCAGTACAGCATATTACAAACATAAGTCCCATTATTGGGGAGTGGGTGTCCCATATTATTTGCTTATGCTTTCCCAGCAAAAGCTGCAAAAAATTAGGACAGAGCAACTTGCAATGCCCCTTACAAGAGCCATGCAGTACAGCATATTACAAACATAAGTCCCATTATTGGGGAGTGGGTGTCCCATAGTATTTGCTGATGCTTTCCAAGCAAAAGCTGCCAAAAATTAGGACGGAACAACTTGCAATGCCCCTTACAAGAGCCATGCAGTACAGCATATTACAAACATAAGTCCCATTATTGGGGAGTCTGTGTCCCATGGTATTTGCTTATGCTTTCCCAGCAAAAGCTACCAACAATTAGGACGGAGCAACTTGCAATGCCCCTTACAAGAGCCATGCAGTACAGCATATTACAAACATAAGTCCCATTATTGGGGAGTGGGTGTCCCATAGTATTTGCTTATGCTTTCCCAGCAAAAGCTGCCAAAAATTAGGACGGAGCAACTTCAATGCCCCTTACAAGAGCCATGCAGTACAGCATATTACAAACATAAGTCCCATTATTGGGGAGTGGGTGTCCCATAGTATTTGCTTATGCTTTCCCAGCAAAAGCTGCCAAAAATTAGGACGGAGCAACTTGCAATGCCCCTTACAAGAGCCATGCAGTACAGCATATTACAAACATAAGTCCCATTATTGGGGAGTGGGTGTCCCATGGTATTTGATTATGCTTTCCCAGCAAAAGCTGCCAAAAATTAGGACGGAGCAACTTGCAATGCCCCTTACAAGAGCCATGCAGTACAGCATATTACAAACATAAGTCCCATTATTGGGGAGTGGGTGTCCCATAGTATTTGCTTATGCTTTCCAAGCAAAAGCTGCCAACAATTAGGACGGAGCAACTTGCAATGCCCCTTACAAGAGCCATGCAGTACAGCATATTACAAACATAAGTCCCATTATTGGGGAGTGGGTGTCCCATAGTATTTGCTTATGCTTTCCCAGCAAAATCTGCCAAAAATTAGGACGGAGCAACTTCAATGCCCCTTACAAGAGCCATGCAGTACAGCATATTACAAACATAAGTCCCATTATTGAGGAGTGGGTGTCCCATAGTATTTGCTTACGCTTTCCCAGCAAAAGCTGCCAAAAATTAGGACGGAGCAACTTGCAATGCCCCTTACAAGAGCCATGCAGTACAGCATATTACAAACATAAGTCCCATTATTGGGGAGTGGGTGTCCCATAGTATTTGCTTATGCTTTCCCAGCAAAAGCTGCCAAAAATTAGGACGGAGCATTTTGCAATGCCCCTTACAAGAGCCATGCAGTACAGCATATTACAAACATAAGTCCCATTATTGGGGAGTGGGTGTCCCATAGTATTTGCTTATGCTTTCCAAGCAAAAGCTGCCAAAAATTAGGACGGAGCAACTTGCAATGCCCCTTACAAGAGCCATGCAGTACAGCATATTACAAACATAAGTCCCATTTTTGGGGAGTGGGTGTCCCATAGTATTTGCTTATGCTTTCCCAGCAAAAGCTGCCAAAAATTAGGACGGAGCAACTTGCAATGCCCCTTACAAGAGCCATGCAGTACAGCATATTACAAACATAAGTCCCATTATTGGGGAGTGGGTGTCCCATAGTATTTGCTTATGCTTTCCCAGCAAAAGCTGCCAAAAATTAGGACGGAGCAACTTGCAATGCCCCTTACAAGAGCCATGCAGTACAGCATATTACAAACATAAGTCCCATTATTGGGGAGTGGGTGTCCCATAGTATTTGCTTATGCTTTCCCAGCAAAAGGTGCCAAAAATTAGGACCGAGAAACTTGCAATGCCCCTTACAAGTGCCATGCAGTACAGCATATTACAAACATAAGTCCCATTATTGGGGAGTGGCTGTCCCATAGTATTTGCTTATGCTTTCCCAGCAAAAGCTGCCAAAAATTAGGACGGAGCAACTTGCAATGCCCCTTACAAGAGCCATGCAGTACAGCATATTACAAACATAAGTCCCATTATTGGGGAGTGGGTGTCCCATAGTATTTGCTTATGCTTTCCCAGCAAAAGCTGCCAAAAATTAGGACGGAGCAACTTGCAATGCCCCTTACAAGAGCCATGCAGTACAGCATATTACAAACATAAGTCCCATTATTGGGCAGTGGGTGTCCCATAGTATTTGCTTATGCTTTCCAAGCAAAAGCTGCCAAAAATTTGGAGGAGCAACTTGCAATGCTCCTTACAAGAGCCATGCAGTACAGCATATTACAAACATAAGTCCCATTATTGGGGAGTGGGTGTCCCATAGTATTTGCTTATGCTTTCCAAGCAAAAGCTGCCAAAAATTAGTATGGAGCAACTTGCAATGCCCCTTACAACAGCCATGCAGTACAGCATATTACAAACATAAGTCCCATTATTGGGGAGTGGGTGTCCCATAGTATTTGCTTATGCTTTCCAAGCAAAAGCTGCCAAAAATTAGGACGGAGCAACTTGCAATACCCCTTACAAGAGCCATGCAGTACAGCATATTACAAACATAAGTCCCATTATTGTGGAGTGGGTGTCCCATAGTATTTGCTTATGCTTTCCCAGCAAAAGCTGCCAAAAATTAGGACGGAGCAACTTGCAATGCCCCTTACAAGAGCCATGCAGTACAGCATATTACAAACATAAGTCCCATTATTGGGGAGTGGGTGTCCCATAGTATTTGCTTATGCTTTCCAAGCAAAAGCTGCCAAAAATTAGGACGGAGCAACTTGCAATGCCACTTACAAGAGCCATTCAGTACAGCATATTACAAACATAAGTCCCATTATTGGGGAGTGGGTGTCCCTTAGTATTTGCTTATGCTTTCCAAGCAAAAGCTGCCAAAAATTAGGACGGAGCAACTTGCAATGCCAATTACAAGAGCCATGCAGTACAGCATATTACAAACATAAGTCCCATTATTGGGGAGTGGGTGTCCCATAGTATTTGCTTATGCTTTCCCAGCAAAAGCTGCCAAAAAATAGGACGGAGCAACTTGCAATGCCCCTTACAAGAGCCATGCAGTACAGCATATTACAAACATAAGTCCCATTATTGGGGAGTGGGTGTCCCATAGTATTTGCTTATGCTTTCCAAGCAAAAGCTGCCAAAAATTAGGACGGAGCAGCTTGCAATGCCCCTTACAAGAGCCATGCAGTACAGCATATTACAAACATAAGTCCCATTATTGGGGAGTGGGTGTCCCATAGTATTTGCTTATGCTTTCCAAGCAAAAGCTGCCAAAAATTAGGACGGAGCAACTTGCAATGCCCCTTACAAGAGCCATGCAGTACAGCATATTACAAACATATGTCCTATTATTGGGGAGTGGGTGTCCCATATTATTTGCTTATGCTTTCCCAGCAAAAGTTGCCAAAAATTAGGACGGAGCAACTTGCAATGCCCCTTACAAGAGCCATGCAGTACAGCATATTACAAACATAAGTCCCATTATTGGGGAGTGGGTGTCCCATAGTATTTGCTTATGCTTTCCCAGCAAAAGCTGCCAAAAATTAGGACGGAGCAACTTGCAATGCCCTTTACAAGAGCCATGCAGTACAGCATATTACAAACATAAGTCCCATTATTGGGGAGTGGGTGTCCCATAGTATTTGCTTATGCTTTCCCAGCAAAAGCTGCCAAAAATTAGGACGGAGCAACTTGCAATGCCCCTTACAAGAGCCATGCAGTACAGCATATTACAAACATAAGTCCCATTATTGGGGAGTGGGTGTCCCATAGTATTTGCTTATGCTTTCCCAGCAAAAGGTGCCAAAAATTAGGACCGAGCAACTTGCAATGCCCCTTACAAGTGCCATGCAGTACAGCATATTACAAACATAAGTCCCATTATTGGGGTGTGGGTGTCCCATAGTATTTGCTTATGCTTTCCAAGCAAAAGCTGCCAAAAATTAGGACGGAGCAACTTGCAATGCCCCTTACAAGAGCCATGCAGTACAGCATATTACAAACATAAGTCCCATTATTGGGGAGTGGGTGTCCCATAGTATTTGCTTATGCTTTCCCAGCAAAAGCTGCCAAAAATTAGGACGGAGCAACTTGCAATGCCCCTTATAAGAGCCATGCAGTACAGCATATTACAAACATAAGTCCCATTATTGGGGAGTGGGTGTCCCATAGTATTTGCTTATGCTCTCCAAGCAAAAGCTGCCAAAAATTAGGACGGAGCAACTTGCAATGCCCCTTACAAGAGCCATGCAGTACAGCATATTACAAACATAAGTCCCATTATTGGGGAGTGGTTGTCCCATAGTATTTGCTTATGCTTTCCAAGCAAAAGCTGCCAAAAATTAGGACGGAGCAACTTGCAATGCCCCTTACAAGAGCCATGCAGTACAGCATATTACAAACATAAGTCCCATTATTGGGGAGTGGGTGTCCCATAGTATTTGCTTATGCTTTCCAAGCAAAAGCTGCCAAAAATTAGGAACTAGCAACTTGCAATGCCCCTTACAAGAGCCATGCAGTACAGCATATTACAAACATAAGTCCCCTTATTGGGGAGTGGGTGTCCCATAGTATTTGCTTATGCTTTCCCAGCAAAAGCTGCCAAAAATTAGGACGGAGCAACTTGCAATGCCCCTTACAAGAGCCATGCAGTACAGCATATTACAAACATAAGTCCCATTATTGGGGAGTGGGTGTCCCATAGTATTTGCTTATGCTTTCCAAGCAAAAGCTGCCAAAAATTAGGACGGAGCAACTTGCAATGCCCCTTACAAGAGCCATTCAGTACAGCATATTACAAACATAAGTCCCATTATTGGGGAGTGGGTGTCCCATAGTATTTGCTTATGCTTTCCAAGCAAAAGCTGCCAAAAATTAGGACGGAGCAACTTGCAATGCCCCTTACAAGAGCCATGCAGAACAGCATATTACAAACATAAGTCCCATTATTGGGGAGTGGGTGTCCCATAGTATTTGCTTATGCTTTCCCAGCAAAAGCTGCCAAAAAATAGGATGGAGCAACTTGCAATGCCCCTTACAAGAGCCATGCAGTACAGCATATTACAAACATAAGTCCCATTATTGGGGAGTGGGTGTCCCATAGTATTTGCTTATGCTTTCCAAGCAAAAGCTGCCAAAAATTAGGACGGAGCAACTTGCAATGCCCCTTACAAGAGCCATGCAGTACAGCATATTACAAACATAAGTCCCATTATTGGGGAGTGGGTGTCCCATAGTATTTGCTTATGCTTTCCAAGCAAAAGCTGCCAAAAATTAGGACTGAGCAACTTGCAATGCCCCTTACAAGAGCCATGCAGTACAGCATATTACAAACACATGTCCTATTATTGGGGAGTGGGTGTCCCATATTATTTGCTTATGCTTTCCCAGCAAAAGTTGCCAAAAATTAGGACGGAGCAACTTGCAATGCCCCTTACAAGAGCCATGCAGTACAGCATATTACAAACATAAGTCCCATTATTTTGGAGTGGGTGTCCCATAGTATTTGCTTATGCTTTTCCAGCAAAAGGTGCCAAAAATTAGGACGGAGCAACTTGCAATGCCCCTTACAAGTGCCATGCAGTACAGCATATTACAAACATAAGTCCCATTATTGGGGAGTGGGTGTCCCATAGTATTTGCTTATGCTTTCCCAGCAAAAGCTGTCAAAAATTAGGATGGAGCAAATTGCAATGCCCCTTACAAGAGCCATGCAGTACAGCATATTACAAACATAAGTCCCAAAATTGGGGAGTGGGTGTCCCATAGTATTTGCTCATGCTTTCCCAGCAAAAGCTGCCAAAAATTAGGACGGAGCAACTTGCAATGCCCCTTACAAGAGCCATGCAGTACAGCATATTACAAACATAAGTCCCATTATTGGGGAGTGGGTGTCTCATAGTATTTGCTTATGCTTTCCCAGCAAAAGCTGCCAAAAATTAGGACGGAGCAACTTGCAATGCCCCTTACTAGAGCCATGCAGTACAGCATATTACAAACATAAGTCCCATTATTGGGGAGTGGGTGTCCCATAGTATTTGCTTATGCTTTCCAAGCAAAAGCTGCCAAAAATTAGGACGGAGCAACTTGCAATGCCCCTTACAAGAGCCATGCAGTACAGCATATTACAAACATATGTCCCATTATTGGGGAGTGGGTGTCCCATAGTATTTGCTTATGCTTTCCCAGCAAAAGTTGCCAAAAATTAGGTTGGAGCAACTTGCAATGCCCCTTACAAGAGCCAGGCAGTACAGCATATTACAAACATAAGTCCCATTATTGGGGAGTGGGTGTCCCATAGTATTTGTTTATGCTTTCCAAGCAAAAGCTGCCAAAAATTAGGACGGAGCAACTTGCAATGCCCCTTACAAGAGCCATGCAGTACAGCATATTACAAACATAAGTCCCATTATTGGGGAGTGGGTGTCCCATAGTATTTGCTTATGCTTTCCCAGCAAAAGCTGCCAAAAATTAGGACGGAGCAACTTGCAATGCCCCTTACAAGAGCCATGCAGTACAGCATATTACAAACATAAGTCCCATTATTGAGGAGTGGGTGTCCCATAGTATTTGCTTATGCTTTCCCAGCAAAAGCAGCCAAAAATTAAGACGGAGCAACTTGCAATGCCCCTTACAAGAGCCATGCAGTACAGCATATTACAAACATAAGTCCCATTATTGGGGAGTGGGTGTCCCATAGTATTTGTTTATGCTTTCCAAGCAAAACCTGCCAAAAATTAGCACGGAGCAACTTGCAATGCCCCTTACAAGAGCCATGCAGTACAGCATATTACAAACATAAGTCCCATTATTGGTGAGTGGGTGCCCCATAGTATTTGCTTATGCCTTGCAAGCCAAAGCTGCCAAAAATAAGGATGGAGGAACTTGCAATGCTGGCACCCTGGTGGTATAGTGGTGGTGGAGGCTGAGGATAAGGAGAAGAAGATTAAACAGCCGAAACGAGGAAGCATATACCCATGTGTGGGTGTGAAGCGGTTCATGTGAATACACCTCCCGAAATAACACAGTGGATTTGACTTTATGCTACTCTACTGTCATTTGGTGGTGATGAGAAGTCTGGCCCAATCCAGCCCTTGTTCATTTTGATAAGGGTCAGCTTGTCAGCATTGTCAGTTGACAGGCGAGTGCGCTTATCAGTTATAATTCCCCCAGCGGCACTAAAAACACGCTCCGATAACACGCTAGCGGCAGGGCAGGCCAGGACCTCCAAGGCGTACAGATCGAGTTCATTCCAAGTGTTCAGCTTGGATACCCAATAATTAAAAGGCACAGAGGAATCACGGAGGACGCTGGTACGATCGGCAAGGTACTCCCTCACCATCTTTTGAAACTTTCCACTCCTTGTGAGAGAACCCCGGGCCTCAGGGCCTGTAAGCTGGGCGGGTGTCAGAAAACTGTCCCAGAACGTTGACAGTGTTCCCCTGCCTCTGCTGGATTGGAGTTGCATCTCTCTGGCCTGTACGCCTTGGTTGGGCAATGAACTGTGACCTCTGCCGCTAGCGTGTTCAGATGGGAATTTTTTTAAGAGTTCTGCAGCAAGGGCCTTCTGGTATTGCCCCATTTTTGTAGAGCTCTCCACCTCAGGAATAAGAGAGTGAAAGTTCTCCTTGTAGCGGGGGTCTGCAAGTGTCTCCAACCAGTAATGACTGTCACCCAACATTTTGACAACGCGAGGATCACGGTTAAGGCAACGTAACATAAAGTCAGCCTTGCGTGCCAGACTGGTAACGGGCAAGATTTCCGTGTCCTCACCAAGATGACGACTGACCATGCTCTCCTCCTCCTCCTCCTCCTCTTCCTCCTCCCCCCTGTCCTCAGGCCACCCACGCTGAACCGACGGTATGACACTTGTACAGGTACTACCGTCTACAACGCATGATAGCAGCTCCTGTTCTTCCTCCTCCTCCTCCTCCTCCTCCTCCTCCTCTCCCTCATTGTCCCCCAATGCATGTTGGGATGAGATGAGGCTGGGCTGTGTGTAATCGCCCGCTATGGCTTCTTGATCCATCTCATCATACTCTAGCTGCAATGCCTCCTCTTTAATTCTCTGCAGAGAGCATTGCAAAAGACAGACAAGTGGGATGCTGACACTAATGATGGCGTCATCGCCACTCACCATCTTGGTGGCCTCCTCAAAGTTTGTCAGGATGGTACATATGTCAGACATCCAGGTCCACTCCTGAGGTCTTATGTGTGGAGTCTGACCTGAATATCGATGGCCTTGTTGCAGCTGGTACTCCACAACTGCTCTCTTCTGCTCACAAATCCTTTGCAACATGTGGAGGGTAGAGTTACAACGTGTGGGGACATCACACACCAGTCGGTGTGCCGGAAGCTGCAAACGCTTCTGCAACACAGCAAGGGCGGCGGAAGCAGTAGCCGACTTGCGAAAATGAGCTGACAGGCGGCTTACTTTCACGAGCAGATCTGGCAACTCGGGGTACGATTTAAGAAACCGCTGAACCACGAGGTTAAGCACATGAGCCAGGCATGGTACGTGTGTGATCTCACCTCGCCTCAGAGCCGCCACCAGGTTACGGCCATTGTCACACACGACCATGCCGGGATGTAGGTTCAGCGGTCTCAGCCACAGATCTGCCTGCTCTTTCACAGCTGTCCACAACTCACAAGCAGTGTGAGTTTTATCACCTAAGCTTATGAGCTTCAGCACAGCCTGTTGCCGCTTGGCGGAGGCAGTACTGCATTGCTTTCAGCTTGTAACTGATGTGGTGATATCTGAGATGGAGGCTGAACATGAGGAGGAGGATGCGCAGGAGCTGTACACTGTGGGGGCAACTCTGACTGACATAGGGCCCGAAATCCTCGGTGTGGGGAGGATGTGTTCCGTCCCAAGGTCCGACTGGGTCCTGGCTTCCACTATGTTTACTCAGTGTGCCGTCAGAGAGATGTACCGTCCCTGGCCACAAGTACTTATCTACGTGTCCGTTGTCAGGTGGACTCTCCCAGTAACTGCGTTGTTGAGGGCACGGCAGATGCTTTGGGACACGTGCTTGTGTAGTGCGGGGATGGAACACCGGGCAAAATACTGTCGGCTGGGGACCGAGTACCGAGGAACGGCCACCGCCATAAGATTGTGGAAGGATTCCGTCTCCACCAGCCTAAAAGGCAGCATTTCCAATGCAAGCAGTCGTGAAATGTGCGAATTTAGGACTGTGGCCTGTGGGGCGTTAGCTGCGAATTTCCGCTTTCGTTCAAAGGTCTGGGATGTGGACAATTGAACGCTGCAGTGGGACGTGGACGTGGACGTTGATGCTGTTTCTTGAGAAACTGCCATAACAAGTGAAGACTGAGAGGAGGGGGAATCTTTACATGCAGTATGGACAGGGGATTGCCTTGCACACACAACAGGGGGTTCTATTGCACGCACAACAGTGGAAGAAGCAGTGGTGACACCTGCTGACACTGGTCATGGACCCTGGGTTTCGCCCCACAAAGTCGGGTGCTTTGCTGCCATGTGCCTGATCATGCTGGTGGTGGTCAGGCTGGTAGTTTTGTCACCCCTGCTGATGCTGGCATGGCAGGTGGAACATATGGCCTTTTTGGGGTTATCAGCAGAGTCTTTAAAAAAATTCCAGACTCTGGAAGACCTACCGCTTGTACTGGCATCGTCCCTTGTGTTGGTGTTACGGGGAACGGTTGCCTGCCTTCTGTCTGCGGCCACCACACTGCTTCTTCCTGCCTGTTGGGGTACTCTGCCTCCCTCCCCCTGTGTGCTGCTGGCCTCACTCTGCATGTCCTCCTTCCACGTTGGGTCAGTTACTAGATCATCCACCACCTCCTCCTCTTCCACTTGCGCACCACGATCATCCTCCTCACTTCCTGGCAATTGTGTCTCGTCATCGTCCACCTCTTGTGACAGATTGCCAACGTCGACTTCCTGTGGCCGTGGCTGTTCAAATATTTGGGCATCTCAACATGGGATCTCCTCTTCCACCACTTCAAGCATATCAGGCGAGGGGCCCAAATATGGAAATGGACCAGTGAACAGCTCTTCAGAGTGTCCAAGTGTGGGATCACTTGCTGTCTGACGACACTCGGCATGGTGGGAGGAAGGAGCATCAGGGTGAGGAGGAGTATGCGGTTGAGACTCACGGCTACTAAGAGTTGACCGTGTGGAAGACAGACCGGAGGTGGTGGTGCCCAGGTAACTTGAAGTATTATCTGCTATCCAATTAATAACCTGTTCAACTGATCAGTTCTCAATACTGGTGTTGTTCTGTGCTTCCCTAGTAATTCGGTCAAGAAGTGGGAGCGAGAAGATGTGGCTGTTGGTTGTGGCACATTTTCACCTTGGCCACGGCCCCGTCCTCTGCACGAACCATCACCAGAACGTCCACTTCCACGTCCCTTGCCACGCGCCTTGCCCATTGTAAATGAAGTAAAATAGCTTACACTTGCACTATCAATAGAAAAAGGGTAATAAAGAGTAGATTAGAACCGTGGAAGAGGAAAACCACAGTTATGGTTTACTGGGGTATACCACACTTTTTTAAACAGACATATTTGCGGCTGAATTGTGAGCCACACACTCAAACTGCTTTTTTTTTAGATACCAAAGGCCCAAAACTGGATAGTACTGCGATTTGACCCGTGGTACTGCGAAACCACACTGGGATGTCGGGCCTACACAAGACTATTTTCAACAGATATATTTTTGTGTCACAACAGTCAGGAGACACTACTGTTTTTCTTTACGGAAAAAACTACCAAAAGCTGAATAATAGAGATTTTTTACCGTGGGATGGCAAAACCACAGTTATTGTTTACTGGGGTATACCACACTTTTTTAAATAGAGATATTTGCAGCTGAACAGTGAGCGACACACTCAAACTGCTTTTTTTTTAGATACCAAAGGCCCAAAACAGGATAGTACAGCGATTTGACCCGTGGAACTGCGAAACCACACTGGGATGTCGGGCCTACACAAGACTATTTTCAACAGATATATTTTTGTGTCACAACAGTCAGGAGACACTACTGTTTTTCTTTATGAAAAAAACTACCAAAACCTGAATAATAGATATTTTTTACCGTGGGATGGCAAAACCACAGTTATTGTTCACTGGGGTATACCACACTTTTTAAAATAGAGATATTTGCGGCTGAACAGTGAGCTACACACTCAAACTGCTTTTTTTTAGATACCAAAGGCCCAAAACTGGATAGTACAGCGATTTGACCCGTGGAAGTGCGAAACCACACTGGGATCTCAGGTCTACACAAGACTATTTTCAACAGATATATTTTTGTGTCACAACAGTCAGGAGACACTACTGTTTTTCTTTACGGAAAAAACTACCAAAAGCTGAATAATAGAGATTTTTTACCGTGGGATGGCAAAACCACAGTTATTGTTTACTGGGGTATACCACACTTTTTTAATTAGAGATATTTGCCGCTGAACAGTGAGCGACACACTCAAACTGCTTTTTTTTTAGATACCAAAGGCCCAAAACAGGATAGTACAGCGATTTGACCCGTGGAACTGCGAAACCACACTGGGTTGTCGGGCCTACAGAAGACTGTTTTCAACAGATATATTTTTGTGTCACAACAGTCAGGAGACACTACTGTTTTTCTTTACGGAAAAAACTACCAAAACCTGAATAATAGAGATTTTTTACTGTGGGATGTCAAAACCACAGTTATTGTTTACTGGGGTATACCACACTTTTTAAAATAGAGATATTTGCAGCTGAACAGTGAGCGACACACTCAAACTGCTTTTTTTTAGATACCAAAGGCCCAAAACTGGATAGTACAGCGATTTGACCCGTGGAACTGCGAAACCACACTGGGATGTCGGGCCTACACAAGACTATTTTCAACAGATATATTTTTGTGTCACAACAGTCAGGAGACACTACTGTTTTTCTTTACGGAAAAAACTACCAAAACCTGAATAATAGAGATTTTTTATCGTGGGATGGCAAAACCACAGTTATTGTTTACTGGGGTATACCACACTTTTTTAAATAGAGATATTTGCGGCTGAACAGTGAGTGACACACTCAAACTGCTTTTTTTTAGATTCCAAAGGCCCAAAACTGGATAGTACAGCGATTTGACCCGTGGAACTGCGAAACCACACTGGGATGTCGGGCCTACACAAGACTATTTTCAACAGATATATTTTTGTGTCACAACAGTCAGGAGACACTACTGTTTTTCTTTACGGAAAAAACTACCAAAGCTGAATAATAGAGATTTTTTACCGTGGGATGGCAAAACCACAGTTATTGTTTACTGGGGTATACCACACTTTTTTAAATAGAGATATTTGCGGCTGAACAGTGAGTGACACACTCAAACTGCTTTTTTTTTAGATACCAAAGGCACAAAACTGGATAGTACAGCGATTTGACCCGTGGAACTGCGAAACCACACTGGGATGTCGGGCCTACACAAGACTATTTTCAACAGATATATTTTTGTGTCACAACAGTCAGGAGACACTACTGTTTTTCTTTACGGAAAAAACTACCAAAACCTGAATAATAGAGATTTTTTACCGTGGGATGGCAAAACCACAGTTATTGTTTACTGGGGTATACTACACTTTTTTAAATAGAGATATTTGCAGCTGAACAGTGAGCGACACACTTAAACTGCTTTTGTTTTAGATACCAAAGGCCCAAAACTGGATAGTACAGCGATTTGACCCGTGGAACTGCGAAACCACACTGGGATGTCGGGCCTACACAAGACTATTTTCAACAGATATATTTTTGTGTCACAACAGTCAGGAGACACTACTGTTTTTCTTTATGGAAAAAACTACCAAAACCTGAATAATAGAGATTTTTTACCGTGGGATGGCAAAACCACAGGTATTGTTTACTGGGGTATACCACACTTTTTTAAATAGAGATATTTGCGGCTGAACAGTGAGTGACACACTCAAACTGCTTTTTTTTTAGATACCAAAGGCCCAAAACTGGATAGTACAGCGATTTGACCCGTGGAACTGCGAAACCACACTGGGATGTCGGGCCTACACAAGACTATTTTCAACAGATATATTTTTGTGTCACAACAGTCAGGAGACACTACTGTTTTTCTTTACGGAAAAAACTACCAAAACCTGAATAATAGAGATTTTTTACTGTGGGATGGCAAAACCACAGTTATTGTTTACTGGGGTATACCACACTTTTTTAAATAGAGATATTTGCAGCTGAACAGTGAGCGACACACTCAAACTGCTTTTTTTTAGATACCAAAGGCCCAAAACTGGATAGTACTGCGATTTGACCCGTGGAACTGCGAAACCACACTGGGATGTCGGGCCTACACAAGACAATTTTCAACAGATATATTTTTGTGTCACAACAGTCATGAGACACTACTGCTTTTCTTTACGGAAAAAACTACTAAAAGCTGAATAATAGAGATTTTTTACCGTGGGATGGCAAAACCACAGTTATTGTTTACTGGGGTATACCACACTTTTTTAAATAGAGATATTTACGGCTGAACAGTGAGCGAGACACTCAAACTGCTTTTTTTTTAGATACCAAATGCCCAAAACTGGATAGTACAGCGATTTGACTTGTGGAACTGCGAAACCACACTGCGATGTCGGGACTACACAAGACTATTTTCAACAGATATATTTTTGTGTCACAACAGTCAGGAGACACTACTGTTTTTCTTTACGGAAAAAACTACCAAAAGCTGAATAATAGAGATTTTTTACCGTGGGATGGCAAAACCACAGTTATTGTTTACTGGGGTATACCACACATTTTTAAGTAGAGATGTTTGCAGCTGAACAGTGAGCGACACACTCAAACTGCTTTTTTTTTAGATACCAAAGGCCCAAAACAGGATAGTACAGCGATTTGACCCGTGGAACTGCGAAACCACACTGGGATGTCGGGCCTACACAAGACTATTTTCAACAGATATATTTTTGTGTCACAACAGTCAGGAGACACTACTGTTTTTCTTTACGAAAAAAACTACCAAAACCTGAATAATAGAGATTTTTTACCGTGGGATGGCAAAACCACAGTTATTGTTCACTGGGGTATACCACACTTTTTAAAATAGAGATATTTGCGGCTGAACAGTGAGCTACACACTCAATCTGCTTTTTTTTAGATACCAAAGGCCCAAAACTGGATAGTACAGCGATTTGACCCGTGGAAGTGCGAAACCACACTGGGATCTCGGGTCTACACAAGACTATTTTCAACAGATATATTTTTGTGTCACAACAGTCAGGAGCCACTACTGTTTTTCTTTACGGAAAAAACTACCAAAACCTGTATAATAGAGATTTTTTACCGTGGGATGGCAAAACCACAGTTATTGTTTACTGGGGTATACCACACTTTTTTAAATAGAGATATTTGCAGCTGAACAGTGAGCGACACACTCAAACTGCTTTTTTTTTAGATACCAAAGGCCCAAAACAGGATAGTACAGCGATTTGACCCGTGGAACTGCGAAACCACACTGGGATGTCGGGCCTACACAAGACTATTTTCAACAGATATATTTTTGTGTCACAACAGTCAGGAGACACTACTGTTTTTCTTTACGAAAAAAACTACCAAAACCTGAATAATAGATATTGTTTACCGTGGGATGGCAAAACCACAGTTATTGTTCACTGGGGTATACCACACTTATTTAAATAGAGATATTTGCGGCTGAACAGTGAGTGACACACTCAAACTGCTTTTTTTTAGATACCAAAGGCCCAAAACTGGATAGTACAGCGATTTGACCCGTGGAACTGCGAAACCACACTGGGATGTCGGGCCTACACAAGACTATTTTCAACAGATATATTTTTGTGTCACAACAGTCAGGAGACACTACTGTTTTTCTTTATGGAAAAAACTACCAAAGCTGAATAATAGAGATTTTTTACCATGGGATGGCAAAACCACAGTTATTGTTTACTGGGGTATACCACACTTTTTTAAATAGAGATATTTGCGGCTGAACAGTGAGTGACACACTCAAACTGCTTTTTTTTTAGATACCAAAGGCCCAAAACTGGATAGTACAGCGATTTGACCCATGGAACTGCGAAACCACACTGGGATGTCGGGCCTACACAAGACTATTTTCAACAGATATATTTTTGTGTCACTACAGTCAGGAGACACTACTGTTTTTCTTTACGAAAAAAACTACCAAAACCTGAATAATAGATATTTTTTACCGTGGGATGGCAAAACCACAGTTATTGTTCACTGGGGTATACCACACTTTTTTAAATAGAGATATTTGCGGCTGAACAGTGAGCTACACACTCAAACTGCTTTTTTTTAGATACCAAAGGCCCAAAACTGGATAGTACAGCGATGTGACCCGTGGAAGTGCAAAACCACACTGGGATCTCGGGTCTACACAAGACTATTTTCAACAGATATATTTTTGTGTCACAACAGTCAGGAGACACTACTGATTTTCTTTACGGAAAAAACTACCAAAACCTGAATAATATTTATTTTTTCCCGTGGGATGGCAAAACCACAGTTATTGTTCACTGGGGTATACCACACTTTTTAAAATAGAGATATTTGCGGCTGAACAGTGAGCTACACACTCAAACTGCTTTTTTTTAGATACCAAAGGCCCAAAACTGGATAGTACAGCGATTTGACCCGTGGAAGTGCGAAACCACACTGGGTTCTCGGGTCTACAAAAGACTATTTTCAACAGATATATTTTTGTGTCACAACAGTCAGGAGACACTACTGTTTTTCTTTATGGAAAAAACTACCAAAACCTGAATAATAGAGATTTTTTACTGTGGGATGGCAAAACCACAGTTATTGTTTACTGGGGTATACCACACTTTTTAAAATAGAGATATTTGCAGCTGAACAGTGAGCGACACACTCAAACTGCTTTTTTTTTAGATACCAAAGGCCCAAAACTGGATAGTACAGCGATTTGACCCGTGGAACTGCGAAACCACACTGGGATGTCGGGCCTACACAAGACTATTTTCAACAGATATATTTTTGTGTCACAACAGTCAGGAGACACTACTGTTTTTCTTTACGGAAAAAACTACCAAAACCTGAATAATAGAGATTTTTTACCGTGGGATGGCAAAACCACAGTTATTGTTTACTGGGGTATACCACACTTTTTTAAATAGAGATATTTGCGGCTGAACAGTGAGTGACACACTCAAACTGCTTTTTTTTAGATACCAAAGGCCCAAAACTGGATAGTACAGCGATTTGACCCGTGGAACTGCGAAATCACACTGGGATGTCGGGCCTACACAAGACTATTTTCAACAGATATATTTTTGTGTCACAACAGTCAGGAGACACTACTGTTTTTCTTTATGGAAAAAACTACCAAAGCTGAATAATAGAGATTTTTTACCGTGGGATGGCAAAACCACAGTTATTGTTTACTGGGGTATACTACACTTTTTTAAATAGAGATATTTGCGGCTGAACAGTGAGCGACACACTTAAACTGCTTTTGTTTTAGATACCAAAGACCCAAAACTGGATAGTACAGCGATTTGACCCGTGGAACTGCGAAACCACACTGGGATGTCGGGCCTACACAAGACTATTTTCAACAGATATATTTTTGTGTCACAACAGTCAGGAGACACTACTGTTTTTCTTTAAGGAAAAAAATACCAAAACCTGAATAATAGAGATATTTTACCGTGGGATGGCAAAACCACAGTTATTGTTTACTGGGGTATACCACACTTTTTTAAATAGAGATATTTGCGGCTGAACAGTGAGTGACACACTCAAACTGCTTTTCTTTTAGATGCCAAAGGCCCAAAACTGGATAGTACAGCGATTTGACCCGTGGAACTGCGAAACCACACTGGGATGTCGGGCACACACAAGACTATTTTCAACAGATATATTTTTGTGTCACAACAGTCAGGAGACACTACTGTTTTTCTTTACGAAAAAAACTACCAAAACCTGAATAATAGATATTTTTACCGTGGGATGGCAAAACCACAGTTATTGTTCACTGGGGTATACCACACTTTTTAAAATAGAGATATTTGCGGCTGAACAGTGAGTGACACACTCAAACTGCTTTTTTTTTAGATACCAAAGGCCCAAAACAGGATAGTACAGCGATTTGACCCGTGGAAGTGCGAAACCACACTGGGATCTCGGGTCTACACAAGACTATTTTCAACAGATATATTTTTGTGTCACAACAGTCAGGAGCCACTACTGTTTTTCTTTACGGAAAAAACTACCAAAATCTGAATAATAGAGATTTTTTACCATGGGATGGCAAAACCACAGTTATTGTTTATTGGGGTATACCACACTTTTTTAAATAGAGATATTTGCAGCTGAACAGTGAGCGACACACTCAAACTGCTTTTTTTTTAGATACCAAAGGCCCAAAACAGGATAGTACAGCGATTTGACCCGTGGAACTGTGAAACCACACTGGGATGTCGGGCCTACACAAGACTATTTTCAACAGATATATTTTTGTGTCACAGCAGTCAGGAGACACTACTGTTTTTCTTTACGAAAAAAACTACCAAAACCTGAATAATAGATATTTTTTACCGTGGGATGCAAAACCACAGTTATTGTTCACTGGGGTATACCACACTTTTTAAAATAGAGATATTTGCGGCTGAACAGTGAGCTACACACTCAAACTGCTTTTTTTTAGATACCAAAGGCCCAAAACTGGATAGTACAGCGATTTGACCCGTGGAAGTGCGAAACCACACTGGGATCTCGGGTCTACACAAGACTATTTTCAACAGATATATTTTTGTGTCACAACAGTCAGGAGACACTACTGTTTTTCTTTATGGAAAAAACTACCAAAGCTGAATAATAGAGATTTTTTACCGTGGGATGGCAAAACCACAGTTATTGTTTACTGGGGTATACCACACTTTTTTAAACAGAGATATTTGCGGCTGAACAGTGAGTGACACACTCAAACTGCTTTTTTTTTAGATACCAAAGGCAAAAAACTGGATAGTACAGCGATTTGACCCGTGGAACTGCGAAACCACACTGGGATGTCGGGCCTACACAAGACTATTTTCAACAGATATATTTTTGTGTCACAACAGTCAGGAGACACTACTGTTTTTCTTTACGGAAAAAACTACCAAAACCTGAATAATAGAGATTTTTTACCGTGGGATGGCAAAACCACAGTTATTGTTTACTGGGGTATACTACACTTTTTTAAATAGAGATATTTGCGGCTGAACAGTGAGCGACACACTCAAACTTCTTTTGTTTTATATACCAAAGGCCAAAAACTGGATAGTACAGCGATTTGACCCGTGGAACTGCGAAACCACACTGGGATGTCGGGCCTACACAAGACTATTTTCAACAGATATATTTTTGTGTCACAACAGTCAGGAGACACTTCTGTTTTTCTTTACGGAAAAAACTACCAAAACCTGAATAATAGAGATTTTTTACTGTGGGATGGCAAAACCACAGTTATTGTTTTCTGGGGTATACTACACTTTTTTAAATAGAGATATTTGCGGCTGAACAGTGAGCGACACACTCAAACTGCTTTTGTTTTAGATACCAAAGGCCCAAAACTGGATAGTACAGCGATTTGACCCGTGGAACTGCGAAACCACACTGGGATGTCGGGCCTACACAAGACTATTTTCAACAGATATATTTTTGTGTCACAACAGTCAGGAGACACTACTGTTTTTCTTTACGGAAAAAACTACCAAAACCTGAATAATAGAGATTTTTTACCGTGGGATGGCAAAACCACAGTTATTGTTTACTGGGGTATACCACACTTTTTAAAATAGAGATATTTGCGGCTGAACAGTGAGTGACACACTCAAACTGCTTTTTTTTAGATACCAAAGGCCCAAAACTGGATAGTACAGCGATTTGACTCGTGGAACTGCGAAACCACACTGGGATGTCGGGCCTACACAAGACTATTTTCAACAGATATATTTTTGTGTCACAACAGTCAGGAGACACTAGTGTTTTTCTTTACGGAAAAAACTACCAAAACCTGAATAATAGAGATTTTTTACCGTGGGATGGCAAAACCACAGTTATTGTTCACTGGGGTATACCACACTTTTTAAAATAGAGATATTTGCGGCTGAACAGTGAGCTACACACTCAAACTGCTTTTTTTTAGATACCAAAGGCTCAAAACTGGATAGTACAGCGATTTGACCCGTGGAAGTGCGAAACCACACTGGGATCTCGGGCCTACACAAGACTATTTTCAACAGATATATTTTTCTGTCACAACAGTCAGGAGACACTACTGTTTTTCTTTACGGAAAAAACTACCAAAACCTGAATAATAGAGATTTTTTACCGTGGGATGGCAAAACCACAGTTATTGTTTACTGGGGTATACCACACTTTTTTAAATAG
Organism: Phyllobates terribilis; assembly: GCF_046119375.1. Lineage (NCBI taxonomy): Eukaryota > Metazoa > Chordata > Amphibia > Anura > Dendrobatidae > Phyllobates > Phyllobates terribilis. The sequence continues at coordinate 451,352,095 of NW_027362771.1, read as the reverse complement.
AGATATTTGCGGCTGAACAGTGAGCTACACACTCAAACTGCTTTTTTTTAGATACCAAAGGCCCAAAACTGGATAGTACAGCGATTTGACCCGTGGAACTGCGAAACCACACTGGGATGTCGGGCCTACACAAGACTATTTTCAACAGATATATTTTTGTGTCACAACAGTCAGGAGACACTACTGTTTTTCTTTATGGAAAAAACTACCAAAGCTGAATAATAGAGATTTTTTACTGTGGGATGGCAAAACCACAGTTATTGTTTACTGGGGTATACTACACTTTTTTAAATAGAGATATTTGCGGCTGAACAGTGAGCGACACATTCAAACTGCTTTTGTTTTAGATACCAAAGGCCCAAAACTGGATAGTACAGCGATTTGACCCGTGGAACTGCGAAACCACACTGGGATGTCGGGCCTACACAAGACTATTTTCAACAGATATATTTTTGTGTCACAACAGTCAGGAGACACTACTGTTTTTCTTTAAGGAAAAAAATACCAAAACCTGAATAATAGAGATATTTTACCGTGGGATGGCAAAACCACAGTTATTGTTTACTGGGGTATACCACACTTTTTTAAATAGAGATATTTGCGGCTGAACAGTGAGTGACACACTCAAACTGCTTTTTTTTTAGATACCAAAGGCCCAAAACTGGATAGTACAGCGATTTGACCTGTGGAACTGCGAAACCACACTGGGATGTCGGGCCTACACAAGACTATTTTCAACAGATATATTTTTGTGTCACAAAAGTCAGGAGACACTACTGTTTTTCTTTACGGAAAAAACTACCAAAACCTGAATAATAGAGATTTTTTACTGTGGGATGGCAAAACCACAGTTATTGTTTACTGGGGTATATCACACTTTTTTAAATAGAGATATTTGCAGCTGAACAGTGAGCGACACACTCAAACTGCTGTTTTTTAGATACCAAAGGCCCAAAACTGGATAGTACAGCGATTTGACCCGTGGAACTGCGAAACCACACTGGGATGTCGGGCCTACACAAGACTATTTTCAACAGATATATTTTTGTGTCACAACAGTCAGGAGACACTACTGTTTTTATTTACGGAAAAAACTACCAAAACCTGAATAATAGAGATTTTTTACCGTGGGATGGCAAAACCACAGTTATTGTTTACTGGGGTATACCACACTTTTTTAAATAGAGATATTTGCGGCTGAACAGTGAGTGACACACTCAAACTGCTTTTTTTTAGATACCAAAGGCCCAAAACTGGATAGTACAGCGATTTGACCCGTGGAACTGCGAAACCACACTGGGATGTCGGGCCTACACAAGACTATTTTCAACAGATATATTTTTGTGTCACAACAGTCAGGAGACACTACTGTTTTTCTTTACGGAAAAAACTACCAAAACCTGAATAATAGAGATTTTTTACCGTGGGATGGCTAAACCACAGTTATTGTTTACTGGGGTATACCACACTTTTTTAAATAGAGATATTTGCAGCTGAACAGTGAGCGACACACTCAAACTGCTTTTTTTTAGATACTAAAGGCCCAAAACAGGATAGTACAGCGATTTGACCCGTGGAACTGTGAAACCACACTGGGATGTCGGGCCTACACAGGACTATTTTCAACAGATATATTTTTCTGTCACAACAGTCAGGAGACACTACTGTTTTTCTTTACGGAAAAAACTACCAAAACCTGAATAATAGAGATTTTTTACCGTGGGATGGCAAAACCACAGTTATTGTTTACTGGGGTATACCACACTTTTTTAAATAGAGATATTTGCGGCTGAATAGTGAGTGACACACTCAAACTGCTTTTTTTTAGATACCAAAGGCCCAAAACTGGATAGTACAGCGATTTGACCCGTGGAACTGCGAAACCACACTGGGATGTCGGGCCTACACAAGACTATTTTCAACAGATATATTTTTGTGTCACAACAGTCAGGAGACACTACTGTTTTTCTTTACGGAAAAAACTACCAAAACCTGAATAATAGAGATTTTTTACCGTGGGATGGCAAAACCACAGTTATTGTTTACTGGGGTATACCACACTTTTTTAAATAGAGATATTTGCGGCTGAACAGTGAGTGACACACTCAAACTGCTTTTTTTTTAGATACCAAAGGCCCAAAACTGGATAGTACAGCGATTTGACCTGTGGAACTGCGAAACCACACTGGGATGTCGGGCCTACACAAGACTATTTTCAACAGATATATTTTTGTGTCACAACAGTCAGGAGACACTACTGTTTTTCTTTACGGAAAAAACTACCAAAACCTGAATAATAGAGATTTTTTACTGTGGGATGGCAAAACCACAGTTATTGTTTACTGGGGTATATCACACTTTTTTAAATAGAGATATTTGCAGCTGAACAGTGAGCGACACACTCAAACTGCTTTTTTTTAGATACCAAAGGCCCAAAACTGGATAGTACAGCGATTTGACCCGTGGAACTGCGAAACCACACTGGGATGTCGGGCCTACACAAGACTATTTTCAACAGATATATTTTTGTGTCACAACAGTCAGGAGACACTACTGTTTTTCTTTACGGAAAAAACTACCAAAACCTGAATAATAGAGATTTTTTACCGTGGGATGGCAAAACCACAGTTATTGTTTACTGGGGTATACCACACTTTTTTAAATAGAGATATTTGCGGCTGAACAGTGAGTGACACACTCAAACTGCTTTATTTTAGATACCAAAGGCCCAAAACTGGATAGTACAGCGATTTGACCCGTGGAACTGCGAAACCACACTGGGATGTCGGGCCTACACAAGACTATTTTCAACAGATATATTTTTGTGTCACAACAGTCAGGAGACACTACTGTTTTTCTTTATGGAAAAAACTACCAAAACCTGAATAATAGAGAATTTTTACCGTGGGATGGCAAAACCACAGTTATTGTTCACTGGGGTATACCACACTTTTTAAAATAGAGATATTTGCAGCTGAACAGTGAGCTACACACTCAAACTGCTTTTTTTTAGATACCAAAGGCTCAAAACTGGATAGTACAGCGATTTGACCCGTGGAACTGCGAAACCACACTGGGATCTCGGGTCTACACAAGACTATTTTCAACAGATATATTTTTGTGTCACAACAGTCAGGAGACACTACTGTTTTTCTTTACGGAAAAAACTACCAAAACCTGAATAATAGAGATTTTTTACCGTGGGATGGCTAAACCACAGTTATTGTTTACTGGGGTATACCACACTTTTTTAAATAGAGATATTTGCAGCTGAACAGTGAGCGACACACTCAAACTGCTTTTTTTTTAGATACCAAAGGCCCAAAACAGGATAGTACAGCGATTTGACCCGTGGAACTGTGAAACCACACTGGGATGTCGGGCCTACACAAGACTATTTTCAACAGATATATTTTTGTGTCACAACAGTCAGGAGACACTACTGTTTTTCTTTACGGAAAAAACTACCAAAACCTGAATAATAGAGATTTTTTACCGTGGGATGGCTAAACCACAGTTATTGTTTACTGGGGTATACCACACTTTTTTAAATAGAGATATTTGCGGCTGAACAGTGAGTGACACACTCAAACTGCTTTTTTTTAGATACCAAAGGCCCAAAACTGGATAGTACAGCGATTTGACCTGTGGAACTGCGAAACCACACTGGGATGTCGGGCCTACACAAGACTATTTTCAACAGATATATTTTTGTGTCACAACAGTCAGGAGACACTACTGTTTTTCTTTATGGAAAAAACTACCAAAGCTGAATAATAGAGATTTTTTACCGTGGGATGGCAAAACCACAGTTATTGTTTACTGGGGTATACCACACTTTTTTAAACAGAGATATTTGCGGCTGAACAGTGAGTGACACACTCAAACTGCTTTTTTTTTAGATACCAAAGGCAAAAAACTGGATAGTACAGCGATTTGACCCGTGGAACTGCGAAACCACACTGGGATGTCGGGCCTACACAAGACTATTTTCAACAGATATATTTTTGTGTCACAACAGTCAGGAGACACTACTGTTTTTCTTTACGGAAAAAACTACCAAAACCTGAATAATAGAGATTTTTTACCGTGGGATGGCAAAACCACAGTTATTGTTTACTGGGGTATACTACACTTTTTTAAATAGAGATATTTGCGGCTGAACAGTGAGCGACACACTCAAACTGCTTTTGTTTTATATACCAAAGGCCAAAAACTGGATAGTACAGCGATTTGACCCGTGGAACTGCGAAACCACACTGGGATGTCGGGCCTACACAAGACTATTTTCAACAGATATATTTTTGTGTCACAACAGTCAGGAGACACTACTGTTTTTCTTTACGGAAAAAACTACCAAAACCTGAATAATAGAGATTTTTTACTGTGGGATGGCAAAACCACAGTTATTGTTTTCTGGGGTATACTACACTTTTTTAAATAGAGATATTTGCGGCTGAACAGTGAGCGACACACTCAAACTGCTTTTGTTTTAGATACCAAAGGCCCAAAACTGGATAGTACAGCGATTTGACCCGTGGAACTGCGAAACCACACTGGGATGTCGGGCCTACACAAGACTATTTTCAACAGATATATTTTTGTGTCACAACAGTCAGGAGACACTAGTGTTTTTCTTTACGGAAAAAACTACCAAAACCTGAATAATAGAGATTTTTTACCGTGGGATGGCAAAACCACAGTTATTGTTCACTGGGGTATACCACACTTTTTAAAATAGAGATATTTGCGGCTGAACAGTGAGCTACACACTCAAACTGCTTTTTTTTAGATACCAAAGGCTCAAAACTGGATAGTACAGCGATTTGACCCGTGGAAGTGCGAAACCACACTGGGATCTCGGGCCTACACAAGACTATTTTCAACAGATATATTTTTCTGTCACAACAGTCAGGAGACACTACTGTTTTTCTTTACGGAAAAAACTACCAAAACCTGAATAATAGAGATTTTTTACCGTGGGATGGCAAAACCACAGTTATTGTTTACTGGGGTATACCACACTTTTTTAAATAGAGATATTTGCGGCTGAACAGTGAGTGACACACTCAAACTGCTTTTTTTTAGATACCAAAGGCCCAAAACTGGATAGTACAGCGATTTGACCCGTGGAACTGCGAAACCACACTGGGATGTCGGGCCTACACAAGACTATTTTCAACAGATATATTTTTGTGTCACAACAGTCAGGAGACACTACTGTTTTTCTTTATGGAAAAAACTACCAAAGCTGAATAATAGAGATTTTTTACGGTGGGATGGCAAAACCACAGTTATTGTTTACTGGGGTATACCACACTTTTTTAAATAGAGATATTTGCGGCTGAACAGTGAGCGACACACTCAAACTGCTTTTTTTTTAGATACCAAAGGCACAAAACTGGATAGTACAGCGATTTGACCCGTGGAACTGCGAAACCACACTGGGATGTCGGGCCTACACAAGACTATTTTCAACAGATATATTTTTGTGTCACAACAGTCAGGAGACACTTCTGTTTTTCTTTACGGAAAAAACTACCAAAACCTGAATAATAGAGATTTTTTACTGTGGGATGGCAAAACCACAGTTATTGTTTACTGGGGTATACTACACTTTTTTAAATAGAGATATTTGCGGCTGAACAGTGAGCGACACACTCAAACTGCTTTTGTTTTAGATACCAAAGGCCCAAAACTGGATAGTACAGCGATTTGACCCGTGGAACTGCGAAACCACACTGGGATGTCGGGCCTACACAAGACTATTTTCAACAGATATATTTTTGTGTCACAACAGTCAGGAGACACTACTGTTTTTCTTTACGGAAAAAACTACCAAAACCTGAATAATAGAGATTTTTTACCGTGGGATGGCAAAACCACAGTTATTGTTTACTGGGGTATACCACACTTTTTTAAATAGAGATATTTGCGGCTGAACAGTGAGTGACACACTCAAACTGCTTTTTTTTTAGATACCAAAGGCCCAAAACTGGATAGTACAGCGATTTGACCTGTGGAACTGCGAAACCACACTGGGATGTCGGGCCTACACAAGACTATTTTCAACAGATATATTTTTGTGTCACAACAGTCAGGAGACACTACTGTTTTTCTTTACGGAAAAAACTACCAAAACCTGAATAATAGAGATTTTTTACTGTGGGATGGCAAAACCACAGTTATTGTTTACTGGGGTATATCACACTTTTTTAAATAGAGATATTTGCAGCTGAACAGTGAGCGACACACTCAAACTGCTTTTTTTTAGATACCAAAGGCCCAAAACTGGATAGTACAGCGATTTGACCCGTGGAACTGCGAAACCACACTGGGATGTCGGGCCTACACAAGACTATTTTCAACAGATATATTTTTGTGTCACAACAGTCAGGAGACACTACTGTTTTTCTTTACGGAAAAAACTACCAAAACCTGAATAATAGAGATTTTTTACCGTGGGATGGCAAAACCACAGTTATTGTTTACTGGGGTATACCACACTTTTTTAAATAGAGATATTTGCGGCTGAACAGTGAGTGACACACTCAAATTGCTTTTTTTTAGATACCAAAGGCCCAAAACTGGATAGTACAGCGATTTGACCCGTGGAACTGCGAAACCACACTGGGATGTCGGGCCTACACAAGACTATTTTCAACAGATATATTTTTGTGTCACAACAGTCAGGAGACACTACTGTTTTTCTTTACGGAAAAAACTACCAAAACCTGAATAATAGAGAATTTTTACCGTGGGATGGCAAAACCACAGTTATTGTTCACTGGGGTATACCACACTTTTTAAAATAGAGATATTTGCAGCTGAACAGTGAGCGACACACTCAAACTGCTTTTTTTTAGATACCAAAGGCCTAAAACTGGATAGTACAGCGATTTGACCCGTGGAACTGCGAAACCACACTGGGATGTCGGGCCTACACAAGACTATTTTCAACAGATATATTTTTGTGTCACAACAGTCAGGAGACACTTCTGTTTTTCTTTACGGAAAAAACTACCAAAACCTGAATAATAGAGATTTTTTACCGTGGGATGGCAAAACCACAGTTATTGTTCACTGGGGTATACCACACTTTTTAAAATAGAGATATTTGCGGCTGAACAGTGAGCTACACACTCAAACTGCTTTTTTTTAGATACCAAAGGCTCAAAACTGGATAGTACAGCGATTTGACCCGTGGAAGTGCGAAACCACACTGGGATCTCGGGCCTACACAAGACTATTTTCAACAGATATATTTTTCTGTCACAACAGTCAGGAGACACTACTGTTTTTCTTTACGGAAAAAACTACCAAAACCTGAATAATAGAGATTTTTTACCGTGGGATGGCAAAACCACAGTTATTGTTTACTGGGGTATACCACACTTTTTTAAATAGAGATATTTGCGGCTGAACAGTGAGTGACACACTCAAACTGCTTTTTTTTAGATACCAAAGGCCCAAAACTGGATAGTACAGCGATTTGACCCGTGGAACTGCGAAACCACACTGGGATGTCGGGCCTACACAAGACTATTTTCAACAGATATATTTTTGTGTCACAACAGTCAGGAGACACTACTGTTTTTCTTTATGGAAAAAACTACCAAAGCTGAATAATAGAGATTTTTTACGGTGGGATGGCAAAACCACAGTTATTGTTTACTGGGGTATACCACACTTTTTTAAATAGAGATATTTGCGGCTGAACAGTGAGCGACACACTCAAACTGCTTTTTTTTTAGATACCAAAGGCACAAAACTGGATAGTACAGCGATTTGACCCGTGGAACTGCGAAACCACACTGGGATGTCGGGCCTACACAAGACTATTTTCAACAGATATATTTTTGTGTCACAACAGTCAGGAGACACTTCTGTTTTTCTTTACGGAAAAAACTACCAAAACCTGAATAATAGAGATTTTTTACTGTGGGATGGCAAAACCACAGTTATTGTTTACTGGGGTATACTACACTTTTTTAAATAGAGATATTTGCGGCTGAACAGTGAGCGACACACTCAAACTGCTTTTGTTTTAGATACCAAAGGCCCAAAACTGGATAGTACAGCGATTTGACCCGTGGAACTGCGAAACCACACTGGGATGTCGGGCCTACACAAGACTATTTTCAACAGATATATTTTTGTGTCACAACAGTCAGGAGACACTACTGTTTTTCTTTACGGAAAAAACTACCAAAACCTGAATAATAGAGATTTTTTACCGTGGGATGGCAAAACCACAGTTATTGTTTACTGGGGTATACCACACTTTTTTAAATAGAGATATTTGCGGCTGAACAGTGAGTGACACACTCAAACTGCTTTTTTTTTAGATACCAAAGGCCCAAAACTGGATAGTACAGCGATTTGACCTGTGGAACTGCGAAACCACACTGGGATGTCGGGCCTACACAAGACTATTTTCAACAGATATATTTTTGTGTCACAACAGTCAGGAGACACTACTGTTTTTCTTTACGGAAAAAACTACCAAAACCTGAATAATAGAGATTTTTTACTGTGGGATGGCAAAACCACAGTTATTGTTTACTGGGGTATATCACACTTTTTTAAATAGAGATATTTGCAGCTGAACAGTGAGCGACACACTCAAACTGCTTTTTTTTAGATACCAAAGGCCCAAAACTGGATAGTACAGCGATTTGACCCGTGGAACTGCGAAACCACACTGGGATGTCGGGCCTACACAAGACTATTTTCAACAGATATATTTTTGTGTCACAACAGTCAGGAGACACTACTGTTTTTCTTTACGGAAAAAACTACCAAAACCTGAATAATAGAGATTTTTTACCGTGGGATGGCAAAACCACAGTTATTGTTTACTGGGGTATACCACACTTTTTTAAATAGAGATATTTGCGGCTGAACAGTGAGTGACACACTCAAATTGCTTTTTTTTAGATACCAAAGGCCCAAAACTGGATAGTACAGCGATTTGACCCGTGGAACTGCGAAACCACACTGGGATGTCGGGCCTACACAAGACTATTTTCAACAGATATATTTTTGTGTCACAACAGTCAGGAGACACTACTGTTTTTCTTTACGGAAAAAACTACCAAAACCTGAATAATAGAGAATTTTTACCGTGGGATGGCAAAACCACAGTTATTGTTCACTGGGGTATACCACACTTTTTAAAATAGAGATATTTGCAGCTGAACAGTGAGCGACACACTCAAACTGCTTTTTTTTAGATACCAAAGGCCTAAAACTGGATAGTACAGCGATTTGACCCGTGGAACTGCGAAACCACACTGGGATGTCGGGCCTACACAAGACTATTTTCAACAGATATATTTTTGTGTCACAACAGTCAGGAGACACTTCTGTTTTTCTTTACGGAAAAAACTACCAAAACCTGAATAATAGAGATTTTTTACCGTGGGATGGCAGAACCACAGTTATTGTTCACTGGGGTATACCACACTTTTTTAAATAGAGATATTTGCGGCTGAACAGTGAGTGACACACTCAAACTGCTTTTTTTTAGATACCAAAGGCCCAAAACTGGATAGTACAGCGATTTGACCCGTGGAACTGCGAAACCACACTGGGATGTCGGGCCTACACAAGACTATTTTCAACAGATATATTTTTGTGTCACAACAGTCAGGAGACACTACTGTTTTTCTTTATGGAAAAAACTATCAAAGCTGAATAATAGAGATTTTTTACCGTGGGATGGCAAAACCACAGTTATTGTTTACTGGGGTATACCACACTTTTTTAAATAGAGATATTTGCGGCTGAACAGTGAGCGACACACTCAAACTGCTTTTTTTTTAGATACCAAAGGCACAAAACTGGATAGTACAGCGATTTGACCCGTGGAACTGCGAAACCACACTGGGATGTCGGGCCTACACAAGACTATTTTCAACAGATATATTTTTGTGTCACAACAGTCAGGAGACACTTCAGTTTTTCTTTATGGAAAAAACTACCAAAACCTGAATAATAGAGATTTTTTACTGTGGGATGGCAAAACCACAGTTATTGTTTACTGGGGTATACCACACTTTTTTAAATAGAGATATTTGCGGCTGAACAGTGAGTGACACACTCAAACTGCTTTTTTTTTAGATACCAAAGGCCCAAAACTGGATAGTACAGCGATTTGACCCGTGGAACTGCGAAACCACACTGGGATGTCGGGCCTACACAAGACTATTTTCAACAGATATATTTTTGTGTCACAACAGTCAGGAGACACTACTGTTTTTCTTTACGGAAAAAACTACCAAAAGCTGAATAATAGAGATTTTTTACCGTGGGATAGCAAAACCACAGTTATTGTTTACTGGGGTATACCACACTTTTTTAAATAGAGATATTTGCGGCTGAACAGTGAGCGACACACTCAAACTGATTTTTTTTTAGATACCAAAGGCCCAAAACTGGATAGTACAGCGATTTGACCCGTGGAACTTCGAAACCACACTGGAATGTCTGGCCTACACAAGACTATTTTCAACAGATATATTTTTGTGTCACAACAGTCAGGAGGCACTACTGTTTTTCTTTACGGAAAAAACTACCAAAAGCTGAATAATAGAGATTTTTTACTGTGGGATTGCAAAACCACAGTTATTGTTTCCTGGAGTATACCACACTTTTTTAAATAGAGATATCTGCGGCTGAACAGTGAGCGACAAACTCAAACTGCTTTTTTTTTAGATACCAAAGGCACAAAACTGGATAGTACAGCGATTTGACCCGTGGAACTGCGAAACAACACTGGGATGTCGGGCCTACACCAGACTATTTTCAACAGATATATTTTTGTGTCACAACAGTCAGGAGACACTACTGTTTTTCTTTACGGAAAAAACTACCTAAACCTGAATAATAGAGATTTTTTACCATGGGATGGCAAAACCACAGTTATTGTTCACTGGGGTATACCACACTTTTTTAAATAGAGATATTTGCGGCTGAACAGTGAGCGACACACTCAAACTGGTTTTTTTTTTTAGATACAAATGGCCCAAAATGGTTAATACAGAGGTTTGAACCGTGGATGTGCAAAACAACACTTCTGTTTCTCTAGCCTACACCAGACTATTTTCAACAGTTATATTTGTGTCTGAAAAATCAGAGACACTCTTTTTTTTTTGGGGGGGGGGCACACCAAAAGTTTAATAAGACGGGTATTTGTAGAGTGTGAAGAAGGGAAAAAAAAACGAGGATTTAGATGAAAAAAAAAAGGATTTTTCCTGGCCCCCGACACCTGGTGCTAAGTCCAGCAATTTCAGCAACAGGAGCACACAGGACTGTAATGCAGCGTTTGCTGGTATAACCACTGTGTCTCCTATACAGCCTGCCTGCCTGGTATCTGGGATGGATATTAGTCCTGAAAAGGACTGTTTGTTTGTTCTGGCAGCCTTTACAGACCCTACACTAACTATTTCGCAGTTTATATCTCTCCCTAAATCAGCAGCGCTGTCCCTACACTGTCTAATCCGGAGCGACTGTGTCCAAGATGGTGACGCCCCGTTTTAAATACTCGAGGTGACGCTGTGCGGCCAGCCAATCACTGTAATGCCCACAACCAACAAGGTTGCAGCATTACAGTGACTGGCTGGCAATCCCTGCATGTTCATTGGCTCTGTAAAGAGTGCCAAACATGCAGGGCGGAGACCCGAGCTCCCGCCCGAGTAACCTGGAAATGCTCGGTGCTCGCCGAACATCCCGAGTAGCATGATGCTCGGGCGAGTACCGAGCAGTGTCGAGCATGTTCGCTCAACACTACTAATAACATAAGATAATGAATATCCAAGCCACCAGATGTTCTCCTCAAAAATTCCTTTATCGATTACAGTATGGAAAAAGAAACATATGATTTCTTTCTATGCATTGCCATTCAAAAAGTTACTGTCCTTGTGAAGATTATGCCTAAAGTTTCCAATTTTTCCCTTTGCTATTAATATTTTTTGAAGTACCATCTCTAGTCATAGAGAGAACATAAACATATAGCGTAATTTAATGTTTTCTTTGGCTACCTGCTCTAATAAAGTCAGTGATATTTAATAGCATAAAACTACATAAACAGCTATTTTCTTCTTCTTTGAGCAATTAGCAAGAGCATCAGTGCACAGTTTAATCGCCGTTTTCACATTTCGCACTGACGGTGACTTCCATAATATGGCACTGTGACATCTATTGCTGTTAGTTTCTCACTCCATTACCAGATATTGTAATCCACCTTAGAAATGGAATTGGTGCAAATTTACTGTTGCAAAGCAGTAATCAAAATGTTTAATTAAAAAGAACGATCTGATCCTTCCAGATGATCGTCTGTAATTCAGAAGTGTGCTATGTTGATGTGGTGCTTTATTTGGCTATATATTGTACACATGAGAAGGCTTCTTTGTAAGAGGTGAGACATGTACATAAGAAATGGTACTATGTTTTTGTTTTGAAAAGCTAGGCATTAGGCTTAGAAGCCTGCACGCTGTAGGAGAGGTAACCTGCCAATGCCTAGTTAGTCTATAACAGCCCAGGATTTTTTTTTATTTGTTTTGTGCTGTGATATTTGCTTTGAATATGAATATGAGCCGGTGGAGAAAATTTTTTGTTGATAACCAGTGTAAGTTGTAACCATCTAAACCAAAAAAGGTGATTCTATGAGTTCATATTTAATCGATTTGTCTATTCTTAGCTGGCGTGCTCCTTGCATATAGGACCAGATTTAGCAAAATCTATTGTCACTGTGAAGAAATAGAGCATGTGGTTGGCAGCACAGTTGTACTGAAGGTCTGTAAGTGGTTATTGATCTAAGCTGTTGCATTTTATGAGTTATTGAGGCTGAACACTGTATCTATTTTTTCAATGAATGTGTTGGGAATTGTATATTTTTAGAAGGTAAAATCCGGGAGCAAACCTTCATCTCTAATAAATTCCTGATAACTTTATTCTGTGCAGGAAAGGATAAACCAGACTTGGATCTTTTAGGCTATGTTTATACATTCAGTATTTGGTCAGGATTTTACATCAGTATTTGTAAGCCAAAATCAGGAGTGGAACAATCAGAGGAAAAGTATAATAGAAACACGTCACCACTTCTGTATTTTGGCACTCCTGGTTTTGGCTTATAAATACTGATGTAAAATACTGACCAAATACTGAATGTGTGAACGCGGCCTTAAGGGGTTTTCCAGCTCTGTAAAGCCCTTCATCTGTGGCTGTAGTTTGTTAAACCAAACTCTGCTTTACTCACAGTTCCCAGGTCCAGCACTGAGTCTCTACCAATGCTCCCTATGTCTGTTATTGTCTTCAGCATTGATGTCATGTTTAGTGCTGCAGCCAATCAGTGCTGCAGCCAATCAGTGAGTTCTGAGCGACTCATTCCGTCAACTTGAACAGAGTCCCTGAGCTCAGATATTGTCTGCAGCATTGATGACCTGACATCAGCTTTGCAGAAAATAACATACATTGAGAGCAGCAGTGGAAACTCAGTGTTGGACCCGAGGACAGTGAGTAAAGCAGGTTTTTTTAAGCAAACTACAACTGGAGGAGGGAAGCTTTCCTCAAACTGTAAAACCCCTATAACCTTTTACCTAATGCAGATACAGAAGGAAACAATAGTGAATGGAATAAATAATCTTGGGTCTTTCACAAAACTCTGATTTCAGTGAATATTTTGATTGCTTTCAATGAATGTACTGACATTATTTCTGTTTGATTGTGAATCGTAAAAGAATGAAAAATGTAAAAAAATTGTATTGAAATGAAAAATAATGTAATGAATTCCTCCGATCATAACTGTCAAGTTTGATGTAAGGCTCGCAAAAGGAATTTATCATCAAAACACTCATTTCAAGTTCCCATAAATCAATATGAACAGTATAAAAGTGTCAGCTTTCTCCTGTTTAATCGCCGCATTGATCTGCGAGCTACCATTCTAATATTCTCATTTGACAATATTTTGGGCAAGTTATATTAAAGGTGCAGAAGGTCTAGAAAGTCAGCATACTGGAGACATGTTAACTGTTAGATATATTTGTAGTCTGGTGTATCATGCTGAATAACTAGACATTAACAAGGCTGTTCCTCTTCTGGGCAAAGGATCTAAAGCTGTCATGTCCTATATGCACAGTTTTGAAAAAAAAAATCTAAGTCATTCAGATGTTGCAAACGTTTCACCAATTTCATAAGTTTTCTCACTTAAACAGGTTTTCTCAACATCATAAATGTAGAGCTGAGCCAAATGATTTGTCACAAATCAAATTTGAGTCACATTTTATTTAGTTCACAGGTCCTGGCGAATTTGAACAATTTGAGATTCCATTTGTGCATATTGTAATGAAAAATGTGCACCAACTTTTTACACTTTGCCAAAGGCTGCATAAGCAACATAAGGCTAATATAGCCTCAGCCGTAATCGCAGGGAATTCCACATAATGTCTTTCAGCTATCACATCACATGGTATGGGGAAGCCAATCGGGAGGAGCTACATATGATTGCCTGTATAAAAGCCTGGACAGGGGATGCAGCAGCCATTTTATCGTGATGTTAATATAGTGAGAGTTTGTCACAGCTCATAGCTCAGTAATAAAGATGGGAAGCAAAAACATTAGACAAATACTCCAGACAATAAAATGTTGCACAGCTTCAGCAGTGAAGCAGATGAGTTTAGTAGAGTCAATTGATAGAATGAGGGAAAGTAATGAGATGTGCCAGTAGCAGTAACCTACTCTGTGTGATTAATCCTTGATATGGAGTAGCTAGCATCTCTGCTATTGCATTGCAATTACAATTATTTATTTTAATACACTCAAAAGGAGCAGAAAAGCAGCATAGTTTCTTTTCACAGAAAATGAAAAATCTGGAATCTGGTTTAGGAGTCAGAGAAATAGTGTGCTTTCTTGTCACAAGTGGCTGAAGAGGGAATAACTTGTTCTTAGAAACACAAAAGGAAATTCCCCAAATTTCAGAACTTTAAGTGGAACCTGTTAGTAGGGATTTAAGAAACACTAAAAGAAATCAAGATTAAAAATGTGGTAGTCAGTAAGGGTAATTTTTTTCAGACCAAGCAGAGGGAAAAAATTATGGAATCACTCAATTCTGAGGAAAAAATTATGGAATCACCCTGTAAATTTTTATTTCCAAAACTAACGCCTGTATCAAATTAGATCTGCTCATTAGTCTGCATCTAAAAAGGAGTGATCACACCTTGGAGATCTGTTGCACCAAGTGGCATAACATGAATCATGGCTCCAACATGAGAGATGTCAATTGAAACAAAGGAGAGGATTATCAAACTCTTAAAAGGAGGTAAATCATCACGCAATGTTGCAAAAAATGTTGGTTGTTCACTGTCAGCTATGTCTAAAATCTGGAAGAAATACAAACAACATGGGAAGGTTGTTAAAGGCAAACATACTGGTAGACCAAGGAAGACATCAAAGCGTCAAGACCGGAAACTTAAAGCAATATGTCTCCAAAACAGGAAATGCACAACAAAACAAATGAGGAATGAATGGGAGGAAACTGGAGTCAATGTCTGTGACTGAACTGTAATAAACCGCCTAAAGGAAATTGGATTTACATACAGAAACGCTAAACATAAGCAATCATTAACACCTAAACAGAAAAAAACAAGGTTACAATGGGCTAAGGAAAAGCAATCGTGGACTATGGATGACTGGATGAAAGTCATATTTAGTGATGAATTGCGAATCTGTATTGGGCAAGGTGATGATGCTGGAACTTTTGTTTGGTGCCGATCCAATGAGATTTATAAAAATGACTGCATGAAGAGAACATGCAAATTTCCACAGTCATTGATGATATGGTACTGCATGTCAGTTTTCTAATCCCATCAATTTAAAGGATGTTTGGGGATGATGACATCATTTTTCAAGATGATAATGCATCCTGCCATAGAGCAAAAACTGTGAAAACATTCCTTGAAAGAAGACACATAAGGTCAATGTCATGGCCTGCAAATAGTCCGGATCTCAATCCAATTGAAAATCTTTGGTGGAAGTTGAAGAAAATGGTCCATGACAAGGCTCCAACCTGCAAAGCTAATCTGACAACAGCAATCAGAGAAAGTTGGAGACAGATTGATGAAGAGTATTGTTTGTCACTCATTAAGTCCATGCCTCAGAGACTGCAAGCTGTTATTAAAGCCAGAGGTGGTGCAACAAAATACTAGTGTTTGTTGCACCACCTCTGTTTGTGTTTGTTTTTCATGATTCCATAATTTTTTCCTCAGAATTGAGTGATTCCATAATTTTTTCCCTCTGCTTGGTCTGAGAAAAATTACCCTTACTGAGTACCACATTTTTATTCTTGATTTCTTTTAGTGTTTCTTAAAGCCCTAAAGTTGCCATTTGAAATGACTTTAGTTTTGTGCCATGTCTGTGATCTGCTTTTTTTCAACAACATTAAACAACTTAATGAATATTCTCCGAGCCTGGTGATTCCATAATTTTTGCCAGGGGTTGTAATTGCTCACTGCCCTGTAAATTATTTTAAGAAATGTAATTAAGTCATAGTACAGAACTACCCTTTAATTTGAATCACTAAATCATGACTATGACTGATTAGGCATCTTTACGGTTTTGCCTTTGAAACATATAATAATTAGGTAAGGCTCCCTATGATGATTTACAGGTAGATAACCATAGACAGACAGGTTTTTAAAGGTGGTTTGATAATGCAGCTCTATGGAAGCAGATAATATATTAAATGCTATAAAGTATATAAATTGTATAGACATTGATGTGAATGCTTTAAATAACAAATGCACTAATAAACAATGTAGCCACCTAATAAAAATGTAGTAGTGTGTGAAATTAATTCCTAGGAAAGCATGCGGAAAATTAGAAATACGGCAGGAATCAGATTGTTTCCAGCTTTGTTTGACACATTGTACAAGGAGAATTATTTCATATTTACACTGCGAGAGTTGCTTTGTCTTTTAGATAAAGCAGTAGCTTTTCATGAATAAAGTACATTTTACTCATTTGCTTGAAAAAATTCTCTGTACAATATACAGTATATTTTGGCCATAAGCCTGCTGATTATATAGAAGTATATCAGCTAATAAAACAGGATGATAATAGTGATTATTATTGATAGTTATCCATAAAATAACAGTGAAAATCTGTGGCTAGACCTTAAAATAGCAATGCATGCAGGATGACCCAGGAATCTCACAGAATTGAAAAAAATTTCCAAGGAAGAATAGATGAAAATCCCTCAAACAAGAATTTAAATTCTCTTGGCTGGCTACAAAAAGGATTTACAAGCTGTGATACTTTCAAAAGAGGGTTACTGCAGGGACCCCAAACTTTTGCATCAACCCATTTTCCTTTTGGTAACTTTTAAAATGTAAAAGATGAAAATATATACAGTACAGACCAAAAGTTTGGACACACCTTCTCATTTAAGATTTTTCTGTATTTTCATGACTATGAAAATTGTACATTCACACTGAAGGCATCAAAACTATGAATTAACACATGTGGAATTATATACTTAACAAAAAAGTGTGAAACAACTGAAAATATGTCTTATATTCTAGGTTCTTCAAAGTAGCCACCTTTTGCTTCGATGACTGCTTTGCACACTCTTGGCATTCTCTTGATGAGCTTCAAGAGGTAGTCACTGGAAATGGTTTTCACTTCACAGATGTGCCCTGTCAGGTTTAATAAGTGGGATTTCTTGCCTTATAAATGGGGTTGGGACCATCAGTTGTGTTGTGCAGAAGTCTGGTGGATACACAGCTGATAGTCCTACTGAATAGACTGTTAGAATTTGTACTATGGCAAGAAAAAAGCAGCTAAATAAAGAAAAACGAGTGGCCATCATTACTTTAAGAAATGAAGGTCAGTCAGTGCGAAAAATTGGGAAAACTTTGAAAGTGTCCCAAGTGCAGTTGCAAAAACCATCAAGCGCTACAAAGAAGCTGGCTCACATGAGGACCGCCCCAGGAAGGGAAGACCAAGAATCACCTCTGCTTCTGAGGATAAGTTTATCCGAGTCACCAGCCTCAGAAATCGCAGGTTAACAGCAGCTCAGATTAGAGACCAGGTCAATGCCACACAGAGTTCTAGCAGCAGACACATCTCTTCAACATCTGTTAAGAGGAGACTTTGTGCAGCAGGCCTTCATGGTAAAATAGCTGCTAGGAAACCACTGCTAAGGACAGGCAACAAGCGGAAGAGACTTGTTTGGGCTAAAGAACACAAGGAATGGACATTAGACCAGTGAAAATCTGTGCTTTGGTCTGATGAGTCCAAATTTTAGATCTTTGGTTCCAACCACCGTGTCTTTGTGCGACGCAGAAAAGGTGAACGGATCGACTCTACATGCCTGATTCCCACCGTGAAGCATGGAGGAGGAGGTGTGATGGTGTGGGGGAGCTTTGCTGGTGACACTGTTGGGGATTTATTCAAAATTGAAGGCATACTGAACCAGCATGGCTACCACAGCATCTTGCAGAGGCATGCTATTCCATCCGGTTTGCGTTTAGTTGGACCATCACTTATTTTTCAATAGGACAATGACCCCAAACACACCTCCAGGCTGTGTAAGGGCTATTTGACCAAGAAGGAGAGTGATGGGGTGCTACGCCAGATGACCTGGCCTCCACAGTCACCAGACATGAACCCAATCGAGATGGTTTGGGGTGAGCTGGACGGCAGAGTGAAGGCAAAAGGGCCAACAAGTGCTAGGCATCTCTGGGAACTCCTTCAAGATTGTTGGAAGACCATTTCTGGTGACTACTAGTGTTGAGCCACCCCCGTAGTGTTCGAGTTCGGTTCGGTTCGTCGAACACCCGTGTGTTCGCCGAACTGTTCGTCGAACTGTTCGTCGAACACCTTCGAACACCGTTAAAACCAATGGCAGGCAAACAAAAACACATAGAAACACATAGAAAACACCTTCAAAGGTGTCCAAAAGCTGACAAACTGCTCAGAAGACACAACTAACACATGGAAAAGTGACAAGTACATATAGTCATGCGAAAAGAAAAGAGGTGGAGGAGTAAAAGGAGGGGGAGACACAGATATAGGCATGTCATGCCCTTCTAAAATCCAAAAAGTGAGAAGCCGAGACGGCCAGTCCGCTCCTGCCCGTGCCACCTCCGTGTCGCCGGGTTTGTGCCAGAGCCGCGGTGAACCCTGACGGCCAGCCCCCCTCTCCCAATACTGGTGCCTGTCCGCTGGTGGGTCGAGAGAGCCCCCCTGTGGTGGAGGCAGCTCTAAGCTTTTTAATTTAAATTGTCCCTCTAATTTGAATGAATACACTTTAAATCCATTTACAAGGATCTATTGGAGGGCAAGTCTCATGCCAGCAGCCGCGTAATTCCAGCTCCAGTAGCGTCCACTAAAGCTGCTGCAGTTAAAAAGCTTTTATAAGGATCGAGCTCGGCTGTCCACCGCAAGGCATCCTAGTGCCAGTCCCAGCCCCTATGCCTTGGGGTGCCTCCTGATGCTCTTCACTAAGTATCCCGTGGTCCCGAAGCATTTCCTTTGAAAAAATTAAGTGTCCAAACTACAGGTGGTGTAGCTTGCTTAACAGCCGGGATAATCCGCTGACTAGCAGACACTGCTACTAGGCACAAAGTATTTCCTGGGCTAGATGCAGTTAAAAATTTGTAAGTAGATACTCTCGTTGGATGCTGAGAAAGCATTCCATAGAGTCTCCTGGCACGCCATATATGATTCTCTTAAAAAGCTTGGGGTAGGGGTCTAGGGGACCCTTTTATAGCCAAAATCACGGCCCTGTATCACAATACGTCACCTAGGCTGAAGATAAATGGAACTGTAGCACCGAGGGCTCGGTTGCTACAGACGTATTGCACCTCACCCAGAGGTGTGATATCTCACTCTCAGATAAGGATGGAGTGTGGATCAGGACCCGACACCTGCATGCATTACACCACATTGCCGTGGGGCAGGGCGACCAATATGCCCCTGAGATGGGCACGACAGTCCCTGTCCCTGGCTGGAGTGGGGGGAGGGAACACTGAGGAAGGGGAACCCTGCAGTGCAGGAGCAGGGAGGAAGCAGTTCCTGGGTGCATTGAGAAGGGAGTATAAAAGGTGGGCACCATCTTAGTTCAGTGCAGAGAAGTCTGAGCAGAAGTGGCAGGGAGCAGGGGCTCTGCATGAGCTCTGCTCCGGGGGCGGGCCTAGTAACAGAGGCCCAGGCCTGCAAGAGGGAGAAGGAAGGAAGAGGAGCGGAGAAGGCTCCAGGAACGAGGAATGAAGGGATCCCAGGGGTGCGGACGGGCGAGTCGCCACCGCACGCCCGAATCCACCTGCGTGGAGGGGTCAGGCCAAAGCGGGAGACCGGTCCCCGAACTAGTGGAGGCAGGAAACGACCCTCAGCTAGAAACCGGAGGCTCTGACATTTTATGTGGCGCAGCCCCTTGCTCCACCCGCTAGGAAGGCACCACATAGGGTCAGGGAAACTGGCGCCAAGTTTACCAAGAGGAGGCCCGAGGCAGCCGGACAGAAGTGTTGGTAAGAAAGGCCAGACAAAGGACACACAAAGGGGGTCCTGTGAAGCGCTCCAAAGTTATCTGGGAGTTGTCTGAGCCCCTCACCTGGTGAGCACAGTACGACGTGGGCAGCCGTTACCTGCAGACGTGGTTTGGATAATAAGAACTGTGAGTAAAGGCCCTGAACTGCATCACTGACTCCGTGTCGTTACTGCTGCTGCCCTGCACCATCACCCCCATCCTCCGCATACACTGCCCTGAGGCTATACTCCTCCCATGGGGAGTTATGCTACGCTCTGCTGCACCCACAACACCAGCCTTAGCGGTCTGCCCTGTAGCGGCGGTTCACTCTGACCGCAATCCACGGGTGGCGTAGTCGGACATTTAAACATCAAAACCACATAAATAGTTCCGCCACTGGTTTGACCGCCCTGAGCCACGGAACCGGATCGCTGCCACGAAGACTACAACCACCAGCATCCACCAAAAAGGGTCCGGCTCTGGGTGTCCCAAGGCCCAGGGGGTGCGTCAGAACATTTTCATCACCTTTCATAATCACCAATGGGACAAGGCAGGGATGTCCTCTGTCCCCTCTCTTATACATCCTAGTGACGGAGCACCTGCTCTCATCAATTCGCCATAACCCCAATATTAGGTGGATTGAGGTGGGAGGCACCGAGTACAAGTGCTCTCTATTTGCTGATGATGTCCTAGTATATATCACTCAATCACATATATCCATCCCTGCTGTTATGGCTGAAATAGATCACTTTGTTACATGGTAAAATTTTAAAATAAATGCAGCGAAGTCTGAGGCCCTCGATGTCTCCCTCCCTAAATCCATATAGGATTCCATCCAGTCCAACTTTCCCTTTGCCTGGCCCTCACAGGGTATCAAATACTTAGGAATTCCTATTCATAGAGACCTCTCCCATCTATGTTATCTTAATTTTGGGCCCTTTATTGAACAATTCCATACAGACCACGGTTGGCAAGTTAGAACTGTAAGATTCACTACGTGAACCACTGGTGTTTTGTGGAAAAGCACATGTACACCGCGTTCCAAATTATTATGCAAAAAGTGTTTAGGAGTGATAAGGGAAGAATTTGTTTGTTTGTCAGTTAAACTCATTGATGGTGATGTGTGTCAGGGCTCTTTATATCACTGTAAGCAATTGCAGACACCTGTGCTAATTAGTTTGGCAGGTGTGTCCAATGAAAGGCAAGACTACTTAAGAAGGCTCTCTCACATTATTAAGCAGCCTACATTTTCTGCCAAAATGGGAAAGAAAAAGGATGTGTCGGCTGCTGAGAAGCAACAAATTGTGGAGTGTTTAGGTCAAGGCATGACTACAATCAACATTGTGCGATGATCAGGATGAAGTGTCTTGGCAATCAAGAAGTATGTAGCTGATTCACAGTACACACGTGTGCGTGCTGATAAGGGCAAATTGAGGACTCTTTCCTACAGGCAATTACGTCAGGTTGAAACAGCAGCGGCAAAAAAGCCTTGTCATAGCAGCAGACAAGTTTTTGAAGCTGCTTGTGCCTCCAACGTCCCCCGAACAACAAGATGCAGGGTCCTTCAGAGGTTTGCAGCTGTGCATATGCCATCCTGTCGACCTCCTCTATCCACTTCACACAAGCAGAAACGGCTCCAGTGGGCCAAACATTACATGAAGACTGATTTCAAAACTGTTTTGTTCACGGATGAGTGCCGTGCAGCGCTCGATGGTCCAGATGAATGGAGTGGAGGATGGCTGGTTGATGGACACCCCACGCAAACACGGCTACAGCGCCAACAAGGAGGAGGTGGAGTAATGTTTTGGGCTGGAATCATGGGGAGAGAGATTGTCGGCCCCTTTAGGATCCCTGAAGGCGCTAAAGATGAACTCCATAATGTATGTGGATTTTCTCAAACAGCACTTCCTGCCATGGTTCAAGAAGAAGAACCGTGTATTTCACAGCAAGATCATTTTTCTGCATGATAATGCACCATCTCATGCTGCACATAAAACATCTGCATCTCTGGCTGATATGGGCATAAAAGGGGACAAACTTATGGTGTGACCCCCATGCTCCCCTGACCTCTACCCCATTCAGAACCTTTGGAGCATCATTAAAAGGAGTGTCTATGATGGTGGGAGGCAGTTCACATCTAAGCAACAGCTCTGGGAGGGTATTCTGTCCTCATGCAAAACAATTGAAGCAGAAACCATCCAAAACCTGACAAATTCAATGGACGAGAGAGTTCAGAAGCTCATTTCGAACAAGGGGTCCTATGTGAAAATGTAACATCACCTAGAATAAAGTTTTGAGTTGAAAACTGTTTGATTTCAGTTTCTAACAACCTGCTAATGCTTATAATTTCAAAAATGACCATTTTTTTGGTCTTTATTAAAATGAAAAGGTTGATCGAAAAGTTTGGGGGATCTAAGAGTGTGGCAACCCAGTAGTCATGATTACTTCGAATTCTGACAATATGAGGGTCATGCTGCAGGTAGTGCAGCAAGAAGGCACTTATGTGTCTTGCGCATCTCGGAGCCCCAAAATTATTTTCCGGGCTAGATGCAGCTAAAAATTATTTTTAATTTTAAATCTGGTGAAGCTTATTATAGATGGCCTAATAGGATCAGTGCTGCACACTGCTACAAAGCCCAAATTATTTTCCAGTCAAGATACAGATAAACATGATTAGTAATTTGAAAGCTTAAAATGGTTGGTAGGGTGATTTTAACCAATCATCAAGCTTTTACTCTCCCCAGGATGACACAGGGGTAGAAAAGTCGTTTCGGATCCATGATTTGTTCATCTTTATGAACGTGAGTCTGTCTACATTATCAGTGGAGAGCCGCGTGCGCTTATCTGTCAGCACACCACCAGCAGCGCTGAACACACATTCAGACAGAACGCTGGCTGCGGGGCATGACAAGATCTCCAAGGCGTAAGTGGCTAGCTCCGGCCATTTATCCAGATTGGAAGCCCAAAAAGAGCAAGGGTCCAGTGACACAGTCGTGGCTTCAATGTTTACTTGGAGATACTCCTGTACCATCGTCTCTAGGCGTTGACTATGTGTCAGACTTCTTGTCTCCTGTGGCCTTGCAAAGGATGGGCTAAAAAAGTGGTGAAATGATTCCGCAAAATTGATGTTACCAGCAGATACTGTGGTTCTGTTACGGTTTGAGTGCTGAACACTTGACGGTCCCACGGTTGGCAAGTTGGAACTGTGAGATTCACTACGTGCACCACTGGTATTTTGTGGAAAGCACATGTAAGATTCTGCAACAGTCTCTGCTGATACTCCTGCATGCGTGCATCCCTTTCTATGGCAGGAATAATTTCTGCAAATTTACTTTTGTACCGGGGATCTAACAGTGTGGCAACCCAGTAGTCAGGATTATTTCTAATTCTCACAATTCGAGGGTCATGTTGCAGGTAGTGCAGCAAGAAGGCACTCATGTGTGTTGCGCATCCAGGAGCACCAAGTCCCTGTTGTGTTGGTGGCGAGGTAGCAATCATGCTTCCTTCCTCTGTCCTCTCCCCCCAACCTCGCACAACAGAAATGTGATCAAGGTCTCCCTCATCTGATGAGTCTTCCATCAGTTCGTCCTCCACTTCTTCCTGGGCTCCTGCACCTTCCTCACTAGTTTGGCTGCTACCATGCGCCCTGGTAAAATCATCTCCCCCACCCTCACATGCCTGCCGCCTTGGTGCTGCCGACCGTCTGGACCTTGCAGATGTTAGCCCTTCCGCATACAACTCCTCCTCCTCTACTTCCTCCACCTCCTCTTGTGCCACCACCTGACTCCGAATTCTGTTTAACATGTGCTCCAGCATGTAAATCACCGGAATAGTCATGCTGATAATGGCATCGTCAGCACTAAACATCTTCGTCGCCATTTCAAAACTGTGCAGAAGGGTGCATAGGTCCCTGATCTGAGACCACTCCTCCAGCGTGATTTGCCCCACCTCTGAATCTCGTTGGCCCAGGCTATACGTCAGAACGTATTGCACCAGGGCTTGTCGGTGCTGCCACAGTCGCTGCAACATGTGCAGAGTTGAATTCCACCGGGTAGGCACATCGCATTTTAGCCGGTGAAGTGGCAGGCCCCACGACTTCTGTAGAGATGTAAGTCGCTGAGCTGCGGGATGCGAACGGCGGAAGTGAGCACACAGCGACCGTGCCCTCTGCAGAAGGCCATCTAGTCTGGGATAGTGGGCTAAAAATTGCTGGACAAACAGGTTCAACACGTGAGCCATACAAGGCACGTGTGTGACATTGCCCCGGCGAAGGGCCGCACCCAGGTTTGCAGCATTGTCGCACACGGCCTTCCCTGGTTTCAGGTCCAGTGGAGACAACCATTCATGAAATTGGTTCTCCAGAGCTGACCACAACTCCTCAGCTGTGTGACTCACATTTCCCAGACATTTCAATGTAAAAACCGCCTGATGACGTTGAGCCCTACTGCCAGCATAGTAAGGAGGTGTGCAGGATCCCTTCTGCGCAGTTAGAAAGCTTGTGGCATGACCAGACAGGCTTTGGGTGCAGGTGGAAGACCGAGAGGAGGTTGAGGAGGCAGAAGCAGTGGAGGAAAAATGACATAAAGAGGATTGACGCACAACTCGTGGGGACGGCAAGACTTGGACAGCAGCCCCTTGTCCTGCTGTCACCATAGTTACCCAGTGCCCAGTCAGCGACATGTAACGCCCCTGTCCATGCCTACTCGTCCAAGTGTCTGTGGTGAAATGCACCCTGTCACACACAGAGTTTCTCAAAGAAGCGGTGATGTTGTGTGCGACATGCTGGTGGAGCGCAGGCACACCTTTCTTTGAGAAGTAGTGCCGACTGGGCATCTGGTACTGGGGCACTGCGACGGACATAAGGTCTCGAAAATCCTCTGTGTCCACCAGGCGGAAAGGCAGCATTTCTGTAGCCAAGAGCTTGCAGATGGTGAAATTCAACCTCTTAGCTTTCTCATGGCTAGGAGGAAATGGTCTTTTACTTGTCCACATCTGAGGGACCGAGGGCTGGCTATTGTGCTTAGACGGGGTTGATAAGGGTGTCCCCGGCAAACTGCCGGTCTGTGAGGAAGATGCAGGCGGACATGTTAGGTTGCCTTGATCCAAAGGTGGTGCTATCGATGTCGGACAGCGCTCAACACCAGCTGGTGTTACCACCTCCAAAGAAAATGATGACCTGCCAATCACGCTGGCTGTTGCGGGTAAAGAGGTGGCAGGTCTGCGTCCCAAAACAGGTGTGACTGCTGTCCCCCCAGTCACAGAGGATGAAGAGGCCGCGGATGCACAAGATATGGCAGACGGTGGTTGGCCCGGCCGGCTAGACCGCATTGTAGCACACTGAGCTTCCCACTGCAACTTATGCTTCATGTCCATGTGCCGGTTCATGCATGAAGTACTCAAACTATGTATTTTTTGGCCTCTACTTAGCTTTTGCTGACAAATGTTACAGATAACACGAGTTGGGTCATCTTTATCGATCTGAAAAAATGCCCAGGCTATGCAAGGCTTAGCACCCATGCGACCTGAAGAGCCACCACGACTTGTGGTGAGAGGCAGAGTTGTGTTTGAGGATGCAGTTGTTGACGTGCTTCCAGTACTACGTCTCTGTCCAGGAAGGCGCAACCTGACCTCGTCGTCACTAGCATCTTCCTCCACCTCCTCTGCTGACCTCATCTCTTGGCTGACTGTGGGTTGACAGTAAGTGGGATCTCCGACCTCATCATCATCACCCTGTGCGTTATCACACCCGTCGTCCTCAGAGCCAACCTGTTCCTGCCCTGACAAAAAACTAAAGTTGTCGCTCCAATCAGGTATTTGAGTCTTATCATCATCTTCCTCATTGTCTCCACCAACAGGAGTTACAGTTTGGGAATGAGGGTCTACATTATGGTCAGAACCTTCTGCGTCTGGTCCTGGATCCGACTCATAAAGATTCTGGGCATCAGTGCAGATCATTTCCTCGTCTGGATTCACAGAAGCGCTGGAGTCGACCTCTGATTCCCAGGCTATAGTATGAGTAAACAGCTCTGCAGACTCAACCATCTGTTCTACCTCATACTCAGACGGGCAGCTGGAGATTTGGGAGCTGTGAGGAAGCAAGTGCGATTGGGGTGACACCTTTGAGGACTGGAGTATTTGTGATGTTGAAGTTGATGTGGAGGAGAGCCCACTTAAAGGAGCACATGATATCCGTTGAAGCACCTGCTGTTTTTGTGCCTCATCTGGAATTTGTAGCGATTGGCGTGGCCGTAAGAAAGGGATCTTATCACATTGTCCGCTAAAAGAAGTAGACATTTTAGTTTGGCTGGAAGATGGTCTTTCTTCTGCACCTACCCCACGGACACAACCTTTTTTCCCCTTCCCAACACGCCTATTCCCCTTTCCACCAGCAGCAGGCCTTTTTCCACTCATTTTGGTGGTTAACTAATTCACAACTCTGGAGTTGTTTGCACAAAAAAACAATGGATGGTAACCGAGCAGAGCTGAGTGGCCAAACTGTGGTATTAGGCCAAAACTATTGGCTGGGTTAGATGCAGAAAAAAAATATTTTTAATTTGCAACCTGATGGAGGTCAGTATAGATGGACTAATAGACCAAGTCCCACACACCGCTAGAAGCCCAAATATTTTTTCAGAGCTAGATGCAGAAAATTTTTTTATTCAATTTGCAACCTGATGGAGGTCAGTATAGATGGACTAATAGACCAAGTCCCACACACTGCTAGAAGCCCAAATATTTTTTCAGAGCTAGATGCAGAAAAAAATTATTTTTAATTTGCAACCTGATGGAGGTCAGTATAGATGGACTAATAGACCAAGTCCCACACACTGCTAGAAGCCCAAATATTTTTTCAGAGCTAGATGCAGAAAAAAATTATTTTTAATTTGCAACCTGATGGAGGTCAGTATAGATGGACTAATAGACCAAGTCCCACACACCGCTAGAAGCCCAAATATTTTTTCAGAGCTAGATGCAGAAAAAAATTATATTCAATTTGCAACCTGCTGGAGGTCAGTATAGAAGGACTAATAGAACAAGTCCCACACACTGCTAGAAGCCCAAATATTTTTTCAGAGCTAAATGAAGAAAAAAATTATTTTTAATTTGCAACCTGATGGAGGTCAGTATAGATGGACTAATAGACCAAGTCCCACACACTGCTAGAAGCCCAAATATTTTTTCAGAGCTAGATGCAGAAAAAAATTATATTCAGTTTGCAACCTGATGGAGGTCAGTATAGATGGACTAATAGAATAATGCTATGCCCAAAAGATTTTACTTCACTAGGTGCAGTAAAAAAATTGGTATTCTATACACAGGTGGTATATCTTGCAACACAGATAGGCTACTCCACTGACTAACACACTCTGCAATAGGCCAAAAAGGATTAGCTTTGCTAGATTCAGCCAAATGCTGTGAAAAAAACTTGCACAGCACTGGCACAGACCTGCCTGGCAAAAACTGATAGGAACTGATGTAACCTAGTCCTGAAAAGGACTCCAATTACAATTAGTCTTTACTCCCACAATCTATCTATTTAAGAGCACAGACCTGCCTGATAAAAGTCGTAGGAAATGCTGTAACCTAGTCCTTAAAAGGACTGCAATCACAACTATTCCCTACTCCCAAGCTATCTGTATATTTGTGCGAAAATTGGCTTGAAATTAACAAGGTATAGCGCACACAGCAACAGCGGTGCCGTCTAACACGCAGCTGCAGCAGTGAGAAAATGGTGGCGACGGGGAAAATGGCTTGGTCTTATAGGGCAAGGACATGTGACATACACTGCCAATCACACATGCCCTTGCTTGTGTGAAAAAAAGCACTTCGCTCCGTGTGTGCGCTGCTGATAGGCTGACAGATTGCACCTCCCCACTGCAAATGCGGGAAAGAGAAAAAAAAATGGAGATCTTCATTGTTCCTGCAGAGATCCATCCCCTGCCCCTCCCCCCGCCCCGCTGTACACTCAAACTGCGTATTAACATTAATTTTCATCATTACTGAGAAAAAATCCAGTTATGATTTTGGTGCACGAACAGTTATCGAACATAACCTCGAACAGCCGAATTTTTCTCAAATTGTTCGTGTTCGCCGACCGGCTCGAACACCGCCCAAAACAGCTCGAATTTGAGATTGGCGAACAGTTCGAGTAGAACAACGCTCATCTCTAGTGACTACCTCTTGAAACTCATCAAGAGAATGCCAAGAGTGTGCAAAGCAGTCATCGAAGCAAAAGGTGGCTACTTTGAAGAACCTAGAATATAAGACATATTTTCAGTTGTTTCACACTTTTTTGTTAAGTATATAATTCCACATGTGTTAATTCATAGTTTTGATGCCTTCAGTGTGAACGCACAATTTTCATAATCATGAAAATACAGAAAAATCTTTAAATGAGGTGTGTCCAAACTTTTGGTCTGTACTGTAAATGTTTTGCCTAAAATGCAAAGGAAATGTGTCATCTTTAACTCTAGGTCTTTTAGAGATCATATTATCTTCAACTTGCTTAACTGTTCACAATAACAGTAATTTTGACCAGGGGTGTCCAAACTTTTACATGCCACTTTGTGTTGAGCCACCCCCGTAGTGTTCGGGTTCGGTTCGCAGGAGAATTCTCCCACGCTGTCAGTGATGTGCATGAGGTGAGCTGAGTTCATTGGACATGAACTCGGCTCATCTGGATGCCGTCACAGCCAGACACTGAGAAGCGCAAGCATGCCTGCGCTTCTAAGTGTCTGTGGCATGGCAAGCTGGATGGCAGCTTTCTGCTATGATCCAGCCTGTCATCTCGATGTAGCAGAGCTGGAGCCGTCCTGGTAACCATGGAAAGGTAAGGATGATGTTGGTTTATTATTTTACTTTTATTTCAGAAGACATTGGCTTCAGCTGGAATGGGTGTGATGGTAAGTATGGTTTAATTTAGAACAATAAAGAATTGTGTGTTTATTTCAATTTAAGGACTTTATTCTGGGTGTTTGTGTTTTTTTTTAACTTTGACTATGGGGTTAGTAATGGGGGTGTCTTATAGACGCCTCTCCATTCCTAACCTGGGCTTTATGTCAGCTGGCATTATAAGTTGACATCAAACCCAGCCCTATTACCCCACTGCCACCGCTACAGGGCAGTGGGAAGAGCGAGGCTAAGTGCCAGAATTGGCGCATCCTATGGATGCGCCATTTCTGGGGCGGCTGACGGCTGGTGTTTCTAGCCTGGGAGGGGGCCAATATTCATCTCACCCTTCCTGGGCTATTAATATCAGCCCCCAGCTGTCTGCCTAGCCTTTGCTAGCGATTAAAATAGGGGGGACCCCACGTCATTTTTTTTTTGTGGTCCCCCATTTTAATAGCTAGTAAAGGCTAGGTATTCAGCTGAGGGCTGATATTAGTAGCCTGGGAAGCTCCGTGGGTATTACCCCCTTCCCAGGCTTCAAACGTCTGCCCCAGCCATCTGCTTAACCTCCGCTAGAGACTAAAATTATGCGGAACCCCACGCCAATTTTTTTTTTTTAATAAATCCTTTATTTTAGCACTAAATGACAAGTACAGTAATCAACACTATTACTGTACTTATTATATATGTGACTGACATGTTTCTATCTATCTAATCTATGTGTGATGCTCTATTTTTTCTGTTCTAAATTGTCGGGTACCGATGCTGAATTGCCGGCCGTTTTTTTTAAAGAGACGGTGCATGAAAACACTATTATTTTTTTAAATAAATCCTTTAACATTAAATGACAAGTACAGTAACCAACACTGTCACTGTACTTCTTATATATGTGACTGACATGTTTCTATCTATCTAATCTATGTGTGATGCTCTATTATTTCTGTTCTAAATTGTCGGGTACTGATGTATGCTGCTGCTGAATTGCCGGCTTTTCATGTTTCACTGTGAGCACTGTTCCCATCGATTTGGGCAACCACTGTAATGCCACAACCACAATGGCTGTGACATTACAGTGAGTGGAAGACAATCCCTGCATGATGTGAAAAAATCCAGTTACGCTTTTGGTGCACGAACAGTTATCGAACATAACCTCAAACAGCCAATTTTTTTGCAAATCGTTCGCGTTCGTCGAACGACTCGAACACCGCCAAAAACAGTTCGAATTTGAGATTGGCGAACAGTTCTAGTCGAACACGGCTCATCTCTAATGCCACTGTATTATACATTACTTTTAGCGAATGTTGTTTCTCCTTGTAGAGACCATCACCTGGCATAAAAAGTCTTACAGGTCAGGGAATACATCCTAGGAAAAAAAGGTATGCAAATTAGCCCTAAGAAAGCTATCTTTCCAGTGTCACCTATTGAAGTGAGCAACCATATAAATCAATATATTTGACCCTTTAACAAGTCTTGCATTATGACACAAGTTTAGCTTAGCTAATATATTTGGACATGTAGCGAGGCTTGTTAAAAGGGTCAGACATTTACTTATACACTGGCTGCCTGCAGTATATGGAACTAGAGGGACAACAACTTTTTTTTATTCCTGAAGAGCAACAAGCACTAATTACTTTGTATCAGTGACTAACTGTAACCATGCATGTACTGTGTGTCAGTTACTTCTGTGGGTCTAATCCTAAATGTCTTCTCCTTTCTCATTATTCTAAAAAAGGACAGGGGCAGGGTCGGACTGGGGTGTCTGGGGCCCACAGGGAGAACTGACTCTAGGGGCCCACCTACAGCCATAAGTAAATATCTGTTATCCGCTATCCCTGTTATAGTGGAGCATTGACTGGCGGCTCCTTCACATCTACTGTGCGACACTAACTGGGATGTACAATTACGGTGGTTTGCATTAAAGGGGTTCTTTGGTTAAAACAAGTTATCACCGATCCATGGGATCCACAGGATTGGTGATCACTTATTGATCGTTTGGGTCCGAACATTGGAAAATGCGCCTATCAGAAGAATGGGGAAGTTTCATCCCTGACAGGACACTTATCCCCATTTTAAAATGCAGCTTCCAAAAAAGAGCAGCGCTCACAGTCACTGAGGGAATGAATGGATCAGTGGTCGCATCTCACATGCCACTCCAGTCTAATGGGGTGAAAAGCTTCACATTCTGCCGATTGTGTCCCAGCAGTCAGACCCCCACCAATCAATATTATCACTGATCCTGTGGAGAGATGATTACTTGTTTTCACCAGAGAACCCCTGTAAGTACTTCTCTGCCGCTCTGGTCCAAGTATTTAATCTCTAAGGCCACGGCCCCACTATCAGTATTTGGTCAGTATTCCATCAGTATATTTTCTCAGGAGTTGGAGCCAAAACCAGGTGAGGAACAATCAGAGAAAAGGTATAATAGAAACAAGTCACCAATTCTGCATTTATCACCCACTCCTGGTTTTGGCAGCGACTCCTGAGAAAAAATACTGACCGAATACTAATGGTGGGGCTGTGGCCTAATGGAAAAAAAATATTTTCCTAGTTAATATCAGCAAGAACAAAATGACTGCCATACACAACACAGTCCACTATATCAACACCAATAATACCACATAGAAAAGGGACAAATATCGCCACACCATGACTAGATCACATATTACCACCTCATAGTGACCGAATAATACCACATACAAGGAACAAATACGGCCACACCATGACCAGACCAAATATTACCACCCCAAAGTGACCAAATACTACAATACTGATCATGAATACAAACCACAATACTAACAACACTGTTATTACCACCAGCGACATTATACACAGGAGCACTGTATATAGTGTCAGTGTACAGGTAATACAGGGATCACCAGTGATATTATACACAGGAGCTCTGTATATAGTGTACAGTGTACAGGTAATACAGTGACCACCAGTGACATTATACACTGGAGCTCAGTATATAGTGTCAGTGTACAGGTAATATAGGGTTCACCAGTGACATTATACACAGGAGTTCTGTATATAGTGTCAGTGTACAGGTAATACAGTGATCACCAGTGACATTATACACTGGAGCTCTGTATTTAGTGTACAGGTATTACAGTGGTCACCAGTGACATTATACACAGGAGCTCTGTATATAGTGTACAAGTAATACAGTGGTCACCAGTGACATTATACACAGGAGCTCTGTATATAGTGTACAAGTAATACAGTGGTCACCAGTGACATTATACACAGGAGCTCTGTATATAGTGTACAGGTAATACAGTGATCACCAGTGACATTATACACAGGAGCTCTGTATATAGTGTACAGGTAATACAGTGGTCACCAGTGACATTATACACAGGAGCTCGGTATATAGTGTACAGGTAATACAGTGGTCACCAGTGACATTATATACAGGAGCTCTGTATATAGTGTACAGATAATAAAGTGGTCACCAGTGACATTATACACAGGAGCTCTGTATATAGTGTACAGGTAATACAGTGGTCACCAGTTACATTATACACAGGAGCTCTGTATATAGTGTATAGTGTACAGGTAATACAGGGATCACCAGTGACATTATACACAGGAGCTCTGTATATAGTGTCAGTGTACAGGTAATACAGTGATCACCAGTGACATTATACACTGGAGCTCTGTATATAGTGTACAGGTAATACAGTGGTCACCAGTGACATTCACAGAAGCTCTGTATATAGTGTATACATAATACAGTGATCACCAGTGACATACACAGGAGTTCTGTATATACTATATACACACGTGGTCAGAATTGTTGGTACCCCTCGTTTAATGAAAGAAAAACCCACAATGGTCACAGAAATAACTTGAATCTGACAAAAGTAATAATAAATTAAAAATCTATGAAAATGAACAAATGAAAGTCAGACATTGCTTTTCTGCTTCCACTGAATTTAAAAAAAAATTAAACTCATGAAATAGGCCTGGACAGAAATGATGGTACCCCTGAAAATAATGTGACAAAAGGGACATGTTAAATCAAGTTGTGTCCACTAATTAGCATCAGGTGTCTACAATCTTGTAATCAGTCAGTGGGCTTGTATATAGGGCTACAGATACTCACTGTGTTGTTTGGTGACATGGTGTGTACCACACTCAACATGGACCAGAGGAAGCAAAGGAAAGAGTTGTTTCAGGAGATTAGAAAGAAAATTATAGAAAAGCATGTTTAAAGGTAAAGGTTATAAGACCATCTCCAAGCAACTTGATGTTCCTGTGACTACAGGTGCACATATTATTCAGAAATTTAAGATCCATGGGACTGTAGCCAACCTCCCTGGACGTGGCCGCAGGAGGAAAATTGATGACAAATCAAAGAGACGGATAATATGAATGGTAACAAAAGAGTCCAGGAAAACTTCTAAAGAGATTAAAGGTGAACTTCAAGCTCAAGGAACATCAGTGTCAGATCGTACTATCCACCGTTGTTTGATCCAAAGTGAACTTCATGTAAGATGACCAAGGAGAACACCATTGTTGAAAAAAAATAAATAAAAAAGCCAGACTGGAATTTGCCAAACTACATGTTGACAAGCCACAAAGCTTCTGGGAGAATGTACTATGGACAGATGAGACAAAAATGGAAGTTTTTGGCAAGGCACATCAGCTCTATGTTCACAGATGGAAAAATGAAGCATATCAAGAAAAGAACACTGTCCCTACTGTGAAACATGGGGGAGGCTGTTATGTTCTGGGGCTGCTTTGCTGCATCTGGTACAGGGTGTCTTGAATCTGTGCAGGGTACAATGAAATCTCAAGACTATCAAGGGATTCTAGAGAGAAATGTGCTGCCCAGTGTCAGAAAGCTTGGTCCCAGTCTCAGGTCATGTGTCTTGCAACAGGATAATGACCCAAAACACACAGCTAAAAACACCCAAGAATGGCTAAGAGGAAAACATTAGACTATTCTGAAGTGGCCTTCTATGAGCCCTGACCTAAATCCTATGGAGCATCTTTGGAAAGAGCTGAAACATGCCGTCTGGAGAAGGCAACCTTCACACACAAGACAACTGGAGCAGTTTGCTCATGAGGAGTGGGCCAAAATAGCTGTCGAGAGGTGTAGAAGTCTCATTGACAGTTACAGGAATGGTTTGATTGCAGTGATTGCCTCAAAAGGTTGTTCAACAAAATATTAAGTTAAGAAGAACCATCATTTTGTTAGAACCTTGCTCTTAGGTTTTTTTTCCTTTGCTGGTCACATGACCTTGTTGGCCTATTTAATCCTGCTCCGCCCTTCTGGCTTTGCTGGACTTCATTGTATATCTACTTTCTAGCTAGCCTGTGCTCTGTGTCTTGCTCTGTTAGTTTGCTTGGTCTACTGACCGCTATGTTCTATATATTTTGTTTGTTCGTCTGTCTGCTACTATTTCTGTTAGGAGGTGTCCCATATTCCTCCCAGTCCTTAGTACTTGTAGGGATTCCTTCCCCACATCTATAGGTCTCCGTACAGACTAGCTTAGGACTTTAGCAGGTCTGATCGCAGGATCAGGTTCCCTGTTACATCGTAGGGATTAAGCTGAGTTCTATCGTAGGGACAGATCTCCTCTCTTTCCTTAGCTCTGGTAGCAGAACATAACAGTAAGTCCAGCCAGCAAATTCTCTAAGGAAAGATTTTTCTGTTCCATCATGGTGTCGGTTCAGGATTTGGTTCATCGCCTGCAGGGACTCTCTCTGGAGGTGGCCGAGCTCCGTCAGCACGTGAGTAACTGTCCTGGAGCACATTTCTTGGAGCCTAAGGTATGTTTGCCGGATTTATTTTTTGGTGAACACCGAGAATTTTTTTCATTCAAAAATGCTTGCTTATTGTATTTTCGTTTGAGACCTAAGTCCTCTGGGGATGAATCCCAGCGCGTAGGGTTCATAATGTCACTTTTGCGCAAAGAGCCTCAGGAGTGGGCCTTTTCTTTGCAACCTAGTGATACATGCTTCAGATCAGTGGATAGTTTTTTTTCTGCTTTGGGACTATTATATGATGATCCTGACCGTGTCGCATCAGCTGAGACTGAGTTGAGACGTTTAAAACAAGGATCAGGTAATGTGGAAAAATATTGTACTCATTTCCGTCGTTGGTCTACTCAAACAGGGTGGAACGATTCTGCTCTGAAAAGTCTATTTCTTGCTGGGCTCAGTGAAAGGGTTAAAGACCTGCTAATTGCTTATCCTACACCTGAAGATTTGCAACAGGCTATGCAATTAGCTATACGGGTGGATAGAAGACTGCGTGCAAGGGTTAATGAGAGCAAATCCTCTGCTATGTCAGTTTCTGGTTATGAGAATGTGTGTACTAACAGTGGTGAACCAATGGAGATTGGATCGGTGGCACCTCGCTCTCAAGAAAAAGACCGTCGATTTTTTGAAGGCTTGTGTTTCTATTGCGGAAAATCTGGTCATTTGATTAAAGGCTGTGAGCTTCGTATGAAGAAAGAAAAAAAAATGGTCAGTCATGCCCGTATTGCCTGTTTAAATTCCAAGGGTGTATTTTTAGCTGCTTCCACGATTGCTCAGGAAAAATTAATGGAATTTCGGGTGTTTGTCGATTGTGGGTCTACTCTGAATGTTATTGATGGGGGATTCGTGGAAAGACTCAATTTAAAACCTGAACCTTTATCATCCCCCATTGCTGTGGTTTCTGTGGATGGTTCCCCTTTGAAGAATATTACTCTCAAGGTCTGTGAATTTCCTCTCACTATTCATGGTGCTCACCATGAGAAATTGGATTTGGTAGTGTTGAATAACTTGCCTTCTCCAGTAATATTGGGATTGCCCTGGTTAAAATTTCACAATCCTGTACTGGATTGGTCTACCAGTGAAATTAAATCCTGGAGCCATAAATGTTATGACAAGTGTTGTAATGGGCGTATTGCAGCTTTGGATAGGGGAGAATTGCCTGTTCCTATTCAGGATTTTTGGAGAGTTTTTTCTGAGAAGGAATCGCAGGTTTTGCCTCCCCATAGAGACTATGATTGTTCTATTGAATTTGTCCCTGGAGCGACTCTTCCTAAAAGTCGTTTATTTAACCTTACTATTCCTGAGAGGAAGGCTTTGGAGGAATACATACAGACAAGTTTGGCCGCCGGTCACATTAGGCCCTCTAAGTCTCCTGTGGCGGTTGGATATTTTTTTGTAAAAAAAAAAGGACGGCGGTTTACGTCCTTGTCTGGATTTTCGTGAGATTAACAAAATTACTGTACGCAATCCTTACCCACTGCCATTGATTCCTGATCTGTTTAACCAGTTAATGGGGGCCAAGTGGTTCTCTAAAATTGACCTTAAGGGGGCATACAATCTGTTGCGCATGAAGGAGGGTGACGAATGGAAGACTGCTTTTAACACTCCTGTGGGTCATTTTGAGAATCTGGTTATGCCTTTTGGTCTCACTAATGCTCCTGCATTTTTTCAGAATCTGATTAATGACATCCTTAGACCTTTGATCGGTAAAAATGTGGTTGTGTATTTGGATGACATTTTGATTTATTCGCCGGATCTGGAGTCTCATTGGCGGAGCGTGCGTGAGGTATTACAGTTATTAATGGACAATTCGCTTTTTGCTAAGCTGGAGAAATGTGAGTTCGCTGTACAGAGAATTAGTTTTTTGGGCTACATTATCTCCAGCAAAGGTTTTGAGATGGATCCGGTTAAGGTTCAGGCTGTGCAGGAATGGCCTAGGCCTATTGGTTTGAAATCGATACAGAGGTTTTTGGGTTTCGCCAATTACTATAGAAAATTCATAAAAAATTTTTCTAGTATTGTCAAACCTCTGACTGATCTCACCAGGAAAGGTGCTGATGCGGTTCAGTGGTCTTCTGAGGCCATTGAAGCTTTTGTGTATCTCAAGGAGAGGTTCACCTCTGCTCCCATCCTTATGCAGCCTGATGTTACTAGGCCGTTTTTGGTTGAGGTTGATGCTTCCTCTGTGGGGGTTGGCGCAGTATTGTCTCAGGATAACGGGGATGGATTACATCCCTGTGCCTTTTTTTCAAAAAAATTTTCGGAGACTGAACTGAATTACGATATTGGTAATCGGGAATTATTGGCTATTAAACTCGCATTTGAACACTGGCGCCACTTCTTGGAAGGTGCGGAATTTCCCGTTCAGGTTCTTACGGATCATAAAAATCTGATATATCTTGATGCTGCCAAGCGCCTGAATGCCCGTCAGGCTAGGTGGGCACTGTTTTTCTCGCGGTTTAATTTCTCCGTTACTTACATCCCTGGTACTAAGAATGTTAAGGCGGATGCCTTGTCTCGCAGTTTTTCTCCCATAGTCGGTGCTGAGAAAGAGGAGAACATTTTACAAGAAGGTGTTGTGATAGCTGCTTTGGACTCCGTTTTGGAAAATGAGATTCTTAAAGCACAGGAGAATGCCCCTTCTAACACTCCTCATGGGAGGTTGTTTGTGCCTGGGACCTTTAGGAGAGATTTGTTTGTTGAGTGTCACGAATCTCGGTTGGCAGGTTATCCCGGAATCTCTGAGACCAAGAGACTGGTGGGTCGCAGTTTTTGGTGGCCTGGATGGCAGAAGGAACTCATTAAGTGGGTGCGTCAATGTACTATATGTGCTAGATCTAAGTCCTCACATACTCCTGCTGCGGGGTTGCTTTGTCCTTTGGAGGTTCCCAGTGCTCCTTGGACACATTTGGCTATGGACTTTATAACTGACCTTCCCCCCTCTGAGGGTTTTACTGTCATCTGGGTGGTCGTGGACCATTTTAGCAAGATGTGTCACTTGGTTCCTTTCGTCAAACTGCCCTGCGCTAAAACTCTCGCTAAGGCCTTTGTCAAGGAAATTGTCAGACTTCATGGCGTTCCTACTGACATTGTTTCTGATAGGGGTCCTCAGTTCGTGGCTCGTTTTTGGCGTGCCTTTTGTGATAGGTTGGGAGTTCATTTGTCGTTCTCGTCCGGATATCATCCTGAATCTAATGGCCAGACAGAAAGGAAAAACCAGGATGTTGAGCAGTTCTTGCGTTGTTTTGTGGCAGACAATCAAGAGGGGTGGTCTGAGTTTCTGCCACTTGCTGAATTTGCTCTGAACAATCATACATCTTCTTCTGCTGGTTGTTCGCCTTTTTTTTGTTGTTCTGGGAGACATCCGTCGTTTGGGTCGTTCTCCAAGTTGGGATCTGCCGTGCCTGAGGAGGAGAATTTTTCCGGTGATTTGGAGAGAGTTTGGACGGATGTGCGTGGTAATCTTCAGGAGGCCAACAGAAAATCTAAAGACTACTTTGATAGGAAACGACAGGAGGTTTTGTTCGCTGTTGGTGACATGGTTTGGTTGTCCTCTAGGAATCTGCGGTTGAGGATTCCTTCAAAGAAATTGGGTCCCAAGTTTGTAGGGCCCTTTAAGGTGCTTCAGGTTGTCAACCAATCTGCTGTTAGGTTGGAGGTTCCTACCTCCTGGAGAATTAATCCGGTATTTCATGTCTCTCTGTTGAAAAAAGCTGTTGTATCGGATTGTGACGCCTCTGCCTCTGTTCCTCCGGTGGTGGAGGACGGGGAATATGAAATTTCTCGCATCCTTAACTCTAGACGGTATAGAGGTAGTTTGCAGTATCTTGTGGCCTGGAAAGGTTTCGGTCCCGAGGATAACTCTTGGGTGAGGTCGGATGATGTTTCCGCGTCCAGACTTATCAGAGCGTTTCACAGGAGATTTCCTGATAAGCCTGGTCCTAGGGGATCCGGAGGATCCTCTTAGAAGGGGGGGTACTGTTAGAACCTTGCTCTTAGGTTTTTTTTCCTTTGCTGGTCACATGACCTTGTTGGCCTATTTAATCCTGCTCCGCCCTTCTGGCTTTGCTGGACTTCATTGTATATCTACTTTCTAGCTAGCCTGTGCTCTGTGTCTTGCTCTGTTAGTTTGCTTGGTCTACTGACCGCTATGTTCTATATATTTTGTTTGTTCGTCTGTCTGCTACTATTTCTGTTAGGAGGTGTCCCATATTCCTCCCAGTCCTTAGTACTTGTAGGGATTCCTTCCCCACATCTATAGGTCTCCGTACAGACTAGCTTAGGACTTTAGCAGGTCTGATCGCAGGATCAGGTTCCCTGTTACATCGTAGGGATTAAGCTGAGTTCTATCGTAGGGACAGATCTCCTCTCTTTCCTTAGCTCTGGTAGCAGAACATAACACATTTCTGTCCAGGCCGATTTCATGAGGTTAATTTTTTTTTAAATTCTGTGGAAGCAGAAAAGCAATATCTGACTTTCATTTGTTCATTTTCAAAAATTTGTAATTTATCAGATTCAAGTTATTTCTGTGACCATTGTGGGTTTTTCTTTCATTAAACGAGGGGTACCAACTATTTTGACCACGTGTGTAGTGTAAGCGTACATGTAATACACTGACTCACCAGTGATGTCTCTAGGTGAAGTCCTTCATCTTCGCTTTTCTTCTTCATCTGGCACAGACAGCCATCACTTCTTCCAGCCAGGAATCATCTCTGCAGAAAATAACACACAGTTATCAATAACTGATCTCTTCTAGAGAATATTCCCACTTTTCCCCCCGACTTCTACACTACACCAGTTGAAGAAAAAAAGCAACATAGTGCGGTCCGGCACAGTAACAGGACCCCTCTTTTGTCCCATCCCATGGAAAACAATTTCCTAAAAAGAAAATTATATTACAGAAGTAATAATGTAATAATAATAATTGGAATCTAAAGTAATAATGTTCCCCACTGGTCACCATAAACTAATAAAGTATGATCCTCAATCTGGCTCCCAAACAGTAATTAAGTCCCTTGTCTAGCCAGGCACCCCCATATGTCCCTTCTGGCCACCATTTGTCTAGTGTGACCCCTCCATATATTTATCCTAGCACACGTGTATCGAGCCTGCCCCCTCCCATATACCCATCCTAGCCCCCCCATGTGGCCAGTCTGCCCCCCCACATATCCATCCTTGCCTCCATGTTTCCAGCCTGCGCCCCCATATATCCC
This sequence comes from Phyllobates terribilis, assembly GCF_046119375.1. Classification (NCBI taxonomy): domain Eukaryota; kingdom Metazoa; phylum Chordata; class Amphibia; order Anura; family Dendrobatidae; genus Phyllobates; species Phyllobates terribilis. The sequence continues at coordinate 451,311,694 of NW_027362771.1, read as the reverse complement.
ACCCATATATCCTCCATGTGTCCAGCCTGCCCTCTACATATCCATCCTGGCCTCCATGTGTCCAGCCTCCCCCCTCATATATCCATACTGCCCTTACCCCCTGCATATATCCATCCTGACACCCCCCATATATCCAGCGTGCCCCTCCATATATTTATGCTAGCCCATGTGTATCGAGCCCGCCCCCCCCACATATTCATCCTAGCCCCCCATGTGTCCAGCCTGTCCCCCCCCATATATCCATCCTGGCCTCCATGAGTCCAGCCTGCCCCCCATATATCCATCCTGCCCCCCATATATCCATCCTGGCCTCCATGTGTCCAGCCTACCCACCCCTTTTGCCTGGGTCCAGCCAGGGTTCCCCCTTGTGCGTCCAGCCAGGCCCCCCCCTTGTGTGTCCAGCCAGGGCTCCCCCTTGTGTGTCCAGCCAGGGCTCCCCCTTGTGTGTCCAGCCAGGGCTCCCCGCCTTTTGTGTCCATCCAGGGCTCCCCCCCTTGTGTGTTCAGCTGGGCCCCCCCTTGCGTGTCCAGCCAGGGTTCCCCCTTGCGTGTCCAGCCAGGGACCCCCTTGCGTATCCAGCCAGGGCTCCCCCTTGTGTGTCCAGCTTGCCCCCCCTCCTGTGTCCAGCTTGGCCCCCCCTCGTGTGTCCAGCTTGGCCCCCCTCATGTGTCCAGCCAGGGCCCCCCCTCGTGTGTCCAGCCAGGGTTCCCCCATCGTGTGTCCAGCCAGGGTTCCCCCCCTTGTGTGTCCCGCCAGAGTTCCCCCCTTGTGTGTCCCGCCAGGGTTCCTCCCTTGTGTGTCCCGCCAGGGTTCACCCCTTGTGTGTCCAGCCAGGGTTCCCCCCTTGTGTGTCCAGCCAGGCTACCCCCTTGTGTGTCTGTCCAGCTGGGCCCCCCCTTGTGTGTCTAGCTGGGCCCCCCCTTGTGTGTCCAGCTGGGCCCCCCCTTGTGTGTCCAGCTGGGCCCCCCTTGTGTGTCCAGCTGGGCCCCCCTTGTGTGTCCAGCTGGGCCCCCCCTTGTGTGTCCAGCTGGGCCCCCCCTTGTGTGTCCATCCAGTGTTCCCCCTTGTGTGTACAGCCAGTGCCCCCCCTTGTGTGTCCAGCTGGGCCCCCCCTTGTGTGTCCAGCCAGGGTTCCCCCCTTGTGTATCCAGCCAGGGTTCCCCCCTTGTGTGTCCATCCAGGACCACCGCTTTTGTGTCCAGTTGGCTCCCCCTTGTGTGTCCAGCCAGCCTACCCCCCCTTGTGTGTCCAGCTGGGCTCCCCTTGTGTGTCCAGCCAGGGTTCCCCCCTGTGTGTCCAGTCTGGCTACCCCCTTGTGTGTGTCTGTCCAGCTGGGCCCCCCCTTGTGTGTCCAGCTGGGCCCCCCCTTGTGTGTCCAGCTGGGCCCCCCCTTGTGTGTCCAGCTGGGCCCCCCCTTGTGTGTCCAGCTGGGCCCCTCCTTGTGTGTCCAGCTGGGCCCCCTCCTTGTGTGTCCAGCTGGGCCCCCCCCTTGTGTGTCCAGCTGGGCCCCCCCCTTGTGTGTCCAGCTGGGCCCCCCCCTTGTGTGTCCAGCTGGGCCCCCCTTGTGTGTCCAGCTGGGCCCCCGCCTTGTGTGTCCAGCCAGTGGGTCCAGACCATTACACACACACACACACACACACACACCTCTTACCTTCCTGCGCTCCCATGCGGTGTCCTCCTTTTCCTGAGTTTCGCGCCTCCTTCACAGCAGGTGCATGACGATGACGTCATATGCCGGCTGGCGAAGGGAGACACGTTGCTTCAGCTGCTTCACTGGGACGTGCGCCGCGGTGGTTCAGGTATTGAACGCTGCGTGCGCGCGTCCCTGCATACACTGTGCCTACGCTTTTAAAGGGCCCGTGCCCCTTAAAACCGCAGGATTTTTTTTTGTTCTCTTCTCCCCCCTCTACTCTGCAGCAGGGGGCGGGGCCCACCGGGAAATTTCCCGGTATCCCGCCAGCCCAGACCGACCCTGGACAGGGGGTTTCAACAGTTAATATTATTTGACATAAAATAAAAAAGAGAAATGCTTTAATTATCAAACTGCTGACTGCTGCTATTCTTCTAAGTTCCTAGTTTTTGAATTACACTTTCAAAAATCGCTATTATGGCATTCTGAGTTCATAGAAATGTGGACCATTATCAATAAGTTGGAACACAGCAATAACATAGAGCTTCCCTCTTGAGGACCCAGCCTGCTCATGCATTACATATATAACTCACTGAGTTTGATGAACATAATCATGTAATGTTTCATCTCCAATGTGGTGGCACTGCAAGAAAACTGAATGCCTGCTAAAAAGTTCCTCTACATGCTACATCTGACCTCTGAGGATCAGAGAAGCAAGGTTCTCTGTGATCAACTTATTTCGTGGGAGCTTTCAATCTAAAAAGACATGTCTAGGGAGACAAACTATATATATATATATATATATACATATAGTATATATAATATTTTTTTTTCTCTGCAATAAATGATTGGAATATTTTGCTGCTAGTTAGGGAGCTTCAAATGACTAAATTGTTTTAATGAATTTAGTTCACCACAGTCAGTAAGTCTAAATTGTTTTATCCCTAAATGCTAAATCTTGTCTTACTGGACACCATTTTTCAGCACTACATTACCAAAGAAAGGAAAACTCTAATTTTCGAAGTTATGAGAAATTAATATTTTTGCTCAATCCCTAGCTATTAATATATACCAATTTTATGTGCCCATGGCAGGGAAAGGATCATAAAAAGAGTAAAAAGAATTACATATCATTTTGAAGTTAAAATTATATCCATCAAAATGAGCTTTTATTTGTGATTTAGTGACCTTACACCAAGAAGATTGGAATTTGGAGAGAATAAAATGTAACTTTATTTAAATTAACTTTGAGTGGTGGAAAGTCATTCAGTAAAAAGCTCTGTAGTACTTTAATTCTCCAATTTAAAGAAAATGTAAGTCTCTAACCCCTTAACATTATTAGACTGTAAACCAATGAGGGTTTTTTTTCGACCCCATCCAGTGATTCAGGAGCCATGCATAGCCATATGCTTTGGTTGAAATACAAAATTCACAATACAATATTGCATATTCTCAGCCCTAAAAATGAAAATTGACATAATACAAATTCCTTGCAGATGTTGTCCTTTGTGGGATTTGAACTCAGGACCATAGAGTTGAGTTGTAAAGCTACAGTGTTAACCACTGTACCACCATGCTGGTCTAGTAGTAGTAGCAAGATATCAAAACACCTAGTTCATGCCTCTATGGCACATGTGCCCTTCTAAGAATCATGTCAAGTATCTGGCATTTAGCAGGTGTTAAAGAAGTTTAATAAGGAGAATTAAAACTTGACATTAAAGCATGACAACAGAAATGACAATATGGAGTCTCAATGGCATAGTCATCAGTTTATAATTCCTGAAGTCCAGCATTTCATTTATCTAATTACACTTTCTTTCAGGGACATTACTTTACACAGACATGAGATGTGTCAAATAAAAAGCATTTAGCGGCCTTACCTTAACTAATGACAGGTGCTTAGAGGCTTGGGATCAACTCAATTACATTTTGATAGTCTTTTCTTTATAGCTGCCTCTTATTCAGATCTTCCTTATTCACAACCTAGAATAGCTGCAGTGTAATAAAATGCTGAGAATTACTTCTAAAACATTGCTCATTACAGTATCTACAATACATTACATTTGAAGTTAACCTAAAGGTTTTCTTGTCCTGTTTTTTTTTCTCTTTAATGTCTTCTTTACTCAATTTACATCCAAAATTATTCAAATTTCATCAGAGGATTTTAAGAGACCACACAACTGCAGGATGTAAAATACATCCCAGATCATGGCTGAAACCAGGAATATCAGGGCCCTATACTGGCAAAATTATCGGGCCCCTTGAGACTCCGCCTACACCCCAGCTCCGCCTCCACCCCTCAAACCTTCTACAGTCCCACCTCCTACTCTTGGAAAAACTCGACTTCTGCACCCCGTCCTCACCAATCACACATTACCAGTTCCCAGTGAACACCAGATCACACACATAGCCAGCAGCTTTTGTTTTGGCCAAAAGAGTTTTAAAGTTGCCACCACGATAAGGTAGACTCTTCTGGCCTACTCTATTCTAACCTACTAAAATTTTCTTAAAATATCGGTATATTTTTATTTATTTTTTATAAGGGAATGTGTCATATACATTTTTTAAAATGACCAATAATACCACATACAAGGATCAAATACCACCACACCATGACCACACCACATAGTGACGAATAATACAACATGCAAGGATCAAATACCACCACACCAATACTGATCATTAATAATAAAACACAATACTAATATTACCTTAAGTGCCATTATACACGAGAACTCTGTACATGGTATACGGTATATGATGGCAGTCTACATGTAATATAGTGATCACCAGTGACATTATACACGGGAGCTCTGTATATAGTGTACAGGTAATACAGTGATCATCAGTGACATTATACACAGGAGCTCTGTACATAGTATATAGTGTATAGTGCCAGTGTACATGTAATACCCTGACTCACCGGTGACGTCTCTAGGTGAAGTCCTTCATCTTCGCTTTTCTCCTTCATCAAGCACAGACCGCCATCACTTCTTCCAGCCAGGACTTGTCTCTGCATAAAATGACACACAATTATCTGGAGCACATTCCCCAACTTCTACTTTACACAGCTGAATACAGACGTGCACCCACCATTAATATATAATTAGTCATTATGCAATTCACCATTCCAAATATAAATTGTAATCCACCACGATGCCCCTGCTAACTGTAAATAGCCACTTTCCCCACCTACGAAATATATAAATTAATTAGAACCTGTATTCTTTCCCCCAATTTATTACCTATCACACTCCTCCATCCGCAACACCCCTCACTCTGTACCTCCTGCTCCCCGATTCATTATATTTACATGCACCCTCTGCCCCAATTCATTATGTCATGTCTGTGCTCTCCCCATCCCCACCCTCTCTCTATTCATCATCATTTACTCTCCCCATCCCTCAATTCACCATGCGCTCTTCCCACCAACCACTCCCAATCCACCAATGTGGTCATCCTCCCCCCACTCCCAATTCCCCATGTGCATCTCATTCACCCTCCACTTCCAATTCCCCATGGGCAGCTCATCCTCCCCGCTCCCAATTCCCCATGTGCAGCTCATCCTTCCCCCACTCCCAATTCCCCATGAGCAGTTCATGCTCCCGCACTCCCAATTCCCCATGTACATCTCATCTTTCCCCCACTCCCAATTCCCCATGTGCAGTTCATGCTCCCCCCACTCCCAATTCCCCATGTACATCTCATCCTCCACCCACTCCAAATTCCTCATGTGCAGCTTATCCTCCCTCCACTTCCATTTAATTAATTCTATTTAAAATAAAAAAAATTGTCATACTTACCTCTCATACGATCCCTGCAGCATCCTGTCACTCCTGCTGCGATGAGGAGATGTCTGCCACCGCTGGGTTCTCCTGACTTCTGGTCAGGTGACGGCGCATACGCGCTGTCACATGACCAGAAGTCAGCAGAAGTATGAAGGAGCTGCTGCAGCTGTGCGGCTCTGGTAAGGAACCCAGTGCCGAGATGTGCGCCTCCTAAGGTGGCGCTCGGCACTTTATTACAACATGGGGCCCCGTGAGCTTAACCACAAGAGGGGGGGAGCCTGACTGGGCCCCTTCTCTGTACTGCTGCTCGCAGGGCCCAATACCACAGTAAGGGCAGTAATGCCCTGATGATGGCCCTGTCCGAGATACATATGAGCAGAATGTTTGCAATTCACTTTCCCCAAAAATATGATTCCCAATAGTGTGATGCTTCTTATTGCTTGGAAAATGAGGAGACCGATAGAGAGATCACCTTGATTCATTGCCATTAATGAACCTTAGTAAGGGCAGATACAGACGACTGCTTTCTCCACATCCGAGAGAATCAGTCCAATTATGCTAATCACTTTCTGATCAGACGCTGATCAGAGTTTGGTCTGATTTTCTTGGAGGTGGAGAGCAAAAAAAGTTTCTCCACCTTCTCTATAATCTTAGTTAGTGAAAATCTGATTTTTTTTCACTGACCCATAGCGGTGAATGGGCGAGTACAATCCGATTCTCGGAGGCAAATCGGACATGTGCACAGCCCCATAGAATAACACGGGAAAGAATGCTATCTGTCTACATGACGTCTGAACTGTATGGTTGTCTGCACCTGCCCTAATACTGAGTAAGAATTCTTCAAATATCTAAGGGATAACATGTCTCCTTGTGGAGAGTGACATACCGGCTGTGGCATGTCAAGGTAAGGAGGCTTATTGGCCTCTGGGAAATTTAATATGCAAATTATCTCTTCAGAGAAAAAGACGACTTGAACTTTATAGCGCCACCTATTGGAAGCAGCAATCCTACAAGTCACAATCAACCCTTTAACGAGTTGTGCAATATGACTTAGGATAAAAGCCAAATCAGAATCTCAATTTGCAGACATGGTGTTGCAGGCCATTGGCCCTCGTCAGTGCAAAGTATGATAACTGATTTGGCTAGTTGAGAGGCTGTGGACTGAGGTCTAAGGGGTAACGTTTCTCCTTGTGGAGAGTGACATACCGGCTCTGGCATGTCAATGTAAGGAGGCTTATTCGCCGTGCAATGCTCCTCTAGGAAATTTAATATGCAAATTACCTTTTCAGAGAAAAAGAAGACTTGAACTCTATAGCGCCACCTATTGGAAGCAGCAATCCTACAAGTCACAATCAACCCTTTAATGAGTTGTGCATTATGACTTAGGATAAAAGCCAAATCAGGATCTCAATTTTCAGACATGGTGTTTCGGGCTGTTGGCCCTCATCAGTGCAAAGTATGAGAACTGATTTGGCTTGATGAGAGGCTGTGGACTGAGGTTTAAGGGGTAACGTTTCTCCTTGTGGAGAGTGACATACCGACCCTGGCATGTTAAGGTAAGGACTAATGATGAGCGAGCACTAAAATGCTCGGGTGCTCGAAGCTCGGGTCAAGCACATTGGAATACTCAGGTGCTCAACCAGAGCAACGAGCCCAATGTAAGTCTATGGGAAACTCGAACATTTTTCTGGCGGTCCCCCCCGGCGGTCTGCAGAAGGTCAAAAATTGCCCAAATCGATGGGAACAGTGCTCAATTAAACGTAAGGCAGGCAGAATATATAGGCAGACAGGCAGGCAGGGTATATAGGAGGGTGCATGAAAAACATAGCGGGGCACTTGGAACACACTAGTGCCCCCCTATTTTCATGCACCCGTCTCTTTAAAAAAGCCGGCCGGCAATTCATCAGCGGCATTCACCGGTACCCGACAATTTAGAACAGAAAGAATAGAGCATCACGCATAGATTAGATAGATAGAAACATGTCAGTCACATATATAATAAGTACAGTGATAGTGTTGATTACTGTACTTGTCATTCAGTGTTAAAGGATTTATTAAAAAAAAATTGGCGTGGGGTTCCCCGTAATTTTAGTCTCTAGCGCAGGTTAAGCAGACAGCTGGGGCAGATGTTTGAAGCCTGGGAAGGGGGTAATACCTATGGAGCTTCCCAGGCTACTAATATCAGCCCCCAGCTGAATACCTAGCCTTTACTAGCTATTAAAATTTGGGACCCAAAAAAAAATGACGTGGGGTCCCCCTTATTTTAATAGCTAGCAAAGGCTAGGCAGACAGCTGGGTGCTGATATTAATAGCCCAGGAAGGGTGCCATGAATATTGGCCCCCTCCCAGGCTAGAAACACCAGCCGTCAGCCACCCCAGAAATGGCGCATCAAGACCAAAGTCAGCGCAGCTGTCTACCAAGGAATTTTTGAGCACTTCATGCTTCCCTCTGTCGACAAACTTTTTGGAGATGGAAATTTCCTTCTCCAGCAGGACTTGGCACCTGTCCACACTGCCAAAAGTACCAATACCTGGTTTAAAAACAACAGTATCACTGTGCTTGATTGGCCAGCAAACTCCCCTGACTTTAACCACCTAGAGAATCTATGGGGTGTTGTCAAGAGGAAGATGAGAGACACCAGACCCAACAATGCAGATGAGCTGAAGGCTGCTATCAAAGCAACCTGGGCTTCCATAACACCTCAGCAGTGCCACAGACTGATCGCCTCCATGCAACATCTCATTGATGCAGTAATGGATGCAAAAGGAGCCCCGACCAAGTATTGAGTGCATTTACTGAACATACATTTCAGTAGGCCAACATTTCAGATTTTAAAAACATTTTTCAAGCTGTTGTTATAAAGTATTCTAATTTACTGAGATAATGACTTTTGTGTTTTCATTGGCTGTAAGCCATAATCATCAACATTAACAGAAATAAGCACTTGAAATAGATCACTCTGTTTGTAATGACTCCATATAGTATATGAGTTTCACTTTTTGATGATATTCTAATTTAGTGAGATGCACCTGTATATACACCCCTGGCAAAAAAAGGGCCTTATGCCAACAAGCAAGCAACTGTTTTGTAGGATTCATAGATAATTGTGTCTAAGTGTCTGGTTCGATCCAAAATCTCAGGGACTTGAAATGTGTAGGGGGAAGTTCTGTGTGTCTGGGAGTATGCGTATCGCGTACGTGCTTCCACATGACTGCCATTCCCGGCGCTGACATTGGTGAATACTCACAGCTCGCAATGCACGTGATGTTATAATTCACAAGCTAGCAGTCGCATAGTGTGACTACAGACTTGAAATTTTAGACCAGACAACCCCTTTACTATTGTCTTGAGTGAATAAATAAAAGTTTTCTCTTTCAAACGTCTATTAATAAGCTCTATTTTATGCTTTTATGGTTTTTGCTGCATCATTTTCTAGTATGCACAATTTCTTAAGTTCTCATTAAAGCCAAGCAAGAAATGTGTACACATATTAAACTAACTTAGAAAGCTTTTATTGCATGTCACCTGTTGAGATAACTTTGACAGAAAAGAATCCATAATTTTCCTACGATTACCATTATATATTCAAGACAGTCAAAGAAAATTACCTTCAAATGTATTTTTCAAGTTCACCCAAGTGCAGTGATGGCAAAAATTATTGCTACTTTACTTTTTTTACAGTGAAAGAGATTCTTAAATTTGTTCTTTATTTTAATTTTTTAAAGAAATGATATTATGCTATCAGAATAGAAAAGTTACTTTTTGATCCATATATGTAGCAGCTTATAATTAAGGACCATTCAGCACCAACTATTTTGCTAGATTCATAATATGAAATGGTAGGTTGTGAGTGGTTGTCTCATCAGTATTTTGCACCTGTGTAGCCGCCATCTTTATTTGGGTCTGAAGATCTGAGCAGGTAAATACTGCTGGTTATTTTGCTTTTTTTTTTTTCTTGAATTTTGGGGGAATTTTAATTCTTCTTATTGTGGCATTGCTTTTAGTATTTAGAGTAGGACTCGTAAGCATGAGGATCCTTTGACGCGCGTTACGAGCTTAAGTATTTTGGCTAAAATATCGACTAATACCTCATATATTACATATATGCATTTTTGCACTTTTTTTATTCTGGGGTGCAGCCAGGCCCATCAGCGCCGGCATTGTAAACTGGGGTGTCGGTTCTCATGGGGTGTACTTGGATAGTACCGCTCAGCCCGCCAAATCTAATAGCATGGGCATAACTAATAGGCTGTAAGCCGGATACTGTGCACTACCCAAGTGTGAACAGCACCCTATACAAGTCTTTTTGTGCGCAATTCAAATGCTATGCGGTCACCCCCTCCATGAAATGGTAGGTTATGAGTGATTGTCTCATCAGTATTTTGCACCTGTGCAGCCGCCATCTTTATTTGGGTCTGCTGCACCCTGGTAGTGCATTTTGGTCTGAAGATCTGAGCAGGTAAATACTGCTGATTATTTTGCTGTGTTTTTTTCTAGATTCATAATATTACAAGAATCAACAATACAAAATATTGGTCTCTAAAAAATCTCTTGTTGTGCACAGTACTGTATAAAAAAAATAACCATTAAAATGTTTTTCTGTGGTCTAACCCTTTTATATGAAATGTAGAGAGACTAGAAATGGTGTTAACCAATTATGTCCTCCCCCAGTTTAATATTGCATTCATTCATCAGGGTTTCACAGTCTGAGTACAGACTGCAATGTTCGGACCAGCCATGGGTCTCCTGTCCCAAACTCTACAGTTTTGTAGGCTTGTCAAACAAAGAATCATGGTTATCCATTGAAATCAATAGAAGGATTTTGATTTTATTGCACAATATGTAATGGTTGTGTAATTCTTATCCAAAATCCACATGAAAAAGTGCTACAAATAACTCTATTAATGCATCCTTTTATTTTATGCGGCTTGGCAGCAGCTGCCTGGAATTGGTCGCTAAAGTTGAGAATAAGAAGCCAAACCAGAAACTCCCCAAAACACATTTACAAATGGAGTTTCTGGTTTGGCTTCTTATCCTAAAGCCCCCGTCACTCTAAGCGAGATCGCTAGAGAGATCGCTACTGAGTCACAAGTTTTGTGACGCAACAGCGACCTCAGCAGTGATCTCGCTACGTTTGAAACGTAGCAGTGACCAGGCCCCTGCTGTGAGATCGCTGGTCGTGTCAAAATGGCCTGGACCATTTTTTGATCGTTGAGGTCCCACTGGGTAGCATGCATCGATGTGCTTGACACCTTACCAACGACCTCGTTGGCGATTCAGAACTGAGAAGTCGTCCCTCATCGAGGTCTGAATCGTCACAGTAGCTGCTATGTGACAGGGTCCCAACGACCGCCGACATCGTTATACAGGTCGCTACTGGTCTCGTTATCGTTGCTGCGTCGTTGGGAAGATCTGACTGACATCTCACCCGCGACCACATAGCGACGCAGCAACGATCCCTGCCAGGTCATATCGTTGTCGGGATCGCTGTAGCGTCGCTAAGTGTGACGGTACCTTAAGTCATATGGCAAAACTTGTTATAGGGTTGATAGTGACTTGTAGGATAGCTACATACAATAGGAGCGCTAGAGTTTAAGTCCTCCCCTCTCTGAAGAGACAATTTGCATATACTGTACACTTTTCTGGAACTGTAAGACGCTGTGTTTTTATCAGCCTAGTTATGACGGTAATCTCTTCAATGAAGGACAAGAGCCGTTTTGGGCATCTGCTAAATTGCTTTAAGCTGAAACTCTCCCAGTATGGTAGTTTTATATTAGATTTGTTTCATTATGTATTTCCGACAATTAGGTAAACTGAGGTGAAATTACATTGTTGTGGTTTAGGATTCTAACTGCTGTAAAAGTTAAGTATACCACACTGCTTCCTTTTTTCTCCTTAACCCCTCCAGGTAAAACATAATGAACTGACTTCCTCAAAGTAGTAGATTCGGGACATCACAAGAATTGGCCAATTATACCCCTTGTAGTTTAATGGTTTCCTATTATCCTCAATATAAACCAAATTAGCTCTAAGCAATTAAATAAATTCACAATTCACCCATAACATAACATTATTGTAATGATGAGCTGTTAGTTCTACCAGATGCAACCTAATAAAACACTTTCGATTACCGCTGTCAGTATTTTGCTTCGGCTTCATATTTTCCACCTGAAAATGCCTCTTCTATCCTTTCCCATAATATTTTACATCTGCTGGGAGACCAATAGAATATATGATGTTCTTGACCTGTGTTTGTCTTTGAAAATGGTTTCTGGTGGTGAAGCAGGAGGCTGTTAACGTAAGTCACTGGTACACATACTTAGCGTGATGTATACCTCTCAAAGGAGTTAACGATCCTGATTACCATAGTAAAAGGCATTATATGTAATCATATGCAAATGGCTGCCGAAGTAATCATGCCATATTATCATTTTGCCTTGCACATTATGAAATAAGCCGCCCTGAGCTTCATTTAGACATGTATATGTCCATTATTTAAATCACAGAGAGAATTCCAAGTCATAATCTTACAGTAAATAGTAGCATTTTGCATTGTTGTTGATCCGTATTCCCACAGTTAAAGTGGCTCAGCATATTTAAGCAGCTCAAGCAGCGGCGGAAAGGCATGCAGAAGAGACAGCTGTATTGAATGCCTTGGCTGCAGATGGTTTTACTGAATATTAAATGCAAATTTGTTACAAAATCAAATCTACGTCATTAAGGGTCATTCACAAGGCTTAAAAATGTAGAAGCAACTGTATGTATCTCAGCGGTCCATGTCTAAATTCAGTCTGTTTATATCCCATTGAGCAGTGTTACACTTCATCTAAGCTATCTCTTTATTTCTAATTACAAAATTTTTTCCTAAGCCCCAAGAACACAGTATGGCACATGGAGTTTTTATGGCTCAGAAGTGTGGAACCACAGGGACTTCATATGGTGTAGACAGAGGCAAATATTGGCTACGCAGAGGCATAAGCAGCGTATAATCATTAGGGTAGGTGGCAAACCCTCAATGGACAGAAGGAATTTGCATAGGGCGCTAACTCCTTTGGAATCAACGACTGAGCTCCTGTAGATCCTTAGTGAATGGAAGGAAGAAGTTGCACACTAAAAGGCCCTTGGAGATGCTTAATTGGGATGTATTCAGTATATCTGATATCCATAGGTTACACCGCCATCAGTATATCAACAAAGAAACATTTCGGGTAAATACCCTTCATCAAACGTGTCTATTGTGGTAAATGCTCAAAATTAGAAAGGTCCAAGATTTATGGTGGGCTTCACCAGAGAAAAAAGGAAAACCAGGACCAAGTATTATGTAGAGTGAGCGCTGTGTGCATGTAATTTTGAGAGCATTTACCATATGCCTTTTGGTGTGTAGTTCCTTTCTTCCATTCACTGCATATGCAGAGTAGTCTTGGGCTACGTTCACATGGCGTAGAAACAAAATTGCTTTCTAAGATTAATCCATTTTTCTGTTTGCTGGAATCAAGGATCTCTGCCCCTTACATTATGCTGCTCTCAGATTAGGTGCAAAAGACCTGGTGACATATTCCCTTTTAAGGGGAATATATCAGCAGTTTTTTATGCATAATCTGAGAGCACCACAATTTAGGGCAGAAAAGAGCCTGATTACAGTGATATGTCACTTATTAAGCTGTGTGTAATAGTGTAAATATAGTCAGCATTTTATCAGAAGGTCATTAAAACTGCAGAAATCCATCTCATGTACCAGGCAGTCAGTCTAATCTGTGTATCCCGCCTCCACCACTGATTCACAGTTCACAGTGAAGATGCCAGTCGGGGATGTTGGTGGGATTTTACACAGAGCAGAAGACTTAGCTCTGCTAAATCTACATCAGACAAACAAAGATTCCATCAATATTGCGCCAAGAAGCACAGTAAGTGATACATCCCTGGAATCAGGCTTTCTTGTCCTATGTAATACTGCTCTCAGATTACATAGCAAAAACCTGATAGATTCCCTTTAAGGAAGTTTTAACATGTTGTCTAAATGCTACATTTTTCTGCTTCTTTTTATTTGAATGTTTTCTGTAGGTGTTTGTATTATAGTAAGGAATTATAGTCTCCTCTTATTATTATGTTTTTGCTGCTTATTTTTCATGCATTTTCCCCTTCATTTGGTGCTGATTTGAAGATGTGTTTTAGTGCATTTTTTACTACAATTTGATGCTGCACTTCAAAACACAAATGCGCTTTATTTTTAAAGGCTTTCTTACATCTCTTTTTTAAATGCATTTTTGCAGGCTCCACATAGAAACCTGTAGAGAAAAAATGCACATACAATGCACAGTTTAACAACGCCTTTAAACTTACGATGGGAATGAGTTTTTAATAAATAAATCCACTTTGCTTGATTACTTATATGTCCAAAGGCGGGGACAGTGACGCCAGTGCTGATTGGGAACAGAGCTCACATGACGTGACAACCTCACTTGAGCTCTGGGATCGGGAGTGCTGACACCGCTGGAACAGCGCCAACACCGGAGGAGAGTATAGGTGCTTTTATTTTACCGGGGGCAAACATTCAGATTAAGTACTGGACAACCCTTTTAATATAATAATATAATATATTAAAAAAATATATTAATAATTATTAGACAATGGTTTTTATTCATTGATATTTTTAGATATTTATACAGTGTTTCCATATTCTACAATGTTTAATGGAGAGTGCAGTCACATTAGGCTCTAGTGCCCTCCTATCTGATCCTTGTGCCTCTACATTTGGTCCTTTTACCTTTACATCTGCTTCTTGTTCCCATACATTTGTCATGTATCCATATGTTTAGTTTTTTGTGCCATTCCATTTCTTCCCTTTTTCCATCACATCTGAACCTTGTGCCCTTACTTTTGATCCATTTCCTCTACCTGCTCATCTGGTCTTGTACCCTTACATTAAGTCTTTTTAAGCCCTCACTTGGTCCCTGTCCCCCTACATTTGATCGTTCCACTCACATCTGATCCTTGTGTCTTTACATTTGATTTGTGTCTTCGTAGCCTGTTGTGGGGCGGTAGCCACGGGCGAGGCACTGGTCTTCTCCTGCCACGCCCCGATGCACTACATGAAACAGTGGGTCCTGGCTGGGTGTCGGTGTTGGAGCTGTGAGGGCCTTGCACCCATGCAGGCCGCCTCTGGCTCATTGTGATGGCTAGCCAGGACCATAGATGTTGAAGTTCAATAAAGGAGACATTCTTTGTTGAACTGCAACTTGACAAGGGTTATGTACAGTGCAAAGAATTTTCACACACACAATCCTTCCACTGTAGTCTACTCCAGGGCCAGTGAACCATACTGTTTCACCTTTCTTCATCACAGCCTAGTTTGTCTCCACAGTGTAACATACCTGGCGGCGTCCTTGCATAGTGGTCCATCTCCCACTGTGCAAGAGCGCGCACTTGATCTCCTGTCCAGAATGTCTCTCTGGCTTCCCTCCATGCTGTCTGTTTGTGTCTGTTTCTGCTGCTTAAGGGCGGCGCCCGATCACTTCCTGCTTTTTGTACCTGCTGTGGGTCACACCCCTTGTGCGTCCTCAGCCTATTGCTGTCTGTCACCTGGTATATAGCTCAGCTGCTCCCATCTATTCCTGCCTGAGCATAGTGTTTCATTCAGTGTGTGCTTGCACTCTGAAGGTGCCAGGTCCCGTTCTGTGTTCTCTTGTCTGCCTATCCTGGAGGCTGTATTTCCAGGCCTGTCTGAACACGCTCCTAGCCTGTTCCTCCTGCCTTCTAGGGGCCGATTACCTAGACCCGTTCCTGTATCTTGTCTGACCTGTCTGAACACGCACCTTGCCTGTTCGTCCTGCCTCTCTGGGGGCCGTATTCCCAGACCCGCTCCTGTATTCCGCTGCAGTGTCGGTCTCCTCCGTACACTCAGTTCCAGTCTGAACTCTCTCCTATCCTTTACCTGTTTTGCCTCTATGTCCGTTCCCTTCCTTTTTCTGCAGAGTCTGAACTCGTACCTAACTCCTGCTTGTTGTCTCTGTACTCCCGTTTGTGAGTTTGTGGTCCACTCGCTACTTCTCTGCTAGTACCCTGTGGGTGTCTGGCTCTGCCTTTCCCTTCCTGTCTGTTCCGTGTGAACAGAGCCCTGTCCCCCCTACTCAGCCTAGCCTGCTCTGACTCCTTTGCTCACCGCTCCGGTGGTTCTAGCCTGCTCTGACTCCTTTGCTCACCGCTCCGGCGGTTCTAGTCTGCTCTGACTCCTTTGCTTACCGCTCCGGCGGTTCTAGCCTGCCCTGCTTCTGCCCACTGCTCCGGCGGTTCTAGCCTGCCCTGCTTCTGCCCACTGCTCCGGCAGTCCTGTCCTGCCCTGCTTCTGCCCGCTGCTCCGGCAGTCCTGTCCTGCCCTGCTTCTGCCCGCTGCTCCATCAGTCCTGTCCTGCCCTGCTTCTGCCCGCTGCTCCGGCAGTCCTGTCCTGCCCTGCTTCTGCCCGCTGCTCCGGCAGTCCTGTCCTGCCCTGCTTCTGCCCACTGCTCCGGCAGTCCTGTCCTGCCCTGCTTCTGCCCGCTGCTCCGGCAGTCCTGTCCTGCCCTGCTTCTGCCCGCTGCTCCGGCAGTCCTGTCCTGCCCTGCTTCTGCCCGCTGCTCCGGCAGTCCTGTCCTGCCCTGCTTCTGCCCGCTGCTCCGGCAGTCCTGTCCTGCCCTGCTTCTGCCCGCTGCTCCGGCAGTCCTGTCCTGCCCTGCTTCTGCCCGCTGCTCCGGCAGTCCTGTCCTGCCCTGCTTGTGCTCGCTGCTCCTGCAGCCCCGTCCTGCTCTGTTCTTGCCCACCGCTTCGGGCGTTCCCTCTCTGCTGTGGTTGTCTACCGCATCTGCGGTTCTGTGACCCAGTCTGTACTGGGTCTTAACCTTTCTGTGCTCCAGCCCGTCCTTTCGGCCAGTACCTCCCTGCCTGCATACTCGCCTGTATCCACCCATCTGCATACCTGCCGTGTTTGCTTATATCCACCAGTCTGTGCCAGCCTAACCTGCCTGTTCCTGAGTCCCAGTGTGTACTGGGTCCTATCCCGCCTGTGTTCCTACCTGCTAGTGCCTCCCTGTCTGCACTCTAGCTGTGCTTGCCTGTACCCCTCTACCTGTATTGTTCCTGAGTCCCAGTGTGTACTGGGTCCTATCCCGCCTGTGTTCCTACCTGCTAGTGCCTCCCTGACTGCACTCTAGCTGCGCTTGCCTTTACCCGCCTGCCTGCATACCAGTCGTGCCTGCCTATACCCTCCAGTCTGTGCGCCAGCCTAACTAGCCTGATCCAGTAATCCCTGTGTGGGTCAACCCCCGTGTCCGGAGTTTGACCTGGAGTAGCACCTGGTCCCTCTGCCCGGTTTCTCCCTGGTGCACTGGCGTCGTATGCCGTCGTGCCATCTTGGTCGGATCGGCCAGATACTTAGTCACGCCCCTCCAGGCACTCTCCGGTTCATGGTCCAGTGGAATCACTACAATCACACGCACACGCCGCTCAGCCCGGGCGTGTGCATAACAGCATGCTCAGGCCATGGTTCCCATTGAGCCCCACGGCCTTCGCTCTCTGAGAAGTTTTCCAGCGAATACATGCATTAAAATAAATAAATAAATATTTTTTTTTTTCTTTAGCTGAGTTCCAGGCGAATTACGCACCCGTCCAGATGGATCTATCTGCTCTCGTTCCCGCGGATCCGCTACGTTATTATGGGGATCCTAGACAAAGTCGTGCATTTGTGGAGCAATGCATGCTACACTTCAAGTTCTACCCTCTATGTTTTCCCACCGATCGGGTTAAGGTGGCATTCATTATGTCTTACCTGGCGGGTGATGCCTTGGAATGGATCAACCCCCTATATGAAACACAGGATCCGATCCTCCTGGACCTAATGGCCTTCCTGGTGGCCTTTCTAATGGTCTTCGATGATCCTAACCCGGAGGCTCCTGCTGAAGCTTCACTTCCCAATATCCCGGAGCAGCCCCAATGGGTAATGTGTGTGGGTAGCGCAATAGTCCTCCAGCCCAATGAGACTACTGCCCACCCAGAATCCTCACAGGGTGACTACGCTTTCCGGAATACTTCTCCCAACCTCAAGAGGCAGTCCAGACGTGCTAGACGCAGAGGCAAGCCGTCACGCCAGGGTCTGTCCTCCCTGAGACCTCCTGACCCCAACCTTGAAGTCCCTACTGAAGCTTCATCTCCCTGTATCCCGGAGAAGCCCCAACGGGTAATGTGCGTGGGTAGTGCACCAGTTCTCCTGCCCGAAGAGACTTCTGCCCATCCAGACTCCACACAGGAGAACTTCCTGCACCCGGCATCAGATGCTTCACCCACTTTAACCGGTGTGCATGTCCAAGGATGCTCCAAAGCTGTGGTTACCTCAGAGTCTGTGCACCTCTACTACCTAGCGGAGGACCCCCTGTTGCCTCCTGAATCCTCCGGGATACCACTCGATGACAAATGGAGAGAGAATTCTCTACACCCGGTACTCGATACTTTGTCCGCTTCGTCCTGTGAGCCTGACAATGGGTACCCCAAAGTGGTAGTTACCCCCGAGTCTCTACACCCCTCCGACCAGGCGGAGGACCTCCAGTTGTCTCCTGAACCCTTCGGGGTGCTACCTGGTAGCGAAAGGACAGAGACTCTCCTATACTCTGTACCTGATACCTCGCTCGCTTCGTCCAGTGAGTCCAACCTAGTGTACTCTGAAGCAGTGGTTACTCCCGAGTCTCTACACTCCTCTGACCAGGCGGAGGACCTCCAGTTGTCTCCAGAACCCTTCGGGGTGCCACCTGGTGGTAAATGGACAGAGACTTTCCTATATCCTGGATCTGATACCTCGCTTGCTTCGTCCAGTGAGTCCGACCTAGTGTACTCTGAAGCAGAGGTTACCCGTGAGTCTCTACACCCCTCTGACCAGGCGGAGGACCGCCAGTTGTCTCCAGTACCCTTCGGGGTGCCACCTGGTGGAGAATGGACAGAGACTTTCCTATACTCGGTACCCGATACCTCGCCTGCTTCGTCCAGTGAGTCCGACCTAGTGTACTCTGAAGCAGATGTTTTCTCTGAGCCTCTGCACTCTTCTGACCCGGCGGAGTACCTCCAGTTGTTTCCTGAATCCTCCGGGGTACCACCAGAAAACAAAGAGACAGTGACTTTTCCTCATTATGTACCTGATAACCCGTCTATTTCTTCCTGTGAGCTTGACAAGATGTACCTCGAAGCAGAGATTACCCCCAAGTCTCTGTCCCCCTCCAACCCGGTGGAGGACTTCCAGTTGTCTCCTGTACCCTCTGGGGTGCCACCTGAAAATATGTGGAGAGAGACTTCCTTGTGTGCTGTTCCTGGTACTCCACCCGTTTCGTCTGTTGCTAAGGGTGGCTGGATGGGAGGTAGCATCCTAGCTACCCAGAGGAGACCAGTTTTTCCGGTGGACAGGGGAAGTGATCTCTTCGAAGTGAAGAATTGGCCCTCGAATTCCCTGCGGAAGATTCTGGCAGGCCTGAAGAAGAGGGGGCGTAAGGGGGGGGGGTACTGTAACATACCTGGCGGCGTCCTTGCATAGTGGTCCATCTCCCACTGTGCAAGAGCGCGCACTTGATCTCCTGTCCAGAATGTCTCTCTGGCTTCCCTCCATGCTGTCTGTTTGTGTCTGTTTCTGCTGCTTAAGGGCGGCGCCCGATCACTTCCTGCTTTTTGTACCTGCTGTGGGTCACACCCCTTGTGCGTCCTCAGCCTATTGCTGTCTGTCACCTGGTATATAGCTCAGCTGCTCCCATCTATTCCTGCCTGAGCATAGTGTTTCATTCAGTGTGTGCTTGCACTCTGAAGGTGCCAGGTCCCGTTCTGTGTTCTCTTGTCTGCCTATCCTGGAGGCTGTATTTCCAGGCCTGTCTGAACACGCTCCTAGCCTGTTCCTCCTGCCTTCTAGGGGCCGATTACCTAGACCCGTTCCTGTATCTTGTCTGACCTGTCTGAACACGCTCCTAGCCTGTTCCTCCTGCCTTCTAGGGGCCGATTACCTAGACCTGCTCCTGTATCTTGTCTGTCCTGTCTGAACACGCACCTTGCCTGTTCGTCCTTCCTCTCTGGGGGCCGTATTCCCAGACCCGCTCCTGTATTCCGCTGCAGTGTCGGTCTCCTCCGTACACTCAGTTCCAGTCTGAACTCTCTCCTATCCTTTACCTGTTTTGCCTCTATGTCCGTTCCCTTCCTTTTTCTGCAGAGTCTGAACTTGTACCTAACTCCTGCTTGTTGTCTCTGTACTCCCGTTTGTGAGTTTGTGGTCCACTCGCTACTTCTCTGCTAGTACCCTGTGGGTGTCTGGCTCTGCCTTTCCCTTCCTGTCTGTTCCGTGTGAACAGAGCCCTGTCGCCCCTACTCAGCCTAGCCTGCTCTGACTCCTTTGCTCACCGCTCCGGTGGTTCTAGTCTGCTCTGACTCCTTTGCTCACCGCTCCGGCGGGTCTAGTCTGCTCTGACTCCTTTGCTTACCGCTCCGGCGGTTCTAGCCTGCCCTGCTTCTGCCCACTGCTCCGGCGGTTCTAGCCTGCCCTGCTTCTGCCCACTGCTCCGGCAGTCCTGTCCTGCCCTGCTTCTGCCCGCTGCTCCGGCAGTCCTGTCCTGCCCTGCTTCTGCCCGCTGCTCCGGCAGTCCTGTCCTGTCCTGCCCTGCTTCTGCCCGCTGCTCCGGCAGTCCTGTCCTGCCCTGCTTCTGCCCACTGCTCCGGCAGTCCTGTCCTGCCCTGCTTCTGCCCGCTGCTCCGGCAGTCCTGTCCTGCCCTGCTTCTGCCCGCTGCTCCGGCAGTCCTGTCCTGCCCTGCTTCTGCCCGCTGCTCCGGCAGTCCTGTCCTGCCCTGCTTCTGCCCGCTGCTCCGGCAGTCCTGTCCTGCCCTGCTTCTGCCCGCTGCTCCGGCAGTCCTGTCCTGCCCTGCTTCTGCCCGCTGCTCCGGCAGTCCTGTCCTGCCCTGCTTCTGCCCGCTGCTCCGGCAGTCCTGTCCTGCCCTGCTTCTGCCCGCTGCTCCGGCAGTCCTGTCCTGCCCTGCTTGTGCTCGCTGCTCCTGCAGCCCCGTCCTGCTCTGTTCTTGCCCACCGCTTCGGGCGTTCCCTCTCTGCTGTGGTTGTCTACCGCATCTGCGGTTCTGTGACCCAGTCTGTACTGGGTCTTAACCTTTCTGTGCTCCAGCCCGCCCTTTCGGCCAGTACCTCCCTGCCTGCATACTCGCCTGTATCCACCCATCTGCATACCTGCCGTGTTTGCTTATATCCACCAGTCTGTGCCAGCCTAACCTGCCTGTTCCTGAGTCCCAGTGTGTACTGGGTCCTATCCCGCCTGTGTTCCTACCTGCTAGTGCCTCCCTGTCTGCACTCTAGCTGTGCTTGCCTGTACCCCTCTACCTGTATTGTTCCTGAGTCCCAGTGTGTACTGGGTCCTATCCCGCCTGTGTTCCTACCTGCTAGTGCCTCCCTGACTGCACTCTAGCTGCGCTTGCCTTTACCCGCCTGCCTGCATACCAGTCGTGCCTGCCTATACCCTCCAGTCTGTGCGCCAGCCTAACCAGCCTGATCCAGTAATCCCTGTGTGGGTCAACCCCCGTGTCCGGAGTTTGACCTGGAGTAGCACCTGGTCCCTCTGCCCGGTTTCTCCCTGGTGCACTGGCGTCGTATGCCGTCGTGCCATCTTGGTCGGATCGGCCAGATACTTAGTCACGCCCCTCCAGGCACTCTCCGGTTCATGGTCCAGTGGAATCACTACAATCACACGCACACGCCGCTCAGCCCGGGCGTGTGCATAACACACAGTCCTGATTAGAAGGTCTCTCCACCTGCTCAGCGGTTTAGCATCCTATTTCCTCCACTTCTGGCTGCCTGGATCTACCATTCAGGACCACCCACTAGTCCCACAAACTCAGTCCTATTTAGGTCTGTTACCCTCAACGTTTAGCAAGCTCAGAGTTTGTCGTGACATGTCATCCTATGCAAGGTGGAAGGCCTACGCTTTAAGGTGAAAGGCCACTGTGTCTCATCTTAAGTCAGTTTCAAGTCGCGCTACTCCCTTGTCCCTTAGTCTCCCTTGTATAGTACATCCAATGGCAGTAATGCTAACAGAGACTTCTTGCTTCTACTTGAACTTGCCCCTATCTATCTACAGGAAGCAGTCACTTGTAGTGTTGAGCGAACATGCTCTACACTGCTCGGTACTCGCCCGAGCATCACGCTACTCGGGATGTTCGGCGAGCACCGAGCATTTCCGGGTTACTCGGGCGGGAGCTCGGGTCTCCGCCCTCCATGTTTGGCGCTCTTTACAGAGCCAATGAACATGCAGGGATTGCCAGCCAGTCACTGTAATGCTGCAGCCATGTTGGTTGTGGGCATTTCAGTGATTGGCTGGCCGCACAGCGTCACCTCGAGTATTTAAAACCGGGCGCCGCCATCTTGGACACAGTCGCTCCGGATTAGACAGTGTAGGGACAGCGCTGCTGATTTAAGGAGAAATATAAACTGCGAAATAGTTAGTGTAGGGTCTGTAAAGGCTGCCAGAACAAACAAACAGTCCGTTTCAGGACTAATATCCATCCCAGATTCCAGGCAGGCAGGCTGTATAGGAGACACAGTGGTTATACCAGTAAACACTGCATTACAGTCCTGTGTGCTCCTGTTGCTGAAATTGCTGGACTTAGCACCAGGTGTCAGGGGCCAGGAAAAATCCTTTTTTTTTCATCTAAATCCTCCTTTTTTTTTCCTCCTTCACACTGTACAAATAGCAGTCTTATTAACCTTTTGGTGTGTCCCCCCCCCCCAACAAAAAAGCGTGTCTCTGATTTTTCAGACACAAATATAACTGTAGAGAATCAGAAGTGTTGTTTTGCACTTCCACGGTTCAAACCTCTGTATTATCCATTTTGGGCCATTTGTATCTAAAAAAAAAAACAGTTTGAGTGTGTCGCTCACTGTTCAGCCGCAAATCTATATATTTAAAAAAGTGTGGTATACCCCAGTAAACAATAACTGTGGTTTTGCCATCCCACGGTAAAAAATCTCTATTATTCAGGTTTTGGCAGTTTTTTCCGTAAAGAAAAACAGTAGTGTCTCCTGACTGTTGTGACACAAAAATATATCTGTTGAAAATAGTCTTGTGTAGGCCCGACATCCCAGTGTGGTTTCGCAGTTCCACGGGTCAAATCGCTGTACTGTCCAGTTTTGGGCATTTGGTATCTAAAAAAATAGCAGTTTGAGTGTGTCGCTCACTGTTCAGCCGCAAATATCTCTATTTAAAAAAGTGTGGTATACCCCAGTAAACAATAACTGTGGTTTTCCTCTTCCACGGTTCTAATCAACTCTTTATTACCCTTTTTCCATTGATAGTGCAAGTGTAAGCTATTTTACTCCATTTACAATGGGCAAGGCGCGTGGCAAGGGACGTGGAAGTGGACGTTCTGGTGATGGTTCGTGCAGATGACGGGGCCATGGCCAAGGTGAAAATGTGCCACAACCAACAGCCACATCTTCTCGCTCCCACTTCTTGACCGAATTACTAGAGAAGCACAGAACAACACCAGTATTGAGAAGTGATCAGTGTGAACAGGTTATTAATTGGATAGCAGATAATACTTCCAGTTACCTGGGCACCACCACCTCCGGTCTGTCTTCCACACGGTCAACTCTTAGTAGCCGTGAGTCTCGACCGCATACTCCTCCTCACCCTGATGCTCCTTCCTCCCACCATGTCGAGTGTCGTCAGATAGCAAGTGATCCCACACTTGGACACTCTGAAGAGCTGTTCACTGGTCCATTTCCATATTTGGGCCCCTCGCCTGATACGCTTGAAGTGGTGGAAGAGGAGATCCCATGTTGCGATGCCCAAATATTTGAACAGCCACGGCCACAGGAAGTCGACGTTGGCAATCTGTCACAAGAGGTGGACGATGACGAGACACAATTGTCAGGAAGTGAGGAGGAGGATCGTGGTGCGCAAGTTGAAGAGGAGGAGGTGGTGGATGATCTAGTAACTGACCCAACATGGAAGGAGGACATGCAGAGTGAGGCCAGCAGCACACAGGGGGAGGGAGGCAGAGTACCCCAACAGGCAGGAAGAAGTAGTGTGGTGGCCGCAGACAGAAGGCAGGCAACCGTTCCCTGTAACACCAACACGAGGGACGTTGCCAGTACAAGCGGCAGGTCTTCCAGAGTCTGGAATTTTTTTAAAGACTCTGCTGATAACCACAAAAAGGCCATATGTTCCACCTGCCATGCCAGCATCAGCAGGGGTGACAAAACTACCAGCCTGACCACCACCAGCATGATCAGGCACATGGCAGCAAAGCACCTGATTTTGTGGGGTGAAACCCAGGGTCCACGACCAGTGTCAGCGGGTGTCACCACTGCTTCTTCCACTGTTGTGCATGCAATAGAACCCCCTGTTGTGGGTGCAAGGCAATCCCCTGTCCATACTGCATGTAAAGATGCCCCCTCCTCTCAGTCTTCACTTGTTATGGCAGTTTCTCAAGAAACAGCATCAACGTCCACGTCCACGTCCCACCGCAGCATTCAATTGTCCATATCCCAGACCTTTGAACGAAAGTGGAAATTCGCAGCTAACGCCCCACAGGCCACAGTTCTAAATTCGCACATTTCACGACTGCTTGCGTTGGAAATGCTGCCTTTTAGGCTGGTGGAGATGGAATCCTTCCGCAATCTTATGGCGGTGGCCGTTCCTCGGTACTCGGTCCCAGTCGACACTATTTTGCCCGGTGTGCCATCCCCGCACTACACTAGCACGTGTCCCAAAGCATCTGCCGTGCCCTCAACAACGCAGTTACTGGGAGAGTCCACCTGACAACGGACACGTGGACAAGTGCTTGCGGCAAGGGACGGTACATCTCTCTGACGGCACACTGGGTAAACATAGTGGAAGCCGGGACCCAGTCGGACCTTGGGACTGAGCACATCCTCCCCACACCGAGGATTGCGGGCCCTGTGTCTGTCAGAGTTGCCCCAACAGTGTACAGCTCCTGTGCATCCTCCTCCTCCTCCTCCTCATGTTCAGCCTCCATCTCAGATATCACCACATCAGTTACCAGCTGGAAGCATTGCAGTACTGCCTCCGCCAAGCGGCAACAGGCTGTGCTGAAACTCATAAGCTTAGGTGATAAACCTCACACTGCTTGTGAGTAGTGGACAGCTGTGAAAGAGCAGGCAGATCTGTGGCTGAGACCGCTGAACCTACAACCTGGTGGTGGCTCTGAGGCGAGGTGAGATCACACACGTACCATGCCTGGCTCATGTGCTTAACCTCGTGGTTCAGCGGTTTCTTAAATCGTACCCCGAGTTGCCAGATCTGCTCGTGAAAGCACGCCACCTGTCAGCTCATTTTCGCAAGTCGGCTACAGCTTCCGCCGCCCTTGCTGTGTTGCAGCAGCGTTTGCAGCTTCCGGCACACCGACTGGTGTGTGATGTCCCCACACATTGGAACTCTACCCTCCACATGTTGCAAAGGATTTGTGAGCAGAAGAGAGCAGTTGTGGAGTACCAGCTGCAACAAGGCCGTCGATATTCAGGTCAGACTCCACACATAAGACCTCAGGAGTGGACCTGGATGTCTGACATATGTACCATCCTGACAAACTTTGAGGAGGCCACCAAGATGGTGAGTGGCGATGACGCCATCATTAGTGTCAGCATCCCACTTGTCTGTCTTTTGCAACGCTCTCTGCAGAGAATTAAAGAGGTGGCAATGCAGCCAGAGTATGATGAGATGGATCAAGAAGCCGTAGCGGGCGATTACACACAGCGCAGCCTCATCTCATCCCAACGTGCATTGGGGGACAATGTGGGAGAGGAGGAGGAGGAGGAGGAAGAACAGGAGCTGCTATCATGCGTTGTAGACGGTAGTACCTGTACAAGTGTCATACCGTCATTTCAGCGTGGGTGGCCGGAGGACAGGGGGGAGGAGGAAGAGGAGGAGGAGGAGGAGAGCATGGTCAGTCGTCATCTTGGTGAGGACACGGAAATCTTGCCCGTTACCTGTCTGGCACGCATGGCTGACTTTATGTTACGCTGCCTTAACCGTGACCCTCGCGTTGTCAAAATGTTGGGTGACAGTCATTACTGGTTGGTGACACTTGTAGACCCCCGCTACAAGGAGAACTTTCACTCTCTTATTCCTGAGGTGGAGAGGTCTACAAAAATGGGGCAGTAACAGTAGGCCCTTGCTACAGAACTCTTAAAAAAATTCCCATCTGAACACGCTAGCGGCAGAGGTCACAGTTCGTTGCCCAACCAAGGCGTACAGGCCAGAGAGATGCAACTCCAATCCAGCAGAGGCAGGGGAACACTGTCAACGTTCTGGGACAGTTTTCTGACACCCGCCCAGCTTACAGGCCCTGAGGCGCGGGGTACTCTCACAAGGAGTGGAAAGTTTCAAAAGATGGTGAGGGAGTACCTTGCCGACCGTACCAGCATCCTTCGTGATTCCTCTGTGCCTTTTAATTATTGGGTATCCAAGCTGGACTCTTGGAATGAACTCGCTCTGTACGCCTTGGAGGTCCTGGCCTGCCCTGCCGCTAGCGTGTTATCGGAGCGTGTTTTTAGTGCCGCTGGGGGAATTATAACTGATAAGCACACTCGCCTGTCAACTGACAATGCTGACAAGCTGACCCTTATCAAAATGAACAAGGGCTGGATTGGGCCAGACTTCTCATCACCACCAAATGACAGCAGAGTAACATAACGTCAAATCCACTGTGTTATTTCGGGAGGTGTATTCACATGCACCACTTCACACCCACACATGGGTATACGCTTCCTCGTTTCGGCTGTTTTATCTTCTTCTCCTTATCCTCAGCCTCCACCACCACTATACCACCAGGGTGCCAGCATTGCAAGGTCCTCCGTCCTTATTTTTGGCAGCTTTTGCTTGCAGGGCATAAGCAATTACTATGGGACACCCACTCCCCAATAATGGGACTTATGTTTGTAATATGCTGTACTGCATGGCTCTTGTAAGGGGCACTGCAAGTTGCTCCATCCTAATTTTTGGCAGCTTTTGCTTGGAAAGCATAAGCAAATACTATGGGAGACCCACTCCCCAATAATGGGACTTATGTTTGTAATATGCTGTACTGCATGGCTCTTGTAAGGGGCATAGCAAGTTGCTCCGTCCTAATTTTTGGCAGCTTTTGCTTGCAAGGCATAAGCAAATACTATGGGACACCCACTCCCCAATAATGGGACTTATGTTTGTAATATGCTGTACTGCATGTGACGCGCCCCCTGGGCCGTGTGTACACGTGTGTGGGATACCCGGTGCCTGGTCTCTGGGGTCTGTAGTCTACGTGGCGGTGACCCAGTCCCGTGGCAGTCTTTCTTAGGTTTTGAGGTTAATTGTCCGACTGCGCCACCCGTGGATTGCGGTCAGGGAGTACCACCGCTGCGAGGCAGACCGCTGAGGCTGTGTTGTGTGCGCAGCATAGAATGGGATAATTCCCCTCGGGAGGAGTATAGCCTCAGGGCAGTGAGTGTGGATGATGGGGGTGATGGTGCACGAGTGCTGCAGGAATGACTCAAAGTCTTTGCAGTGCAGTTCAGGATCGTTACTGATGATTATAAGGTAGACCCTCCCGGTAGTACTGGCTAGCATAAGAGGCCTGGTCAGTCTGTGAGCAAGCAGGAGTTCCCCTGGCCAGGTGGAGTTGTAGGCCTCCCCGTCTGTCTGTACTCTTCCTGGCTACCTTGCTGTAAGCGGGTAGAAGTAGCCCATGTCCCTGAGTGTACCGTGTAGTGCTCACCCGTATGGCTGGTGACTTGGGGCCTTCTGTTAGCCTCCGCTCCACGACGGAGGTGCTGGTCCCTTGCTTGTGACTGAGCCTCCGGGCTTCTATGGCAAAAAGACCTGAAATACCCTGCCGGCTGGTTTCTGCTGCTGGATATATAAGTCCTCACAGCTTCGGACTCCTGTGTCCGGTTCCTATTGTCTTCTGCCAGGGCGAGCTCTGCTCAGCTTCCAGCCCCTGGTCTTTAGCTCCTAGCTCCTACAGAGCTCCTTGCTGTTACTTTCCCTTGCTCTCACTCTGGATCTAACTGTTCTCTGACTCACTCAACCCCACCCCAGATCCAGTTTATAAGGGCAGAATTCTCCCCTCCCAGGATTGGGGCAGGAGGATGTTGCATGTTTAAGGGATCCTGACCAGGAAACCTCCAACTTGCTCTCCGACGTAATATGTCTATTTCTGTGGAGACCAAACCCCTGGGGTGCCACACATGGCTCTTGTAAGGGGCATTGCAGTTCCTCATAATTTTTGGAAAGCCTTCCATTCACTGCTTAGTCCAACAGTACACCGGAGACCCAGTTGCTATAAATGGAAAAAAAGGTTTAGTTAACGCCCTCTGACCTCCATGTCATTTCCAAGGGGCATTGGAGTGGCTCAAATTTTTTGGTAGGCATTGCACTCACTGTATGCACTATAACTGTGTAGCCAAACCACTCCTTTTGTTACAGAAACATATCCTACAAGACTTATCTGGTTGACTGGCCTGATATTGATGTGAATGGTCCCTGTTCCAACTGCTCTTTCTCCTTTGCCACTACCTCATCCATCATTTATCACCTGAAGCTTTGTTTTAACTGGAGTCATAGAACTTGGATAGTAGCAGGAAAACATCCAGCAATCCTCGGAAGAGGTAGGACATGCGCCAAAATGCTGACCACCTCAGGCTTAGCCGCTACTACATACATGCGCTTGCATTACAACAAAACAAAGCAGATGCTAACTTCTATCATCCTGATCATGCTCCTCACCTTGGCACTCTCAACTCCCCTGATGGAGAAGCCAGGGCCCACCGGAGGAGTCTGATAGTCCGGTGGGCTCGGCCAATGCTGCCCTAAAGCAGGCCAGGCTAAGAAAAGAGTGGGAAAGGTTACCGGGACAAATAGGGGTGGCTGGGGACCGAGTATGGACACCTGGCCACCCCCTGGAGGCTGGGGAGCAAGCAGGGACACCCGGCAACCAGGCGGCTGGGGACTGAGTGTGGATACCAGGCCGCCGACACAGCCATGGCGTGGTGGCCAGATTCCGCCTCCACATGCCTAAAAGGCCCAATTTAAAGTGCAAGCAAGCAAGCAGTATGGTTTTGCAGCCTGGGGGTGGGTGGGTGGCAGGCTGCATACTTGCGCTTGCACTGCAAGGAATGGGAGAGGTACAATTGAACACTGCCCTGCGACAAGGACTTGAATGGGGATAGTTGCAAGTCTGCAACGACAGGTGCAAGGTGGGAGGCATCTTTGCATGTACCATGAACAGGGGTTTGGCATGCACACACTACAGTGGAATAGGCTCTCCTTCCCACTAAATGCACTGGGGAGGGCACAGGTAATGTTTTGGTATACGCGCTTAATCTTATGTATAAGGCACACCAGGACAAATATGGGCGGCTGGGGACTGAGTATGGATACCTCGCTGCCGAAGCAGCCATGAGGTAGTGGCCAGCTTCGGCCTCCTCCAAACTAAAATGCCCCATTTCAAGTGCAAGCTAGCAGTATGGAATTGCAGTCTGGGGGTGGGTGGGTGGCAGGCTGCACACTTACACTTGCATTAAAAGAAAACATAGCAGATGCTAACTTCTGTCATCGTCATCATGCTCCTCACCTTGGCACTCTCAACTCCACCGATGGAGAAGTCAGGGCCCACCGGAGGAGTCTGGTTCTCGGGTGGGCTCGTCCAATGCTGCCTAAAGCAGGCCGGGCTAAGAAAAGTGTGTGTGGGGATGTTCCAAGGAGAAATAGGGGCGGCTGGGGACCGTTTATGACACCCGGCCGCGGGGCGGCTGGGGACCGAATATGGACACCCAGCCGCCGGGCGGCTGGGGACTGAGTATGGATTCCAGGCCGCCAACACAGCCATGACGTGGTGGCCAGATTCCGCCTCGACATGCCTAAAAGGCCCAATTTCAAGTTCAAGCAAGCAAGCATTATGGTATTGCAGCCTGGGGGTGGGTGGCAGGCTGCATACTTGCGCTATTATTGCAAGGAATGGGGGAGGTACAATTGAACACTGCCCTGGGACTAGAACTTGCATGGGGATAGTTGCAAGTCTGCATCTTCTGATGCGGCAAGGATCACTTATGATGGGCACACTTTTAGACAGTGACCTGGGAGTCAGAGATGCTTCCAGGGGTCTTCCCCATGCTGTTCCCATGTCTTTTCAGCACTTTATGCATGTGTCACACAGCACATGGCCAGATAAGGTTGTAAAAAAAACCAGGGGAGGAGTCCTGAGGAGATAATTTGCATATTCCCACTGCATTTTGGGGTAAGTGAAGAGTCTCCGCGAGCTCAAAGAACACTGGATTTTGGCTGTTGGAGCTGAAAAGAGGACATCGGTAAACCAGGGGAGAAGTCCTGAGGAGATAATTTGCATATTCCCACTGCATTTTGGGGTAAGTGAAGAGTCTCCGCGAGCTCAAAGAACACTGGATTTTGGCTGTTGGAGCTGAAAAGAGGACATCGGTAAACCGCGCGCCGCATTTTGAAGCTTTTTTTTAAGCTTTTTTCACTGTTTTCAGAACATTAACAATAAGAACATGGAAGAGTCCAGGAGCCATTTGGTGAACTGCATATCCTGCTACATGTTCACAGACTTGCCAGTGGAAAAGCCAAACTTCACATGCCAGAAATGCAAGCTTGTGTCCCTGTTGGAGGAAAAGTTGCAAAATCTAGAAGAGAGGTTAACTACCTTGAAAATCATTAAGGAAGGTGAAGAGTTCTTAGACAGAGCAGAATTATCTCTTCATGATTCAGAAAGAGAAGAAATTCGAACTGCACCTGACGAAACAGAGGAATGGAAGCATGTGACCCACAGAAGCAGGAGGATCGAGAGGCAGTCAGCACCCATACTGCTCAGGAACCAGTACCAGGCTCTCACGCAGGAGAACCATGAAGAAATACAGCAAAATAAGACTTTGCCAGCAATGAATAACCTTGTAAGCCCTCAAAATCCTCCTGGATGGAGAAAGAAGAATGTTGTGAAGAAAAAACGGAGAGTGGTGGTCATGGGGGATTCCCTGTTAAGAGGAACAGAGGCCGCTATCTGCAGACCAGACATAACCTCAAGAGAAATGTGCTGTCTTCCAGGAGCAAAAATTAAAGATGTGTCTGACAGGATATCAAGACTCTTCAGACCTACAGATCACTACCCATTCCTGCTAATACATGTGGGGACAAATGACACCGCAAGAAAGGACCTGGAAACCATCTGCAGTGACTTTGAAGACTTAGGCAAGAAAGTGAAAGAATTGGGAGCGCAGGTGGTCTTCTCATCCATCCTCCCAGTGGATGGCCATGGAACAATGAGGTGGAATAAGATTCTACAGGTGAACAACTGGCTACGTCGATGGTGCCGTCAACAAGGATTTGGATTTCTGGATCACGGAATGAATTACCTATACGATGGACTACTTGCTAGAGATGGGGTGCACCTTACGAAGACTGGAAAACATGTATTTGGAAGTCGCCTTGCTACACTCATCAGAAGAGCTTTAAACTAGAACAATGTGGGAAGGGAAGCAAAAGGCCAGAAAAAGCCATACAACTGACAAATACTATTGAGATCTCTGCTACTGGAAGTGGAAAGGAAGAACAAAGACAAAACAATTTAAATAATAAAAATATGGGAGGAAGAGAAACCAATCACAAACTAAAATGTTTTTATACAAATGCACAAAGCATGGGCAACAAACAAGGAGAATTGGAACTACTAATGCAGGAAAAGGAATATGATGTCATTGGAATCACTGAAACTTGGTGGGACGATACACATGATTGGAATAAAAGGCTAAAAGGATACAACTTATTTGCAAGAAACAGACTTGATAAACGAGGAGGAGGTGTTGCATTGTATGTTAGAAAAGCGTATATCTGCACAGAGATTGAAGCTTCAGAGACTGGGAGTTCTGTGGAAACTGTTTGTGTAAGAATACAAGGAGAGAACAACGGAAAGGACACCATTGTAGGCATTTACTACAGGCCACCTGGGCAAGCTGAAGATATGGATGAACTCTTTATGTATCAAATGACCAAGTTCTCCAAAAAATATGACGTAGTGGTCATGGGAGATTTCAACTATCCAGACATTTGTTGGGAATCTCTCTCAAGTAAAACTAACAGGTCAAGCAAATTCTTATCCTCTCTTGCTGACAACTTTATCTTCCAAAAGGTAGGGGAGAAAACAAGGGGATCTGCTACTTTGGATCTAATCCTTATAAACAGGGAGGAAATGGTTGAGGAGGTAAAGGTGGCTGGGACCCTAGGAGGCAGCGATCATGCTATTATAGAATTTTGTATAACTAGAGGAGGAAGACATGTGAAGACTCAAACTTCAAGGTTAGATTTTAGAAAGGCAGATTTTAAGAGACTCAGAAGGAGAATAGGAGGGATCCAATGGCTGGATGTCCTTAAGGACAAAAATGTCCAGGAAGGATGGGAAATTTTTAAAAATGAGATTCTCAAAGCACAATCGTTAACAATCCCGAAAAGTAGGAAGAATGGGAAGCATTTAAGGAAACCAGGATGGATGAACACAGAACTTAAACACATGCTAAAAAGAAAGAAAGTAATGTTTATTAAATGGAAAGAGGGAGGCATATCTAAAGAAGATTATAATGCAGTCTGCAGATCCTGCAGGGCACGTATCAGGTTAGCTAAAGCTGACAATGAATTAAGGCTTGCAAGAGATGTCAAAAGCAATAAAAAAGGATTTTGGGGGTATGTCAAAAGTAAAAGAAAAGTCAAAGATGCTATAGGATTTTTACAGGATGAAAATGGAGAAATGGTAAGAGAGGATGTTGAGAAGGCCGAACTTTTTAATTCCTATTTTGCATCTGTTTTCTCTCAGAAACAAAATGTAACATCAACTGATCTTCACTGTCCTTTTAAAGGAATAGAGGAATCCAAGTTATCTGTAAACAGAAAGATTGTGAGGGAATTTTTAGCTAACATAAATGAGTTCAAGTCTCCAGGTCCAGATGAATTACACCCCAGAGTACTGAAGGAGATCGTAGAAGAAATTTTAGAACCACTCTCCATAATCTTTGAAAATTCTTGGAGAACAGGAGAAGTCCCAGAAGACTGGAGAAGAGCAAATGTTGTTCCTATCTTCAAAAAGGGGAAGAAGGTGGACCCAGGGAACTATAGGCCGGTGAGTCTGACTTCTATACCAGGAAAGATCTTTGAACAAATTATTAAACAACATGTATGTAAGTACATGGATAAGAATGAAGTGATTAACCAGAGTCAGCATGGGTTTGTAACTAACAAGTCATGTCAGACTAACTTAATTTCCTTCTATGACAGAATCACTGACTGGGTGGATCAGGGAAATGCTGTAGATATAGTATATCTTGACTTCAGCAAAGCATTTGACAAAGTATCTCACACCATCCTTATTGAAAAAATGACCAAGTATGCAATGGACCAGGCAACTGTTAGGTGGATTCATAACTGGCTTAGTGATCGGACTCAAAGGGTGGTTGTAAATGGCTTCACATCCAGCTGGATGAATGTCTCAAGTGGGGTACCACAGGGCTCCATCCTGGGACCTGTATTGTTCAACATCTTTATCAATGATTTAGATGAAGGAATTGAGGGTAAACTGATTAAATTTGCTGATGACACAAAGCTAGGAGGGATAGCTAATACTAGAGAAGAGAGAGAGAGGATTCAAAAAGACCTAAATAAACTGGAGCAGTGGGCAGCAACCAACAGAATGGTTTTTAACAGGGAAAAATGCAAAGTACTACATCTGGGCAATAAAAATGAAAAAAGCATATACAGAATGGGAGGAATAGAGCTAAGCAACAGTACATGTGAAAAAGACTTAGGTATACTAATAGATCATAGACTGAACATGAGTCAACAGTGTGATGCAGCAGCAAAAAAGGCAAATACAATTCTGGGATGTATTAACAGAAGCATACAGTCTAGATCACGTGAAGTCATTATCGGTCTTTACTCCTCTTTGGTCAGACCTCATCTGGAATACTGTGTACAGTTTTGGGCACCACATTTTAAAAAAGACATAGACAAACTGGAGCAAGTTCAGAGAAGAGCGACCAGAATGGTGACTGGTCTGCAAACCATGTCCTATGAGGAACGGTTGCAGGATTTGGGAATGTTTAGCTTGCAAAAAAGAAGACTGAGAGGAGACTTAATAGCTGTCTACAAATATGTCAAGGGCTGTCACATTGTAGAAGGATCATCTTTATTCTCATTTGCACAAGGAAAGACTAGAAGCAATGGGATGAAACTAAATGGGAGGAGACACAGATTAGATATTAGAAAAAACTTTTTGACAGTTAGGGTGATTAATGAGTGGAACAGGCTGCCACGAGAGGTGGTGAGTTCCCCTTCAATGGACGTCTTCAAACAGAGGCTGGACAGACATCTGTCTGAGATGATCTAGTGAATCCTGCTTTGAGCAGGGGGTTGGACCAGATGACCCAGGAGGTCCCTTCCAACTCTACCATTCTATGATTCTATGATTCTATGATAAAATGTTAAAATGACATTTCCCCGTGAATGCATTTGTCAAAGTTGAGAGCAATACAAAAGTGCAAAAACACATAAAAAATGCTACTTGTGAACATAGCCGAAGGTGTGGAGGAGTATTTTTGTTTTTGGTCATTTATTTTAACTTATACAAAAGTCTTTTCCCTGGAAAGGATGTTCCTTAACATATTTCACAGGAAAAAAGTTTCACTTTAGTTTTTGAACTTTTTATTGTGAGACCGTAAAAGTGGCTTAATATCTCTGACCACGTTGTTGACAGCAGTGACCTGGCGGTCAGAAATGCTTCCTGGGGCGATCCCCATGCTGTCCCCATGTCATTTGAGCACTGTCACTATCGTTTTGGGCACTTGTTAGGCTTTCAAAAGACTGCCGGGGGTGCCACCGCAAAAATGCTCGAGTCTCCCATAGACTAACATTGGGCTCGTTGCTCGGGTCGAGCACCCGAGTATCACGGCGAGCTCGGCCCGAGCTTTGAGCACCCGAGCATTTTAGTGCTCGCTCAACACTAGTCACTTGCTGTAACACTAAGCCCCTCCCACTATGGGCTAGTCCCGAACTTTAACTTTATCCTTACCCTAATGTTGTTACCTACAGTAACTACAGTCACTATCTTATCCTACCTACCTTATGTCCTAAATACTAACCTGTCTTACCTTTTGCTTACCCTACACTATACACTACTAACATTACTTTTCTCACATTATACATTATATATATTACATTACCATATCCAAATACATTACAATACAATTACTGATGAGCAAGCATGCTCTTTACTCGAAATTTACGAGCATGCTCAGGTGTTTCCTAAGCATCTTCAGCGTGCTCGGGTGTTATGTTTGAGTCGTGCTGTGTCCATGATTTGTGACTGTTTGACAGCTTTAATACATATGAGGAATGCCTGTTTCTTAGGAATTCCTCACATGTATTAAAGCTGTCAAACAGTCACAAATCATGGACACAGCGCGACTCAAACATAAAACCCGAGCACGCTGAAGATACTCGACGAGCACCCGAGCATGCTCGCCAAAAGGGTTAACAGAACATACTCGCTCATCACTAAACACAATATGTACAAAAGACTTAGGATATTATTCACATTACAATACCCACCACTACGCGATTGGTGTCTTCAGGGGTAGGAACACGACAGTCCAGTTCTCACTGCTTATATTCTTGCATTTGAACTTTATAACCTCTCATCTGGCCTACGTGCCTTTAATTTCTCTTACACAGACTAAATATAAAAGGTGTGTTTAGACCTGATGACCATCTGCACTAAACTGCCAATCAGCTACTAGTTTACTGATTGTGGTTGATTATATTTTCACAGGCTGACTGGGCTTCAGTTGTACACTGAAAGATCTGTCATGATCAGTGTGGATGAGCTGCCATTGTCCACAGCAGCACAGGAACTGTTTACATAGGACAATGTACTGCTGAGAACGGTGATCTTTTGTGCAGACAAAAATATATTGTTCACCGACGAACGAGCAGTTTGCTCATTTGCCGGGTGATTGGCAGCCTATTTATGCTGCAAGTTTATTTTGAAGCAAGCATTCACGATCATGATCATCTTGCAGTATAAATGGACCTTAATATACACATTGTGAACATAATTGTTACATCTACCCCACTTTGAGAGCATACTCTATCAAAGGTTGCCAACTTGACTTTTTTTACAGACAGACAATATTTTATATGGACACATTGGAAAACCATAATAAATCATTATGATTATAAGCGATCCATGTCTACAGACCATAGTTCTGATATGAAGACATCAGCTGCATTCACTGTAAACTGTAAAATGATGATAATTACAATCAAAATAATCTGAATAAATTTCTTCAGTTTCATAAAAATCAAGCAGACCTTAAATTTTTTTTTGCGGACAGGGCAAAAAAGGGCCCTATTTTATGGACTGTCCTTTAATTTCTGGACTATTGGCAACCCTGACCCTGTCTTCTCTCCTCCATTTTGGAAGCTTATTGTTCTTGGCATACTTAGTTATTTTTTGTCCTTTGTTCTATTCTTGTCTGCTTCTGCTATTTCACATTATAACCTAATTAATGAATCCCTGGAACTTGTCAAAACTGCAGGTTCTGCAAATAAAAGTACATAAAAGAGACAAACAGAAAATACATTTTAGAGAATAAGCTTCTTGGAATTACAGAAATCGTATGCTATAATTAATATATGAGCAATAAGATATTGAATAGCCAAATAACTACATGGAACACGTTAACTATTTTTATGGGAATGTAAACTCCAGTTTGTGTTTTTCTCACTTCTCGCATTTTCAGTGGTCATCTTTGGCAATTTCTACTAAAATAAATGGATCTCTAATGTCATTATTGAGAAAATGCCAAGTGGCTGTGTCTTCTGTCCCTCTCCGTCCCTCTCCGTCCGGCTAATCCCTGACACAAGAGAGAAAGATATTATGTTAAATTGAATTTCACATAAAGCAGGCTGTAGAGATTTCCGCAGTTTGGAATCATACTGAAATTCTGCAGCAACATCTTGTGTTCTTACCTTTGGCCCTACTTACCTTTTTATCTGATCTGTCCCTTGTGCCCTTCTATCTGGTCCAGTTTCTTCCACATTTGTTATTTTTTCCACTCACATCTGATCCTTGTGTCCTTACATTTGATTTTAATACCCTCCCATCTACATAGTTACATAGTTACATAGTTACATAGTTTATAAGGCCGAAAAAAGACAAGCGTCCATCCAGTTCAGCCTATTTCTTGTGCACTGCAGCTATTCCGCAGCGTTGATCCAGGGGAACTCAAAAAAAAAACAAAACAAAACAAAAAAAAAAAAACATGCGGTATAGGCCAATTGACATCATTGAGGAAAAAATTCACTTCCTGACACCAATCTGGATTAATTAACTATCACTAAGCATAAGATGTAATTTTATTGTTCTCAAGAAAGGCGTCCAGGCCTCTCTTGAACTCATTAAGTGAGTTGGACATCACCACTTCCTCTCCCAGAGAGTTCCAGAGTCTCACGGCTCTGACCGTAAAGAATCCCCTTCTATGCTGGTGCAGGAACCTCCTTTCCTCCAGACGCATAGTGTGCCCCCTCGTCTTTGTCACCATCCTTGGTATAAACAGGTCATGGGAGAGATCTCTGTACTGCCCCCTGATGTATTTATACATGTTTATGAGGTCTCCCCTAAGCCTTCTCTTTTCCAACGTAAATAGGCCTAATTTTGACAACCTCTCTGGGTATTCTAGTCCCTCCATTCCCTTTATTACCTTAGTCGCCCTCCTTTGTACCCTCTCTAGCTCCAATATGTCTTTCCTGAGCACCGGAGCCCAGAACTGTGCACAATATTCTAAGTGCGGCCTTACCAGCGCTTTATACAGAGGAAGAACAATGTTCTCATCATATGCCCCTATTCCTCTTCTGATGCATGCCATGACTCTATTTGCCTTCGCAGCTGCTGCCTGACACTGGGCACTCCAATTTAATTTGCTATTAACCAAGACGCCCAGGTCCTTCTCCATGTCAGATTTCCCCAACGGTTTCCCATTTAATATGTATGGGTGACTGCTGTTTTTCTTTCCCATGTGCATGACTTTACATTTATCGGCATTGAACCCCATTTGCCATTTTTTGGCCCAACTCCCCAATTTATCTAAATCCTCCTGTAGCTGTGCCCTATCCTCATCTGTGTTAACTACTTTAC
Source organism: Phyllobates terribilis (assembly GCF_046119375.1). Lineage (NCBI taxonomy): Eukaryota > Metazoa > Chordata > Amphibia > Anura > Dendrobatidae > Phyllobates > Phyllobates terribilis. Next base: position 451,274,039 of record NW_027362771.1, on the reverse strand, counting down.
AAAGTTTAGTATCATCTGCAAATATTGCTATTTTACTATGCAACCCTTCCACTAGATCATTAATAAATATATTAAATAATATAGGGCCCAAGACAGACCCTTGAGGCACCCCGCTAGTAACCCTGACACACCCTGAGCTTACTCCATTGATAACCACCCTCTGCTTTCTATCACTCAGCCAGCTATTTACCCACTTACACACATTATCCCCCAGACCAAGCATTCTCATTTTATATACCAACCTTTTGTGTGGCACGGTATCAAACGCTTTGGAGAAGTCAAGGTATACAACATCCACTGACTCTCCCCGGTCCAGCTGTGAGCTCACCTCCTCGTAGAAAGCAATCAGGTTTGTTTGGCAGGAGCGATCTCTCATGAATCCATGTTGATATGGAGTTAGACAGTTATTATCATTAAGATATTCTACAATAGCATCTCTAAGAAATCCTTCAAACAATTTACCCACAACAGACGTTAAGCTGACTGGTCTATAGTTCCCAGGGTCACTTTTAGACCCCTTTTTGAATATTGGTACCACATTTGCTTGGCGCCAGTCTAGTGGGGCAGTCCCTGTCCATAAAGAGTGCTTGAATATAAGATACAGCGGTCTGTCTATCACATTACTTAATTCTTTTAGTACCCGGGGGTGTATGCCATCTGGGCCTGGTGACTTGTCTATTTTGATATTATTTAGGCGTTTCTGAACTTCCTCCTGGGTTAGGTGGGTGATATTTAGCGGAGGGTTTACTTTATTACTTTGCATTTCCTCCGATAAACGTCCATATACCCTTATATTTTTTTCTTTTTATTCTCTCAACTGTTCTTTGAATCCTTACATTTGGTCTTTTTACTCTCACATCTGATTTTTGTGTCCTTACTTGTGTTCTTTTTACTCTTACATTTGTTCTATGTTCTTATCTTTGGACTTTTTATTCCCTCATCTGATTTTTTTGCCATTAAATTTGATCAGTGTCCTTACATTTTTCCTTTATACTTCCTCATCTGGACCCTGCGTCCTTACATTTGGTCATTTTATTCACATCTGATCCATGTGTCCTTACATTTAGGCCCTGATTCATCTTCTTTATTTTTTAAATCACTTTCTTTTTTTGTCTAGTGGTATTAATTGCCAATTTTGGTGGCAATTCATCAAAATGGTACATGTGAGTCATAAATTTGGTGTAAAGTCAAAAATTGCCATTTTCCCAGTCTTGAACAACTTCTGTGACTTTTGACACCAAAAATTACTGTACCAAATTGCTCCAAACTGCAGTTGTGCTGAAAAGTACACCAGAAGGGAACCAGTATGAAATTACAAAGCAGAAAGACAGGTGAGAACATATAAAATAGACTTCAAAGAAGGTGCATATATAATAATGAATTGGGTGTAAGCAAAATAAGGCACAAAATACACAAAACTAGACAAAAAAACAGGTGCAAAAAGGCAACGATGTATCAAGGCCGTAGTCTGAGTCTTTACATTTGCCCTTTCTACCTAATATCTGGTCCATGTACGCTTACATTTGAACCCCGATTCATTATTGCCTTTGTACCTGTTTTTTGTAGCTTTGTGTGTTTTGCACCTTTTTTTGTATGCACCCAATTAATTATTCTATTTGCACCTATTTTTGTAGTCTATTTTATGTGTTCACCTATATATTTTTTTGTTTGTTTTCAGCTTTGTGGACAGAGTTTATTGATTTGACACAATTCCACTCCAGCCATTCTTCCTTCTCTGGTGTATTTTTGAGTATGCCATAATTTTGACTCATTTTTAGCGACCTTTGGTGGCAAAAGTTGCTAAAGCAGTTTAAGGTAGGAAAAAGGCCCATTATTGACTTTGCGCAAAATTTATGAAGAATATGAGCCATTTTGATGAATTTTACACCAAAAATGGCAACTAAAACAATATCAAATGATCCAGCGAAGACAGCATGTAGATAAAAATAAAAAGTAGCTTTTAATTAGCCATATAAAATATTGCTCCACATGGTGTTACAGGCAAAGTGCAGCTGTGCAAAGATAAAGATCTACGCGTTTCGATGAGTCTTAACCTACACGTTTCGACATCGAGTCTTAATCATGGCCATGATTAAATGCGTAGGTCTTTATCTTTGCACAGCTGCACTTTGACTGTAACACCATGTTGAGCAGTATTTTATATGGCTAATTAAAAGCTAAGTTTTATTTTTATCTACATGCCGTCTTCCCTGGATCATTTGATATTGTTTCGGATACTCTCCTAGTTGTTTTGGCTGGATCCGTGCGTGGCATAGATTGCTCCACACCCCGAACAGGTGAGCTGACTACTTTTGTTGTATTTAAACGAAAATGGCAACTAATACCACAAGGTAAAACGGGAAAGTGACTTAAAGAAACACAAATAATGAACTGGGGTCATAGTCTTGGTTACTGTACTTTCACAACTGGTCCTTGTAGCCGTATATCAGTACATCTGGTGTGTATACTTGTGTGAATTGAACAGTCTTGATGCTAATCCTTGTTTACAATGGAAAAACCTCTCTCTCCTTGAACAAAATCCAGCGTGTATGACAGCAGACAGCAAGAGAAATGCTTGTAACCTTACAGGTCATAAAATGATACTGGACTGATATTTTAATGAGCACCATTCATTTACTGCAGTATTTCTCCTCGGCTGTATGCTGTTGATAAATTAGTGTGCGTTTTCTACAGGTCTCTGATCCGCACGCTACTCTTGGGAGCAACAGGTGCACAGAACAGCTTTGATATACGAGCTTTGAGAGAACCAAGGAGTTGTTAATGCTTTCTGCAGGCGATCATATATAATTCAGGCAGCCGATGCCAGGCATCATGAGTGTTGTTATTTTTTGCAATCCAACATTTCAGATTGAAGTGATAAATATACAGTGTGTGAACAATGGCTTGAAATCAGTTGGCCTAATTGCAGGAGACAGACAGTTTATTAATGCATGAATACCCACCTGGGGTTTTATCTCTCGAGGGCCAAGGGAATCATTTAGTCTACTGTATGCCAGTAAATGCAGCTAACATTTACATTTCTGCTGTTTATCTCTCCCCAAGTATTATCTACTGCTGATTTAATAACTAACAGTTTTGATGTGCACAGTTTACAGCTCCCAGTTTGCTGGATTCCATTATTTCTAGTGTTTAACAAGGCATGTCCTAATTGGATGGTATATATTGGATGTCTGCAGTTCATGTGTAGGATGTTCACATTAATGGTACGTATAGTGATTTAGAATAATTTAGCACATGGCGTTGTTTGTAGGGGAGGATTTAGCGAAGCCGGGTCCTGGGCAGTTTAGGGTGTGTGGGCCCCCCAGCAGCCGATGTATAATGTCACATGATGTTTTTGGGAGGTCATTTGATAGGTCACGTGATGAATTCACAGATGCTCTGGTGTACATCTGTAATGGACGGAGATAGAGACAGTGGCACGTGTAGTGCGCAGCGACAAACCTTTTTACATTTTGTGCAGCGCTATACATAACAATAGAGGATGCTATGCAATAAGGGATGGCGCTGTTTATAACAAGAGGTAAGACAATAGAATAAGGGACAGTGCTATACATTGCAGTAGAAGACCCTATATTCTAAGGGAAGGTGCTTTACACAATAAGGGAGTTTCTATTGCAAACAAGAGTATTACTCTCATCATCTCTATGCAAATTTAAGCTGCATTTACACTGAAAGATCATTGTTGAACAAGAGTTCTTAAGATATAATCTTTAGTGTAAACAAGCTGCTGATTATCCAATGAATGAGCAAAACGCTTGTTCATTGGGTGAAATGATCTTTTGTGCAGGTGAAAACATCATCGTTTTCAGTGGTGCAGCATCCTGCGTAAACAGGACTCGCCCCCCTGCCGAGAACAATGGCAGCCTATGTGCAATGAATAATCTATTTCAGAAGTCTTCATTTACTTTGGTCTGTCTGTGTAAACAGGCTATTAAAAGACCACAAATCGCTAATGGTTTACCAATCAGTGGTAGTTAAGTGTAAACAGACCCTTGGATGGTGTAGATGCAGGTTAAATATTTGCATCGAGTAAATTACCGGAGATGTCTCATCTGATTAAAGCCTTTTTCTTTGTTTCTTCTCCATTTTGTCAAACCTTTGACATCCTAAAGTTCTGATGTGGTTGTAAGCAGGTTATTAGGATGCAACACTCAGACAAGGGCCAGGCGGAAGTAACCAACTTAACTATTTATTCTCCGAGTGTAGATATAGGAAAGGTGGGATTTGAGCAAAGAGTAGTT